>NC_050076.1:79498544-80190607 GCF_009764565.3 Dermochelys coriacea
TAATTGGAGGGCTTTTTAATTAAAATCAGCTTGTTTCCCGATCAAAGATTAAAGGAAGGAAGAAAGCTGAAAGAAAAAAAATAATAATAAAACAATTCCTTCTCTGCCCCTCTCCAGCATTCATGAGGCGCGAGCCGAGCGCGGCATGTCATCCTCACTGCTTTGCTCTGCTCCCTTTTGATTTTTGAAATTTCTTTTTCATTTTCTCTTTCCATCTTACTTTGTCCTCATCTGCTTTTCCATCTGGCAGGGGCCTTCAGAGCATGCGTACCTGGGTACTCTGGGGGGAGTTCCCTTTGGCGTTTGCCACGTGGCTTGTGGGCGTTCTCCACAGAGTCAGAGGTGGTATTCAGCATAATTGGTATTGCCCAATGGGGAGTTCTCATTGCTCTGGGGGTGAGCTTGCTATTTCTTACAGTGACCCTCCTCCAATACACTGTACTAACAGGTGGACAGCACTGTGTTTTTATGGGGAACCTGGTCGCTAGCAGGAGGGATGAGGAATTCTAGTCCTCACTACACCTCCAGATGTCAAAGCTTTTCTACTCACCAGGGAGAGAAAGGGATGATACCAACCCTCCCCAGAGCCCAAAGCCTTAACACCTCCTGGGTACCAAAATCCATTTACCTCCCTTGCTTTCCCATGAACCAAGGTCTCCAACCCCTGAGCTTCCTTGCTGACATCTTCTCCAGTACAGTTGGGTGTTCTCAATATAAAAAGTCCATGGGAGTTGAATTTAATATTGGAAACAGTGACCACAGGAATTCTGTCCTGGTTTGATTTTCAGTTCAGTACAAACCTGTGTTTTAGAAAGAGCTCCCCGCCCTGGGTTATACACCTCTAGAAAGCCACAAGGACCAGGATCCTTGCTACAGAATAGAGGTGTATCATGCCACTGTGCAAACCAGGCCTTGATTCTACCTTTAGAAGTAAACTGAGACAAATACCAATCCTATGGTATGTGCGGTGTCGGGGTGAAGCTGAGAATTTCTTATAAACCTTTGGGGTTCCTGAGCATAGCTGAACCAGGGCCCAGCTCTTATGAGCATCAGGGATATTATTTATGTTCATGAGATACAAGTTGATTATGAGAAACATATTCACTTATGTTTCACAGCTACTGTATGCAGTAATACATATCACTTACATCAGAGCCCAAATCCTCAATCAATGTGTTTCTAATAATCAGCTGGCATTTCATTAACATAAATAACTGTCTTCTCCCATTTGGGAGAGAAGCTCTGTGGCTTGCTAACTGCACATTACAGAAATGCCAATTGCTTATTAGAACAATCTTTCTGCAGGTCTAACTCCCATGGAATGGCGGTGTAATAAGACATCACTTGTTACATAGTTGTTAGACCTCGGTAAATACGTTTCTAATCACCAATTAGCATTTAATTAGCATGCTGAAAATATCATTTTCTGTCTAAATGAAGCCCTTATTGGAGAGCTGGAATGGGGCTGGAGGGTGGTGACACAGCTGGGTTGGGATAGGTTACAATGAAAAATCAAAGATCCAGAACAGAAAGTATTAAAGAATAGCCTAAGCACCAAGCTTTCACCTGATCCTCAGGGTAGACTTTATCCTCATCTGCACATAAGAGCGTAGCTCTAGGAAAGATTGTGTTTGTTGTGGCTTCACCACCTGAACACCCAGAAAAGATAAAAACTGTCCATGCAGCCCTGACTGCCAATCATAGCGTTAAACTGGGAAGGGCCTCCCAGGTCTCATCTGCTTCCTCCCATCCAGGAGCCTGCGTGGGATTGTCCCTTTGTAGCATGTACTCATTATTAATGATGTGTATTCTGATAGTGCTAGGCACTGTGTGCCCACATTCAGGGAGATGCAGTCCCTGCCCCAAAGAGCTCACAGTCAGGAAGTTTCTAGCCAGGATTTTGTCCAGTCTGGGTCTAAATGACCCAAATGAAGGGGCTTCCATCACTTCCTTTGGGAGAGTCTCCCCCAGGCAAATTGATCTCACCATGAACAAATGTTTGCTGGTGTTCAATCTAATTTTTCCTTTGCTCAGGGGGTCCAACATAAGCAGCTCCTCTCCCCTCTTTGTGATAGTTCGAATGGGATGCCTCTGACTGGGGTCACCTCACAAGTGGGGACTTTTGGGTGTCTGTCAGGGAGCTTTTGACCAAGCCTTGATGAGCAGGGTTGAGTCCAGATAGAGTGGGGCTAAGGAAGGCACGCTCTGTGCTGTGCAATGCAGCAACAAGAAACTAAGTCTGTCCCTGGAATCTCCTCTTAATAAGAAGGGAAGAGCCAAATGTGGCAAGTGGCGGTATTGCCAATCACGGCCCAAAGGTTCAACAGTGCAGTGCCCTTTAGCATAACCCGTTCCACAGGTGCAGCACAGCAAAGTCCACATACTGGCCTGTGGCCACAATACTCAGAGCCAGAGGGAATGATATTAGCATGCTTGCAGGTGTAGATTCAAAGCTTTAATCTCCTCCTCCTCTTCCGTGTGTTTGTCCTTTCATTTCTCAAGTGGTTCAGAGAGAATCCTGGCTCAATGGCGGAATCATTAATGCAGAGCAAACAATAGGCCTCTTTAGGTTCTTTTCAGCTAATCACCATTGATCCAGGCTGACCTTTCTGTTTCTCTCCTAATCCCGAAATCTGGATTTTGATTTGCATTAAGCACTGCTGAGGGAAGGTATCAGTATGGATAAACTGTCACTCCTGAGAGAGGGATGGGTCATCCTGATCTCGCTCCAAGCACCACAACCCACGTTGGCAGCAATTGAGTTCAATACGGCAACCCCACTCCCCGCAAATCCCCCCTTGAAATCACATAACAGTTGTGAGGCAAAGATGGGAAATCCAAGAATGGCACAGGTTTCTGTCCTTCCCTCTGGCTATCCACAGCAGAGAGACCCAGTGCCGTGTGCAGCACACTGAAGGATTATGGGAGGAGCTGGTGCCTTAGCATTCAGGGCCACCTCCAGTATAGTTCCACTGATTTCAGTGCCAAGTTACATAGCTGAGAACCTGGCCCTCAATTTCCTGGCCTTAGTCAGTTTTACCAACAATGTTTTTAAAACTATTTAAATGGGCAGATTTTACATTTAATTTCCTTTTTTTGTGCATGTTCATCTTTGTTTTTAATTGAATTAAAGGAAAGTCTGTGCTACAAAAGGCACTTGATGAGATGTCCCCCAGGATTTCATCCTCTTCAGGAAGGTACATGTGGAATGACTGCCATAAGTTTGCCACATTGTGTCCCTGCATTTGCTCTCAGCAAATCTTTCTTTCCCTAGAACTACACCCTAGTTCAGTGGTTCTCAACCTATTGCAGGCATATGCAGCCTGCAATGTGTTATGTGGGCTGCATCCAATACTACCTGTATGGCCCTGAGGATGTCACATGGGCCACGGCTGTGTGTTGATTGGGCCACAGGTTGAGAACCACTGCTGTAGTCTGTTCAGGAGTCTGCTGGCGATTACCTGTCAATGGGGTTTCTAAATGTATATTATATCTGCTCAGTGAGTAAATAGGAGGGAAGCTAGGATCCCAAGAAAATGACTTCACATTTTTGAATCTATATCTGCAAGTCACAGTTGTGGAAGCTAGAGATTGAGAAGTCCAATCATTTCACTAGTCCCAGGTAAGGCAGAATTGTTCCCATTTACGTATTCTAGTGCTTTGTCCAGTCTAGTTTAACAGGTCCCAAGTAAAAGCCCCTCCATCACTTACTTGGGGAGATTATTCCACAGCCTAACACATCGCACACCTGGGGTCATTTTTAGGCTTAACTTCTTTTTCCCGTTCACTTGAATTCTGTGGAAGGAAGGGAATGGAGGAACGTGACTGAGGGAATGTAGTGGAGAGACACCAACACCACGTACTCCTTGTGCAGATGTTCAGATTGGGCCTCAGGTCAGCCACAATGGGTTATTTTTACTAAGTGAGGGCCCTTGTTACCCAGTCACTCAGCTACAACCCTCTGGCATGCTGTGTGCCTCTTAAACCTGGATCTCCGGCACTGGGATTGGTTTGCCCATTAACCTGAAGTAGAGCCCTGCTTTAGAGGGTCATTTGGGCTGATTGTCGTGTTAAAGGTAATGGGATCTGAAATCAAGTCATTTTCAACTAACCTGCTGTCTCTGACTATAGCTCTTTATACTCAGTTCATCCAGCCAGAGTCTGCTTTAAATCCCACTAAATTGAGTGACTCAGTAATCTCTTGTAGAGGTGAATCCTGCAGATTAACAGCTCCCTTCACTTACCCTAAATGAAGTGGCAGCACTTCAACTGTGCCACTTTTGTGGGTGGGATGTTACCAACTCGGCTGCATTTGTCCTGGGAAGTTATTTCCCAGCAGGGGTGAAATGAGTTTTTTGGCTAGTGCCTCAGGGATAGGGCTTTATATTAAAACTTTAAAAGAGGGCCGTAAAAACACAAGCTGTTGGTGATAAAGCGGAGGGAGGGCTATAATTATACAACAAATGCCCTGAGGTTTTCATAAGGGGGTGGGGGAGAAAATCATTTCCTTGGTCGTAGTTTGAGGAGGTCAGACAAACGTGTTGGAAGTAGTAGTCAGGAAATCCAGGAGGGTGGTATCGACCTCATTATCTTGCAGTAGGCCTGACATCATTCATGACGCTAGCCAAAGCCACTCAGGTCAAGTGAAACCTTGAAAGGCCATGTGCAGAGAAGTCCACGTTATGTCACCCTCCTATCCACCACCCACCTCTGTGATGACAGCTTTCTGAAAAAATAAAGCAGAGATGTATAAGGTTTTTCACGGTTGTGGTTTCCTGGGGTTCCATGGGTGTGTCCCTGATTTCACAAGCCAGGACAGTCATTCCACCCATCCCTCATCACTGAAGTATCTGGAAGATGCCATTTAGCAAGTGGGACACTTTACCCCTTCTATTGTCTGCAGTTTATTACTCTCTTGAGGAGAAGGATCTTTCTTATACCAACCACTCAAGTCTCCCTTCAGTTCTAGCCCTGCTGCGGTACCCATCCCTTTGATGTAGGCATGTTTCCACCGCTCTCTTCTCTATGCATAGAGGAAGACATACTTACTCCCCACTTGCTTGCATCAGGGAATATCTACCCATCCCCACTCTGTGTGGGGCGGTGTCTGGGCCTCACTGCTGGACCCCAATCTGAGTCTCAGCCCCTTTTTCATGCTACAGTGTCTGAGCCTGTTGCAACATCTCCGAGGCCTGGTTCTGAACACAAGCTGGTGTCACCCCAGAGACTTCCATGGGGGTCACACTGGTGTGAGTGAGAGCAGAGCCAGGCCTGCCATCTCTTGCCGCTGCCCTGCACCGCTGCTGAGCTAGGCTTTGAGTCTGTTTTCAGTGAGGAGAGCTGACAGGCTGACATGCTCAGACAGCTAAGCCAGCTGGGGCTACAAAAACCCTTTTCCACCACCAGCCTGGTGCCAAAACAAGCCCTTTCAGCTCTGGTTTAAAGGCTGAGAAGTGAGCTGTTCATCTGTGAGGCTGCTGCTGGGGCTTGGGGTCCCTGGCATAGGGCTCCATGCCCCCTCCCCAGCTACCACATGAGGCAACGTGTGCAGTGCCAGCCCCCTCCCTGCCGCTCACACCAAGCCCTCCCTGCACAGGCCTGAAGAGAAGGTGGCGTAATGATCTTAATTAATTGACCTAATTAAGATCCCAGCTGGTAGGAAGCTGGATTTCATGACAGCTGGTCTCACTGCGAGGGAGGCAATAAAAACATCAATAACTGCGAGGGGTGAGAAGTGAGCGACTGAGAGTTCAGACAGCAGAGCAGCAAATGGGGCCATTTAGGCAATTAGATGGTGGCACTGACTTTCCCAATTGTCATTTCCATCCAGGAGAGCGCAAGGCGCCTGCTTCCTCTTGCTTAAGCCGGGCCCCACCTGTGGCCAGGCTGCGAGAGGAAGTGATTTTCCTTCCCTGAGCTACGCAATCCTTGATTGCAAAGCTCTTGGCTCCCACTCGCCCAGGTTGCTGCTTGCCTTCGCAGTCCCATTTGGGCACCCATATGACTATTGCCTCTGCCAAAGCCTCCCCCATCTCTGAGCAAAGCACCCATCTGTTCCCCAGCTCCTGCCTGCATCTACCCTCCAATGCCTAGCATCAGTGGCCCATATGTACAGCTCTGTCCAGGGGTGGGTTGTGGGATTTTTTTGTTTTGTTTTCTCTTATCTAAATCGCTCCCCATATGTTTTTCCCCATTCCCAGCTCTGAAATTTTTACACCAATCTGGTTTTATTGGTTTTGAACAGCCTGTGTCGGTGGGTGATGCTAAAATGAGCGGCTTTAACAGGCGCAATGTGCCAGCAAACGGATGCCTGGTGCTTGGCTTCTCTAGAGTGGAAGGACAGCTGCTTTCTCGAGTCAATGGCTGAAGACCGATTTTTAACTTAGTCCCTGATAAACTCATCTCTCATTTCCTGCTTTCTCTTAATCAGTCGCCCTCCGGTTTAACAATCAGAAGGAGAAGGCGGCTGTTTAGTGTTTGAACGCAGCATCTGAAGTTTATATGATGGAGGTGTTGGTAGGCTCCCACAATGCAACTGCCGGTGCCCAAGATCACGTCTCTGTTGAGCAAGATATGGCTGGAGATAGGTGTGGGAAAGGGAAGAGGGGCCTTTGGAGGGTGATTTGATCTATGTGTTCCAACCACTGGGAAGTGCTCTGGATGCTTTTCTCATGAGCTGTGTGGCACTTTCTGAATTTGGCAGGGCTGGTAACACCACAAGAAGAATTGGTACTTTTTGTGCAGGACAAACCCACAAAACATAAAAGGGCAGGGGATTTAGAGCCAAGTTTTTGTTTTTGTTTTAATTATTACACAGGCTCAGATATCCTCATATATCCTCACAACACAGCCTAGGAGGGGGATTTAGAGCTGGATTCTGAAATGGACAACAAACCATTGAACAATAATAACATAATAAAGAGACATTTAATTGAATACGCAAAGTGCTTCTTTTCAAGCCAAAACACATGGGGTGCCACCCAGACATTAAAATCACAAACATAATCTATATCTACAAACAGCAATTATTCAAACATCATAAAATACAGACTAAAAGCTAAATCAAATATTAAAATACTTGCAAAGCTGCTATTAAAACTGTTTTTCTCTCTGTTCATATGTCTGAATTGAGCATGTGTGTCTGAACGAACAGTGAGAGAGAATGGGAGGGGGGATATCTGTATGAATGAATGTGTGAGACAGTATGAGGTGTATGTGTAGTTAGTTCTATACAAATGCTGACTATTCTTAAAGTAGGAAACATTTCCAATGGAGTAGTATTTGGAATTGCTTGTTTAGAAATGGGTCTGGTGGTCTGCCAGACATTTCAGACCTGGGGGGCTAACTATGGCAAGAGACATGAGCTCTGATCCACTCACCTATGGAGTGACGGCAGAACCCCTAAAGGATAGGATGATGTGTTGCCAGGTACTAGTGAGCAGAGCTGGGCAAAATTGTTTTTTCATTGATAAATGAGGATTTGGGTCGACGGAACCATTTCACAAATACCTGTTGATTTCAACAAATTGTTCTGGTTGAAACGAAAAAAGAAAGCAATTCAGAAATGTTGAAACAAACTGTTTTGACATTTCCAAAATGAAACGTTTGAATTTTTCAAACTAGATTCACAAGAGGATTTCTAAACTGAGGAGGAGCTGGAGATAGTTGTCTCCCACATAACCTTTCGTCCAGTGGTTAGGCATTCACAAGGGATGTGAGAGACCTGCCTTAAGTCCCTGAGCCAGACAGGGGAATTAAACCTGGGTCTCCCACATCCCAGGTTAGTGCCCAGAGTTTGGTGAATGCAGCCCTTCCTTTCCCAAAATGAAATGTTTTGTTCCAGGTCAAGCAAAACAGTTTGAACTGATTTTTTTCTGATTTTCAGACTTTGTTTCAACCTGAACTGAACAATTTTTTTAGCTTTTTTATCCGTGCAGTTCTACTAGCGAGGGTCTGAGCGCCTGCATCTTCCAGCAAATGTTACAAAGTCTGGAGCTGTCTCAGCTGCTGTGACAAATCTCAGTTCTGTGCCACTTTCAAACCCAGCTTTCTTGTTGTGCAGCTGAAGTATACACTGGAAATAAATAAATGAGCAGACACGAGCGAGCCAAGAGGGACAGCCTTTTGTACATCTGTCTGCAGCTTTCTGCTGATGGAATTAACTGGAGTGGAGTTTTATCAGATTTTAATAACTGGTCGAGAGAGATCTAGAGTGTTCGCTCCACGAAGGGCTTTTGTGAGCCCAGCTGGGGAATAAATATCCAAGATAACAGTGGTGTCTCCCTTTCAGGCTAGTCATTATGGATCTTGTCCTTTTCTGCTTCAATATTAAGAGGAAAACATCACACCCTTGGCAGCAGCTGTTGTGGGGGTGTGCTTTTATTTCTTGTTTTTTTTTTCTTTCCCTTCAACTTTGCTTTGGATTCAGCTGGGCAGTGGGGAACTTCTCAAGGTTTGGCAGGTCAGTTCAGATAAACATATTGCGCTCCACAGTCGGGGAGCTCTTAGACCAGGCTTTTCTGCTGAGCTGTCCAGTGCTCCTTGGATTTGGCAGAGCTGGGAATATCATGGGAAGAATCTCTCTGGTGACACTTTGGGACTTTCTGCTCTCTACAGAACCCACAAGGGCAGAGAATTTGAGGACATGTTTTGGATCGATTTTATTTTTCCAGTTAGGTTGATGTACCCATTGTCCAATCTTCTCTGATGGAGACAGAGGTGCCTAACAATGTTGTATCCCTTGAAAACGCAGGGGAGCAGCATATGGGTGGCATAAACAATGGTCAGATGGCGTTTCTATGCTGCTGTCTGTTTTTATTTCTCGCGTCACTCACCTTGCACTGGAGTGGGTCCAGCATCCTCACTCCTCCTTCATCTCCTGCACTGTGGTGCTCTGGGCCTGGGTTCTTTCCCTCCGTCCTATCCCTAACTGACTCCCTAACAGACAGCCCTGCTGCCCTGCTCTAGGTCCTGCTATTATGACCCTGGAAGATCCCCACGCCCTCCAGTGGGTTCCCCCCCCCCCACAGGTGACAAAAATCTGTGTGGCAGAAAAAGTATTTAAAAATAAATGGAGGTATACCTTTTCCCAACAATAAAAAACCTTAGATAAACACAGCCCCTTCTTTCCCCCCGCCTGGGGCACTGGGGACACTCTGACTGTGTGTCTGTCTGTCTGTGTCTCTCAGTGCACGGTGCCTCATTATTAAAGCTGATGGCCTGGGAAGGCCTTTGAAATTGATCAATGATGCACTTTTCAGGCGACTGACACAGGATGGAAGTCCAACTCCCATCTCCAGGGTCACTGTCAATTTCCTGTCGCTGTGGCAACTTGAAATGCACAGTCATCCAGGTTACCCATCCTCAGAAGACAATACGTGCAAATCTGGGAGCAGAGGCAAGAGATGGCAGCAAAGGCTTAAAGCAGGCAAACAGCCAAACAACAACAGTGTTCTCCTCCTTTCAGAGAAAAGGAAAAGAAGGTGCAGAATGAGGGGCAGGAGGTATTGGGGAGGGATTCTGCCATTTTCACATCAGCTAGAACCTGAGTGTCGGGTTTGTCAGCAGTAAAACCAAGCCTCTGAGATTGTAGAGAGCAGAAAACAAAGGACGGGGAGCGGGAGGAACTTGCATCTCGATAAACACAAGGTTGAAAAGGTGATAGGTCGAGGGATTAGGGCAATAAGAACTTTCTCAAACCATAAATTTTAAATAGCTGCACTGGAGCCAGGAAACCTGAACTGGGTCTCTGAGATATATTATCTGAGGAGCAGACAAGGTCAGCACTCAGACTCCTGCTGACGTTCCCACCTTGTCTTCATTAACACTGTGCCCCCTGCTTGCACATACATATGCACACGCACACATGGGCATATCAAGATTCCGGAAACCAGAATGCAGCTACTTGAACAGGGTTGGTGCCATTCTTGTGTGCATGCTGCCTGGAATGATAGTTCCTTTCTGGAGCTGGGGGGTGATGAAGTGTCACCTGAGATTCTTAGATCTTTCTACGCTGTAGCAGTATGAAGCTGTGCCTCAGGTTCCCCTCTGTACAATGGAGGGATAATTATTGGGACCCACCTCCAGGGACACTGTGAAGATCAATCAGTTAATGTTTATACAATGCTTTGAAGATGGAAAGCACTAATAATTAATTATCTATTTTTTCTCTATTACGATCATTAGATAGGTCAGTGGCCACCTGCATACTCTTTGCATGAGCTGGTAAAATGGTCCTTAATCCATGAGGTCCACAAAGTAAAAGGAAAGGTTACCCCCCTGCCAGCAAGGAAATTTGCTAGTCCAGAGGAGCCAGAGGAATGAGAGAGCAAGGAGTACTGCAGATCAGTACTGAGGGGTGCATCACCCGAGCCAGGATTGAATGAGAGGCAGGATTGGATTACAGGGGTGCTGCACATCAGAACAGAATTGGTTCGGGGGAGCTGTATGTGGGAAAACCAGAAGTTAATAGATTCGCCAACTTTAAGATCAGAAGGGACCATTGTGATCATCTAGTCTGACTTCCTACAGAACACAGGCCATAGGACTTCCCCAGAATAATTTCTGTAGCTGAACTAGAATATATCTTTAGCACGAGAGGATGCCGGCCAGGTTGAGGGTGCATCAGAAGAGCTGTGTCAGGGCCCAGCACTGAAATAGCAAGGTGATGGCTGAACCCAACCTCAGTTTGAACCCAGGTGTTTTGGTTTGGAGCTTGTGTGCCCAGTACCAATGAGTGGGCTGTGAAGGAAAGTTGCATCTCTCCACTGACTGTTTTACTGCTATGCATCAGGAAATGAGGTCCTTTCCCACTTTCCAACATTCCTTCAGGGGAAAGTGAATTTATTTTGTTAATTGGTTTAGTGTTGGTAACACGGTAGCAACTAGATGTCCCAGGCTTCCATTATGCTAGGCATTCCATTATGCTAAGCCCTCCACAAAGAGCTTCTCTGCCTAAACAGACAGAGGGGAAGAGGAGAAACGGGTATATATGAGCAAGTGACTTGCCCAATGTTCAACAACAGCTCCCCAGGTCTCCTGACTCCCGGGCCAGTGCCCTCTTTACCATACCTGGATAAAAGTCAGCCCTGTCATTTGTTTAATACCCTCAGTATGCTTTTTAGTGCATACTATGTTGAGAAAAATAAGGTCTCCGCCCTTTGGCACTTGCAGCTGAATTGAGACAGATGATGTTGCACAGGAACATAAGACACTTATTGGGCAAATGAAGGTTCATTCTCAAAATTATTGGCCTTTTTAAAAAAATGGTTAGATGAGTTCTGTGGTGGGCAATCACCATGGAAGGTACCAACGTTGCCATGTACAAATGACAGCACACCCCTCTTAGACCACATCTCAGGGACTCCACAAGGAATGAATTACAATAGCACAGTTTTCTAGAGCAGCAGAGCTCTGGTGAGTGACTGACAGATGGTCTTTTCTGTCTCCCGGTCTGAGGTATTTGGTCTGTAGATCTGGGCTGGGCTGGGAAACGCAGAGTGTTGCTCTTTAATTGCACAGTGCGTAAAGCCTCTCCTTGTTTCTTTGCTCAGAAGTGGTCTGAGCTGTTCTCTGTGACTGCTCTGTGGCTTGGGTGCCCCACTCTCTCTATTAACCTATTAGACTGATAGCGCTGGGCAGCCTTGAATTCACATCATAAGAGCTGGCGTGAGAGAAGAGACACATAACGGGACATGAATGTGTGTATTTGTTAGTGGAAGGAGGCATTTAATGGAAAGGTGGCTATTCCTATTGTCTGGGAGAGTGAGTTCTTGTAGAGAGGTGTGGCTCAGTGGTTGAAGACATGCCTGGGAATCAGGAAGCCCTGAATTTTAATGCCAGCTTGCTGATTCTGTTTGTGTCAGATACATCGCTCCCCTGCTTCATTTTCCCCAGCCATAACAAAGGGGAGGATACTTACCTGCTCCGTGGGCTACTGTGAAGGTTCATTAAATAAAATAGAAAGCACCTCGTAAGTGCTAAGTAGAGCTGGGGAATCTCCTCTAAAAAAGCTCTGTGAACGTTGCCTGCAAATTGTGTTTTGTGTCACTTTTGAGCTTGCTTTCCAGAAATACTCTAGAAGGATGTTCACTGGCAAGAATGTCTGTGGAAACAGCACATTTAAAGAGTGATCTGGCCCAGGAACTATTTATCGGAAATATTTGATGAATAATTTAGAATCACAATTACAGTCAAGAAAATTGTCAGTAGTTCATGGGCAATTCATGAACAGGAAGAGAGGTTAAAGCTGTCTGATAATTGATTTGCTAACAATTAGTCAAAGATTTCTAGTGCTGACAAGTATTATTTAGAAGGATGGACAACTTTCTTTCTTTCTTTCTTTCTTTCTTTCTTTCTTTCTTTCTTTCTTTCTTTCTTTCTTTCTTTCTTATTAATGATTATAATATTCTTAGTGCTGTAAAGATACAATTATGATTGTCCCTGTCCCAAAGACTTTTTATATAATCTAAAAGTCAGACACAAATAAGGCAGCTTGCACTGGGACATCCAAAGGAAGGGTTAGCTCACAATTTTTAGTGATGGGTTTTGAGGATCTTCATTCAGTCTTCTCTTTTACTCCCCTGTCAGTTACAATGTGGGAAAAAGGAAGCTGAGTACCACGGCTGGGAGGTCGGGGTGGAATGTCTCACAGGAAAAGTTTCAGAGTAGCAGCCATGTTAGTCTGTATCCGCAAAAAGAAAAGGAGTACTTGTGGCACCTTAGAGACTAACAAATTTATTAGAGCATAAGCTTTCGTGAGCTACAGCTCACTTCATCGGATGCATTTGGTGGAAAAAACAGAGGAGAGATTTATATACACACACACAATGTTCTCTGTGTGTGTGTATATAAATCTCTCCTCTGTTTTTTCCACCAAATGCATCCGATGAAGTGAGCTGTAGCTCACGAAAGCTTATGCTCTAATAAATTTGTTAGTCTCTAAGGTGCCACAAGTACTCCTTTTCTTTTCACAGGAAAAGTGGATCATTAGTAGGGATGTGAATGGATAAGGCTGGGGCTTGGCACACTGGGATTTGGAAGCCATTAATGGGGGCAGCATGGCAGATGGTGGAAAGGTGGCGATGGAAGAAGGAGACCAAGAGGCAATGAGGCCATCACTGGTGAGATAAGAAGCTAGAGTCAGGAGGAGACATGCAAGAACTTAAGGGTTTAGATCCCAGCACTCTCCCTATCCCTCTATCACTAGCTGTTTGCATTTCTAGGGTTCCCACCCCTATGGCATCCCAGTGCCATCACATCACTTACAGTCAGACTAGTAACAGTGCTTCAAGAGGAAGGCCAATTCCAAGTCATCTCCTTCATCTCCCCTACTCTTAAGAGACTTACAGAGAGGGAGTTGCCTCTATAAGCATCAGAGAATGGCACCAACGTGGGGGAAGGTCTCAGAAACAAAAATGAGAGCATTTTACTGCTGGACATTCATAACAGGAACTCTGAATAGGAATATCAGCCAATCAGTGGGATACTTCCCCATCCATTTCACAGCTAAGAATCCTCCTTCTGGGTAAAGAGTCCCATTCTCCCACTGTCTGTACTTCCCTAGGGTTTTTGTGTTTCTGCATGGGAGATGACACTGTGATATCTTCCTCCCTGCTCTTGGACCTCAACAGGGAGCAGCCTTCTCACAACAGCTAGTGTCTTAGGAGGTGTGAGCACAAAACCAGCCCTCCCAGCCACAAACCTCTAATCATCCTAACAGCAGCACCCAAGTCCTCAGGGGAAGTTTACAGCAAAGCTGCACATTATGATGATTCCAGAGAAAAGCTTTGGAACCAGGGCAAGGATACCACCAGTCAGGGCATCTGCGCTCCTGCTGAGGGCACTGGGATGGGAGCCATCAGAGCCAGTTCTCTGGGATTTCTGCTTTTTCCCCAGGCAGTTCACAAATGTCTGGTAGATCCAGCTTGGCTGGTCATGGAAATATTCCCCCCACACACATATTCCAGTCAGCTTTGTCCAAGCTAAGTAAAGAAGGAGGTTGAGCAGCACTCCATGTCTCGTCCCTTGGAATCCAATATGCTCTTAATTTCAATAGATTTGGCAGATATTCAATCCTGGGCAAGGGGGATGGATACAAAAGTCAGGAGAGCATAAACCAGAGGGGCAGCGGTGTCTGTGCATATAGCAGTATCCATATGTGTGACTGCGTGTGTGTAGGGTGAGACTGTGTGTGTTTGTTACCCATGTCTGTCTGGATGTGGGGCCGAGGGATTGGCAAGGTTTGGATCGAGAATGCCATCCAGATGTGCACTACGTTGCATACCCAACCCACAAGGCAAAGTGCAAGTGCCAGGAGAGGTCTGTCCCGGTTCTGCCTCCGTCTCAGTATGTAAAACAGCCTCTCTCAGAGCAGCCACTTTGCCCATCTGCTCTGCAGTTGTGGCCTACGGTGCATTCCAATGAGCTTTCTGTTTCCTACCTCTCCAGCTCTAATGGGAGGATGATGGCCATTATGCAGCCCACACGCAGGAGGGGAACATGCCTGGCACATGCTGTGGTGAAGGCCCAAAAATGTGATGGTTTAACAGCTTTCGAGAGAGATGCTGGTTTGTTCATGGTTTCCATCCTCAGGGGAGTTTTCCTTTTAACTCCCCTAGTAAACAGAATGTGTCTATATGTTAAAGATGGATGCTTGCACAAACAAATCTCTGCCAGATGTCTATGTCCCAATTAAGGCAAAAGAAAAGGGAGAGAAAAGGCAATTAATTAGCTGGGAATGCATGAAGTACAGTGGTGCATGGAGCATTACCTCCTCCATAGATGTAATGAGACTCATCACTGGAGATCTGGACGTCAGTGACGTTCCATCCTACGCTTCCCATCGTGAGCTCATCTGGGCAGTCAGGATAATTCCATACGTGCTGTGCCACAAAGAAGGCATGGCAACAAGAGATGAATACAGGGACCAGATCCCACCCCCTCCCCACCAAACTATAAAGTGCAACATTGGAGTGGGGGTGAAGAAAAGCTTTGAGTACAATCCAGCTAGCAGGCCTAGCGGCTGGTGATTCCCTGATGTGGCTGTTACCCTTGGAAAACGGAGGTTCTTAGGAAGCCAAGGTGTGAAGCAGGTGTTATATGTAGCGTGCATCCAGCCATAGAAACTGCCCCTCTCAAGTCTTCCACACTGAGTGGGGTGGCTGACATGGGAGCTCACTCTACCCATTCCAAGAATCCGCTGTGACCTCTCAGGACTAATGCAGCACCATTGCCACAGTGTGATCATGCCATTGCACTTCAGGGCATGCGTCTGTCTCCGTCTGGAGTCTCCCATCTCTACTTTAATCTTGGCCACATATCTAATGGCCTATGTCCGCTTTAAGAATCTGCTGGGGAAGCAGCATTATGCAATGGAAGAAGTGCAGGTCTGAGAGCCAGGTGCCCCTAAAATGTAATCCCGGCTCTTACTATGATTTTCTCTGTTGCCTTGCATCACTTAACTGAATCTAAATACCAAGGTGATTGCTCATCTGAAGAAAGGAGGAGAGAGAGAGCACCTCTGCCTCAACTTCCCTGTGTAAGAGAGGGGTAATACTACTCACAGAGGAGTTGTTAGAATTAACTAGTTAATAGAGCTGTCAAATGCTGTTTTGTTGAAATTGAAATGTTTTGTGGGAATGTGTCGATTTCAACAATTTTCAACAAAAAATTTTCTAAATTATTCAAAATGAAATAAGTCATTTCAATTTTCTCATTTCCATTGGAGTTGCTCATTTTGTTTTGATCTTATGCTATAACATTTCAATATTCTCTAGAGGAAACATTTCAATAAGGTCATTTCGATGTTTCCAATGTCATTTTCTGAAATATTTTGAGATTTTGACTTTTTGTCCTGATTTAGGATAAAAAATATTGTAAATGTTGGAATTTCCCATGGGACAGAAAAAGCGAGGAGTCCCGTGGCACCTTAAAGACTAACAGATTTATTTAGGCATAAACTTTTGTGGGTTAAAACCCCGACTTGACCCATGAAAGCTTATGCACAAATAAATCTGTTAGTCTTCAAGGTGCCACCGGACTTCTTGTTGTTTTTGTGGATACAGACTAACACGGCTACCCCTCTGATACTTGGCAGAAATGGTTTCCTGACCAGCTCTACTAGTTACAGTTCATACAGTGTTGTGAAGTTGTTGTGTGATATAAGTACTAAGCCTTATGATGAAGAAGATGTTGAAGCAGTTTGGAAACTCCTATGGGGAAGGACAGATTGTGGCTCCTGGGGTCATTTCCCCTGTTTAGAGTTCCATGAATTGCACTGAAGAGAAATTTAAAATTCAGGTGGCAACAATATAGAAAAAACAACCCAAATTGTCCTATTTGCATATGTATTTCCCTTCAGCATCAGAGTGAATAGCTTCCAAAATCACTCTGGGGGTGACAGCGTGGGGTTATTTTACAGAGTGCTTCAATATATATGCTGTATGCAGCAACTGATTGGTTATATATACATAAAAAGGACTGGCTTCTTACTTTATAGGAGCTGTCTCCACAAGAAGTGTAATCCCCTCTTCCACCCTCTCGTTTAGGGAGAGCTCAGTTGAGCCCTTCACCTAGTGGGTTCCCCAGAGCTTGAAACAAGAGGCCGCCCTGTGAAATCAACATGGCTTGGCTTGGACAATATCTTCTTTCTTTAATTGCTCACTTGCTGCACAGCCAGTTTGCTTTACTCTGCCCCAGCTGCTGCAGCAATTAAGGCACTGGGACTGCATTAGATAAAGGGGATCCAGCTTGGGTGGCATGTTGTGGGCACAGTGGCCCACCGCTCCCCAGCATGTGGTGCCAGCTCTAGCTGGTTGAGGGGAATCTCTCCACCCCCCCTGACTCTGCCACCTGCTCTGGCATCAGTGACAGAAGTCCAGTCAGCAGATGACACATTTACAGGCATTTTCAGGGTAAGGGTTTATGTAGATTTATGTTAAAATATTCATGTATCTCCCCTCCTCATTTATTTTTATTGATTTGCAAATGTAAACCTTTGTTCCGTGCGTAGTCCATAAATCTGACAGTTTGTCAGTAACTTCTGATTTAATATCCTCTTTTTCTCATCTCATAGTCTCTCCGTTCCACCCTTCCTCCAGGCATCTCAGACTGGCATTAGAGAAATGTTAGACAATCTTATTTCTCAAACCCCTGGTTCCCTTCTATCACCCCTGCTTTCACTCCTCCCTCTCCCCCATGCCAAATTTCTGCTCCTTCTGACGCACGCACCCCCTCCTGTCAACTCTTGTATTTTTGCCATTTTTAAAGTTAATTTCAGCCTCTTTTATTATATGGGTTGTACAAGGGCTGAGGGGAAAAAAAGAGAGATGGAGGGGGGAAAATCACCCCCTTTGTTGCCTCCTTGATGTAGGCTTGAGTGGGTCTCTGCCTGTCACTTTAAATGGATGTATTTAAAGCAAATGCAAAAATTGCCATCCAGAGCAAGGCTTGTAATAAAGACGTCTCCATTTCCAATATATATTTATATGTATTTTAGGTTTTGTCTGGGGGGACTTGAGGAAAGCAACGGGAAATGCCAAGCGTTGACATGTCTGTGATAGAAAATAACTCAGTTCTTTTACTGTGAAATGCCTGGTATTTTCCAAAATGACATTTAACTGAAGAGATCCTGCAGGCAGAGCTTTTGCTCAGGGCAGCTTTTCAATGGGTGATGCTTCCTGTGTGAGGCAAACAGGGGGGGCAGCAAAAGACCTCGGAAGCCTCATAGTTCATTCAGGGCACATGGCAAAGCCTGAGACTCTGGATGGAGGGTGCTGCTCTGCAGCACGTAGCTCGACTGGTGCCGGGTACATTGCGATTAATGTGCAACCAGGATGCAGCCACTCTGCAATTAATATATAGCTACGGAGAACGAGTCCCTTGCAGGCCACATGTGGAACGTGATCCTTGATGTCAGGTCATCACGTGGGTGGCCTGTTGTTTTGCAATGATGAGGTAATGGGGGCATTCATCCATCAGGCACTGAAGGATTGACTTATGAGGAAAGATTTAAAGAGCTAAATATGTCTAGCTTGGCCAAATGACGGCTCAGGGGGAAGGGGCAATATGATAACCATCTATAGGATTGAAAGGGTGTAAGCACTAAGGAGGGAGAGGAATTACTTAGTGGAATAGGGTGAGATCAAACAAAGAAAACATTTAGGCTGAAAACAAAGAAAATCTTCCTGCTGCTGAGATGTGCAAAAATAGCCTCCAAAGGGAAGCACCATCATCTGGGTCCTTTCAATCCAGGTTAGACAAAACACTGTATTGCAGGGAACTATCCCGCACCAGCCCCAGGGCATAGGAGACCAAGTGACCTGCCATGCTAAGTCCTCCCCTTCTCTGATTTCTTTGATCCTAGGGCATGTGCAGTGTGCTCTTGGGAGGCCACACTGTTCTAATCACACAAAGAGATCCATTTTTGATGGCTGTTCCTTCCCTTTCAGCACCCAGCTCACTTTTGGGGTGACTGATGTCACTTGCTGTTGCTGCTTATGTTCTGCTCTGATACCCTGCCCTAGATCAATGAAGAAAATAGCAAGATTCCCATTGACTTCATTGGGCTTTGATTCAGGGTCCTACATTCAGGAGGGCTGGTCTGTCTCCACTCTGAGGAGAGGTTAGTGCCACCAGTTGTCCCACTCTGCCCTGCGTCCTATTGCATCTGGGGGAAGCGGGGCGGGAGGGGGGAGCGTACTGCAGGCCCAGGACTGTGACAATAGAACAATCAGGAAGGGGGTTCTGAGAGTCTTTAGTTAGACATCAGCCTCTGTGCTCCAACATGAGTAAACTACATCTTACAATCCCAGACAGCAAATATTGGGACTCACTCATATTTAATTTTGCAGGCCCTGCCCTGTGGTTACTGTGAAAATCACACCTGTAATAAATATACCTCCACTGAAATAAAGACACCTCTTCTCAAGTTCTGTCCTCATTAAACTTCTCTCTAGTTAAGCAGGAGAGTTATTTATTAATTTACTTAGCAGCTCACTCTCACACACATTCCCCTGGAATGAGGTTTATATTTAATCAAACTATTAGCAGTGACTGCATCTCCCAAGCCCTAGTTATCATGGATCTTCTTCCAGCCAGCAGCTTGGGTGCATCCATCTAACAGACTGCAGTGAGACACCTACTTAGTTCATTATTTACCAGACAAAGTCTCTGGTGCTGGTAGCTAGCAGCCCAGAACCATGATTGCTTGTTTCCCAAACACATTTGTTTGTTGGCTGAACTACTGAGGCAACTGCAGTCCCAGAATCATCAGCATAATCAACCCCAAAGAGCCCTAAATTGTGATGCAGTTAAACATTATTGTATTTAGAATGTTTAGAGTGATTAATTTTAATCCTGCTTGAATTATCCATTCTTCTTTGCCCAGTTGCCATCATATTTCTTCCAGTGTCTTCCTCTGTCTAGTGACCAGAGCCAGCTGGACTCATGCATGGTGTGAATAACTGGCTTGGAGGCTTGGGGAAACTGTAAGAGGAGCTAAGCAGCACAGAGGGAACAATAGAGGAGGGGGGAGTTCAGAACTTGCAGGCGATGTCTCTGCAACTTTCTAAAAATGTCCCTATTAGGGCCCATGGTGACCCTCGATCCCCACGCTGCTCAGCGTGCAAGGCATGAGAAAGATACTGCCATCTCCACTTCTGGTGTTGCAGAAACAGTCTGTAGTCGGAACTTAGCTGGAGGTTCAGTGGAGGGAGAACAAACAAGACTCACTCTCCATAGGTGCACTGGTGGCTTGTCAGCTCTGACAGGAACACAAGTGTGTGTTTGTCAACAAAGCTAACACAGGGGGCATAGAACTAGATGGGGAGTAAGAAGGTGCCATGTTTATAGTCACGTTTCTTACCCATAATCACGCTTTAAAGAGGTGCAGCCAGGGCACTAGGACAGCTCATTTCTCACCGCCCTCTTTTAGGCCTTTAAAACAAAGCTACACACAGGCAGAAGCTGGCCATCCGGGGGAGGGTCAGTGGTTTCCCCTTTCCTCAGAATCCAAAGCCTGGCTAGCCCTCTCCAGGTGCCCAGGGCTTAACTGTCTTCACAGTGCTCTTAACAGAGATGTGATACTTTGAAGAGCAGTCTGAGCCCAGACACATGGGACTGTGGGACTAACCTGCAGGAGGCCAGGGAGACAAATAGTGTAACAGGATATTCTGAAGGACTGGATAATTTTATGACCATTAATAACATTTGCAGCTACTGCATACAAGCAAAAGTCAGTGTTACAAGGATAGCAAGACCTCGTGCTTCAGTGCTAAGGTTGACGGATTGGAGGTGCCGAGGAGGAATCTCTTTGCTCCCTGTGTCACAGCCCAGAACAATTGGCCAGAAGCATTATGGGATGGCTCTCTTTCCTCTAAAGCAGCTGGTACAAGACATTGGGGGAGCCGGGATAGCAGGCTAGGGGAACAAATGGGAAGGCAGGAGGTGGGGTACTGGAGTAGGTGGCCCAAGGGTATGTTCTGTTATAACACGAGAAAGGGTTCTAAACCAAGTCCTGGAGCCAGGAACTGTTACCAGTCCCATGAGAAGGGAGGGTCATTTTTACAGTCATTCGACAGAATTCACTCTGGAGGACATGTGGAATATGTTCCCTTTGCTGGATCAAAATGTTGAAGGTCCTATACAAACAGAGACCATACCATTTTTTCTTTATTCCTCTCCAACAACATAGTAATCTCTTTGGGGGGAAAGGCAAACAATAGCAATTTCAAGTCCAGTTAGCATTTCCTATCAGACTGTAACCATGTTAAACAAGGTGGTTGTAAATGGACCGATGACTCTCCTAAACTTTGAAATTCCTTACAGTCTCTTTCCCATCTCCAGTTCACACCATAGCATTTCCATATTGTCCTTAAATTAATGCCCAGCTGGGGTGCATAATTACCAGCTCCCTAGTGGTCCAAAACATCCCAAAGGGCTAAAGTTTCCTTTTTGATTTGTGACTCCGAGGCAGAGTTGTAATTACCAAATTGATTTTAAATGTAGTCTCCGCTGACAGACTATTGGCAAACAGCATCTCTGAGTCTTCTGCCATTCATAAAAAAAAGAGGAAGCCCTTGATGAATATACCTTGATCTGCAGCTGCTGTTTATTTAATACATTTTGTGGGAGATGGTATTAGGTTTTATCAGGGAGCTGCAGCTTTGGAAATGCTGCTTTGGCAGGAGCAGCTGAGCTAAAAAGTTGGGTTGGAGCTGCGAGCTGCCTGACTCATTTTTTCACAACGACCTCCTCCCCACTGCCCTTCCCACTTCCCCCCACCCTCTGTGGTTCAGACATTATGATTGATACAATGGTAATGGGAGAGTATGCAGGGTTCCTGGGCTGCCTGATCATAAGCAGGTAGATGATTGGCTTCCAAAACATAAATAAATACAGACCCAGCACATTTTCTGGGTGCTGATGCAATGCTGGCAGGTGGCCTAAGAATCAGTCAACATCCACTCGCATGCTGTGCAGGCCCAGAAACCCGCTGAGTGATTATCTCACTGTGCTTGGCACTAGCTGCCGCTTGCTCCAGAGTGAATGTTGCACAACGTGCTGGAGGAGAGGTTTAACCACACACTACTCACAAGTATTCAGTCTGTGCCTTGGCTCCCCATCTGTAAAATGGGTGATAATGATTCCTTTCTCCCACCCTTTGTCTAGTTAGATGGTTGGCTGTTCGGGACAGAGGCTGTCGCTAGCTATGGGTTTGTACAGCACCTAGCACAATGGGGCCCTGATCCCAGTTGGGGTCCATAGGTACTACCATAATAGAAATTAAATAGTCATAATAAAGAAGGCTTCAGTCTTTCCTGCAGAAACTGTCTAACCCTAAATAGAACCTTCTGGTTCTCCTCCCATCGCCTCCTCCATAGTTACGAGGAGAGGTTGAAGGAACTGGGCTTGTTTAGTCTGCGGAAGAGAAGACTGAGGGGGGATTTGATAGCCGCCTTCAACTACCTGCAGGGGGGTTCCAAAGAGGATGGAGCTCAGCTGTTCTCAGTGGTGGCAGATGACAGAACGAGGAGCAGTAGTCTCAAGTTGCAGTGGGGGAGGTCTAGGTTGGATATTAGGACACACTATTTCACTAGGAGGGTGGTGAAGCATTGAAATGGGTTACCTAGGGAGATAGTGGAATCTCCATCCTTAGAGGTTTTTAAGGCCTGGCTTGACAAGGCCCTGGATGGGATGGTTTAGTTGGGGTTGGTCCTGCTTTGAGCAAGGGATTAGACTAGATGACCTCCTGAGGTCTTCCAACCCTAATCTTCTATGATTCTATTCTATGATTCTAACAAGACTAGTGACAGAAGAGGACCAGGAAGACCCAGGTTGGCACCCTAGGTTTGGACAGAAGGGTGGCAGGGCTATCAAATCGGGGATATGTGCAAAACAGTAGATGCATAATGGAGAGGTTAGGCTTCAGTACGGGGAAGGATGGGCATAACTTTGGCTGCAAAATTTCCTTTTTGTTCTTTGTTTTGCAGAGCTGAGCAAGAGGACACACAGGTCAGCAGAAAACAAGATGTGAGAGGCCAAGTTAGTCCGATGTAGTGTTGCTGTAATGAAGTAATGCAGGGACTGAAATAAGAACCACACAAGCATTCTTAAGCTAGACAGAATGGATATAGCTAACATCAACCAGTCCCATGCGTCGGTACATACATCTCTCTGAGAAGCACTGTAAATGGCCTTTCCTGCATGGGGCTCTATTGTCCCTCATTAGCGAGAGATGAGATTTTGGAGCTCCCAAGAACAACTTCCAGCTACATTTTGCTCTCTTGTTGTCTCTTTCTCTTGCTTACGGGAAGCTTCCTGGTGATTTCAGCAAAGTTCTGCTATCTGTGAATTTTCTCCCAAACACACGTGAACACCTTTCAATACCACAATGGTTTCGCTATCCAGAAACCTTGGCAAGAGTGTTCAGGAGAAGACAGAATTTCAGCAACCCTCATGCAAAGAGAAGTTGCAGAGATTTTGTTGTCTCAGCAATGACTTTTGTTAAAACTCTCCTTTGGTGTTTCTCAAAGAGCTGAATGTTTTGTCGGGCCCTTATGCTGAGAGCTGCTGAGAGCCTGCAACACGCAGTGAACAAGGGGAATTGCAAGTGCTCAGCCATTCTCAGGAAGAGGTCCTTAATGCCTGGATAATGCAGTTATCAAGAGGATTTGCAGGAGGAGTTAAGCCAGGTTGGCCCCCTCATTCATGGCTGCTGTTTGGAGTGGAAGATGCTTCCTGGGAACTGGCTCTGGCAGAGTTCTACAGTGGATTCATTTTTTATTTCTGGCTGAGACTCTTGTCATTCCTGGATTACTATTGAGTTACCCATCCACAGTAGGGTGGACGAGGTTTATCTCGCCTTTAGTCAGCACAAGGAGCTGCTGTCTAGATTAGAAAAATGAAGGGTCTTAAAAAGTAAGGTGCATTGTAATTATCAGCTGCTCCTTTCCCTCTCTTCAGAAGGGGAGGATGAATTGCTTTGATGGCATCCCACAGGTCTGAGATATCGGATATCCCTGAGGGTGACTCCAGGGGCAGGTTTGCACAACACAAGCCATGAGGGAGGAGGGAATTAAATGGAGAATGAAGAGTACCTGGAGTGGAGATGCAGCAGGAGTAGGAGTTTTTATGGAGAGCTATTTCTTTTTTCAAAAGGGCTGAGTAAACAGGACAGTGATTGGTCTTCTGAGAGCAGAAGCTAAGGATTTGACACAGAGGGTTGACAACTGGATGCCAGCCTGATGCAGTAGCTCATGCTGATAGAGATGATTTCAGAGACCAGGAATCTGAGAGCAGTTTGGGAAAACTTCAGGCCTAGATACTTCGAGGAAGGAAAGGTACAAAATGAGGGATGGGCAAACTGGCCCTGCCTGAGACTGAATCCAAGCTTTTCTGAAGATTGAAAACGTTGTGGTTATGTTTTTATTTTGCCAGCACTTGTGGATTCCAGCCAGAACAAGAACCAAAATGGCTGAAATGCCATGAGTATGCACCAGCAGCCGAGGAAATCAAATGAGAAGGGCTGTTCTCTGAGGTGCGGGAGAGTCAAATGATCTCAACCTCCAGACCTTCTGAGGGTGTCCCCTCGTGACTGAGAACTGCAGGGCTGACATGGCACTGGCTACTGGGGGAGCAGCAGGGTTGATCAGTGGGATCTGATGGAGACAGTGTCTGGCTGACTAGTGGGGACAGCTCAGAAGATTCGGGAGTTTTCAGACTGCTGGATCTAGCTGAGAGTTGAAAGATGCAGAGAGGGGTGTGGGAGAGGCAGGCTGATAGAAGAGCAAATATTTTGGCTGCTACCATGGAAAACTACCTGGCCTGTTTTGTTTCCTAGATTAGTGATGAAGGATAAGGACTTAAGGGAAAGGGAGGGCGAGCAGCAGTTAATCCACTGATTAACGTTAGAGGAGAGAGGCAGAAGGTAAATCAAACAAGAAGAGCAAGGAGAGAAAAGTTAACACTGTATGCACAAACACTAGCAGCCATAGTGCAGAGATGGCAGATCTCAAGGCAGTTACTTGAGGCAGGGTTTAAAACACCAGAACACAGGCAGTTGACGTAAAGCTCTAGGAAAGATGATTGTATGGGACAGAAGAAACAGAAAGGGGATGGGGTTGGATTTGCAGGGAGAAGTAGCATGAATATTTAGGTATTTTTGCTGCTGCAGCAGGGGATGGGTTGGGTTAGAAGTTCAGGATAGAGTGATGGGGTACTCACTAAAGGCCATGAGGCAATCAAAACCTGGTGTCAGAGTAAAAAGGCGGTTCCCTCCTGAACACTGGCTGGTGGGGACCGGAAAGGAAGATGATGGCAAATTCCCTGGAACATTGATTCTCTCTGAATGCCTGGAGGAGTTAGTCAGCGGAGGGCCTCTGTTCCGCACACTGGGATGAGGGGCAGAGGGGAAGGGGAGACATTTTGCACTGAGCAAAGGAAAGGGAGACTATATAAAAAAGGCTGGCTGCTTCTTACTGCCACACATATTTATTTACTTGTGAGGTTTGCATAGTGTGTTTGTGTGTGTGTGTGGGGGGGGTCCCTTAGGAATCCCTAGCACATTTGAAATGAGGGTGGAGGAGGTGCTTTGGCGTCAGCTGTAACCCATAGCCCCTAAGGCAAGCAAGCAAAGGCAAAGAGCTCTGCCCTTAATAGCATTATTAACTGGGGTCCCTTCCAAGCTGCATGGTCCCTTCCGAGCCGTAAGGATTGCTTGTTGGCAGATCACCCAGAGGTTGCACTTTGTCTGACATAGCTGAGAATTAACCCCCGTCCCCATACACTCCCACAAACAAATAAATAGAACATACCAGCACCAGGGCCCCCTGAAATCTGCTTCTTAGCAACACCCCCACAGCTGATGCAGGCCCGGGCTATGCTTTTCAGCAAGCATTTCTTACTCTTCTTTCTGTTTCCACGTTGGGGAGAGGTAGCTACGTCAGTCAGCCTGTTCAGGAATGGAACGGCATCAGCACTTGGAACCAATTTAGCTGCCCTTTTAATAGAGCCGTTAATCTCCATTATTAAGACAATTTAACTGATGGAAGCAAAAAAAAAAAAAAGTCAAACCCCCCGGCACATTGTGGAGATTGAGATGCAAGGGACAGATTCTGCTCTGAGTTACAGTTGTGTAAATCCAGAGTCACTTTGCTGTCTTCAGTGCCGTGGCGGTTCCAGATTTAGATCTCTGTGCCTGAGAACAGGATGGGGCCTGTAACTTTATTTATTTACTTGTGCTTCACTCAGTGCTAGAAGCCCTTGAAATGAAACCTAGTGTAGACTGATTTTCACAGGAGACATTGGACAGGTTATTTGGTGTTGTATGGAGGGGTGGGGTGAGAAAGAGCTGTCGTTGGGGATACAATCTATCAACAGTTTGTACAAAGCACCATCAGTGCAGGAGACACTAAGAACTTCTCTCCCTTCCTTCTATAACACAGCACTATTTTGAGTGTTAGCCATGGGGTGATGGGATGTGCTGCATTGCAGTTTACTCTCCTGGGTTTGCTAAGATATGGCAGTCTCGTTCCTTGGAGGGGTGGGTTTGAAGGGTAGGGGGTCTCTGTAGTCCCATGAGAGTGGAAATGGGCCTAATCTTAAACAAACACCCCTGCACTTTGGGATTATTAGAAACCAGATCTGAATTTAGGGGATCAGGCCCCATCTGTATGTGGGAGGGTCAGAGACAGAAAGAGACAAGGGCATCTCCAGTTTCATGGGCTCTGGAACAGCTTGGGCTGTTCAATGCCCCAGAGTTTGATTGGCTTCAACACCTCTGTAACAAGAGTTCTCTTCTTCCTTTAGAGAAGATGCCTGGGCAATTCCACCATCTTAGTGAGAAAGGGCCTTAGCACCAGGATTGCACAATGAAATGGGACCTTGGGAGAAATTGGGTTTTCCCATTTTGTGCTTATGGATGTGAGGTCTGCTTGAACTTGTCAAAGGCAGACATAGTGCCCAAAAGTCCTCCTAATGCTGTCCAAGAAGCCTGTGAGCCTTTTGTATGAGAAGCCTGTGTCATGCACTACACCTCTATTATTCAAATTCTAGGACTTGATGGAAGGTGTGCAAAACTGTCTGGTATGGTTTCTCACTGTGATTAACTGCTTGACAGCTGCTGAATGTTCCAGGTACATCCTGGCACAGGATCTGCATTGCTTTTGCATGTATCAGGTACATTAACATTCCTTTGATTTCAGTGGAATGTACCAGTAAATGAACAATGCCTGCACTGCTGAGATCTAGTAGTAAAAGGGTTAAACAAAGATCTCAGCTGAGACCATCAAACTCGTGTCACTTGCAATAGCCAGTATACCAAAAGTGCTTGAACCAAGAAGTAAAAGCTGAATGCAAGGCACCCTCAACATCATTTCATACCTTTCCTGGATTAAGTTGCACACTTAATGTTGTGTAGCTAGAGATAATTGTAAGCACGTTTTGTCAAGTGTGTTGAAATGTGTGTGTCTGTGTGTTGTCTGGTATGCGTCTGTGTGGTGAAGTATATATTGTGAATATTTTAAAGTGTATGTGATTTGGCCCATGTATGTATCTGTTCAATGTGTATGTGTGTTTGTACCTGCTGCATGTGTGTGAGTTGGGTGTGCTTATGCAGGATGTGTTTAGGTACTGTTGTGCATGATTTATGCGTGTATGTGCACATATGTTTCTGCTTTGGTCACTATCATTGCAATGTATTTACCACTGTGTGTTTGGCAAATACGCTGTTTGTACTTCAGTACAGTGTGTCATGCTTTGCATTAGTCCAGCCAAATTACAACTTCAAAGGTCTCAAGTTCAGCGGGGCTCTTCGTCTCTCCCTTAACTGAGGAGCAGTTGCAGGTCTGAAAGGTTTCTTATTTATTTTTTTCAGCATGAAGTTAAGGAACCACTTTCCATCTGGAACCATGTGGAATTTTTGCATTTGAGATATTTAACCTGACTTTAATTTGAGTTGAAATGTCTGATATTTCTGATAGTAATAACATGCCCTGGATATAGAAGAGGGAAAAAAACACCAAAAAGCTCTTACTGTTCATTTCACAGAAGCATTCCAGCCGGTCCCTGTTAAACTTTTCCTGGCATGCTAATGCGTGGCAGACGGTAATGGAAAGCCTAATCAGATCTGGGGAGCTCAAAATCACTGGAGCGGTGGCAGAGTAAGTGGGTGTCCCTGAGAAACCCAATATTTCTGAATTCATTTTTCTTCTGGCCACCATCCATCTATTTGCTGAACGCTCACTCCCTCCTCATCCCCCTGCCAGCCCAATCCCACATAACCACCCTCAGCTTGCTCCTTGTGACCTGCAAAAGCTGCTATTCCACCTCTGCCTATAGATGGTGACAATGAGCTAACTTTCCATTGGCATTCCTCTGACCAGCATGTAGCCCAGGGCAAATTCAACACAGTGTGCCAGGTAACTGACAGAAGCCGAGAAAGTCCAATGAGTCCTATTTTTTGAAATGCCAGTGAAGAGCCTCTCAGTGGCATTATTGTATCAGGAGAAAATTAGACACTTGCCATTTATATCTTGTTGGGTTCATTACATGGAGATTGCATTTATCCTGTGTGCATGATTTACCTCACTGCTTGTTAAAAAAAAAATTGTTACTGCCAAGATTGATAGGGTTCTAAATTTGAGCTGCTTTTCTACCGCGGTTGCAAACTTTGTGCTATTCTTTCTACGTGGGTATCTTAAAAAATAATATTTAAGAAAACTGAATGCCAGTAGTCTAATGCTCTCAGTCAACACTACAATAACTAAGTGGTATGGACAGCTCCCTCCTCTGGGTAACCCTACAATAACAAACTGCGGGGCACTGCCTAATGCTTATCAGCACCCTTACAATAACAAACAAGCATGCATATGTGCTGGAGGAATTTTTCCTTTAGCAAAGACAGTTGGGTTTCAGCCTTCCAAGGGTTAAACAACAAAGGAGCAAGCAAATAATTGTAAAAATTAAGAAAATACACCATGTGCAGTGGCCCTTTTTAAACTTCAATAATGTCTTTAAAATGTTACTTAAAAGAATATTATGTTATTACAAATGAGATTTCCTGACTCTGGCCCAGACATTGTGAAAAACTCAATAATTTCACTGCCGATCCCAAGATAATGAGCAGACTTTAGCACACCGCTCTGCAGCCATGCCCAAATGTTATAGATATTAAGGAAATCCTTCTTGCACAAACAAAGTGCCTGGGCTGACTTGAGCTCAGAGGTACAGCTATGCCCACCCCAGAATAGCAGATCCAGGTGCGGTAGGCACTGAACAAAGTCAAACATCCAGGATATGGACACCAGTGCTGAGCAGGAAAAAAAGTGCTTGGGGGTCCACATCAGCTTCTGTACATAGCAGGTCAAGACTGGTCACTCTGACCAAATGGCTGGAGAGGATCCCTGTGGGGTAGAAGATTCTCCAGCCTGCTGATCAAGAATTAGTAGAGCAGACCCACTGTTTCTTGGTTCAGATGATAAAGAGCCTGGGTTGCTATAATCTGTATTATATTTAGTCTATTCAATAAACTTTTCAGTTTATTGATGCCAGACTGCAGTCAATTACAGCTGAAGTCACCAATGGATTAGTGTTTCCAGTGCACGGTGAGTGACCAAATGGATTGGGGAGGGAGATTAAGTGGGGGTGGGCTCCATGGGCGTGTGCATCAGCCTGTCACCTCCATAGTCCTCAATCTTTTCTTAAATCACAAGTGAAAATAAATCAGGGAGTGACATTTTAGTCCCTATTACATGTGTCACAAAACCTCTGTGCATTTCAGCATGATTGGCAGTTTCTGCTTGAGGGAGGCCCAGGACTGGTATAGCAGGGGGTGCTGCAGGTCAGGATTGAGGAGCACTGGCAGAGCTTTTAGGGGTGTGGAATGACCCCAGTTCTGATATAGGAGGAGGGGCTACGGGTCAGGAATAAGATGCATTGGTAGAGCTGTGTGTGGGTCCCAGGAGTGGAACAGTAGAGTTTCTGTAGGCCAGGATGGAGGAGCACTGGCTGTGCTGTGTGTGGGAAGCATGCCCAGTGCCTGCCTGCATTATACTTGACTGCAGCCAGCACTGTCAGCCTGTCACTTTCATAAAAACTAAAACACTGCCAAAAATTGACTTTGAAAACAAATACAGCAAGGTGTCAGGGCCTCTGTCCCTTTCATATTGCTTTTCCTCATCTTTACATTGCGTAACTCAGGTTTCCATTATACCATCATCTAATTCCCCTCTGCCCCCGCTTCCTGATTCTACTCCATTCCGCCCCAGCACTCCTCTGACCTTACTCCTTTTCCTGATGCATCCAAGTCCCCGCATCTATTCTCTCTAGCCAGGACTGCACTGACTCCATCACCAGCTGTTTATATGTCCTGAGAATTTAGGGCTCCTCTGGTCAACAAATCTGCCCCTCAGAAAGAGAACTCCAGAGGGAGTTTCTGTGACACTGTGAGGGGTTGGGTCACAGAAACCACCTTGGGACTGCCACCTGATGTGCTGGGACTACCTCTAAGCCCATTTTCCCTGGCAGCTTGGGACTTCAGTACCCCCATTTAGTTGAGTCAGACACGCTAGCCTGCTACAAACACAGACCCAGGTCTGAACCACATCCCTCAAAAGCTGCAGGCTTAACTGAAAACAGCTTAAGACGTGCTCCTGTTTCCAATACCCAGATACCCAGTTCCCAATGGGATCCAAATCCCAAATAAATCCGTTTTACTCTGTATAAAGCTTATACAGGGTAAACTCATAAACTGTTCACCCTCTATAACACTGATAGAGAGATATGCATAGCTGTTCGCTCCCCCAGGTATTAATACTTGCTCTGGGTTAATTAATAAGTAAAAAGTTATTTTATTAAATATAAAAAGTAGGATTTAAGTGGTTCCAAGTAATAACAGACAGAACAAAGTAAATTACCAAGCAAAATAAAATAAAACACGGAAGTCTAAGCCTAATACAGTAAGAAACTAAATGCAGGTAAATCTCACCATCAGAGATGTTCCAATAAGCTTCTTTTACAGACTAGACTTCCTCCTAGTCTGGGTCCAGCAATCACTCATACCCCTGTAGTTGCTGTGCTTTGTTCCAGGTTCTTTCAGGCATCTCTTTGGGGTGGAGAGGCTATCTTCTGAGCCAGCTGAAGACCAAATGGAGGGGCTTTCAGGGCTTTTTAGATCCTCTCTCTTGTGCAACATCACAGCCACAAGATGGGGTCTCTAGCCATCTGGGCAAGTCACATGTCTATGAATGATTCAGCTTTTTGCAGGCCAACGCCATTGTTTACATGTTAGTTTGAACGTTCCCAGGAAAGCTCAGATGTGGATTGGCATCTTCCAAAGTCCATTGTCAGTTAAGTGTTTCTTGACTGAGCACTTACTGAGAAAAAAGAAAAGGAGTACTTGTGGCACCTTAGAGACTAACAAATTTATTAGAGCATAAGCTTTCGTGAGCTACAGCTCACTTCATCGGATGCATTTGGTGGAAAAAGCAGAGGAGAGATTTATATACACACACACAGAGAACATGAAACAATGGGTTTATCATACACACTGTAAGGAGAGTGATCCCTTAAGATAAGCCATCACCAGCAGCGGGGGGGGGGGGGAAGGAGGAAAACCTTTCATGGTGACAAGCAAGGTAGGCTAATTCCAGCAGTTAACAAGAATATCAGAGGAACAGTGGGGGGGGGGAGGGAGAAATACCATGGGGAAATAGTTTTACTTTGTGTAATGACTCATCCATTCCCAGTCTCTATTCAAGCCTAAGTTAATTGTATCCAGTTTGCAAATTAATTCCAATTCAGCAGTCTCTCGTTGGAGTCTGTTTTTGAAGCTTTTTTGTTGAAGTATAGCCACTCTTAGGTCTGTGATCGAGTGACCAGAGAGATTGAAATGTTCTCCAATTGGTTTTTGAATGTTATAATTCTTGACGTCTGATTTGTGTCCATTCATTCTTTTACGTAGAAACTGTCCAGTTTGGCCAATGTACATGGCAGAGGGGCATTGCTGGCACATGATGGCATATATCACATTGGTAGATGCGCAGGTGAACGAGCCTCTGATATTGTGGCTGATGTGATTAGGCCCTATGATGGTATCCCCCGAATAGATATGTGGACAGAGTTGGCAACGGGCTTTGTTGCAAGGATAGGTTCCTGGGTTAGTGGTTCTGTTGTCTTACTGAGAATGATCCTTTCTTAAGAAGCTGACCAAATGTTTCACTGAGGCTACTTAGAATGAAACAAATACATAGCCAATATTCATAACTTCAAATACAAAAATGATACATGCATACAAATAGGATGAATATATTCAGTAGATCATAACCTTTGCAGTGATATGTTACATGGCATATCTAGCATAAAACATATTCCAGTTATGTCATATTTACACTCATAAGCATATTTCTATAAAGCATTATGGGGTGCAACATCACAGCATCATCACACACTTGGGAAGCAGAGTTTATTCATAGAAAGCGGACCAGGCATGAGATGGTTGCTGAGGGAGAGCATGGGAATTGTTTCAAAGTTGGTTTACAAACTGTCCCACTCTCTGCAGCATTCTCAGAGGAAGGTGCTGAAGTGTAGACATCACCCCCTTTGAATGCTGGTAATAGAAGTCCAAAGCAGAACTTGGATTCTCCATTATAGCAGAACAGACAGAGCAAGCATCTCATTGGGTGTACTAGGCATGGGCCCTGGAAGTAGCCAGGAGCCAAACTCCTTGGTGGCAGAAGGAACATGCTACTCCATGGACTTCAGTGGAGTTTTAGCTACTCCCAGTCGTTTTACATTTTGCCTGGTAACCCTAGGACAAGAGGCTGCATGTTTCCAAATCCCCTGCCATGAGATAGTACAAGAGCTGGTTAGTGAAAAAAATCCCTGATTTCTCAATATGTTTGACTTGAAGTGCTGAGTTTGTTTTGCGATGTTTTATGGGATCATATTATTTGTTATTTATGAGTAACCGGACAACCACTGGGGATTCATTAAAATGTTCACAAGCCCAAAGTCTGACACATTATTTTCATGAATAATAATTGCCAAAAATTGAGTTGAGAGAGTGAGTTATTTGCTATTCATTATTCATGATCCTACTCTTTAAAAAGTTCCAGTTATCCAGTCAGGGAGCAGAAACAGTGCCATGTGACTTAGACGACCAAGCCCACAACACGAATAACAAATAGTCAGATTGCAAATAACGTGGAGGCTGGAAATTATTTGTCCAGACTATTCAGCATATTCTTATGAATAATGGATGCATGTGAATGAAATCATGATCAGGTAAAAAACAATTCACAACCCTGAAAACGGGGGCTTAATTCATAATGAATATGACTCATAATGAATAATGTGACCAGCTCTATGTAGCATCATGACTGGCTCACAGCTTGGGTTTTTGTCACTTTAAGCTCCATATAAACACCAAACAGACCTACATTAAAGTAACATTAAGAAACAATCCAAGCCACGAGATGAAGGAAATTCCTTTTTTTTTTTTTTTGACTGAACCTTTTTTGGTCTGAACCCTGGCAAACAAACAACTGAAACCAGTTCCCAATTAGGTAGTTTTGGCCTCTCTGCAAGTTATAAGAGACCTAGCTGAATTTAATCATTTCCCCCACTCCCTCGCAGTGAGATTCTAGCGCTTATATAAAAGTGCTTAGTTTGGAAGCACTTAAGTTCTGGTTGCTGATTGCTAAACCCAGCTGGATTGAGGCACTGGGTATGCCTCACGCTGCCCGAGTCAGACATGATGTCACTTTCCAGCAAGACCTTTGAAATGTTACTTACCACCTTCATTTTCAAAGGCATCTCCCAGTTTATGCCCATCGAGAAGCACTTCCTCCCCCAGGAATGTTCGGGTTGTGCCACAGAGAGCAACAATGGAGGCAATTGTCTCGTCTCACAAATTGCTGAATGAATAAAATGATCCCTTCCTGTGCCGCTTGCCCCCGTGCCAGCCTATGCTCCCCCATGTGTACCTGAAAGAACGTGCTGCTCATTCGAAAGGGGCCCTGCAATCAATATAGTCTGCAGCTATAGCAGCTTGGAATATGGCCTTCTCAGATCTCACAAACCTAGCAAGATGGGGTTGGGTCAATATGTGGATGGGAGATCGTATCATACATTGCAGGAAGCTGTAATGATTCCGTTGCTGGCAAATTTCCTGCTGAGTCAATACTGTACCAAGCTCCCAGCCTCATACTCAGGGTTCTGTGCTGTGGGAGATGCTGTCTTTCAGATGAGGTGTAGGACAAGACTCAATGACTTGTGGTCTATAAACATTCTGGGGTGATTTTTCTCAAGAATAATTATGTTAGCACCATTGTTATAAATTCAAATGGCATAAATACATTCAGGTTTCATTTTCCCAGCAGTTTTGGTTAGATTTTGTATTCTTATTTGTTTCCTGTTCCAGATGGCTAAACAGTGTTACTATGTGCCTTTAAACAGCTGTCCACTTCCATCCCAGAGGTGGCTGCATTCCAGTGATGAGTGGATTGATCCCTGTGTATATAATGACCCTGCCCTGTCCTGCCCATGAGCCCCCTCTCAAAAGACCGAAAGGGTTACTGAAAGCAGACACTGGAAATGGACTGGAAATTTCGACGGTATATCACAAATTTCTATCGGCAAAAGGAGGCTGAGGAGAGGCTGCAAAATAAATAATCACCCCAGTCCGAGCTGCAGCAGAAGAGGCAATAAAGCAAAATGAAAGAACCAAGCAAAGCCGTTGTGTCTAACAGGAATCCTGACCCCTGCACCGTACTCCCCTCTTATATGTTTTTCTGGCTTAATTGCTATTGTGGGCAGATGCCTTTGAACATGATTTATTTGTTTGTCTTGGCATCAAAACAAGGAGTCCTGAGACCAGAAAAGACTATCCAGAGCCCATTTCCGAATTCTCCTTCCCCTTTAATCCGTGCATACACACTGCCCTTGTGCTGTTGCAAAGCTTTTGTTACCAGATCCAACAGGGGGAAGGAGCAGGCAAAAGTTGATGGTCTTAAAACAATACATTTCACTGGCCTTTGGCCCAAAAGGTCAGACGCTATTACTCTAACTGTCAGAGGTGATTTTCCTAATGGGTCCAGATTCTGAAGAGGAAAGTGTCTCTCTCAAAACTAATTAATTAACCATAACAATGGGACAAATTCTAAGTTCCTCGCTTAGGCTATGTCTACACTGCCCTGCAATCGGACTCCAGGGGTGTGAATAAGCGTACACATCAAAGTGCTGCTCTGTAACTCCCCTATGTGGACACTGCAGGCACGAACTAAAAGGTTCCCATTTGGCAGTAATGTAGTCCTCTTGGAAGAGGACTACGCTAGGAACCTTTTAGTTCACGCCCACAATGTCCACATGGGGGAGTTACAGTGCAGCACTTTGGTGCACACTGAGATTCACACCCCCATAGTCCAAATTACAGGGCAGTCTAGACAAGCCCTTAGGTCAGATTCTGTTGCCCATACTTGCATGGAGTAAGTACCTTTCTCTGCAAGCCGTCCTACTGAAATCAAACACCCATTGATATCAAACAGATCAAGGATTAATCTCAGGGTTCAGACCAACAATAATAGCACAAACTAGCCCAAGAAAATATTGGTGTGATTCCAGAGCTGTTCGTGCCTTCAAAATTTCTACTGCTGGATTGGGGAAGGGAGAGTTAAAGCCATGGTCAACCATTCACCAGAGTGGATTAGTTTCCTAGATTTTCAGGCCAGAAGGGGCCATTAGATTACTGACTCTGACCTTCTGCATAACACAGGCCAACATCAGTCTGCTCAGTTAGTGCCCAAAAGCTTGCAGTTGCAGCCACCACTGTCATCCACCACTATGTTTCCTCTCTGTCTCACCAGCATTCAAAACGCCTATCAGTCTTGCTGCACAGAAAGCCATGCTATGAGCCAATGGGAAGCTTCACATGGTCCCAGGTGAGGCAGCCAATGGAGGCACATAGAGGAAAAGGAACACTCACACTGATTGGCTTGCTTCATCCCAATCTCACCCAGATGGAGTTTTATGGTGTGCATATTCCCCTCTTCCATCCAACAAATGAGTTCCCCACATTCTTGATGCAGCCTGTAGGGTCCCTGGTTTGATAGGTGACTGGCCTGGTAGACTACAAATGATGTGGTTAGCTGAATGTTGCATGCAGGGTTGGGTGCGTGGTGTATGTATAACTTGTGACGCCCTGATGAGCTCATGAGCCTTCTAATCTCCAAGATTTAGTGAACAGATCTTTAGTGTAGGGAGGAGAGGGCAGAGCTCACTCACCTTGCTGACCTTCTGGTAATGGTCATTCAGGTGTTAAAAACTTTGCTGAGCCTCTGGCTGCTTCTGAGAATGAGAGAAATTGAGATGGATATAGACAAGCTCCTTCCTCATCTGGTTTGCAAGATAATGAGCTGGAGACCTCACTGGGGCATATGCTCTTGGGGGATTTTCAGTCAGTCCCTTCTGGTTTCTTTCAGGTCAGAAATTCTGAGGGAACAGTCTCTCACATGGTATTGGAATTACTCTAGGCCCCTAGGATACCAGTAGCATGCCCAGTGTATCACCTCTCAGAGGCAAGCACTGTAGGTGCTTCAGCAGCTAGGCCTTGTAGGCGCTAGCCTTGGTGGCTCCCAATAAGCATTCAGGCATATGGCTAAAGTAAAGGTATTTATTAGGGCTGGCAGGAAAGGGGAAACGTGCAGCTACCCTATATACAGAGGGTTAACAGTTACTGTTCAAAGTGAGGAACAGCGATTTCTGTTTGGGTCTGTGAGGCAGCCCAAATGAGAGTCAGGGTTTGTCAGGCCTAGACCTGGAGTATCCTCTCCAGTTCAGTCTCCATTCTATAAGCATTTGCTGGTTTCCAAGTCAGGCTCAGTTAGTGTATCTATCACAGTAAGTAGCTATTTCCAACTCCAGCTGAAACCCACCGAAGCTGAGGCAGGTTTTGGCATTACCAGGTGATTCACCAGGGTATTTATATACCTGAAGGAAAGTCCATTTGGGCTCAGGGCTGGTATAAGGTGATTCCATGATCAGAGATGGGTTGCCAGCTGCTAATAGCTGCAAACAAGCAACAACGGGCGCAAACCTATCTGAATCTGAATGCCCATCCAGTGCAGGGGTGTTAAGTTTGGAGTTCTGGGGCATGCCCATTATACAGGCAGGCCTGAGCCATTCAGTGTGGATCTGGATCTGAAACATCTCATCATTCGGGGAAATGATATCCAAGATTCTGGGTCAGGCCCATCGCAGCTGACCTCAGTTTGTGGAAGGTTTACAACTTTCAGCTGCTCACACAGCTCCCTCACATCCGCAGCATCTGTATGTTAACCTAACACAGCAAACTTTCTATGACCAAGGAAGCCTGCACGGAACTCCCTTTAGCTGCCAATGATATTGCTCCCTTCCTGCCTACAGGGGGCTCTGCTGAGTAACAGAGTGGAAAAGCTCTCCTTTGCCTGGGGAGTGAGACTCAACCCTGGGTCTTTAGCATAGCAGCACATGGCACTAAATCCAAGGCCACACGCTAATGCTTTCTGGAAGCCTCTGTCACAGACATGGGAAATGTATATTTATTTATTTTACTCTTGCCATACTGTCCCCCTCCGCTCAGAAACGTGACACTGAATTTTCTGCATTGAAAATGCTGAGCTGTTTGAACAGGTTTTTCTATTCCCAAATCACTCACCAACTCCACAGCACAAGATTTATTGACTTTTATTTATTTATTTTGACTGAGTCATTTTTTCTTTTGAGACGGCACAATGTGCCAAGTGAAGAAGGCCTGGAAAGCCCTCAGTGTGAATCACTGCTTTAAGCCTTTGAACTGCTTTGTTTCCTTTGGTTTCATCTCCTGACTGCAGCAAACATGCTGGACAAAGCTACACTTGTTTGGGGAGAGTGGGAGCTAATGCTTCCTGGAGGCAGATAACAGGGTGTGGTAAAGGGTGGATGGGAGAATGGAGGAGCATTCCTACCTTTGCAATGCACAGACTTCTCTCTGCCTCTTTCCAGTTCCTGTGTGCTCAGATAATACTGGCCCTTGCAGGTAGGGTGGCTGTCCTGGCTACACGGGATGTTGGTCCATTTCAGTAGCAGGGTGTCAGGGAGTTGCCCTGAGCAGCAATATCCCGGGGTGCCCATTGGAAGCAGAGATATGGGCTCTTGGGCTCCCCAGCACTCCCTCCCACTCCATCCCCCACGTAGGTATAAGTTCTCTTTCATGGCTGCATCACATTGCAGATGCAACTGCTGAAAAGTGCTGGCAAGCAGTTTGTGGAGAAGTTCGCTGGCCTTTGTGGGAACTCGAGGGGCTTCCCTTTCATTTTCGTTTGTGAGGAAGCGGGAGAAAGAAGCAAATGACTGAGTAAATGCTTTGATTGGAACCTGGAGCAACCAAATGGTAGCTGCCCAGGGATTGCCACCCCAACAGGGGCAGCCCCGCATGCTTTCGCCAATCCCTTGTAAGATGCTCCAGCCACTGCTTTTCATCTCTCTCCTGTTAGAACAGCTGTTGGTGATTCTCTTCCAAAATGGTTGGCTGCTGGCAAATAATCCACACTGGAAGAGCTGTGTGCCAGATGTGCACAGCTGCATGTGCACAGCTGCCACTCCCTCTGCAATGCTGGACATACTACATGCCAGGGGGTGCTGAGAAGGGGGTATGGTGTCTATCAAAGAGATAGCCCACAAGCCTTAAAGCATCTGTCAAACAATAGTGTCACCTCATTACATGTTACAGAGCCGTAGAAACGAGAGCTCTGTGCAGAAGACCTATTAGGTCCATCTTTCCTCCAATGTGTGCACATTCCTGAATGCAAATTCCCAAAGGGATTTACACTAATCTTGAGTAAGTCCAGTGAATGGGGTTTCCATGATTTCCTTTGGCAGAGTAACTTACAGTTCAATTAACGTTACTGTTAGGTCATGTTTTTATGTCTAGCCTGAGGTTTCTTTTGCTCTTTTTCACCCCACTGCTCCTTGTTATTCCCCCTTGGGCCACTTGGTGTAACTGCTCTTTCTCCTTCAGGCACTTGCAGTTGTTCAAACTCTTGTTCCCTTCTTAGGACTTGTCCGGCATAGCTATTTTATTTCCAGGTGTAGAGAGTCCCATAGCACCAGCTTCTGCAAAGTGCTTATTGACCTTAACTCTTTGGTCTTCATGGCATGCTTGACACACATGCCTGACACACTGTCCTTTTCGTCTTTCCTCATTGGACGGTGCTTCCAGACCCTTCATCTTCTTTGCAGCTCTTCTATGGATCCCTTCCAAAATATCAGTGAACCAGAGACTATAGGATGATGTCACCTACCAAGTTATGTAAACTTATAAAAAGGCATGTATATCACAGGCAGAAACATGGTGTTTTCTTCCTACCTCTGATTCAAACAGCTCCCTAAAGGGAGGGACCCGTAAACAAAGTGTCAACAGTTTTGCCATTATTCTCCTCCGTGGATAATAAACTGAGCCAACAATAAATCTGGTACAACATCTTCATCACTAGAAGTGTACACAGTTACGTGCATTTGTTTATGAGGGGCAAGGACGCAGGTGTGGGTGGGTGTGACCAAGCATGGGTTAGTGTGGCCAGGTCTGAGTGGGCATTTGGAAAGGATGGGTCGTCTCTCCCTCTATTTTGATGAGCAGAAAATTATTTCAGTAATAATTTCTGATCTTGTTCCTATTCTGAAGATCATAGAGCATGGGTGGAGGAACGAGTGACCACAGGAAGTTCAAACCACTTCCTTTGGCTTTTCCTCTGCCTGCAGCTTTGTTCTATTTCTAACAAACCTCTGTTGAAACTTTTTTAAAAAAATCCAGTCATTGGATGTGTGCAGTATTTGGCAAAGGCAGGACAACAAGAGGCCAAGGGGAAAGGAAACCCAGCCAGGTCCTGAGCTGATCTATTCCTGATTGCTACCGAAATCAGTTGAACCTACCCCAAACAGGGGGCAAATGAATGACCTTTCTGAATCACTTCCTGTGGACGTTCCACTCCCATGGGTTGAGAGAGAGGCAGCTGTAGAAATTGATGAAATAGTAAATTGTTCTAACTAGTCCTTTGGACAGACAGACCCTGCTCCTCCAGCAGGGTTTTCTAATCGCATTAGAGAGATGCATTTGTTTTTTCATCTCCGGTTGTTGTGTCCCTCGGGGCCCCCTCTCTAGAGCCCCTTTGTTTGTGAACAGAAAATACTTCCAAAATCTAAACTTGGCTTAGAAATCCTGAAACAGGTTATAAATCTCCTGAGCCAGCCGATTGACACACACACCTGCTGGCTGCTGCTGCTATGCAGCTGGGGGGAAAAAAAGAGAGCAACCTTGTATTTTCTTTCTCTCTTTTTTTTTTTTGGCCTTTCTAAAACTATTATTATTTCCATTCTCATTTTCAAAAGATATTTTTACAATATGCAGCAAGGGGGATGAGGTGGGGGGAACCCTGCAACCTGGTTTGTATTTGATTTGCTTGAGTGACTAGAGACACCAAGTAATGAATGAAACCAGCAGGGGATTTGTGGCAATGGCTCTAGCAGGGGATTGGGGTTATGGGACCAGAAGGAGATTTAAGGGTAGTGGAACGTATAGGGGAACTAGGTGTGATGGAACTCATGGGACATTTTATAGGGTGATTTGAGGGTGTTAAAATGAGCAGAGGATATTTTTGGACAATGGCACCAGTGCAGGGGAATCTGCTTTAGGAATGTGAAAGAGTTGGGGGTGAGACTTTGTGACTGATTTATTTTGACTACTTAAAATCAAAGGAAAATTGTGTTTATTTTTTCTTTCTTTTAATTGTGTGTGGGTAAAATCCTAATTCAGCAAGAGGAATGGGTTTCAAACCAGGGATTTTTATTTAATTGGCATATTGCTGCCCCAAGAAAGGAAAAGGAACCAGTGCAGAATTGCAGTCCCTAATAAAACGCTTCTTTTCCACAAGTGATTCATTAACTTTACTAGGACCGTGTTTATAAAATAATTTTAAAAAGAAAAGAAAGAAAGGACCATGATTTCCAGTGCCTGTCTGTAATATTAAACCTTCTAAAGCTACAAGGAGAGGCCTGTAGATATAATTGCACATTACCAAAATCCTGCATCCATATACCCAACTCCAAACAGGTCTCTGAAGCTAGAGTGGTTTCCCCCAGCTGCAGCAGGGTAGGAAAGGAAAAAAATCCAAAGGCCAAAGGTTTGTGGACCCTTTTCATCTCACTGTGTGTAGTATGCAGAGTCATACACTGGCCTGGCTCTCTTCCTTCTGGATTCAGATTAAAACAAAAATATGGCCACAGCCCCATATGTTTAATGGTTCCCATCACGCAGCACTCTGAAGCCAGGACTGTCTTCATACAACCCATGCAAGCCACAGGGCAGCTGTGTTTCAGGGTTTTGACAGTGGTTTTCTAAACATTTGCAGTAAAGACCAAAGGGTATGAAATAATAATATCATCAGGGGAAAGGTTGCATTCTCTCTCCACCCTGACTTCTGTAGGGCCAGTAGGGAGCAGATGGACTTCTTTCCAGCATTGCTGCCTAGCAGGCTACTGATGGCAATCCTTGAACGTGTGGAGAGCTCCATGCAGGGAAGAGGGAAACGTGGACGGAGCTGTGAAAGTGAATGAACCTCCCTTCTGTAAGGGAAAGTTGGGATCACTGCATGGCTCAGGGGCCCTGAGGCTTTTTGGTTGTTTGTGTGCTAAGTTACCCCCTCTGCCTGGCTAATATTGGGTGAGAAGTGCTCCTTAGTCTGATGAGAGGGGAGATTTAGTATATCTGATGTCAATGGGAATATACCAATATTGCTTACAAATCACCTTTACATTGCATGTGAGACAATCCCTTGGGATGAAAGTTCCCTCCCTGTATGGTACAATCATTGTGAGGGAGGTGCTGAAGGTAGGAAGAAGGCTAAGGATGTGAGACCCAATTTCTGAATGGTCAAAGAAATTTGAAAAAGCCAAGCAAATCAGTTTGGGTAAAACAAGCTTCAGTCCAAACCTCTGCCACAAACACAAACCAAAGACCGAAAAGCCCTCTAGGAATTTAAAAAAAAATAATCAAGAATCTTTTTTTTGTCATTACTGCTTTCTTTCATGCAACCTCAGAAATTGAGGTCCTGATCCACTCTGAAGCAGACCCAGAAAACTGAAAATAACACCAGAAGGGAGGCTATTTGGGAGGAGGGGGCCTTTCCAGCCTGAGCTAAACCCAAGAAACATTGCAATCTTCTAGAAAGGCCTGGTAAAATTTCCTGCCTGATTTGCACACCAAAGATGTTACTTGGAAAATTTGGAAAAACACCTGAAGTTTTGGATGCTTCTCTGAATTGAAGCTCCCAACCTTTGAAGGCTCAAGCATCACTCATTAGAGTGCAAGGATTTAACCTGAAAAGTCCATCATTCTTTACCTGTGAATGGTAACAATCCAGTACATAAAGTTTTAATTTCTGCTGACCTGGCGATGTATTCTTATTTGGTCACAAAACTAATGACATTGTTAGTTTCAATCCAGTGCCCAACGGAATCGATTCAACTCATTTCAACAGGAGCAATCCTAGGTCCCTAGTTTCTTGTGGATATTCACCAGCATCACAAAACCACTACAGCTGGCAGAACTGACAGTCTTGGGAGAAGCCCCACCAATAGCAGGGGGAGCTGCAGGTTAGAGGAGGTACACTGACCGGCCGAATGAGGAGGCCCAAATCTGGAACAGCAGAGAGTGCTTCTCTTCTGAAATGACGTACATTGACAGAGGTGTGGGAGGGGAGTTTGCCCAGCACCTGCCTGGCACAAGCTGGCATTTTCATTCCCACGCTTGACTGAACAGTAAAATGTAGTTAGTTCGCTGAGGTGAAAATGGATGTGTCTGACACCCCCTTGTTAGCAGTGAGAAAGTCGGTTAAGTGTAGCTTTTACTTTGACTATGGGATGGCTGATAGGACAGAGGAAGCTGAGAATTCATGGTACTCGTCATTGTTAATCTTATTATACGGACACACACAAAACAAGAACCATCAAAACACGTTAAAAGAACATTATTATGGTTGCAAAGTCAAACCCCAAAAGTTAGGTAGTGTCAGAATTAAGGTTGCTTTTGCAACCTTAATTCAGGCTCACTTGTGTGTAAGAAAGTCTTTAATTACATGATCACATGTTATTTTTTTTTCCACGGAGCCCCGCTGTCATTCAGTACACAGGATGGAAGCTTCTCCCTTCTGAGCAGCTATCTGGTATTTTGTTTTCTCCTAATTGTTTAACATGTGGCCCTTGGCCTTATTTATTGCACACTATTCAATCCCTGTTCTGAAGATAGAACTATTAATTGCCTCCTGATCTTTCCTCTGGTGCTCATCACTACAGTGTATAAGTGCTTCACAAACATGAATTAATTTATCTTCAGAACACTCTTGTGAGGTGAGCAAGTGGCATTATCCCCATTTTACAGATAGGAAACTGAGGCACCAAGAAATGAAGGTCAAAAGAATCCATTAATTTTGGGTGCCCAATTTGAGACACCCACTACCTCATTTTTCAGAGTAGCTAGCATTACATAGCACTTTATAAGTACTATATAAAGTACTATATATACTGTTTAAGTACAGCTCCTGTTGATTTCAGTTGTAGCTGAGAGTGCTCAGCACTTCTAGAAATCAGACCCCAGGGTCTCATGTTGAGCACCCAGAAAGTGAGGAACACATAGCTGCCAGCTATGAAAAATTTGGGTTAAGTGAAATGCCTTCCATCACATAGGAAAAAATGAGTCCTCACCCCTGGAAGCTTGCACAGGGAATAGAGCTCTCTCTCGCTCTCTCTCTGATATTTAGATGGCTACAAAATGGATTTGTTTTCTCACATCTCATTATTCCCCTCCTCCCTCTTTTTGGTTTCTGGCTCTTGCTGCCATTTGGCAAAAGTGAAGCATGCCAGGGCTTATCTGACAAAACTGCCTCTCATAGTGTCTGTTGGGAATTGATAAGACAGAAGCTTGATAAGTCTAAAGTGCTGCTTCTGCCGGACAGAAGAGAGATGTTTTTATCTGTGGATTTTCGGATTCATTTGGCCCCTTGGGTGCAGCAGCCATGGCACCATCAGGAACTGCACTGGGCTACCGCCAAACACTCAGAACCGGAAAATCCAGCATGGTCTTTGGAAGTCATGGGCAGCCTCTGCCATTGACTCTGCTGTTGGCTGTTGACTGTTTCACAAGGTTAAACACATATTTAAAATCAAACCACAATCCCAACTAGTCATTCTGCCTTGAATAAGTGTCTACAGTTTTTTGGAATAGATAACAATGCTGTCTTTGTTTCTTTCTCTCTTCCCCCTTTCCCACCTCCCATTTTTCATTCCATCTCTCCTAGCCCATAAACCATAATAGCAACAACCTTTGGTTCCACAAATAGTTAGGAAACTGGGGCTGAGCTGGTGGGGTGGGGTGGGGGAGTACCAGTCTAAAACACAGGCTGAAAAGAAACATGAATGTATTGTGATGAGTGTAAGATGCTATCATATCGCCCCCTGGCTTAAATGATACACTGTGATGACTGTGTATGATATCATATAGGAGGCCATGCAATATGCATGTTTTGCAGGGTGCATTACTTCAGTGTAGGCATGGATTTCCTGTGACCATATTTGCAACCAAAAATTTGCTCTAGCAATAAGATGGGTCCAATCTTGTGAGCAAATTTCCTCTGAATTTTATGGGCAAAACAATCTCCTCAGAATTCAGTTGCATTAAATAATAATGATAATAATTAATAATAATAATAAAGCCATTTATTAGTTTGACTTGGCCCGGAGTTGTCCCCTGATACCAATATTCAATGCTACCATGCAAAAGATGTCTGTTTTAGTGTATCTGACTCCTCAGGCCAGGTGTGAGAGTCAATCTGTCAGAGCGTGACTGAGACCCTTTAAGAAAAGTGGGGTTAGTCCTCCTGTATCTAAACAGGTGCACCTTAATTAGGCTTGATTAAGGAGGTGGGGTAGCACCTGGGGATAACATAAGGAGGCTTAGAAGGCAAGACAGGGAAAGGAGGGCCCGTGCAGGAGCAAGGAGGCCTGGGTGGTAGGAACTCCTGGGTCAGGAAAAGCCTGAGAGGCTGGGAAGGCCAGACACTGTGATTCCTGGGCCAGAAGGAATCTGGAGAGGCCAAAACCAGTGAGGTTTGTCAAGACTAAGCCCCAGAGGAGCTCTAGGCTTCTGGCTTGGACTAGAAGTGGAGGGCAGGAGGGGTGGATTAGGAAAGTGAATGTTAAGTAAGGAATCAATCCTAAGAAGGGGCATTGTTGGACTGAAAAAGATCACAGTGTCATTGCTGAAGAGCTCCAGGGAGCTGGGGAACTAAGGCATGACCCCTGTAGCTGGTCAGCCTGCAGCCAGGGGGTGCCTCCAGACTATTACACAACACTTTGGTTGAAGTAGCAGCAGCAGCACTGATGAATTCAGAAGGGGAGTTGTCAGGGAAACAGTTACTATGATATGAGGATTTGAGGCACAGGGACAATAAACTGAGGGCAGAAATCACAAATGAATGAGAACCCTCCTGAAAAGCTTTTATGTGCAACGATAAAATAGTATCCTGTGTATGCTGGCTCTGGAGGAGCAACCCCATAAAGGGTGTTTTAAGTGTGGATGATATTTCTGTTAACACACATTATTGGACAAACTAGAAGTAAACACAGCGACAACAGGGGCTTACTCCCTCTTTCCCTGCGCTGGCAGAGGCAGGGGGTGCACAGTGCATGGTGGGCTGGGTGGGGGAACATCCCACATTGCTTATTATTAGTCCCTTCCACTCATCTGAAGAGAGGTGCGGGGGAGAGCCGAGTGAGAGATGGGCCAGCACTCCAGTGTTTGGATCCAGATCTCAACTATCTCAAAGTCTGGGAGTTTCAGAGCTGGGATTTTGGTTCAGGCGCATCTCTATTAAAAGTGCCCAGTCCAGCCCCATTTGGCCTGAAGGATGTATCATTGTGATGTGGAACTCTTGGGGAGGAAGAAAGGAGAGATTGAGGACTAGATCCCATACAAGTATATCCCTGAGCCCAACCGGATCCAGGCAGGATCGGATCCTAATTGGGAAGGATCAGGGATGGAAGACCTGTTATCACCAATAAATGTCTCAATAAGCCAAGAACTGTTACTTTGGATAATTAAAAAAATAAATAAATAAAAACAAACCCTGTAAAACTCCCAATATGTCACCAAGTCCCTTTTAACACAGTCTGTGAAGTTCATACTGCCCTTCTCTGTAAGGGCCATGCTTAATCATTAACCTGCCCCTTTAAATATGTAGCCGTGATCTCATCCTTGAAGATTAGAGTCTGCTAAATACATACTGATTGTGCCAATAAATTTCCTTCTTCCTTCGTGGAACCCACCTACAGAACTAACCCGTCCTCAGCTGTTATCTGAGGTCTGGATTCCTCTAATATCAGACCACAGGCTGAAAGGAAAATGCTCTGGCCAAAGGCCTGGGAGACAATGTGTTGACAGGGGAACATTAAGCGGGGCATGGGGGACCTCAACACCCTCTGGCTGAGTGTTAATAAAATTGGGCCAGAAGTTTTCAAACAGTCTATCATGCAAGCCGCAGCCCTTCCCCAGCACCCACCCTCCCCTCCAGCCCGCTCCTAAATGGGCATGTTTACCTCCATCAGCCCCATCTCATGGGTTGCAAACTAAAATTGAAGAAATTTTAAATTTCCAAATTGAAGAAAACTAATTCCATATCTTTGCTTCAAATGAACATTAACAAGACAACAGCAGCACTTATAAATAGTTATCAGCATCCATTGAGCAGCTCTAGCTGCCTGCTGCTTTCTAAACATGACACCTCTCTCCAGCAGCACAGAAAGCTTTAGCTTCTTAAACCTCACAAAGGAAAACTCTTAGGGATGTCTATGTTGCAATTACACACATGTGGTTGTCCTAGGCCAGCTGACTCGGGCTCGTGGGACTCAGGCTAAGGGACTGTTTAACTGAGGTGTAGATGTTTGGGCTCAGGCTGCAGATCAAGCTCTGGGATCCTCCGACCTCGCAGAGTCCTAGAGTCCAGGCACCAACCCGAACTCAAATGTCTACACTGCAATTAAACAGCCCCTTTGCCCAAGCCCCACAAGCCTGAGTCAGCTGGCACAGGCCAGCCATGGATGTTTAGTTGCAGTGTAGACATACTCTTAGTTGCCAACATACAATCCACCCTCTCCCCCCACCCCCACCCTCCTTTCCAGAAAGAAGCAAGCTGTTTGCCCAGATCACACATCTTTCCAGCCAGTTATATGTGCAAAGTTCCCCTCAAGCTGCAGGTTCTCCTTGTTTACAACAAAGATAGTTCCTTTCTTTCTAGTTTCTGTCTGGTCTGGCCTTACTAAGGGATATGTCTACACAGTGATTAGAGGTGTGAAGGGCTATGGAGCTCCTTAGCTCAGGCTTCCTTTCATTGCTGTGCAGAAATTAACCCCCACATAGGCCAACTGCTCCCTCTACTGGAAAGTAGCAGTGGATGTTCTCAAGAGGCTACTCAGTGGCTTCTGTGATGTGAGTGGTTCTTAGTTCAGGTCCCAGTGCAGTGAAACACTTCAGCACATTCTCAGTTCTGTGCATGTGAGTAGCCCTGCTAGTGTCAAGAAGACCACTCACATTACATGCTTACAGTTAAGCAAATGCTTAAAAGTTTTTCTGGGTCAGGTCTCCTGTTCCTGGTGTACAAGTCTCTAGATCACAGCAATTTCCACTGCTACTAACATATTGACATTCATTGTCCCTGTGGTTGGCAAAGCTCAATAATAAGGACAAAGGATGGAATGAACACAAAGGATGAATACCCCATATCTGAACTGAGGCATGTCAGTTGGGCAGGCTTTGGGGAAACTTACACAGCTGCTGCCCTTGCTGTATTGTTCTGTGCAAAGAGGCTTTCAATCCCCAGAACCAAGGTCCACTGATTCCTTTGACTACTTCTCAGAGCAGTGGGAGTTGTCCAGGGTTCTCTGCTCTGTACTCCCTTCTGTTTCCCTCATTTTGACTTGCATCCCAGTCCCTGCTCTTTCATTTTTGTATTGCCTGTATTTATTTAAGTCCTGGTCCTGTGGCCATGCCCTGATCTGAGAGGGTGGCCTTTTATTACTTTGGCTGGCTCTGCCACCAATCCCAGAATTTACATAGGCTGCCACTTTGCATGAAATTCACTGTGAAAATAAAGAATAAAAGACTTAACAGGGTCACAAGTGGGGTTGGTCAAAAAAGTTCAACCAAACTGTTTTCCATCAAAAAATTAAGTTTCATTCAAACTGAAACATTTCCGGGGAACATATCGATTCCGATGACATTTTAGACAGGAAAAATGCTAAATATTTCATTTTGACTTTCTCACTTCATTTTAATAATGTCAAAATGTTTCATTTTGACTCTCATTTTGATTCATTTTATTTTGACTTTTATATTCCATTAAATATGAATTTTAATATTACATGATATTTATATATTATATTCAATACACTCTATATAAAGTATAGATATAATATTTCTATTATATTGTTTTGACATTATCAAAATTAAATATTTTTACCTTAGCAAAACCAAATGAATTTGACATTATCAAAATGTCAAAAACAAATCATACCAAACAAACCTAATATCCTTCTTTGACAGGGTTACTGGCCTAGTGGATGGGGGAAAGCAATAGATGTGATATATCTTGATTTTCACAAGGCTTTTGACACAATCCACATGACATTCTCACAAGCCAACTAGGGAAATGTGTTCTGAATGAAATTACTATAAGGTGGATGTAATGCTGCCTGCAGTGATTCAAGAGCATTGCAACCAACCGTAGGAACCGTGGCACAAACTCCAAATTGATTGTGAGTCCTATATTTAGATGTTACCAACCAATTATCAAGTGGAAACTCCTCTGGCACTATAACAGCCCAAGCATGGAGTCACAGACAGTCTTCTTGGGTACTCCAATCTATCTCATCACCCAGGTGAGTGTACCTTGGTGATAGATGGTCCCTTACATCAAGAATCACAGCAATATTCAGTTTACTCCCAGGCCCAAAGGACCAGTCACTTACCCCAAGTGAATTGCACCTTAGATCTCATACCAAAGACATAGTCTGTAGCCAATACTATAATAAGTTATATACAAATTTATTAAATAGGAAAAGGAAACGAGACTTATTTACAAAGTTAAAGCATGTGAACATATATACACAAATGAGTTACAATCTTAAGTTTCAAAACTTCACACAACACACAGTCAACCTGTGGAACTCTTTTCCGAAGGATGCTGTGAAGGCCAAGACTATAACGGGGTTTAAAAAAGAACTGCCTAAATTCATGGAGGACAAGTCCATCATTAGCCATTAGCCAGGATGGGCAGAGGTGCAAAACAATGCTCTGAAGTGTCCCTACCTCTGTTTGCTGGAAGCTGGGAATAGGTGACAGGGAAATGGATCATTGTTCTGTTCATTCCCTCTGGGGCACCTGGCATTGGCCACTGTCAGAAAACAGAATACTGGGCTGGATGGACCATTGGTCTGACCCAGTATGGCCATTCTTATGTTCTTAAGGTAATAGAAGCTTCTCTGATAAGCAATTTATATATGTCTTTCAGGACTAACCTAAGCTAAGCAGCTGATGATCTCTTGCTTACCTCTAGAAATCCTTGCCTGTCAGAGACCAAGCAACATAGAGATAAACAGGTCCTTCTTTTAGGGGTTTTTGAACCTCCACCACACACAGACCATGTGCTCTGAGCTGCAAGCACAGCCGATGGGAGGAATCTACTTGCATGACTCATCTTCACAAGGAGAGCAGAACAACAATTGTCTTTTGTCCTCTTTAATGTCTCAGAATAGTACATGGATGTTGATGGACCTTTCTTCTATTGATGATCAGCCCTTCACACAAATTAATTGCTCTCTCCTGTCTGGCGATTTACAGTCATGATAAATCTGCTCAAATATTACCTTACAATATGGGATGCAGATGTTATAAATTAGATTAATGCATGCAGCAACTCACAAGCATTCCATAAATCTAAACACTAAACACATTTTAATACCTGTTTAAGAATACTAACACACAGGTGAGCCAGACTGATTCCAGCTATCTATTTGTCAGTGTTCAGCTAAGATATGGAGACCTTGGCATGAGATGGCATCTGGTCTACCAGTATCACAGTGGGTGCACAACTGGTTGACCATACTGAAACAGTAATTATCAATGGTTCACTGTCAAACTGGGAGGGCAAATCTAGAGGGGTCCAGGTCAGGCCTGGGTCCAGTACTATTCAATATTTTCATTAATGACTTGGATACTGGAGTGAAGACTATGTTATAAAATTTGCAGATGACACCAACCTGGGAGGGATTGCCTGCACTTTGGAGGACAGGATTAGAATTCAAAACAACTGTGACAAATTGGAGAATTGGTCTGAGTTCAGCAAAGTTGAATTTCAATAAAGACAAGTGCAAAGTACTTCACTTAGGAAGGAAAAATCAAATGCACAGCTACAAAATGGGGAATAACTAAGTAGGTGGTAGTATTGCTGAAAAGGATTTGGGGGTTATAGTATCTCACAAATTGAATATGAGTCAACAATGTAATGCAGCCGTGAAAAAGACTAATATCATTCTGAAGAGTATTACCAGAAATGTCATATTTAAAACATGTAAGGTAACTGCCTCTCTCTACTCAGGACTGGCGAAGCCTCAACTGGAGTACTGTATCTAATCCTGGGCATTACACTTTAGGAAAAATTAGGACAAATTGAAGAGAATCCAGAGGAGAGCAACAAAAATGATAAAAGGTTTAGAAAACTTGACCTGTGAGGAAAAATTAAAAAATTTGGGTGTGTTTAGTCTTGAGAAAAGAAGACTGAGAAGGGACCTGATAACAGTTTTTAGATATGTTAAGGGCTGGTATAAAGAAGATCATGATCACTTGTTCTCCATGTCCACTGAAGGTAGACAAGAAGTAATGGGCTTAATCTGCAGCAAGGGAGATTTAGGCTAGATGTTAGGAAAAACTTTCTAGTTATAAGAAAAGTTGAGCTCTGGACTAGGCATCCAAGGGAAGTTGTGGAATCCCCATCACTGGAAACTTTTAAAAGCTGGTTGGATAAACACCTCTCAGGAATTGTCTAGGTTTACTTGATCCTGCCACACCTCGGGGGACTGGATTTTCTGACTTCTTCAAGTCCCTTCCAGTCCTACATTTCTATGATTCCAAAATTAAACACGTTGATATTTCTGAATTACAAGTATTTAGAATTTTATTTTGGCATGGAATTTCAGCTTTATGTTCCTGTTTGGAACAAAACCAAATTTAGAAATGTCAGAATTTCCTATGGAACAGAAATTCCGATTTCCAACCATCTTTAGATACTAAGGTCAGAAGGGACCATTCTGACCATCTAGTCTGACCCCCTGCACAACGCAGGCCACCGAATCTCACCCACCCACTCCAACGAAAAACGTCACCTATGTCTGAGCTATTGAAGTCCTCAAATCATGGTTTAAAGACTTCAAGGAGCAGAGAAGCCTCCCTCAAGTGACCCGTGTCCCATGCTACAGAGGAAGGCGAAAAACCTCCAGGGCCTCTCCAATCTGCCCTGGAGGAAAATTCCTTCCCGACCCCAAATATGGCGATCAGCTAAACCCTGAGCATATGGGCAAGATTCACCAGCCAGATACTACAGAAAATTCTTTCCTGGGTAACTCAGATCCCATCCATCTAACATCCAATCTCAGGGGATTAGTCCTATTTACCCTGAATACTGAAAGATCAATTACTTACCAAAATCCCATTATCCCATCATACCATCTCCTCCATAAACTTATCGAGTAGAATCTTAAAGCCAGATAGATCTTTTGCCTCCACTGCTTCCCTTGGAAGGCTATTCCAAAACTTCACTCCTCTGATAGTTAGAAACCTTTGTCTAATTTCAAGTCTAAACTTCCTGGTGGTCAGTTTATACCCATTTGTTCTTGTGTCCACATTGGTGCTGAGCTTAAATAATTCCTCTCCCTCTCTTGTATTTATCCCTCTGATATATTTATAGAGAGCAATCATATCTCCCCTCAACCTTCTTTTAGTTAGGCTAAACAAGCCAAGCTCCTTAAGTCTCCTTTCATAAGACAAGTTTTCCATTCCTCGGATCATCCTAGTAGCCCTTCTCTGTACCTGCTCCAATTTGAATTAATCCTTTTTAAACATGGGAGACCAGAACTGCACACAGTATTCTAGGTGAGGTCTCACCAGTGCCTTGTATAATGGTACTAAAACCTCCTTATCCCTATTGGAAATGCCTCTCCTGATGCATCCCAAAACCGCATTAGCTTTTTTCACAGCCATATCACATTGGCAGCTCATAGTCATCCTATGATCAACCAATACTCCAAGGTCCTTCTCCTCTTCCGTTACTTCTAATTGATGAGTCCCCAACTTATAACTAAAATTCTTGTTATTAATCCCTAAATGCATAACCTTACACTTCTCATTATTAAATTTCATCCTATTACTATTACTCCAGTTTACAAGGTCATCCAGATCCTCCTGTATAATATCCCGATCCTTCTCTGAATTGGCAATACCTCCCAGCTTTGTATCATCTGCAGATTTTATTAGCACACTCCCACTTTTTGTGCCAAGGTCAGTAATAAAAAGATTAAATAAGATTGGTCCCAAAACCGATCCCTGAGGAACTCCACTGGTAACCTCCCTCCAGCCTGACAGTAACTAGCTTAATCAAATAATTCCTTCATACTGTTTTTCCTTATGAAGTAATAGTCATATGCCATTTATCAGAGGCCTTGGAGCAGATTTATTGCATAAACATGTAAAAAAAGCTACAATGTTGATCAAATTGACCTGAGTTCATGCGACAAAAATATATATTGTGAAACTAAATATATCTGCCATGTATTTAAAATACAGTAAAATAATCTGAATGAAATCATACTGATTTAATTTGTGTCATATATTTAAAACATATCTAGCTTTAGAGAGTCCCTTCACTATGTTATGAAATCAGGCTGTTTGCATGCACTGAATATCATAGGTATTTTAATAAGATTTGGAACTGGGGATTGTGGTATCATCATAAACCACTAGGGTGGGCAGGACAGTTATCAGTATCCTGAGATGGTATTGTGCCAAACTTTTAAAGCTCTCTCACTTTGTTTCTCAGTGCAAAAGGGAACTTGAGGACTTTTCAGCAAGATTCCAAAAACTGATTCACAGTTAAAATCTCACCATTTGCACTAGAGAACAAGGGCTTTGTTAGTATTATTATTTGGATTATGGTAGTACATCAAGGCCCCAACCCAGATCGGGGCCACATTGTGCAAAGAGATAATAAGGGACAGTCCCTGCCCTGAAAAGTTTACAATCAGAATAAACAAGACAGATAAAAGGTGGGAGAAAGGGGTGTTATTATCCCCATTTTACAGATGTGGAACTGAAGCACAGAGTTAAGTTAGCCTCTTAAAGTCCTTGACAGCATTTTGGAGACAAGGTGGAAGAATATATATGAGAGAGCAACATGGCTTTAGGAAGGGAAGGAGCACTATAGATGCAATATTTCCAATGAGACAGAAGTTTGAAAAGGTGATAAATGGAAGGTGTAACGGCTGTGTAGCATTGTAGCATTTATTGATCTTGAGAAAGCTCATGACTTGGTTCTGCAGGAGTTGGTGTTTGGAATATTAAGATAGATGGGAAAGGGACTTTAAGAAGTGGAGATGATAGAGGTGCTGTATCGAGGATCAAGAGCTAAAGTGGAAACAATACATGGAATTTCAGAAGTTGTCAGATGATGGTGAGACTGAGACAAGGCCATGTGCTAAATCTACTTCTTTTCTTCCTAGTTATGGAGTTAATTAGTAGGAGAACCAAGCCTGTGGAGACACAGAGAAACTAATGTATGCTCACAAACTGACCCTTTTGGCTGACAGCAAAGAAAAAATGGTAAATATGCTATCAGAGCAGGCATCTGTGTTTGAAGATCATGGTTTGAAGGTAAACACAAAGAAAACTGAAGTTATGGAAGTAGGGAAGGTGGAATAAAAGCTTGTGATTGACATTTCATGACAAAAGCTGAATTAGAAGAAATAATTTGCGTACTTGGGAAGTACACTTTGTGCCATTGGAGAGAGATTTGGACAAATGAAAAGAAGAATTCCATATGCACAGGGGGCAGTGAAAAAGGTGGCAGGAGTCCTGTGGAACCAGTAATTAAGAAACAAACTAAAAGGAAAAGTATATGTTGCATGTGTTTGCCCCTGCCTGCTGTATGGTTTGGAAGTGGTGGGACTTACGGAGATGGAAGAAAAGAAGGTAGTAGAAAATACTACTTGAAGTAGAAAATAATATGCTGAGGAGAGTGGCAGACAAGGGGAGTATAGACAGGATGCACATGGAAGAAATAAATTAGGGGGGAAATGAACTTGGGACTCTCAGTGAGGAGAGTGGCAGGAGGTGGACTGGACATGTGATAAGAATGAGAGAAGATCAAACCAGCACAGAAAGTATGGGAGGAAGAGGGCAGCAAGAAAGGAGATAGAAAACTGAGGATGCAATAGAAAGACTCTTTCAAGAGAAGTCTGACAAGAAAAGGACTGGAAGAAGCGTCAAAGAATCATGAGCACTTCTATGTGAAGGGGAATAGGAGTCGAGAAGTGAAGTGAAACTGAGGCAAAGAGTAATTAAGCAGATTGCCGGAAATCAATCAGACAGAAATTGAACCCAGGTTTCCTTAACCCTAGCCCAGTGACTTAACCACAAGCTAACCCCTCCTTTGAGCTGCGGTGGTGCAGCCATGGATGAAATCATGACAGTTCCAAAAGTACGTTAAAGGGGTAATATCACTGGCAAAGTCCGATTTCCCAATGGCAGTGTGCATTATTTGGGGATGGGGTGGGGGGGGATGCAGTTCTGATAGGGCATTGCTTGGTATTATTGAAGAGTCACTTGGATGTCAATCAATCTCATCCACTTATATGGTCCCCATGACTGTAATATCTGTAATATCATCTTTAATGTTTTTACTCTTCTAACATCCTTGTGAGGTAGGGAAGTGCTAATATTCCCTTTTCACAGATGGAGATCTAAAGTACAAGGAGGCTAAGTGACTTGCTCAAGGTCCCTCAGGAAGTCTGTAGCAGAGCAAGGAAATGCACCCAGGTCTCCCAACTTTTAGATGGGTCCCCTAATGACTGGACTACCCTTCCTGTCTGCCCACAAGGTCTTGCCCTGGGTTCCAGTTGTGGCGGCGGCTGCTGCTGCTGCATCGATTTCAACTTCACAAGAAGAGTGGGATGCTGGCTAGGAAGCAATTAGGAAAATTCTTTGGCTCCTGGCAGTAGGTGTTGCACTATCCAGAGGCTCAAGCCTTCAAAGCACACAGAACGATAAGCAAAGCGGAAATCAGGCTGGCAGCTGCTAGACTCATAGCCATTTGGTAGCTATTTCTCCAGGTTTACCATTTATTCCTAACACATATTCATTCATGTGATAGTCTGGGTGGGGGGAGGGGGAAGGGTGTGTGTGAAAGGGGGCTTCTCTTTGTTTCAGGTTTGATTATTATATGATTCCAGTTAAATCCAGACTCATTCAGCTCAACCCAGAATCTCTGGGGATCTGAGAGCTCTCAGTGATAAACTGCCCTCTCCAGTTCTCCTCTCATAACAAATGACCTCTGTGCAATGAGGCGGGGGCCCTTTTAGGCTGCAGCAGTGGCTTCAATTTATCACGCTGGGGGAGTGACACCCCACACCCCACCCTGAGCTTGGGTTTGACACTCCCTTCACACAGGAGGATTAGCACATCAGGGTCAGAGGTTAAAGGAGTTTGATGCGGGGTGGAGGAATAAAGGGCTTTTGACTGGGGAGACTCTGCATGTCCAGGACATAGGGGGCACTCAGAGAGTAGGGAGCATTAGTGGCAGGGGGAGGGAGGCAATCTCCTTCTGGCCTGGAGATTCAGTGTGGATGTGGGGCAAAGGGACTCACCTGGGCCTAGCCCAGCCAGCTCACACACGACTGTGTGAGTGAGTGGCATTGACAATCTTCAGGGAGCTGTGGGTGCTAATCTGACACAGTAAGATGTGTTAGGTTTTTATTTTTATTAGAAATGAACCTTTTTCCATTCCCAGCTTCCCTGGAAGAAAAACTTTTCAGTCTCATTAGAGGCAAGTGATCCTATTTAAGAAAAACGAAAGCTTTTCTCCTGTTACTTCTAAGAAAGAGCAGACAACTGTTTTCCCCCTTCACTCCTGGCCCCTTCCCACACAATACACTGACCACCGTACAACACAAGCCAGGTGCTGCAATACACATACACACACATTCCCCCAGGGTCTTATATACTGTGTGTGCACATAAGTGAGTGGGTTTAGTTCTGAGACATGTGGTGAGTTGCTCCCTGCCTTGGCACTTAGCAACCCTTCACACTCCTGGAGGCACTGGGCTAACTGACAGGAAAGCCTCCTGCTTTGGTCTTTTCCATGCCCCCCCACCCTTGAAATGCTCTGTCTTCTCTGCCCACCATCCAGCCTTTAGAAAGTTAAATAAAATAAAAGGCAGAAAGCAAAAATGACTCTGGCTGGTCCTGGTAAGGGTAGTGGGGCCAGTGCAGTGGGAAACATGTTGCAAAGTGTCAGAGAGCTGCGTGGATGAATGTCTGTGTCAGCCGCAGGTGGTGGGAGGACAGAGAAGGGGCTTGAGTTTTCGGCTGGCTTTTATTATGCCTCCAACTGTGGCCCCAGCTAAAAACTTGACTGCCTGTGAAATAACCTATTTAAAATCCACAGTCAAGCTGAAAAATATCAAAGTTCTCTTGTAGTGTGTGTGTGTGTGGGGGGGGGACCTTAGTTGCAATAACAATGGCAAAGCCCCTAACCTGGATTAGCAGAATCAGGCTACATTACCTCATAGCGTCTCCTGGTTGGACTAAAGAAGACCAAAGCTGTCAAGTGAACTCTCCAAAGTTCTGGGGTGGTTGGGCTCACAGGGGTCTGGATTGGGTTCATCTCTATCTGTGATAGTGGTCACCTCAATACAACTCACTGTTGTTTAGCATCTTTCATATGTACTCAAAGTGTCTCCCGAACTCCAGACAGTTAAATGATACTGTTAAAAATCACAATACAAAGAGGATATGGGGAGAGAAATTAAGAGATATAGGTAGGCAAGTGGGAAAAAAAGATTGCAGTTAGGATTTGATATGAGATGGAAATTGAGGCAGGGAGATACAGAAGCTGCAGTTAGTGGTGAGATAGGGTAAAGGGGATGAAATGGAAAGACAAGAAAAGAGAGACAAGGTCTCTGGGATAGTTTAGAACAAGTTCTTGTCCATGGAAGGGTTAAAAACAAGATCATTTAAAAAAAATCTTTGCAGCCATATTAAATAAAAGCCAACATTATTTTCATTTATATTACATGGACTCCTGTGAAATTCAAGGGGCTTACTGTATGAATACAGAGCAAGAGGCAGCCCCTTCATTTAAGACCAGGCACAAGTGAGTGTAAGAAAGAAAAATGAGGGTGGGAAGACAAAAGAAACAGCAGTAATAAGATCACATGTTTATACAGGCCATCTATGTACACTAGTTGGTTTTGAATGCTCAGTAATTCAGCAACTTTTACACTGTTATGTGTATCCAGGTCAAGTTAAAAAATGCAGTCCCTAATAGAAGTTTGTCTACCTTCTCCTTAGCACGTTTCAGAGTAGCAGCCGTGTTAGTCTGTATTCGCAAAAAGAAAAGGAGTACTTGTGGCACCTTAGAGACTAACAAATTTATTAGAGCATAAGCTTTCGTGAGCTACAGCTCACTTCATCGGATGCATTCGATGAAGTGAGCTGTAGCTCACGAAAGCTTATGCTCTAATAAATTTGTTAGTCTCTAAGGTGCCACAAGTACTCCTTTTCTTTCTCCTTAGCATGTTATCCAAAGGCTTTTTGCAAGCAAGAACTTGTTGCTGTATACCTCAGACTCGCACACTAGCATGGTACTACCATGACATCAAGAACTCACATTGCCTCCGTTTAAACATTAAAGTGTGATCCTGGTCAGAAAAGTGATTCTGCAGGGAAAATATATCCACACCTCAGTGACAACTCTCGGTTCCACACTGATTCTCTTTTGGCGGTTGGCAGATAAAAATGTGCTCAGTTTGCAGTTTGGAATGTGATTTCTCTCTTTATGGACTGCACCAGCTCAGTCTGGTATGTGAAAATCAAGCTGTGTTTGCCCTCTTTCCTTCCCACACCATCATCCTCCGCCATCTCTTCAGGAATAAAGAGTCTGGAATGAAAACCTGACTCAGCCACTGATGGTGTATGTGCCAGAATAGCATCTTGCCTGCTCTTCCACAGCGAGATTGGCGAGAGAAAAATTTGTCTGTGGCAGTAACCCAAGCACCTAAATGAGAGAGACACAAAGGAGAGCTTCTGTGCCAAAGGGCTGCTGTTAGAGTTGCTTTTTCTGGCCACAAGCATACTCGACACAATCCTGTTATCACCTGGAAACACAAGCTACTTGACAAACTACCAGTGATTAATAAAGAATGGTTCTGCTTATTCAGTTTAACTTGGTGAGAGTGTCAGAACACAGGGGCTGTGGGGATAAGGGGAGGTATTATGAACTTGTCCTTGGATCTAAATAGTGTAGCCTCTTGCATCTATTCTTCCCCAGCACCCAAGTGGAACTCCCATTGAAGTGGATTTTTCACTGATAGAAAAAATAGCTATCATTATTTTTTGTTATTTAATGGGTGCCCCAGGGTCAACAAGCACTGTACAAACACAGAGGAGGAAACATTCCTTGCACTCAAATCGTGAACACCCGGCCCCATTGAAGTCAAGGGGAGTTTTGCCACTGACTTCAATGGAGCCAGGATTTCACCCAATGTACTAAAAGTCTAATTCACACGAGGGCAATAGACTTCAAACAAATGAGGCACAATTGGAGGGGCCAGACAGGAGTGGGAAAGATATTGTAACTACCTGGATTGTCCTCTCTGGCTTAGGGCTTTGCAGAGGATTGTTTTCAGAAGGGAGTCAATGAAGAGAGGGAGGAAGTTCCAGACAGAGTGGTGGTGGAAAAAAAAGGGAGTGGGGAAGGAGATTGAAGGTGCAGAGAAGAGAGAAGACTCTGGGCAGCAGGAGAAGGAAATGAAAGCTGAGATCTAGGCAGGGTGGAATTGTGCAGGGCTTTGAAGATGAGGATTAGAAGCTTGATTTTTATGAGGAAAGTAAGAAACCAGATCTTCAATGTATTGTTTTTGGACTATGAAACCCTATATATCTGACATAGATAGGTTCTGGCTACCTGAGAGGCCTACCCCTCTCTCCATGATCTCCCTGGCAAGTGAAGTTAGCTGAGGTATTTGGGTTAGAAGTCCACAGAAGCATAGAGGTCTCAGGGTGTTCTTAGAGGAGGACCCTTGACTCTGAGATTCACTTCCCTTCACTGCCGAGCAGAGATGCAGAGCCCATGGTGGAGGAGTTGGGGAGCTAGTGGGTAAATTGTAGTGCTGGGGTGGAGTCTTTGGGGGTTTGCTTGTAGACTGGCAAGGCAAGTTTCCTCCATATTTCCCTGCCAATGTTCTGTGGATAAAGATAGAACACAGGTCTAAAGGGCTGCTATGACAGAACTAAAAACACCTCGGAATTAACAGGAAAATGCAACTCACCATTGATATCACACCAAACACAGGAAGGCTGGTCAAGGCTTGGCCTTCCCCCTTGTGGCTCATTGCGCTGATGCTCCATTTTGAAAGCAGTATGTGAGGCAGCAATCATGTACTGGACCTTCACAATACACAGCCTTTTCCATTTGAAAGCGCTAGTGTGGCAGGGATAAAGCATTTATGGCAGGTGTAGACACAAGAGGCATGTCATTTGCAAAGCGTATTTTTAATGCTGACATCAAAGCAAAGAACCATGTGGTGCTGAAACTTCTGTTTGTCAAAAAGCTATAGTTTTAGGACTCTTTCCCCCACCTGTTTCCTCAGGCCTGATCTTGAAACACTGAGTGTTACATATGGGGCTGGAGCAATGCAGACTTCACCTCTGTTTCCCATTCTGCATTGTTCCTGGAGTTTTCTTGCACCAAAACATTTCCTTCTGTCAAATTCTTTACCTAGAAAAAAATTAACTGGCATTTGCATCCTCCCACTGTGACCAGTCTCTGCACAGAAAGCCATGCGCAGGGAGGTGCCTCATTACCTTCTGACTTTCTTTACACTCCAAGCTTGTCCATATTAATGAAAGACCTTGCAGCCTAAACAGGTTTAGTGGCTATTATGAAAGAATCCAGACTGAAGAAACATGGCAGGTTCCTCGCCTCAGATCCCTCGATGAAGATGAGGAAAAAATTCGAATAAAACAAAAATGCACAAACACAAACATAAATTTAATGATCCTCAAGCTGGAAAAATGCCCAAATGTATCAGGGGAAAGTTGTCTAAGCCACTCATAGAAAAATTAAGGGCCAGATTATTGCCACTTTTACTCAGATTGTGTTGTACCTTGCTTTCTGAGTAGCCCCACTGATTTCAGTGGGACTTTTCACAAAGTGAGTAATGGCAAAATGTGAGTTATGGTGACAAAAACCAGCCCTAAATGAACAAGTAATGGATGGACTTCATCATCCTGAGGAAACATGAGACCCAGGATGGCTGAACTGGTCCTGATGAAATAAGAATTGACCTGATTTCCCACCCTAACCTTGAATTGAAATGGAAACAACTGTATTCTCACGTGCGAGACAATGTGGGCAAGTTTTGTTTGTTTTCACTCTTTCTATAGACTCTCACTCCTGGACTATGGTCCATGGCAAATGTTCCCATATAGCTTCTCTCTCTGTCTCTCCCATCCAATGATCCTCACAGTAATGTCAGAGAACCTATACATATGGTAAGAAAAGCTATTCTCTTGTTAATTCTGTCCAGCCAGAAGAGAAACAGGAAGTATCAAAACTTTCTCAAGAAAATCTACAACAAAATTTTTACCCAAAGTTTCCAGAATTACAGCTTCCAACAGTCTAATTTAAATAAGTTTGAATATTACTCTTCTATATCTAATGACATATATATATATATATTTTGCATGAGTGGCCATCACTGGGTTAACACCTCTTACCACTGGGATAATATCACTATTTAGCTCTGCGCATCTGAGAAAGCAATGGAGCAGGTGGGTGTTTTCTGTCAGGGGATTTGGCAGAGAAGACACTGTTGGGTTCAGATTGTAGCTGCCAATTATCTATAGTATGAATAATGACTGAGCTGTCTTGCAGCTGGTCTTCAAGCCCAGATGTGCCCCAAACCTCTGGGTGTTTGGGGCAGGATGGTGAGGGCTGAGAAATCTGCTTTGTAACACCCAAGGGACAACTTTTGGGAATGTCAGTGACAACTAATCATATTCTTTCCCCTTGGCGATAACACTCTTGGGAATGTTACTAGTGATCAGAAATATGTGTGTATGCAGGTGAGGGGAGGGGAGAAAGGAAGCAGTGAGGTAAAGGGGTGAGATGGAGTTAAAGGCTCTATCTTACTACAGGTGTAGCAATGGGATGGAAGATTTCCTCATCTCCTACCTGCCTACCCCCAAAAAGTAAAAATTAAATATCTGCTATATCTTCTGTTCTTTGAAGGATAACGATACACTGCACTTCTCTGTAGACATCAAGCACTTGAGTCACAGCCTATTAAAGTCTATTGAAAGACTCCCGTTGACTTCAATGGACATTCCAGACCTAATTTCAGTTTATGTTTATAACTTTACATACAATTTTGCTACATGCATTTCATCATGATATTATTGACCAGTGAGGTATTAATTTTCAAATGATACCTCACAATATACCTCATATTTTGCAGAAAGATTATTACAATAGAGTATGGGGTGTGAATACAGGGGTGCATTCGGTCATACCATCCCCTGGGAATATGAATGACCAAAGACTCCTCATGGAATGAATAATAGATCCCTTTGTAAAGTGACCTGCAAAGTAGAAGCCGAAACCAAATCCCCATCCATTGTGCGCTGTCGGAGGCAGGCACCTTCACGCAACCTTGCATCCAAAGCCCTTCATCCCTGTTCCTAAGTAAACCTGGGCAAGAAACAGCCAAATGAGCTCCTGAGTAGCTTTGTAAACCCAGGCTTCGGGAGGGCTCTGGGTGCTGCAGTGACAGCAGGCTGCAAAGAGAGAGATGCTGGAATCGCTGCAGCTTTTGAATAATGTAGCAGTAACATGAAAAAATCCCTAACTAGAGCCTGAGGAATCCCATCGGGAGCGGGAGGGGTGTGCCACCTGTGTGCCAGAGATGTCTCTCTGGCTCTCTCTCTAGGTTCCAGCTAGCTGCATGCCTGGGGGCTGCCTGAGGGAAGGAATAAAAGAAGGAAAACTACAGTTAAAAATAATAAAAGAAGAAAGTATGAGTTTCATTTCCTGGAGGTTGGATAGAATCTCAGAGAGCAAGAGAACAGACAGACACAATGTGGGATAGATGAGAGACCCTGTCCCATTCCTCTTCACCACTGACCTCCAAACCCTGTGTAAGCATTCATAACCAAACCCTTCCCCAGCCTTGAGCTCCCTTCTTCCTTCTTTGCCACCCAGAGCTTAATTGGTCCTAGGGGCCAATACAGTGCAATATAGTTCAGCTATAGTTTAAAAAGAGTCTGCAGATGGGGATTCCTTGCACAGACAGGCAGGGGCTCCAGGGGAGAGTTCTGATCCAGGCCAGAGAGTCTCTGTTTCTGTCAGCCACCCTTCTCCATGGTCCTTTTTTCCATGTCACTCCTCATTTTGCTCTAGGGTTGGACAGTGCCTCATGGATTTCAACATTAACACAGCTTGGCCCTTTGTGGCAATGTCTGCTTTTAGTATAACTATAGTGTGAATTCAAATGTGTGGGACTGCTCCCCATAGAGCTCAAGATCTGCCGTAAGGCAGGATGGGCAAACTGTTTTGAATGAAGAACCAGTTGGAGCCTTCATCCTAAACCCAGCTTGGGAACTTCTGTGAAGTTCAAGAAATGTGACTAACTTGTTCTTTCAATTACTTTTGACAACTGTGCTGCCTCTGTACACCTGGGTTCAGGCAGGTCTGCAGGCTGAAGTACCAAACTATCTCCATAAAATGTCTGTTCTTGCTGCATTTCCAATCCAGCTGCAATGATATAAGCTGCTCTAAATTTCTAAAAGGGACTAGTGATTTGGGATGTTTCAATTTTTGGCACTCAACTTGAGGCATCTTACCAGAGCCTCATTTTCAGAGGGTGGAACCTCAGCACCACCTGAAAATCAAGATGGTATAAATTGGGCACCCAAAATCACTGATCATTTTTGAAAATGTAGGCCATGGGGTTTGGCTATTTGTGTGAACGCCCAGTCTAGTAGATATTACGCCAGCCAAAACCTCTGAGCCTCGTGATGTTTCCCCTTTGCTAATTCTTACTAGGACAGGCACCAGCCAACTCAGAAAAAAATAAAAAATGACTCAGAACTTTGTTCAAACCTTGAAGTGAACCCAAACTGAACCTTTTATGTGGGTCTAAACCATTTGGTTAACATTTTTTTATTTTAAATTGCCTCGGCACTTTTCTATTCTAGTTGGTACCAGCAGCCAAAGTGCCAAGCTGCTTTCACGTTATTTCTGATCCAAATGAAACAAAGAAGTACTAGAAACTATGCAAGATACTTATCTTAGAAGGCTTCCAGAACAATTTCCAGAAAAAACAATAGTTCAGAAAGTTCAGCCAGACATGCAAATTTTTGAGTGCTCCTCCAAATGATTTACATTCACCCATCACTTGTTCTTACACTGTTCATGTTTCCCAGTTTCTTTGCTTCTATGCTCACTGGAGAGACAGGACTGAATTACAAAACCCAGGTCTGGATCAGCACTTCCTCAAAGATCCAGCGGCTTCAGTTCAGGTCCATCTCTATATAAAGCACCTTTAATAGCCATAAGGAAGGAAGAACTTGCCCCGTAGTGCACAGAGTTGCCAAACTCATTGCTAATAAGACACAGGTGGGCAGCACATGAACAGGTGGGGGTGTGGGAAAGGGAGTGATGACAGCTCTGTATCCATAATCCATTCATCCTGAAGGGCATTGGTTCATCTGTTACCGATTTAGGCCTTTTTTACTGGTAGCGTTAGAGATATTTAAGCAGGTGAACAATGTCCCACCCTGAAAGAATCCAGACCAGCAGATGAGAGAAATTAACAAGGGGCTCTGAGAGGTGACAGGACTGGGGGAGTGATCTGCCATCACCATGAGAGAAAGTGGCCAGTCTTATTCCTTTCCATGTTAGCTACTCATATGTATTCACTTTGGATATCAGGTAGGGTCTCTCGTTTTCTAGCAGAGCCACTTCTCTCCCTGCTTGAGTCCCAGGCAATTTCTAGTTACTTTTCCTTGGCCAAATGTATATGTTCTTGACTTTTCTCCATGGTCTCCCCATCAATGGCTTAACCTGTTTGAAAATATTATGGAGGCACTCCATAGTTAAGGTTGCTTTCCAATTTGCACTTAAAACAGAATCAAAATCTCCCCTCCCCACCCCCACATTTTAATGGTTGAATTTCGTCTCTGAACTTAACACACTACCTTTTCATGAGCCACCTACATGTTCTATAACATGCTTTTGGTCAAACATTTACAAACTTAGGCAGAGAAAACATTTCAAACTAAAGTGTTGCAAAATTTCCACTGAGATTGCAATGTTTGTTTGGGCTTCTCCAACTACAGAATCACAGTCACTACTAACTCCAAACCTCCCACAGGTTTACATTCCCTCACCTCTCAGACATAGACCACTTTTACAATGTGAACATAAAACGAGCCATTCCCCATATTCATCATAACCTACAAGGAAATCCAACTGAACTACCCAGTCCCACCAGCTGCTTCCATCCTCCATTGCTTCTAGCCAGCCAGTCTGACACAGCAGCTATGGAGAGGCAGACTGGGAAGCAGGGAATCGGGGCAAGGAGAGGGGCTGAGGTGTCATATTGGACAGATGGAGCTCTGGGTACTGGAGGTCTGCAGGGGCTGGGGAACAAAGGTTATAAGGATACAGATGGAGAAGCGGACTTGGATTGCTTCCTCAGCTCCTTGGCAAAACAGGTAATAGCTCTGTGGGGAGCTGAGTGGGAGGTGACTGTGAGTGAGGGCATATGAGGAGGGGAGTTAGCAGGAGTATGAATGGGAGAAGGAGGAGTGAGGATTTGGACAGCAACAAGGGCTACCTCTGCCTCCTATCTATAAATGCCGACTTCATACTTCTCCATCTAGAAATAAGACATTATGGACTTTATCAGTACAAATATGCATCCAGAGAATCTAAATTCATCAATCTAAGATCTACATTTAGGTTGTGCATTTAAGTGTGATGAGGGTGAATTTGGTTGGTGCATTGTGCTTGCTTGTATAGTGTGTTGGAAGTGTGAGGGTGCGTGCTGGGATATGGACACTCCGAGGATGTTTGGGAGTGGGATGTCTGGGTGCTAAGGCACAGGAAGGTGGGCGACTTTGACTGATGTCCCCTTGGATTTTCAATTATTGTGTTGGTGGCATTTGTACTTGAGTGACCTTAACACTAAGTAAACATTGGGCCTGAATCCCAACTGATGTAAGTAGATGTAGCCCCACTGAAATAAAGAGAACAATGCTAGTTCACACCAGCTAAAATTTTTTGTTTATAGACTATGCTGGAAATGGTCTTGTTGCCATTTCTTTCAGCTGGAGAGGGCTAATGCTCCCTAGGTAACTGTCGTATAGTGACTTAGATTGTGTTTGTAGAATCATGCTTGCTGCTTTGCTGTCGGGAGACTGGGGTTCGGGGCAAAGAGGAAGCTAGTCAGAGCTGGAAAGCAATCATCAATTGTGAGTTAATGGAGTGACGATAAAGATGTTATCCAAAACCCCTGTCTGCCTCATTATTCATAACATCCAGCTGGTGATTCCCCTTTTGGCAAGTTGTGAATCTGCAGCTTTGTTTTAATAATAATAGCAGGGGAAGCACTTTAAATGAGAGGGTACAAAATACGATGCAACCACTCTGACAATATGGCAACTACTAAGCGTTGAATTACACGGTAATTTCCATTTAATATCCAGCTTATTACATAATAAGTGCCATGTCATTACAGGCTAAATGAATTATTATCACTACTGCTTGACAAATTTACCTGACAAATTTAGCCTTTTTTCATCTTATGCAATTTTCACAAGCAGATGACAATTTCCTCAGATTTATCTGTTGTTTGAAAGCATTCAACAGATATATTTGTGATTTTTTTTAAGTGTATGGATTCCTCATAAACAGCTCACATTGAGGACCTGAACTGTATTGGTTAGTGATGATTGGTCAAATAAGTCATTTGGTCTTGTTTATGATCACTTATTGGATGATCGTGTGAATACTTCTGGCACAAAATACTGGGATGAGGATTAGAATTTGCAAACATTCATGCCAGTGAAACTTGTTTACTCAAATGTTCCCAAAAAGGGAACACAGGGGCACAAGTGCAGCTGGAGTAGAGTCACTTAAACTTTTTGAGCAAATATTGGCAGAAAGCTGCTGGCAGTATTCTCCCAGCTTTATTATTTCTAACCTGTAGATTGCAGGGTAGAGGATACTCTATTTTACTGTACCTGCTAAGTGTAATAAGTATTACTAAAAAATTAGTGTTACTAGAAACTATTACTATCTGATAGTTGCCAGGAAATCCATAATTACCATGGATCTGATCCAAAGTCCATTGAAGTCAATGGGAGTCTTTCCACTGACTTCAATGAGCTTTGGATCAGGTCCCATGTATTTAAAGAGAAGTTATAGAGTTGATAGGTCAAGAAGTTAGCTGTAAGTATATAGGGATTACATTCATTCCTTGTGTAACTCCATTGATTTCTCTGCATTTATACCTGGGACGAGTTTGGCCAGTCATGTCCAGGATATTTAGATGACAGGTCAACCCTATGCATATTTGGGGCTAGAGTCTCAGCTGGTATAAATCCACTGAACTCTAGGTGTTACAATGAAAAAAAATCCTTATTTTTTTTCAGTTCATTCTCCCGTTGTTCAAAAACAGATGCTCAGTCTTTCTAAAGTAAAATGCAATAAAGCTTTAGAAAGTGGACATGGACAATTTTGGCCCAAAAGATAAATGTTTCAGACAATTATAAGCAGAGAGAAACAGGGTTCTAATAGCAACTGCTTTCAGACCTCAATGAAGGCCATGACACCAGGTGGCCTGTGGAACAATCCCTCTTTAATTTAAGGTTTCAGAGTAGCAGCCGTGTTAGTCTGTATTCGCAAAAAGAAAAGGAGTACTTGTGGCATCTTAGAGACTAACACATTTATTAGAGCATAAGCTTTCGTGAGCTACAGCTCACTTCATCGGATGCATCCGATGAAGTGAGCTGTAGCTCACGAAAGCTTATGCTCTAATAAATTTGTTAGTCTCTAAGGTGCCACAAGTACTCCTTTTCTTTAATTTAAAACTGTCCTCTAGTTCTGAACTGCTCAATAGCTTCAAATGGATTTTCAAACTTAACTTTACAACAACGTTTTGCTACTTGAAATACTTCAAACAAGGCACTTCTTAGTCACCTTCTCTGGCAGTTAAGTAATCTCAGTTTCCTAGGTCTCTCCGCAGGTTCTGTTAAGCCTCTTGCTGCGTGCTGTACTCTCCCTAATTTAGCAGTGTCATTCTTCAAATGAGGTGTCCAAAATTGGATACTACTTTATGTATGGTCTAGCCATGGCCCCTTCAATTGATAACACACCTTCCTTGGACTTAGATTAAAGAGACTAACATTTTTGATACTGCTGAACTGAACTGAGCTTTTGAACACTGGATCTGCCAATCCAACCAGATCAGGGGTGGGCAAACATTTTGGCCTGAGGCTATGAATGCTCACAAAATTGGGAGTGGGCTATGGGAAGGGGTGCGGGCTCTGAAGTGGAGCCAGAAATGAGGAGTTCAGGGTGCAGGAGGGGGCTCCAGGCTGGGGCAGGGAGTTTGGGTGCAGGGAGGGGAAGGGCTCCGGTTGTGGGTGCGGGCTCTATGGTGGGGCTTGGGATCAGGGGCTTGGGGTTCTGGAAGGTGCTCTGAGTTGGGACCAAGGGTTTCAGAGAGTGTGAGGGGGATTGGGGCTGGGGCAGGGGCAGGGGGTTGGGGCATGGGAGGAGGTCAGGGGTGCAGGCACCTGGCCTCACTTACCTCAAGCAGCTCCTGGAAGCAGCGGCAGGTCCCTCCTCTGGCTTCTATGCGGAAGCGCGGCTAGGCGGCTCTGCTTGCTCTCCCGTCTGCAGGTACCACCCCCGCAGCTCCCGGAAGCAGTGATATGTCCCTCCTCTAGCTGTGGTTCCCGGCCAGTGGGAGCTGCAGGGGCAGCACTTGGGATGGAGGCAGCGTGTGGAGCCCCTTGGCAGCCCCTATGCATAGGAGCTGGAGGTGGGACATGCCACTGCTTCTGGGAGCTGCTTGGAGGGGGGCAAGCCTCTGACCCCACTCCCTGGCGGGAGCTCAAGAGCCAGATTAAAACGTCTGATGGGCAAGATGCAGCCCGTGGGCCATAGTTTGCCCACACCAGAGCCAGATCCTTTCCCTTTGCTGCATTAACAGATCCATAGTCTCTACTCTACACTAGTTATGAACAGGGCATCTCCAATAAGTAGTACAGATATTCCCAAATCTGAACCATTTATGTGATGTCTCCTTCCCGCCCATCACTTGGTGTCAAAATGGGACCTGCCCATATCCAAATTCACTTGTGGTTTTGGGTCTGCAAAACAAAACTGCTGCAGTTTAGTGAAACCAGCCAGTTCCCCTATCGTTTTGTCCACTGGAAAATTCCGTAGCAACTTCAGTATCATGTAATTATTCTCAGGGTAATTATCCGTTGTTGTTTTGTTTTGTTTTTTTCATTCTTCACCACCAGGAAGTATGGGATCATGAGACCATCAGAAGTCTCTTGACATAATGATAATTATCCCTCAGGGACTTTAAAGATAATCATAAGCTACGAAAACATATAATTTTCCTGAATCTTTACATGGTATTCGTAGAGAGTACATGGTTGGCTGGAATTAAAAAAGGCGTCTGACAAGCCAGACAGTTATTTTGCACCAGTATATCCAGCATAAACTGTGTAGGTGAGAGTGCACTTTAAGGCAGTCAGTAGAATCCACAGCCTTGCTTGCCATGAGCTATTGAGCTAATGAAAGAGCAAGAGATCAATATCACTCTTAATCATCATTTGCCCCCTGTCCCCACTGATTGTTTCCAGAGTGGCACTGAGGGAGTCTGGTCCCACCTCTTCAACTAGAGGACAGAGTGTCAGGAGCACAGGTGTGAAATGGCAGAATATAACAAGAGAGAAACGGGAAGGGAGAGGGCAGCCTGTATCGGGTCACTGATTGGGGACAGTGCAACAACAATAATCCCTTGCTCTTCCCTAGCACCTCCCTTCCTGGATCTCAAAGAACTATAGGAACATCCAGGTATTTAATTGATAATCTCCCCAGGAGGGAGATTTGAATTATTTTCCTCCTTTAACAAGTGGCGAAACTGAGACACAGAGAATTGAAGTGACCTATCCAAGATCACACAATGAATAAATGCCAGAGCTGTTCTGTGTCCTGGACTACAATTCTGTCCCACCCTGTAAATCAGAGCTAATCTGGGAATAGAACTCAGCGGTCCTGACTCTTCTGTCACCACTGGAGTACACTGCTTCAGTAGAGCTGATTGGGGGAGTTGTAGCCGCCCTGTTACCCCCCTCTAGCAGTCACCACCGCTGTGTTTGCTCTTCCTCTCAAGGATGAATTCAGCCAGTCCTGAGGAGGCTCATATTAATCACCAGGAAACTGAAGTGCTGCCATCTTAAAGCATGCCCAGAATGAGCAGCCCATTCTGGAAGCCGGGGCTGGAGCCCTCAGCTTCCTTCAGCGAGCAGCAGCAGCGTGTTCTTTCTCATTTAGAGGCCCACGACTGAAGATGCTGCTGCAGCCTTTGAGAGAGAATTAGACTTCATCAAGCAGTGCTGACATTTAGCATCAAATCCCCCTCTCCCATTATTCTGTGTGAACTTCCTCGTTCGCCTTTCAGCTGGGAATAAATTGTGCATTAGAGACAGAGAGAGAGATGAACTTTTATTAGCTGTTTATGGAAGAGATTAAAAATGTTCATTAGTAACCCCAGAACTGGCAGTGCTGCTCCTCCTCACTCAAATCAAGAGACCCAAAGAGCATCGATGGCAGAGCCCCAATGGGCCCCTGGGGGACACTCACCTTGTATTTATTTGGACTGGTATGTACTTGGAGGCTACATGCCCTTCTGCAGATGTGTGTCTAGGGGACTGGAAGGGAAATGTCATTGCTCCATTTCTAATGGGAAGCATCCATTTTTTTCTCAGCCTAAATCACTCTGTTTCCTGGCAGATAAGTTGGCATTACTGCCTGGAAGTCCTGGGTGACTGCTGCACTGCAGAGGATCTGGGGCCTGTGCCACTCGATGGAGTGGATTTGAGATCCCAGTGAGAAGGCAGTAGCAGCCCCACAGACCTCAGGAGGGAGAGAACATTCACTCTGGGGGCATGAGCACACTCAGGTGCCCTCCCCCTGCCACAATGGCAGTTAATGTGCAGGCTGGTTACATGCATGGGAAATTTAAGTTTATCTTGGTTCAAAAGTTCCAATCACACTGAAATTTAAAGCTGGGCATACGCTGGTTTTAACAGACCAGAGTATTGCCCACTGAGCCCCAGCCTCCTCCCATGTGATGAGTCATTTTCCATGCTGGGTTTTTGTTCTGGCAATTGCTCTATCAGAAGGAACTGAGAAGAGTGGGCTGGGCTGTGGGCATGGCTGGGCCAACCCAGGTCCATCAGAATCTGCCACCACTGTGTGTGTCTGGTGCAACTGGAGTCCCTGACTCTGACACATGGAGCTTTCAAACATATCCTTTCAGACTGGAAAGAGCACGATACTGTGCTTTGCCATGTGCCTCCCATGGGCTGTTACACAGGTTGCTATGCATTCTAATCAAATATTTGACTTGACTCCGGCTCGACCCCACTGTCCCTGAGATGGGGAGGAGGTCCCATATAGTTTTGAGAATTAATGGTATGTGGGGCAGGGAGAGAGGAAGAAAAACTAGCAGGACTTCAAAGGCTCTGTGTCTCTTCACCAAGCTGCCATAAAAAACAATCCAGGTTTCCGCTGCTGAGTCCCAGGTTGCCCTAGCCAGGGACATCTTGCAGGGCAAACTGATAAATCTTTCATCCCCTTGGTCTGTACTTTATTAAATGCTTCACACATGTATGTGAAAGACTGTACATGTCAAATACTGGCCAGCTACAGGGAGACGCATATAGTGATTGCTACTTACTGCACTAATGGAAGAACTATTATTTCCTTTAAGAGCCACCATGGGAGCGTGATAGATAGATACCATGAGTCAGTAATGCCAAGATACACAGAAAGGCTATTCCAGATGGCATAGACTGCAGAGGAGAAGGCTCTCGCACAGGCCACAATACATAAAAGATAAAAGCTGGTGACAGTACAAGCAGCAGTTCTTTGGTGGGTTCTCATCCTCACCCCCAGCGGCTGCAGGATGCTGCCAAGTACAGGAGCAGTGTTTGTGTGTAAACGTGATGAGTATGGCAGGGAGGAGGGCTGCATTAATGAGCCATTCCTGCGCAGCCACTACAATACTCCCAGTGAGGACAGAGGGGGTGGGCAGGTGGTGCAGCAAAATGCCCCTGAGAGTGTAATGAAGATTGTTGTGAAACCTGTATTTCCTCAGACATTCCTTGTGAGTAAGGAGCCGGGCATGCTGGGAACGTGAGACACTTGGCCATTCTGTGAGTGAGATACCTAGTGCTGAGCTTTACGGGAGCCCATATATAATGTCTGCTGACACACAATAGTATTTGTGTACCCAGTTGCTCACTGTGCAAGGACATGGGAAATCAAGGCCCATATGAGCAACTCATGAAGCCACTTGCCAATTCAGCAAAACTGACCGACTCTACTCATCACAGGGATGAAACTGAAATAGCAGCGGGGGCTGCAGGGCAGGAGTAAGGGGTGTTGGTGGAGCTGCCTATAAGAGAGCCCAGAGCTAGAACAATGTAGGATACTGCACACCAGGGGGGAGGTGTGTTGGCAGAGCTGAGTTGGGAGAAGCTCATGCACTGCCCAGCTGCGCTATGCCTGTCTCATGTCACCATCTTTGTATCCATCCTTCACTTTCATGTTATAATTACTATTCTATATATTTATATTACTAATAAATATTTATACGTGGCAGCACCTAGAGGACCCAGTCAGGATCAGGGCCTCATTGTGCTTGGTGCTGTACATACCCACTGGAAGACACAATCCCTGCCCCAAGGAGCTCACAATCTAAGAAACAATTGAGCTACTACATTCACTTATAGATTTTAAAAAGTAGCAATAGGGAGCAAGAGAAACAATTAGAGGGAAAAGAAAAAAACAAGAAGCCCAAGAATGAACTTAAAATGTCCTCTGGGGAAGCCAATCGCTCAGGATTTCTTCCAGTTGGTAACCTATCCATTCCTTTACCCTCTACAGTTGCAGCTAACGCTTCTACACAGACAAATCTTCCATTAGGCCATGAAGAAATGGCAAGCTGCCTTAATGAATGTCAAAGTTAATACCGATTTGTTATAGGCCAAGATTGCAATGTGATGGTTTTATAAACCCATTCCTTCATTACTGTTATCAATATTATTCTTAGCTGATCCCAGTCTACGAGCAAACCTCACATCCAGCAGATACTTTTTATCTGTGGACTAGTTTATAGGAGCGTTGGCTGCCTTGGTTTCTGTAAGCCATCCTGTGCCAATGTATTTTTAAAACAGTAAAAAAAAAGGAATAAAATAAAACAAATAAGGTTTGTTGAGTATATAAAATGTATGTCTGAGTGAGTGCTTAGCACGGAGCGTCGCTGCAGTGGCTGGGGCTCTGATTGAAACCAGACTCAGGAAAGAAGGGCTGTAAACGTTTTTTCACTGCCTGTCCTAAGAAATTTATGTCTCACCCACTCCATCATATTCTTCAGGACTGCCTTTTTCACAGCTGTCTTCAGAGACTGTCCGCTGAGCCCCCTTCTGAAGTCCACTACATGATGTCACCCAGAACAATAACTCACTCACCTCCCGGCATAGAGATATGCCATAAATAACAGGCCGAAGATGGGGGGACGTTAGAGAGGACGTTAGAGAGGAGGCTTTCTTGGTAAAAATCTTCCTGACATCTAAGAGAGGCAAACAACAAAAAAGTGGAGGGGGGAGCCAAAATGGGTTTTATTGTGAATACAAAACCATAACTGGGGAAATAAATGGGGCAGAAAAATCACCAACATTATTCCTAGCAGAACCTGCTCAGGACTTTCTTAGTTGAACTCCAGCTGCATATGTTCCTAGAAAGAAACCAACTTCATCTGAGTTGTCTGATGCCTCAGAAAAAATCAGAACCTTCTGTACTGGTAAGTTCAGCCTATTTGCTCTACATGCCCAGAAAGTCTCTGGCCTAGTGCAGGTCGAACAGGTCAGCAATTAGGATGAGCTTTTGATTCAGACACATCACACTGGTTGTGACTAAAAGTTGTTCCCATCAAATGGTTCTTCAGTGGCTCCCAGGAGGGATGAGTAGGTGGGTACCTAACATGTTCCTAGCAAGCCAGTGCCCACATCACCAACTGTAAGGCACCATGTAAAGCATATAGCTCTATAATTGGGATGTTAAGTAAAATTGTATCATTCTGACTGATACTTTGTGGTTTTGCTATATTTATAATATGGAACTATTTAAAAGAAAAAAGTTAAATGCAAAGACCCACCCACACAGATAGCTCTGATTGTCCCTATCACATCATTTCCCCCTTCCTCACTTTTGCTTGTTTGCTGTCTTAGCAACAAAACCAAGAGATGAATATAGCTGAACGGCTCAGTAATGGAAACTATCATATATTTAAAACATCATTCGGGGGGGGGCGGCTATAAAAGAAATACCCCATAGTAGTATTTAAATTCAAAAAGGGAAACTGTACAAAATGAGGAAGCTATTTAAATGGAAATTCAAAGAAATAGTCACAAGAATGAAATGCCTGCAAGCTGCATGGAGACTTTTTGAAACACCATGATGGAGGCTTAAACTAAATGTATACCCCCCAATTTTTTATCTATCTATCTATCTATCTATCTATCTATCTATCTATCTATCTATCTATCTATCTATCCAGCAAGAGGCCAAAAAATGCCACTATGGCTAAAAACAGAGTAAAATGGCAGTTAGAAACTAAAAGACATCCTTTAAAAACTAGAAGTCAAATCCTACTGAGAAAAATAGAAAGGAGCATAAACTCTGGTAAGTCAAGTGTAAAAGTATTATTAGGCAGGCCAAAAGAGAATTTGAAGTGCAACCTAGTAAAAGACACAAAAACTAACATCTTTTTTTTTTTTGGCTAAGTACATGAGAAGCAGGAAGCCTGCCAAACAATCAGTGGGGTCACTGGACGACTGAAGCAGATGTTTTCAGAGAATTATCCTTATCAGTGCTGAGTCAAGTGACAGAATTACTTCTCATGTCTTACTTACGACATTCCTTCTAATACATCCCAGAATGATATTTGCTTTTTTTGCAACAGTGTCACATTTTTGACCTATATTTAGTTTGTGATCCACTATAACCCAGAGATCCTTTTCTGCTGTACTCCTTCCCAGGCAGTCATTTCCCACTTTCTAGTAAAGAACAGAATTATTAGATACATAGGTGAACATTATATGTTAGGGAACAATCAACAAGGCTTTTGTAAAGGAAAAATATGCTTCACCAATCTACTGGAATTCTTTGAGGGTGTCAACAAGCAGGTGGATAAGGGTGGTCCAGTGTATATAGTGTACTCCATCTTTCAGAAAGCCTTTGACAAGATCCCTCACCAAAGGATCCTAAGCAAACTAAGCAGTCGTGGGATAAGAGGGAAGGTCCTCTCATGGATTGGTAACTGATTAGAAGATAGGAAACAAAGGATAGGAATAAATGATCAGTTTCCACAATGGAGAAAAGTGAAGAGTGGGGTTCCCCAAGACTGTATTGGGACCAGTGCTGTTCAACACATTAATAAATGATCTGGAAAAAGGGTTAAAGAGTGAGGTGGCAAAGTTTGCAGATGATATAACATTACTCAATATAGTGAAGCCCAAAGCAGACTGCAAAAAGTTCCAGAGAGATCCGACAAATTTGGGTGACTGGGCAACAAAATGGCAGAGGAAATTCAATGTTGATAAATGCAAAATAATGCACATTGGAAAACATAATCCCAGCTATACATTAAAAAATGATGAGGTCTAATTTATCTGTTACCACTCAAGAAAGAGATCTTGGAGTCATCATGGATAATTCTCTGAAAACATCTGCTTAATGTGCAGTAGCAGTCCAAAAAGTCAACAGAATATTAGGAACTATTAGGAAAGGGATAGATAATAAAACAGTAAATATCTTAATGCCACTATATAAATCCATGATATGCCTACAATTTGAATGTTGCATTCAGTTCTGGTTACCCCATCTCAGAAAAAACATATTAGAATTGAAAAAAGTATTGAAAATGGCAACAAAAATTATGAGAGGTATGGAACAGCTTCTAGAGGAAGAGAGATTAAAAAGACTGGAACTGTTCAGATTAGAAAAGAGATGACTATGGGGGAGGGGATATGATAGATGTCTATAAAATCGTGAATGGTGTGGAGAAAGTGAATAAGGAAGTGTTATTCATCCCTTCACATTGCACAAGAACCAGAGGTCACCCAATGAAATTAATAGGCAACAGGTCTGAAGCAAATCTAGGGAAGTACTTCTACAAACAGTGCGCAGTCAACCTGTGGAGCTTGTTGCCAGGGGATGTTGTGAAAGCCAAAAAATATAACTGGGTTAAAAAAAATTGGATATATTCCTGGAGGGTAAGTCTATCGATGGTTTTGGCCAAGATGGTTAGGGACGCAACCCCATGCTCTGGGTTTCCCTAAACCTCTGACTGCCAGAAGCTGGGATGACAGGAGATGGATCACTTCCAGTTTCCCTGTTTTGTTCATTCCCTCTGAAGCATCTGGTACTGGCCGTTGTCAGAAGACAGGATACTGAGCTAGATGGACCATTGGTCTGACCCAGTGTGGCCATTTGTATGCTTTTATGACTGAATAAGCTTCAGAGATTGAACGCTGCACGTAGTGAGAGGGGCTCTCCTAGACAAGAAGAAGCCTATTTCATGTGTATATGATGTTTGTACTCTTGTTATCTGGGCTGTATCTATTTAGAAATTAATACCGAAGATGGGTCTCCAGCCAGGGCTGCCAATTCTCCACCTGACAGCAGCACAGACTTCCTTTACAGGTTATGAAAAGCCTTCCAGTTCCCACAAACAGCAGGATAAACACTGGGCTGAGTTTATCCTTTGCACAACTTAATAAAAACCAATGACATTACATCAAAGGTGAGTATTAACTCTCCCCTAGCATCATACAGAGACATCAAAAACTAGGACTACAGGTAGACCAAAGTCTCCCTGGGCTTGTTTTCCTGTCAAAAACTGTCACACAGAGAAAGAAAAGGTCTCCCCTCAGAGTACTTTTGTTCAGCATTTGTTCTCTCACCCTCATGGAATTTTCAAGGGTTGGATTTGCGATTCCAAGACAATTGTTTAACTAAATAAGGCTCCTCTATACAAGTACAGCTGCCAGGAAAAAACATCTGTGGGACAGTCACCAGTCTACACTGTGGATTGTTCACGAAGAACACAGCAATGTACAGAAGCAAACTTCCCAGATAAGATGGAAAAGGAACTGTGGAGGGGGAGAGGGACGATTAATCAGTATCTGTGTCAACTTATGTATGTCATTTTGTTTTGTGGGTATCACTTATCATTGCATATCTGGTTTGTGCATTAGACCTCCATTTTGTGGACCCTACATTGTGCACTGTGTTTAGAGCCATTTGGATTGGTGTTTGTGCAGCCTAATGGGATGCACAGCACCAAGGTTGTATAAGGATAAGTTGTTTCTCACCATATGAAGAGCAAACACTGAAAGTCACACAGGTGGCTGCCAAGGACTATTGACTTGCCAGTGCCTCTTATGCACGTTACCACCCTCTATCTGCAATAAGGGTATGGGGCATGTGAAATCAGCATGGCTGAGGCATGGGGTCTTACACTGGGGCTCATCATGACCAAGACTGGGTTTATAAGAAGGAGGGGTTCTCGCTTCAAGGGGGCCAACAACTGCTAGAAGCAAGAGGAACTTGCTGTGGGAAAGGCAAGGGCATCTCTCCCTAGCCTGAACATTGACAGACCTGGGACCCAAACTGGCTGGGTGGGAACCGTCTGAGAGTGATTCTGTGTTCAGGTGTTTGTTGTTTTTTCCTTAGGTCTGTAACTCTCTTGTACTTTCTAAGAGTAAAGTGTGTGTGTGTGCATGTGTTTAAGAGGTTCCTCTGTAAAGTATTCCTTACTTTAATTGGTTCCTGAAAGTTGTAACTAGAGAAAACAGAGCTCACCCAGCCAGGTGGACTCTGGAAGAAATGGGTCAAAGCAATAGGGAGCTCAGGAGGGCTGAGGCACTGGTTCCAGTGTCCAGACGGCCAGACTGCAGGGTTCCACTGCCAAGAGAGGTTTCAGACATGGGGTCTGCACCTAGGGAATGCATTTGAGAGACCCATAACTAGGAACAGCGAACAGTTACTACTAAGACCATAGGGGCTTCACCACACGTAAGACTCAGTGGCTGGATCCCCTCACAATAGATTGGTGCCTGTTCAGAAAGCAGGACTGGACCAGGTTGTGACACCCATCATTCCTCTTTCCCTAACCCAAGACCTCCTAACTGAGTCTTCAACTTCAATGTCATGGGTCAGTATCTCTAGGCCTAGGGAATATAATAGAAATGGTCTGGGTGAGGCACTAGCTTCAGCACAGCATCATTTTACCAGGGTAGGAATATGGAGTCCCACTCATCTTTACCCAGGATACTCTGGGCTATATGCACATCTCATGTGAGCAGTCCCAGCTGTAGGAACAGCTCAGGTGAGCAATGCAGGGAAAATACAAAGTTCAGGTGAGCAGCACAGCGAATACACATATCTCAAGACCTTGGTTCTAGTGAGTAATCTCTGATGTATTTACACCTTTCATGAGCAGCTCCAAGTATCCACAGCTTCCGGGAAGGTTCTGAGGTGTTAAGTATTTCTCAGGTGAGTGATTGCAGGTATAAGCACAGCTCCAGTGCCCTGCAAAGCAGAAGGTGATGGGCTCTTTCTTCCTTTGTTTCTTTAGAACCTGAAAAAAATGTCCAGTGTGATAGAATGGAAGGTGAAGTTTGCTTAGCCAAAGCAGCAGGGAAAGGGTGGTGGAACATGTCCTCGGTCCCACATGGATGAACCTATCTCCCAGAGCTGGAAAAGAAGACATGTGGAAATCAGTGGAGGGAAATTGGGTTTCCCAATTTTTTTCAGACTTCAACATCACTTTGGGACAGATTAGTTCTCTTTTATTTTTTATTCTTTCCTGGTTTGTCAACAACACTCGACAATTGATGCAGCTTTACAGACTGTCTGGTTGACACAGATGGCCTGTTACAATGGCATAGCTGCAGCATGCCTTTCTTATTCCCTAGGCAGCTCCTGGAGCACTTCACCTATTTATATACTGTTCTTTTTCCAAGTAAGGTTCAAACAGTCATGTTATCAGTGGACAAAGCCCCTGGGCCTGATTCTCCTTCCTGCAGGATATAAGTAATTTCCATTGAAATCTCTGGGAGTTACTTGTACACTGAGAGATATGGGGACAGAATCAGGGCCCACAAGGTTCTACTTCTGTGCAAAACTCCTGGGAAACTTTGTCCATCACGGTTGAACACAAAGCTCCATAGCTGAGGTCTGCACTCAGCAAAGGCAATTCACTAGCAAACTCTCAAACAAGGAGGAGGAGTTTTTGTTTTTGACTCCCCCCGTGGGTAGCATGAAACAGGGTCTGGGCCTGCTTCTTTAGGCACCATGGGCAGTTATCTCTCACCCCCCCCTTTTACACCTTTGGTTTTATGCCGCCACCACCTCCCCCCCCCACACACTTGCAGCGACCCTCACATGTGCATCCCCCATCTCTTCGTACTGGAATAATTACTTAAACATTGCCATGGTATTTCATATCAGTGTCTGCAGAACTTCTGGGGTTTCTTCTCGCTCCTTTTCCCTGCGCTGCTGTGAGTGCTTTGAGCACAAATCTGCATTATTTCCCCATTCCGTGAAACAATAAAGACAATGTTATTAAAAAATAAAAGGAAGGGAAGCAGCTTGTGTTTAACCTTTTCCATGGAGTGCAGCTTCGTTCCTTCCCTGCTTGCTGTTGTCACGGTGACAGGAGTAGGGCTATTTTGCATGCACCACAATGCAGCCTCCTGAACTTGAGCCGCCTGTTGGAGCTGTCAGCTCCCATTACGGTCCTGAATGGAGGCATTTGGTCTCCTTCACCAGGCATCTTTATTTCTTTGGATGGAAATCAGAGGATGTGGGAGAATGAGACACTGCAAGCGTTCAAATTCCCGGACTGTGATGCTCCTGAGTGTAGTGTGTTACATACAACACTCGGCGCAAAAGAGGGGGGGAAATGAACCCACGCTTTGGGAGCTGCTGCCACTTCTGTGCCTTTTTCTTTCCCTCTCTCCTTGGCTCCCTGGCACTTCTTGGCTTAGTGCAGGCCTAGATATCATCACCTGGTGTCTGCTGTTTAATGACTCATTAGGCAGGAATTAAAGCACAAAAAGGGTCAAATTCCTCCTTGGTGTAACTCCATCTGAGTTCTGATGACGAATCTAATTCCACAGTATTTAAAAACAGAACATCGTATACTGCACCACAACACAATTTAACACGTACTGCAACGTGTCAGGCAGTAGTATGTTATTTTAGACTGCAACATGTCATGTTACATATGCTCTGCTAGATATATTGATGGGTTTTTTTTTATAGAATCTGTAACATCAGTTGAAGTCTCCACTGATGATGACTTTGTTGATTCCATTTATCTGGATATCTATGAGTTCCAGGAGAGAAAAAATTGCTTCCTGGCGGTTGTGATGCTGCAATTCTTGATTTTAGATCCCAAGCAGGTGTTCAGTAAAATGGGTTCTGCCTCTCTCTCATTCTGAATTGTTTCTTGGGTGCAGTAGCTATAGCAAAGAAATCATGACATGGCACAGAACAACATGTGGAGTGAGAAGACCTGTAAGTGCCAAAACATTACAGAAGCAAAATATTAATATTTGCCAACAGTTGTTCAATAAATATCACTTAGTACTTGTGTCATGGATATTATAGCTACTGAAATGACCTCATAATCCATGACCCATGGCAACTAATTAGGACTGGCAGAACAGGGGGGGAGGGACTGTGATTTATTTATTAACAAAATTCAAAATTTGGATGAAAAGTCTAAATTTGGATTGAAATTTTGACAATTTAAAAATATCAACCAACGGTATAGCTGGTCCAAAAAGGGGGCAAATATTCTCAAAAATATAGTTCACTCCTCCCCCCCCCCCCCCACACACACACATAATGTTTTCAAAACTTTGAAGTTTGAAAAAATCTCAGACAGCCATACAACTAGTTGACGTCTGTCCGCAGAGGGCAGCAGAGACAAAGCTGAATCAGACAACACTGGCATACTTCTGTCTCCACAAAGGAGCATAGGACATATTAGAACTGACAGCAGGTACATCTACATGGCAAAAAAGACCCCTCAGCAGTGAGTCTTAGAGCCTGAGTCAACTGACTGGGGCTGGTTCTACTGGGCTAGAAATAGCAGTATAGATGTTCCTACTCGCATTGGAGCTTGGGCTCCGAGATCCACCCTCCTCAGCAGGTTTCGGACCCTGAGCCCCAGCCTGAGCTGGAACATCTACACTGCTATTTTTAGCCTGGTAGTGGAAGCCCCATCAGCCCAAGTCAGTTGACTCGGGCTCTGAGACTCTCTGCTGGAGGGCATCAGGGGGAGTTTGCAGTGTAGACAGACCATAAGTGACCCACCCAATCTATAACCTGCCTCCATCAGTGGCCAATATCTGATGCTTCAAAGGAAAGGAAAACAAAAGGGGAGGGTGGAATTTTCCATCATGCATCTAGCCATTTGTGCAGTGCTGTAGATGGGAGAAATGTTTCCTTCGTAGCCCCTGAAGGCGATCAGCTTACCCCTGCCACATGAGATTTGAGATTTGATTACTCTGATTTTGGTGTCATCTTTAACTTCCAGTCCTCAGGAATAATTGCTCTTTTTCAGAATATATTGTATATCCTTGTCAGTACCTCCAATAGTTCACACTTTATTTCTTTCTGAACCCTTGGATAAATCCCATCTGGTCTTGGTGATTTACTATGCTTGACTTTCTCCAGTTGCTCCATAACTTCCTCCTTAGAGACTTCTGTCTCTGGTAAGGCCATATTCTGATTTCCTATACAAAATGCCTTTGGAATGAAATTTTCCCCATTGTCTTGTACAGGAAAGATTGATAAAAGGAAATCAGACTTCTCCTGCCTTCTCCATTCTCTGTAATTGTCCCCTTCTCTCCGAGGTGGCCCAGAGCACTCTACAGCTGTAGGATCAGCCTTCTTTCTTCTAATGAACTGAAATATTTTTCATTGCTTACCCGAATATTTTTGCCTGTTTCTCATGACATCTTTTTATCCTGTTAACTTCCACTTTCCACATTAACTCCCACAGTATTGATGTCATTAAGGGGGTGGTTTTCCACCTTTTTAAAGGCATTTTCATTTACCCCTAGTTAATTCATAACCTCTCCACTTAACCAGGCAGGTTTTACTGATCTTTTTACTTTATTTTTTTGTGGGTAGACACATAAACTCCCTGGGCCTCTAATTGCTCATCCAGGACTTGATTCTGATCACTTACCAATCCTACATCAATGGAATTGTATTGACCTACATGGAGTTACTTTGCATTTAGCCCAGTGTTAATGAGAGAAAAATCAAGCCATAAGAGATCTTCTAGCCTTTCAACTGATTTGGGTTGGTTTTGCTGTTCGGTCTTTTGTTAAACATTTCCTCCCGCAGTTTTAAAATGCTCAAATCTGTTGCCAATGTGTGGTTTTTGTTTGTGTGATCATAAGGACTTAGAGAATCTAATGGATTTGGAGGATTTGTGAATATGTCAAAATGTTTTCAGACAGTTGCAAAAACAGTTTATGGATTTGAACTCTTGTTTTCCTTAATATTTAAACTCATGGGTTTGAAATAAGGCAGAATGAGTTTATTCATCTAAGAATCAATGTGTAAGGTTATCAAATGCTGTTTGTGTTACACTGGGAAAGCTGGAGAAACAACATACATAAAAGAAAATGAGAATTATTGGATAAAGTAATACACTTTGTTACACTTCTGTTTTGCATTTCATGACGGGGCATTTGCCTGTCAAAGGTCAGATTCTGATTCTGATTAAATTTGTCAGTTGCATTACCAGTCATTGGTGTCACCCATCAGGAGACCATTCCAATGGCTCAACATCTATTATTTTTATATCAGTAAAAAGACAGTGAGCAAATTGGTGATGTAAAACTGATACAAGTCATTAATAGTCTCTCTGATAATCCTAAAATTAAAAATTACTAGGTGTACTTCAGCAAATGTTCTTTGCCACTGTAGTAGCATGAAATCTTAATTATCTTGGTAATGTCACAGCAATAAACAGAATGGAATTGTCCATCTTCTATTATTGTGGTGAGAAAAGTGTGTGTCCTATTGTGACAACAGTGAATCCTGATCATAACTCTGCCACCTAATCCCTAGCTGATTAAGCCTACAGGATCTATTGGTTTTAGCAGAGAAAGGGTGAAGGGTCACTATCTGTATTAACACTAGTGTACTCCACCACAAGAGAAGAACGACAAGTATTCTCCTACAGTACAGCTGTGGTACAAAGGCACAAGGATGCATTTTGGTAGTCACAGAGAAGCATCACTGTCTAAATTCTGCAGTAGCAGTTCAGCAGAGGACACAGGGAAACTAGACAACCTATCAGTTCATTTGTCAACACACTTTCAGTTCCCATTTCAAAGTGGGTGAAAGAATGACAAATGTAGAGCAAAGGATTGGGAAACTTATGCATGTGGAAGTTTCTGTGCAAATGACTCTTACTGAGTGAGTCTTGTTTCATTTGCATGTAGCTAAATTTCACCCTTTCAAAAACCTTTCTGTAATGGGAGCACTGCTGTGGTCCCTGCCTAGGACTAACCTCTGGGGGAGCTAGGGCTACCTAGCTCTATCTATCCTTACTTTCTGCCCTGGTTTCAGGAGGAGCTTGTTCTTCTCCAAGTATGAGATCAAGGGTATGAGATCACGGGCAGCCTTTTGTGGTGTTAGCCAGAGAGCACTGTCTCTGGTTGATACTTTCAGGGGACAACAGTGATGCCTTGTACAAGGGATAAAGGTGTTCCAGCTGCGAAGTCCCTGTTTCCAAGTATTTGTTACTAGGGCTAATTGAAAACTGTTTTTCAGTTGAAAAAAAAATTTTTTTTTTCACTATGGCCATGGACTCCCAAGATGCACAGCAGTAGCTCAGCAGGAAGGAGGACTGTGATACATCATGGGAGATGTAGTCTGGCCCAATGAGCTTGACCCATAGAGAATGGATGCATAAGACACCCAAACTACAACTCCCATGAGGCTTCATGGCAAATTTCTGAGTTGAATTTTTTGGTTTTCAGCTGAAATTTTTGAATTGTTGATTTTTTGCCCCAAAATTGAAATTTTCCATTGAAAACCATTTCCCCTTTCATTTCTTCCCTCTGGTCCTGAAAGAAGAACACGATTTGTTGGCTTCCTGATCAACACAGTCCTCATAAATTTAGGACATAAATCTAAACTGGACTTGACCCTTAGTCCAGGCGGTGCAACACTAAGACACATGGACGGCCAAAGTTTCAAAAGGGCAGCCGACCATTTGGGGGTGTCCCTCTGTTTTAGTGTCCATAACTGAACTGCAGGAGCAAATGTGGGAACTTGTGCATCTAATACCTGATCGCAACAACAAATAAAGGGTGGGGGAGGAACAGGTACTGTAGCTTGCACTCACCCAGGTGCAAATTTTGTGTGTGCAAATTGTGCCTGCTGAAAGGGAGGCTGTGCCTCTGCCATTTTCAGAATGTATCCTAAGGGGGGTTTTAATGTCCTCAAGAAGCCCAAGAGCTTGGTTTCATTTCACCTCCATCACCACAGCTCTGTGAGCACCATGACGGGCTGTTGCTATAATACTGACTTGGAAGGAAGGGCACCATCTGTGAGTCACCAGCCTCACTTGGTTCAGCAGCTGAGTTTTCCTGAGAGGTCTCTCATCTAAGTGTTCACCAGGCTCCACGTTGTGTAGCTTATGAGACCTTTGGGAAAGGAGGCAAGGCTTCACACTGCGATTCCTACAGCTCCTGTTAATCCCTCTGAAAGCCCCTACCCCCAGACCACAGTCCTGTTGTTGAATGAAGTCAGGGCTAGAGGAAGCAGTAGTCTTGCTGTCTGTGGCAGTTGGGTACAAGAAAAAGCAGAAAGGAAGGTGAAAATCTGGAGTATTTAATACCTGTCTAACCCACCCATCAGCAGCCCTTACAGTGTCAGGGGATGCCTTTGTGTTTCCATTATTGTCCCTTTGCTGCTTTGTTTAAATAAACTCTTCGGCTCTTGTTTGGGGCTGCTCGGTGCTGATGTGTCTCTGTCAGGTCAGTATTTCAATGGTAAAAAGAAAAGGATGCATCCGATGAAGTGAGCTGTAGCTCACGAAAGCTTATGCTCAAATAAATTTGTTAGTCTCTAAGGTGCCACAAGTACTCCTTTTCTTTTTGCGAATACAGACTAACACGGCTGCTACTCTGAAACCTGTCATTATTTCAGTGGTGTTTCTTTTGTCTCTTTACTCTGCAACAGTATTTATTCAGGACCAAAAGGCAAAATGTGTCAAGGCTGCCCAGGTGCCAGAGGGGCTATTTTAGCCTCTCAGAGGGAGCATTCTCACTCTTTCCCCAAATGTTGCAAGTTCGCTCACCCTTCCTCCAGTCCAGCTGCTTCTGTGAATCCCCCCCTTCCCCTGGGTGTTTCGTGGAATGTGTGTGCGCGAGTCTGGTGGGAGGCTGCTGTGTGTGTGTGTCTGTAGTTGATTGTCTATTTATGGGGAAAGGGATGGATCTGTTTCTCCCTCTCCCTCTGTGTGTGTGTGTGTGTGAGAGAGAGAGAGAGAGAGAGAGAGAGAGAGAGAATGAATCTGTGTGGTGCCCAGTCCAGGTGCAGGTGTCGATACGGAGGATCTGTGTATGGGTGTCTACAGCCCTGGCAAAAAACTTGTCTTGGTTTGGGGCTGTTCTGGCCTTGGTATCTAACATTCCTCTTGTGAATGTGTCCCTCCAAATGGAGGCAGTGTCACTCTAGCACCTCCCCTCAACACAGACCACAAACACACACACCACAAACACACGTCTGTGTTCTCATGGTAAGGTATTTGTGCACTTAACAGTCAGGTTGCTTTGACTTTTATTGCATCCTCTTGCCTCTTCTCTTTGGCACAGCTACCAAAGCATGTTTTAGATCTAAAATAAGAGCCAGCAAGCCTGGGCCTGCCTTTGTGGTGGGTGAGATTTTTCACTCCAATTCAAGCCGCTTTTAGAAAATTCTGCAGATGCTCAATTTTAATGAGGAAGTTTTTCCCCCAACAGCCTGCTAAATTTAGACTCTTGGCATTTTTGTACTTCCACTAAAAATAGTTTCCAGGGCTCTTCCTCAAAAAGCAGCCATTTAAGCACCCTGCACACCGTGACCAGCAAGCCCAGGTTTTAAGATATGTCCCTGCTGAGAGCGAAATGTGTGGGTGTGCTATGGTGATAGGTGCAGGCTACAGCAGCAGCCTGGTGGGCAAATGGCAAGGGAAGAGAACATAATTGCTCTTTGCAATTGCTCTTAGCCCTGCATCAAAGCAGTTCTAATTTGCTGCTGCTACTGCACTCAGCGATTTGAGAACCAGAGCCTGGGGGACAGCTGAGTGCAACAGCCCAGGGCAGAATTGGCTGCATAGATCACTCAGGAGAGCAGGCTGCACCAACTGATACAGATGAGTTGCAGGGGCACAAGGGAGCATGGATGAGCTCTGCAGGCCCCAGGCCTGGGTCTCTGTTGGATTGTGCGTGATTTTTGCAAGGGTTCCTATGTGAGCCCTGGAAGCCTCACGGTGGCCAATGAGCTCTGCGGAGATTTGAATTGTGAAGAGAGGGAAAGTAGGAATACTGGGGTGGCTTTGGATTTTTCCATTATAATTGCTCCAGGACGTGTAAAAATGTATAAATGGGCTGAACCAAACCCCCAGATCTAAATGTCCCCAGTTCCGGAGAACAGTGTCCTGGCTCAGATCTGAATCAAAATTTCAGGACTGGGTTGTCTCTGTAAAGGCCTGAAATCTCAGGTGTGAACATTTGTGGGGACTGAAGTGCAGACACAGATTCTGCATCTCAGCCCCTCATTAAAAACAATGTGGCTTCGGCTTTGAATTGTCTTGATGGCTGTGCTGTAAACATGAGTTATTCTAATGACCATACATGCTGTCCTGTGCCACATTGATTTGAATGATTGGGTGACTGGTGGGATGAAATTGCTCATGTAATCCATCTTGATGCCCATTGGGCCGCCATGCAGCCTTACCCTGTCATTTGAACAGCAATAACCTCAGGATGCCATGTAAATCTCTCCCATCCACCAGCGCCAACACTTGATACCACAGCACTGGATACCAGCCTCAGATATGATGGGAAATGCATTGGCTGGGTGGCAAGGGAACACAGCTACATTGCTTCAGTCTCCAGCTGACTGTATGTACCAGGATCTCTGAGGCGCCCCTTGGTCCAGTTCCAGCAGCAGCATCTAAAAAAAAAAAATGCTGACATGAACCATAGAGAACAAACAAAGACATCTGACCAAAGCCAGCAGGGAATATCAGAGCCCAGACCACAAGCCTCCTTCTTCTGGGTTTGTGAGCCTGTTCTGCACTCTGAGAAGCTGCTTTCTCTGCCCCCCTCCCCTTCCCTCCCCGAATGTGTGGTTTTTCTTTTCTCCTCTGAGGGCTGCTTTTATCTTTGTTTTCATAACAGAAATACCTCATCCACATTAGGGCTTTTCAGAGTGTGAGTTAGAAAGAAAAGGAAGGAACCAAGCCTGTGAACTGGAGTGAACCTAACACAGCTCCCACTGTAGGGCGAAGGGAACTTCACACAAGCCAGGCTGAAGAATCAAGAGCTTTCACCAGCAGCGACAGTGCAGGCAGGTTTAGGAAACCATTTTCTACATGAAATAATGTCCCCAGAGTTCATGCAATACAATGTGTTTCTGTCTGGAGTCATTTAGTATCAAGACACTTCCCAGCCAGCTCCAGTCTCTACTGGCAAATACAATAAATGTATGTGGCTTACAACATATCCTATAGCTGATGTTTTGATCTGATTATGGCAGAGGATGAAGAGGATTGCAATAGCCAAGTATAGGGGGAAGTGGAGAGGCTCAGGGAGAGGGATGGGATTGTTTATTTAGACAGAGGATTAGGGAATGTTTTATTTTATTTATTTGGTTTGCTTGGATGGGCAGTGGAGGAGTATTCATTGAGATGGGACTGGGCTCAGGTTACCAGGCCTCAGAGTGGCACGCTTCTGCAGAGCTAATCAGAATTGTCTCTTTTGCTGTTGTGTTTCGACCAGAAATGGCATGTTCTTGAAGTGATTCAATATTCATTCCTGGCTTTTGCCCCTCCGCTTTCCCTGGAGTTGGTGATATAGGAACAGCTCCACGTTTGCATTCCTGTAAGCTGCTGGGATTGGAGTGTTACTCACGCCTTCCACTCGTGGTCTTTGCAAAGTATCCTTAGATTTTCCCAGGGTTACAAGGCTGCTTTTGGCTGGCCTGGATTGTCTGAATTCCTCCTGCAAAGTCTCCACATTTCTTAAATTCTAGTTTGGTACTAACAAACACTCAGTAGCAATGCTAAGCCTGTTTGGGCCAGCAGGGTGACCTCTGCAAGGTGTTTCTCATACATCCTCTCCCCAGTGGCCAGATTTATTCCTTGGGTAACTCCAGAGTCTTCAGTGGGCTTACACCAGGATTGAAAGCAGCTCAGTGTTTGCCATAGCAAATTTGCTCAGCCTACAGTCCCTTTCTGCTTACTCCACTGCCTAGTTTACCACAAGGGGAGACAGAATGGAAGGAGTAGTCGATGGGGATGGAGCTATGGAGGTGAAGTAATGGGACAGTGATGAGAAAAGGGAAATGCCAGTTCAACATCAGGAACTTTTCCCTAATAGACAGATGCATTAGACTGAGGAAAAAAAGAAAAGGAGTACTTGTGGCACCTTAGAGACTAACAAATTTATTTGAGCATAAGCTTTCGTGAGCTACAGCTCACTTCATCGGATGCATTCGGTGGAAAATACAGTGGGAAGATTTATATACACGCAGAGAGAACATGAAACAATGGGTTTTACCATACACACTGTAAGGAGAGGGATCACCAGCAGGAAGGAGGGGGGGAAAAGGAGGAAAACCTTTTGTGGTGATAATCAAGGTGGGCCATTTCCAGCAGTTAACATGAAATGAAATTAAAATGGCCCACCTTGATTATCACCACAAAAGGTTTTCCTCCTTTCCCCTCCCCCCCCACTTCCTGCTGGTGATCACTCTCCTTACAGTGTGGATGATAAAACTCATTGTTTCATGTTCTCTCTGCGTGTATATAAATCTCCCCACTGTATTTTCCACCGAATGCATCCGATGAAGTGAGCTGTAGCTCACGAAAGCTTATGCTCAAATACATTTGTTAGTCTCTAAGGTGCCACAAGTACTCCTTTTCTTTTTTGCGAATACAGACTAACACGGCTGCTATTCTGAAACCTGTTATGAGATTGAGGAATAGCCTTCCAATAGCCCCCCATTGTTTGGGACTCTTAAAATTACAGTAGACAAACGTCCTGAAGTCCGGCCTGGCCTGGCGATGGATTAGGATGGGGGCCCATTATCCCCAATGTAGGCTGAAGGAATATCCACGTTTCAGCTAACATGGTTTCCTAGTAATTCTCCTATGGTGGGAAGACATGTGTTGACTCTTGCTGCTGCTGTACTCTTCCCCCTGGCCCCCAACCCTCACAGGCCCTGGAAAACAAGGTTTCTGCAGGAGTCTTCTGGGGGCTTCTCTGACCCCGTTCTCACAAAGCATGCAATTGCTTGCATTAGGGTGGGTTCCTGGGATAGCTGTGGAAAGGGGAGCCCCTGGAAGCATGATTCCTGCCCAGGGTCTGCAATATGCCTCGGAGGTGGAGAATCTGGAAAACAAACCTGGAATTCCCCCCTCCCATTAGTGCAGACTCCTTCGTGCACAGCTAAGAACATGACCTTTTCTAGGATTCTAGGAATTATTTCAGCTCAGCACCAATGTGGACACAAGAACAAATGGGTATAAACTGGCCACCAGGAAGTTTAGACTTGAAATCAGACGAAGGTTTTTAACCATCAGAGGAGTGAAGTTTTGGAATAGCCTTCCAAGGGAAGCAGTGGGGGCAAAAGATCTATCTGGCTTTAAGATTCTACTCGATAAGTTTATGGAGGAGATGGTATGATGGGATAATGGGATTTTGGTAAGTAATTGATCTTTAAATATTCAGGGTAAATAGGCCAAATCCCCTGAGATGGGATATTAGATGGATGGGATCTGAGTTACTATAGAAAATTCTTTCCAGGGTATCTGGCTGGTGAATCTTGCCCATATGCTCAGGGTTTAGCTGATTGCCATATTTGGGGTCGGGAAGGAATTTTCCTCCAGGGCAGATTGGAGAGGTCCTGGAGGTTTTTCGCCTTCCTCTATAGCATGGGGCATGGTTGACTTGAGGGAGGCTTCTCTGCTCCTTGAAGTCTTTGAACCATGATTTAAGGACTTCAATAGCTCAGACATGGGTGAGGTTTTTCATAGGAGTGGGTGGGTGAGATTCTGTGGCCTGCGCTGTGCAGGAGGTCGGACTAGATGATCAGAATGGTCCCTTCTGACCTTAGTATCTATGAATCTATGACTTCAGTGGGCTCTGGATCAGCCTCTGAAAGTATATTTTGAGAGCACACGAATATAGTCTCAATATAAAGCATTTACCCCTAATTATACAATGCACAGACTCACACAACATGCACTCACGCACCAATGAGCTTACACAGCTCACAGAGCAAATAACGACAACAAATCATACCACACACAGATTCACACAACACACACATACACACACTAACTCACACACAACTCAGTTAATCCATAACACATAACCACAATCAATCACACAACATACACATGCCAACTTTCCCAACACACACACACACACCCTACCTCTCAACTCACAGAAAACAGTCTCCTAATGCACAGGAACACTCAGACTGGTACTCTCATACAAGGGATCCATTATGACACTTTATGTGCACCAAATCAAACAACTCACACAGCCCATGTATAGACTAAGCAGGATCACAGTTGTCTCTGCCACAACAGCTAACCTTAAATGCATGCAGACAGTTTTAATTACAATTATTTGCAGGGTAGTATGGGTCATCTCTAGCATTCCTGGAGCAGCCCCCATCTTATTATGAGATTGCAAATTTTATTTTAGTTTAGAAAGATATCAGTAAAAATTATTTTAAAATGTCACTCTAGCCATATCCCAGCATTTCTATATCCAGTCATGAGGAGAGTTCCTAAAACTTCTCATTTTATTTTCCTTTCTAGGGGAAGGGCAAGGCTAACTAGCTCCTTTAACTCCATTTCAGTGCATTAGCAGCTTCTTCTATGGTTGATCCTATGTATTATGGATGCACTGAAGTCTTCAAGTTCTGAATGGAATCTGCATTATTCATAGCAGTACTTATAGTTTGTCTTAAAAAGCCCTGCAGCCTTTTAATGAAATACTCAGATTTTAACGTCAGCCAGGATGAGATATATTTGTTTATTGTTTTAAAGTTACCACTGTGGATTTTTTTTTTACCCTTTTCTTTTAGAACATGGGAAATGTGGTGAGGAAGATGTGGGGAGGACAGGAAGAAAGGAAAGGGAGAAATGGAAACACTGGAATGAGATTTCAAGGAAAATTAGAGCCCAAAACTCTAGGTGTCATCAGAGCATGTTTCAGGGCCCTCAGGACCTGTTTCTTAGACCTCAGTGGTGCATTTTGATATGCTTTAGCAGCATCAGCCAAGTGGAGGGGAGAAAAAAAGAGTTTCCAGTGCTTGAGCTTACTAATGCAGATGGTGAGTGCATAGGCCATGTGCCTTAGACCTATTCCACCCTTTGCTGAGTGTTACTTCCACAGCAGGTTGCACTGGGCTGCTGGCACAGTTTTTGTTGCACTGCTCCATAATGCATGGTTTAATGCTGAGGGGTGGGTGGTGAAGGAGGAGAATATCACATCACTGGGGTTTGGTTGGATTTAAATATGAAAGTTGGGTGCAAATAGCACTGATTCCAGTCAGATGTTGTAGTGGGACTCCCCTCCCGTACACACTGCCAAGGCATCTCTGGCCTGACCTGCAATCTCCCCGTTATTGCAGAGCGAGGGCCTCTTTTGAACTACCACTGCCAGTTATGCCAAATTGTGTAGAGGTTTTGGTGCATTTGTCCAGTGCCCACCATACTGAGTTTCCCTTATTCCTAGCAGATCTCTGGGATAAAAGGCTATCCACTGCCCCTGGGGTCATTCTCTTTGCCATTTACCCACACCATTTTCAGGTGACCAGTTGAGCCCTGGGAATACAAACACAGCCCACATAAAAGATCACAGCTTTACAATCTTCAGCTATTTTGGATGACTTCTGAACAGAATGATGAAGTCTTACCAGGCCACATCGTGTTAGAGACAAGTCTAAATTGGACTCGAGCAGCCCAGCCCTTTGGCTCCCATTTCCATGACAAGCCCGAACCAAAACCAGCGACTCAAACTTGCCAGCCTTGGGAGTCTAGAAGAGGGGGTGGGGGGATTCTAAACTCGTGGCAAGAAGAGGGGTCATCCTCTTCCATGACATCACATTCAGGTGCTGCAGAGATAGTTCTTATGTCAGACCCAGAGGATTTTGACTTCAGGTGGAGGAAAAAGAAACAGCAGCAGAAGCAATGACCAAGTGGTCCCAACCCGTCTGAAGTCAAAGAAGTTGTGTGTGCCTCCACCTGTAGTGAATTTGGCCTAATGACTTAAACATAGATCCTGTTTCCATACAAACATCCCGAGTGTTCTGTCCCTGGTGACTGGGGAACTCCTTAAATCAAAGCCCTGAGACTCAATAGCAAGGTACAGAGCTATGTGCTTTATTGATCGCATCTGCACTTGGGGGCTCCCCCACTGCACTGACTAAAAAAGTCTGGCACTCGTGTGCACTGAGCTCTGCATAAATCCTGGGATGGATTCCCTGGGGACAGCTGTTCCTTTGGCTATTCCAAAATGCTGGTCAGAAATATAGAGGGGGATCTTCCCCAGCACATTACACCAAGTATTAAAAGGAGAGAGGGAGGGAGAAAGAGAAAAGAAATGCAGAAAAGTTGTGACAGCATGATTGTTTCTGAATTAAATATCAAGTTCCCAGGAGTTCATAAGTACTTTAAGTGTGATTGTTATTATTTTATTTGGTTCTGTATAGTTCTTAGTTACCTCTGAAGCTTGGACATAAAAAGGTTTGAAAAGCAAGAAATGGGGGGGGCGGAAAGAATTCCTAGATTTGATTAAACATAAACCTAAAAATTGTTTCCTCATTTTGTATGCAGTACTACTGGGCACTATAATAAGCACTCTCTCTAAGTGCAGCACTTGGTTTGTGCATATATAATAATTAATAATAAAAAAAACCTTTGCACTTATATAGTGCTTTGCCTCAGTAAATCTTAAAGTGCATCACATTCTTTCATGTATTTACCCTTACAATGCCCCTGTGAGGTAGGGAAGTATTATTATTATATATATGGAGAGGCTGCCTGTTTTCATCTGGCTACTGTGGCAATCTGAGGAACATTTTCCCACAAATCTCCAGCTTGTTCCCAAAGTTATTTCTGGTAATTCTCGGCCGTTAATGGCTTGGAACCTGCCAATGGTAATGGAAGGTCCTGCAAAGCATTCTTCATGCCACTGACTGCTTTACTGTCTTTTGTGGCTCAATTACTGTCTGGGACTGAGCTTCGTGAATTATATTGTACCTCTTAGTCTGTGTTTCAATTACGTGAGAAGAACATTTCCAAGGCAATTAAAGGTTTCCACAGCTTGTGGTCACAGGGTCTGTCTGAGAGGCCTGCAGGAGCTCACCTTGGGAAGTAGGGGAGGGGCAGGGGAATTATGGAGGGGGAGTTCAGAGCACAATGAACACAGAAAGGATTGGTTTTAGGAGGTGATGTGCTGAACTCAGGCTGCAGTGGATGAATGGGGGACACTCTGTGTCCATCACCAGCTGTTACAAAAAAAACCCACCTTCAGGGTGTGTATGTGAATCTGTTCAGCGTGGTCTCCTTTCGTTCTGCGGCTGCAGAATATGTGTGTGCATGGACCGAGATGGCACAGCCAGGCCTCCCATCTGTGTGTTGCTGCTGTCTGTTAAGGCAACTTGGCACTTCCCCAGAAGCAGTGATTCAGACTCTAACAGCCGAGCAGTCATATCACCCTTCATTCTGCTCTGTTTCCTATCCTGTGCTAGTCCGGACTGAGGTACATCAGCAGAACTGGATGAGGAGACCTGAGTACAATACCTGGGGTGCACGGGCACAGCTGTGCATGGAAACTTGCACACCCACTTGCCCGTATCACGCCCTGCTTTAACTAAGGGGAAAGATGTCACCATTTTACCTCGTTTTCATAAGCACTCAAAATATGTCTCCGAAAAGAAAGAGCGAGTCGTTCCTGTCTTGGAGAGATGCTGGCACACAGCACAAAGATCCTCTCATTGTTCTGCTGGTAGAGTACAAGGCCTGGCACCTGCACTCTATGGCCCAGTGGAACTTGGACGGCAGCTTAGGTACACGTATAGACAACATCCACTCTGCGGTTTCTACTAGGACCTGTGTGTGTGTTCTCATGTTCTCATTCTTCACCTGTCAAGGGCCTTTGATGAAAAGTGAGCTGGGAGGGCCCCTTGGGGAAGAAATAGTCATGTACCATTTTGAGGCAGGATTCTTTCCATCGCATTGTTTTGTCTGTAAGAAGTCACCTCTCGTTTCCATAATATCACATTTCCAGGACAGCTCTGCTTGCAGACCTGCCATTCATGCTCGATTGGAGAGCTATTGTTGACGGTGGAGAGTGTGGCTATAAGTGATGTCTTAATTCATTGCACATTCGTAAATAAAATAGAGAGAAAGAAAGGAAACAGCTCAAGGTCAAGATTCGTTGCTAAGTGAGATTCCTGCAACAGGTTGTTTAAAACAACCTGAAAATAAAAACAAAAGAGTGGGTTACAATATACTGAAGTAATCAAAGGGCGAAGGAGGGGTATAAGTCCTGCTGCCAACACGCTTGGCAAACTCTGAATGAGACTGAACCCTTTTTAAAAGAATGATATTTGGTATCTTTTTTAATAACTGTATTTAATGCTGAGGAAAAGTGCTCACATAATAGTCCCAGAAACAGAAGCCATCTAGTTATGCATAGCTAGAGCTGGGATAATCCTTTAAAAAACTATTTGATGAATAAAACCCACAAATTCACTTTGGAGCTGATTCAAATCCCATGGAAGTCAAGAGAAAGGCTCTTATTGATTTCAGTGAGCATGGATCAGCTCTTTGAAAGTATTTATAGCCTTTTTTAGTTGCTCCACAAATGTTCATATAGGAGCTTTGGGTTGTTGTTGTTTTTTGTTTTGTTTTTGTTATCTAGAACATTAGCAGAAAGTGAATGCTACATGAGTGCTTGAGCAAATGCTGGGTTTTGGGGGTAGGGGAGAGAGGGGGAGGGTTCATGAAGGACTTCTCCAGAAGCATTCAGATGGCTAATCTGAAATCTCTTTAGCTTTCCCTCCTGTTTATAGAAATTTCTGTCACTCTGTCCAGGAGCAGAACTAAACTATGTGACTTAGGTGACCAATCACACGCCACAGAGTGAATAGTCAAAACTTGGTTGAAAAGAATAGTTTGGAAACAATATATGGGTTGTAATATAAAGTGTTATAACAATTCTGAGCAAAGAACTAATTTGTAAAATATCAAAGCATGTTTGAGGATAATTCACATGTGAAATACATAGCTAAATTCACTGATTAAGTTATTAGCTATGAATAATTCTCCCCATTAAAGGAAAGCACTATTGGTGATGCAGAAGTTTCTCTTACTCTGTGTGCTAGTCAACATTTTATGGTTTTTATCTGAAATAAACATTTTAATGCAAAATTTCAATAAAACCCAAAATTTGGAACATTTCAAATAGTTCTTTGCTTTCGCTCTATTTTGGGTGAACTCGTTCAAATAAAATAAGATATTCTACCACCAACCTTATCCCAAAACTCCATCTGAAAGTTTGTTGATATGTGACCAAGTTTGGTTAACTATTTTAGATATGTATGAGTCTCCGCTCTTCCCAGAATGAGTAAGGATGGTATTTCTGGCTTTTCAGGAAGCAAGAACTACCAGGTATACATCAACAGGTGTTGTCATGAGACCTGCAGCCCAACTTTGGAAACTCAGGAAGTTTGGATACTGTTGCATTCTCCTCCAAACTAAAAATCTTGAACCTTTTGTGGATTGTCCATCACTATTTTTTCCTTCAGTCAATGAGGTTACCAGGTAACAAAAGCATTCTGGTGTGAAAGATAGATTCCCCAAACAGCATGAAACAAATGTGTTGGGTATTTTTGGATGTGATGTGATGTGTCATAAAGACAGAAGGTGACTGGGAGGAAGCTAGGAGAGATGGATGCTACTGCTGCATTTTTGTCCAATACATGACTTTTCAGTTAAAAATAAAAAAAATGCTGCTGCGAAAGATGAGTTAAAATGTAGGTGGATGCCTTGGAGGATATTTCACGAGGACAGTGATTACAAATGTGCTGACAGATTCCTGAAATGGAGCGCTACTGAAATTGATAACCTACTTTAAGTCACAGGGCATGAGAAATGCTATTATATACATAGAAAATTTTGAGCTTTAATGGAATGGAAAGTAAGTGCCATGCAATGGCAGGATGAGTCAAGGATAAGTAACTATGGCAGGCAGAGTCATGGGTAAGCACATAAACTGCTGTGTCAAGGTAAATTACATAATATCATACACAACAAAATGACATTAAAAGAACATTATTAAGGTTACAAAGTCAAGCACACAAAAGTTAGGAATTACCAGAAATTAAATTAAGGATGGCTGCATAACCTTAATTCAGCCCCCTTGTGAATATGCATTATGATACAATCTTTAATTACTGAATCATATACTGGGTTTTTTTCCTGTCAGAAACTCTGCTTCATTCAGTGCTTAGAGCTATGTGGTAACTCATAATTATGGGCCATTACTCTGGGTATAGCCTCTGAAGAGAGAGGCACAGTGCAGACTCTAGCCCCTTTAAACAGTATGACTTGCTGGGAATAACATGGTGTGGGCAGGGGCCCATATAGCATGGAAACCCCCCAATGAGGAGGCCAAGAGATTCAGGTCTCCACCCTTGAGAGGTGATGGCTCAGGAGCTGGGAGCCTAGAGTGGGTGCCCTGGATGGACCATAGATGGGGAATACAGGTACAGATGCCCTGAACTGTGACAGTTCAGTTTGTGACACTGGTTTCCCTTTGAAGCCTGGCATGTAAGTCTAATGAGGCCGGACTCTGATTATGTTGTGAGATCTGACAAGCTCACAGCTGGTATGGATGGTGGTTTTTCTCTCTGATTTGAGCGGGCATAGATGATTTTATACCTGCACAGAACTTTACAGTGTTGTGGAGAGCGACCTAGATCTTGGCATTGAAAAGATGGAAACATGAAATAGCCATGTGGCAATGCCACAAGACAAGCAATTTCCTTATTAGTTGATATTCACGAGAGCATCATGGATAAAATAGAATGGGAATTATTTTGCTCTTCTCAGTTATGGGTAGACCTCATTGGGACCATCCCACAGTACAAAGCATGTGTGGACCCCTTACTTTAAATAAAAGACCTAGACTGAATGGAAAGCAACACAAATGAACAAGATTTGGAAAATCTGGGGAAACCTGGAAAATTCCTCCCTCCTCTAATCTGTTTTAATTTTCTCTAATATTTGTTTATTTTAATGTAAAATATAAGATTCTTGAGGCAGGGCTGATTCTTCTCTCCTTTACACCAAGCTCAATCAGGAGTAACTCCTCTGAAGTCAATGAAATTATATGGGTGGATCACTTCCATGAAAGGCATTGGGTGTCTGCATAATACCAGGTACATCAACAACTCTGTATAAAAAAAATGCAAAAATCACCATGGAAAGTAAGAGTCATGAAAGCAAACTGAGAAACAATAATGAGGTGAGACACCATAACTTCCTGCAGATACATACAAGGGCATTGCACGGAGACTCTAGATCAATTATTTTAGTTAATCATCAAGGGCAGGACAATGAAAAATGGGCTTAATCCTTTGCAGAGGACATTTGTGAACTATCTTGTAACTGTAACAAGTATGCACTAGTGGAAAACACTGCCAAGGAAAGTGGTAGATTTCACAGGACTGGAGATATTTAAGGCTCAAACTAGGCACCTGGCATGCTGGAGGGGATAGACTAGATGGCCAGCATAAAAACCTTTCCAACCCCTTTGTGAAACCTGGAAGCACATGGACATTTAGTAAAATAGCGACAAGAATGAGCGTGGGGGCTTCCCTTTGTGGGAAGAACCTTCAGATGCTCCATCCCTGACAGAAGAATAGAAAGAGAAGATTGGGGAAAACAGAATGCCGGGGGGGGGGGGGGGAGAGGAGGGATCCATCTATGAATGGCACAAAGTCATTTCACATAAGAAGTGGAAGAGCTGGAAAGTGAATGAGGGGTTGGGGAGAAAATGTGACTCTCCCGAGATGGGTTGGTCTGGATCCACAAAGGGACTTGGTCATTGCAAAGCTTGATGACTAACTTTTAGGCACCTAGAAAAATCATAGGAACATTGTGATCCACAAAGTCTTAGTTAGGTGCTTAGGCTCCCCATACAATGAATGGGGAGAGGCTGGTACCTAAGAATGCAATCCACAAAAGTCAGCACACTAGGTAAGCCAATAGGAGATGCTGACAAAGGGCAAGTCCCTCGGATCTCACCTAAGTCTTGGCTGGAGGGAGGTGTCTGTCTCTCCTAGCAATGCACAACTGGGAACATGAAGTCAGGTGCCTAAGTTCTTTCTTGTGAGAAGTAGTGAGAAACCTGCCTCTCTTCATAAAAAACAGCTGGAGGCAGCACCACCCACCTTTTAGCCAGGTGGTTAAAGCACTCACATGGGATGTAGAAGACCCAGGTTCAATTTCTTCCTCTGCCAGAGGGGAGAAAGAAGACCCCTGCTCAAATTCTATTACACAGGTGAGTGTTCTAACCACTTAGCTGTGGGATATACAGATGTAGGGCTCCCTTAGTCTTTCCTGTTGCAGCCTTTCCACTGTGTATAACTAATGTAAGAATCACTGGAGCAGAGGGACTGGACTAAGGGTCTCCCACCTCTCAGGTTGTGCCCTAACCACCAGACTATAGACTCACACTCTCTTTCTGGACCAATGGCTCTGTAAGTATTTGTCCAGAATGGAACAGCTCCAACAGGAGAGAATGAAGGAACATCCCATAGCTCAACGGTCAGAGTATTTTCCAAAATGGTAGGATTTGAACCAGGGTCTCCCTTCTTCCCATCAGAAGGGGGAATTGAATGCAGGTCTCCCACATCCCAGGTGAGTGCTCTAACCATGAGGATAGATGTTATAAGGAAGAAAGCAGCACCACCTCTGGCCACATTTAGAACTGGACCAGATTCAGTTGCTGTGCCGAGAGGCTGACTGCTGGATCAGGCTCTAAACGCAAGTTAAGCAGGCAAAGGTCTATTTTCCCCACAGTTCACGGATGGCTCTGAGGTTGAGGCAGGAGACAGGCATCCAGCCACCTAGAGGGAGGCAGAAACATAGGTGGTGAGGGAACTTTTACCCTGAAAATTTAGGTACTAGGTGAGTTTAGGCACCTACAGCAGTTTTGTGGCTCTCAGTGGGGCCTAAAGTGGGGACTTAAGAGCCTATACCCTAGACTTAGGTGCCAAAGTACCTTTGTGGATCTAGGCCTATAACAAGACTCTGTGTCCTGCTTTCAATCTCTTCAGCAAGCTATTTGGGAGGCTTTTAGTGCCACAGAAAATTGAGTCAAGGGAAATGGGGGCTGTGGATGGTAATGGTGAGAATTCAGGCAGTGGGATGGGGAAAGGTGGCAGAGCTTATCTACTTTGTCTCCGTTATTCTCTATTGATTCACTGTTAGCAGGAGTTAGAGCTCTACATAAAGCAGCTGAAGTGCTGCAGACTCATTGTAGCAGCTGCTGCTCATTAATTGCCCCTGGGATATAAGATAAGTGGACCAGGCCCTCTAGGGAGAGGGAGTTAAATAGGAGAGGCTCTTGGAGGAGCCAAACTCAAGGAAGAAATAGGAGTTGGGGTTTTTGCTGCATGCTTGTTTTTGAGTTATCAACACAGCCAAACCCCACGGAAAGGATGAGTTTGAGTCCTAACTTGGTGCTTCCTGGCTCTTTGGAGAGTGGGGTTGAGGTTTAGCATGTTTGCAGCTGGGCTTGTCATCTGACCTAGGCTTCAGTCTGATTCTCTGTCCTAGCCAGTTCTCCCCTAATAGTCAACTAGTGTAAGGCAATTCAACTTCTCTTTTGGGAACAGGCAGGAAAAACCTCAACTGCAAGTGAAGTTTTATCTGCTCAGAAATGTCTGGAGTGGCAGGTTTTGTGTGTGAAGTCAGGACCATAGGAAATGCGAAGGAAGTCACTGCAGGAAGCCAGAGTTCTGATGTGTCTCCAGGAGTCTGACTTTTTTTTTTTTTAAACCTTTTATTTCATTTTTTCTTTTAAATGTTATCAGCCAGTTATCCCAGCACTTGGCAGCAGGCTCGTTCAAAATGCCCCCTCAATTGCTTTATTCCCTCCTAGGAGCTCCCTCCAGCTAGAAAAGCCAGCCTCCTCTTCCATAATGAGTGAGATGTCAGGCTACTACTACTGGGGCTGGCCTCTTTGCTGCTTATAAGCTGTGTTTGGGCTGCCAGGAGCCACTTGACAGATCTACCTGGCACTCTGCCTATTCTTCCATTTAATACAGAATATCTTTTCTCTGCAGCCTGCTCTTAGGCTTGTAATAAGGGAGGAAAATCCCTCCACCAGGAATGCAAAAAGCATGGACTTCAAGATCCCTTTTTGGTGTGTTTTTTAGACTTTGCATTTGATTTTCTGTAATACAACAGGCAGGATAGGTCTGAAACATAGCGTATTTCATCCCAAATACCTTCTTCAGCAGGTACTGGGCTTAAGTATGTGATAAGTGCTATGCCAAAGAGGGGTGGACTCAAGCACATGTTAACCACAAGTTCAATATTCAAGTGCTTGACTGAATTGGGACCTTAAATGGGGGAGGGGAGAAATAGAAGGGTGCCAAATTTAATTACGGAACCATGGCAGCAACTCCACAGACAAAGTTACAACTTGCTTTTCAATATAAAACTATTCTTCCCCTCTACACACCAATTTCCTCAACACAAACAAATAAAAACCCAAGCAAACCAACCAACTTCCTCTCCTCTCCTCCCATCCCCATCTTTTTCTTTCTTTTTGTAATGTTGCACATGTGGTTTTTTGGCACCAGAGTGTGCTTTGGGAGAGTCGGATGTTAACTGGATAGGATATCTTTGAGGTATCAGATTTTGAAAAATGAGAACTTTGAATTCTCTGTAGCACCCACTATTGCTGTCTCAAAGATAGTGGTGGGGTTTTTTTTGTTTTGTTTTGCTTCTCCCTTTTGGAAAAGTCATCTCGGTTTCACTGAATCATCCAAACTCAATAAATAGCTGATTTTTACAATGCCACCAGAATTCTGTTCAGTAGTCCTCTGTGAGACTTGGTGCCTCAAGGTATTTTAGTGTAATGTGGGGTGATTAGTTCTGGAGATGATCAGTGCACACATGTGAGCCCCTCAGAAAGTGGCAGGCTCCCTAGCACAGTGGTTCCCAAACTAGGGGCGCCACTTGTTCAGGCCCTGGTGGGCCTGGCTGGTTTGTTTACTTGCTGAGTCAGCAGGTTCGGCTGATCGCAGCTCCCACTGGCTGCAGTTTGCTGCTCCAGGCCAATGGGGGCTGCGGGAAGGGTGGCCAGCATGTCCCTCAGCCCGCGCCGCTTCCCACAGCCCCCATTGACCTGGAAGGGCGAACCGCAGCCAGTGGGAGCTGCAACTGGCCGAACCTGCGGACACTGCAGGTAAACAAACCATCCCGGCCCATCAGTGGATTTCCCTGAACAAGAGGTTCCCCTAATTTGGGAACCACTGCCTTAGCATTTATAAATTCCTGTAGGTATAGAGACAGCTGCCCAGGATGGGAGCCTGATTCTGTATAACAAAGTGGCTATACAATGCTGCCACCTTGATTCAATATTTGCACTCACTTTACACTCCCTTGGTATAGTGGTAAATTGCCTACACAAAGTGCAAGGTGGTGCATAGTCAGGAAATGTAAGTCTAGAAGAGCTCATCAGGCATTGGATATGATTTAAATTCCATGGGAGTAAAGATTACCATCAGGGCTGGGGAGAGTATAATCTTTATAGGACTAAGGTGAGGCACAATGGGCAGGAGTTGATAATCTCCATAACCCACCAGACCTGGTAACTCCTTTTTGTGCCATAGATCAGATCAACTTCAGGATTCCTGCAGGCTTTCTAAGCGCTGCAGGAGGAAGGTAGCAGTTTGGAGCATCTGACTAACAGATTCTACACTCTGTGGGAGCAGAGCTTCTGACAACAGCTTCTGCATGCTCTGAGTCACCTTGGAATATTTTGATTTACAAACATTTTGATTTACAAACAGTTTTTTGGAACTGCAACATTCTAATAGTGTTTCGTGGGAGGCTTTCAACAGCACAAAGAGCAGGTAGGGCCCAACTCCCACAAAGTCATTTGTGCCTATGGAAAATCTCCCCCTTACCTCTCTCTTACTGAAGTTTCTTAACGAGCCAGGAAACAGCAGCAAGGGAGTGAAGTAAAAATTTATTTTTCAGTGCATGATTGATTTTTTTACTCTGGCATGGTCCATCTAACATTCCCCAACCCCCCAAATTTGCATTGGCATTGGATCCTTACTAGGGTTGCCAACCCTCCAGGATTGTCCAGGAGTCTCCAGGAATTAAAGAAAAGGAGTACTTGTGGCACCTTAGAGACTAACAAATTTATTTGAGCATAAACTCACAAAAGCTTATGCTCAAATAAATTTGTTAATCTTTAAGGTGCCACAAGTACTCCTGTTTTTTGCGGATACAGACTAAGATGGCTGCTACTCTGAAACCAGGAATTTAAGATTAATCTTTAGTTAAAGATTGTTATGTGATGAAATCTCCAGGAATTCATCCAACCAAAGTTGGCAACCCTAATCCTTAGGCAGCTCTAGGTTTGTTGTGGGGATGGGCCTCTGTTTAGCAATGTTGCCTAATCCTTATTATGTGACCAGCAGGGCAACATCGCTGAGGCCTAGGTTTATTTGAGCCCCCACCCAGTGCAGCACTTAACTATGTGCTTAGCTTCACTGGGGCTTAAAATAAAGCATTTATTGTAAGTGCTTTGATGAATCGGGGCTGTGGCTCTGACCTGAGTTTACCTAGTCTTGTGCCTCAATGGATTGCAGTATGTGTGAGCCTTTTGAAACATTGATGTCTTCTGGGCCTTTCTCTTTCTCCTCTATTCATTTCTTTAAACCAATCCCCAGTCAGGAGAGGGGAAAACCCTATTAAATTACCCTGGAATATATTTCCCCCCCCCTTATGTCTCCATCCTTCCATTAACTTGGGACCCCCTGTGATAGCTTGCATCGGCAGATATGGTGTTGCGTTTTGCTCCCTTTCATCTGCTCGGTGACATTCACAAGCTGGCATAAGTGGCAGGAAAGGATTTCCATTTTTAAGGACGTTGATGAGATTCCAGGGGCTTACCATTAAAAGAGGGAGTAGGAGGTGGACAGAGAGGAATTCATCCTTCCTCCTCCCAAGCCCCCGCAAGTCAAACTTTCTAATTGGTCTGAGCTCTGCAGGCTCCTCAGACCCCTTCTGGATTCCTGACCTCATAGTGACCCCTCAGGTAGTCCACACTCCTGCCTTGAACAACCTTGAACAATGCCCAGCCTCTATTAATTTCAAGAGGATGGGGAGAACCCATAAAAGGAAAATAGGGTGCATGCTGTTTAAACATACATAAGCAAGTGTGTGTGTGTGTGTGTGTGCTGTATGAACAGTACATAACACATTGTACACTGTTCTAGGTACAGGTATGTAATGGATACACTCAGAAGTTTCCTGCCCTTCCCAGGGTACATCTGCATTTTCCCCCCCTTCTATTTATGAGTCTCTCTTCCTCCCATTTCAGTCCCACTGGAGCCATTTATTTCTGCAAAGACATGACCGAAAAGATGGAATAAATAATTGTAAGGACCTGAAAAAAAATCTTGCAGTGGGAAATACATCTGGGGGAAGAGGGGGGGGGAAGCAAAGGTTCCCAAGAACCTATGAAGAAAACAAGGGCTCATCAGAGCATCCCAGAGAGACTGTTTCCTATTAATGGAGAAAGCAAATTGGAAGCTAATTGCTGGATTTGCAGATTTTTTTTTTAAAAATATTATATGAAAAGGATCTGTTATGATTCATCTGTTCTGCAGAATAAACCAGTAGTTTAAAGAGACAAGCTGCTTTAGCAATCATTGTATTACAATTATTAATTATAATAATTTCGTAGGTGGCTCATTAGAGAGGCACCAGAAGTGTGCTAAAGAGTGGCTGGGGAAGATGACATAGACAACCTACCCCAAACTCCTCTTTGCCATGAAATTGCCCTAGATCAAAGAACAAATGGGCCTAAATTAAACCTCCAGAATTTGGTGGCGGGATGTGGGGTGTCTGGATCTGGATCGGAACTTTGCTGCTTATGTTCATCTCTGGGCCAAATAGTCAAACATTTTTCTGGGCAGCTGCTCCTATTTACACCAGCTGTGCATCTGGCCTTCTATGTGCAAGCTGAATGTTAGCAGCAGAGGTGCTCTGTTGGCACTGAGCAAGGAAGGGCTACTTCACCATTTGATTCCCCACCTGCCTCTGCGGGGTGCTGCAGCTCTCCTGTTACTGGCAGTGTGAGTCTTGCACACTGTTTCACTGATTTGTAGAGGACTTACTTTTGAAAATCCAGAGCTCCTCTTAATCCCCTCAGCTCTTTTTAGGCCCTCTTAGCTCAGAAGGGACAGTCTTCTTACACAGTTCCCCGGCTTGTTTCAACTCCACCCATGGCATATTCCCCTCAACTGTTCTGGCAGTATGGCTGCAAAATCTCACTTCTTTGTCCCAGCGTTTTCCTGATTGGAGTGTTGTCCAATGTGTATGAGGAAGGGTGGTGGGGGGGGGGGGGGAGAGATGAGGAACTAGGTTTCCTGGATTCTCATTCTAACTCATTGTTTGATGATGGACATGTCACTTCACCACTCTTTATAATACTTCCCTACCTCCCTGGGAAGGGAGCTGTGAGGGTTAGCTAATTAGTGTTTGAAAAGCGCTTTCAGATCCTTGGCTGAAAGCATGATTTCCCTGGGAGACCTCTTCCTCCTGTTTATTCACTCACTAATACACTAAACTGTAGACACGATGGGTAAGCTGTTCTAGCTGAGGGACCCTCAGCCTGTTGCTATGATGTGATAAGGGATTTATTTCTTTGCCATCATTCATTCTTCCCTGTCATGCCTATGGCAGGAAACCGTCTCCAGAGGAACTCCCAATGGCAAGAAAAGGGGATATTGCAGCAGCAAGGGGGAAGCTGACAACATGCTAGTGGACCTGGGGAGGATGTGCTCCAGCATATTTATTGCTCTTTTTGAAGAAAGAGAGAGAAGAAAAAGACCAAGAAGAGGGGGATGAAAAAGGGAAGGTGGATTCCACTGAGCATACATTAGTTTCCAAGGCTGCTTCTCAGGTGGTGACATCCCTTCCACAAATAGTTCGTGGTAAACAGATACCAGATGCTTGGTGGCTCTCTGTGGCCCTAACTTGAGCCTCATGATTTCAAATGGCTATTCTCCAACCCCAGCATGGGATCAATCATTCTAATAGTGAAAGGCACTGCAGATCAGCCTTTTCTGCACTCGCCTCTCTTTGTTTCAGCTTAGAAACCTCCTCCTGCTTTGTAGGGAGTGAATTCCAAGGGTCCTGAAAGAGTGAGGCCAGTAACACTGGCTAGAGATGAGGGAGAGCAGGTGCTGTGCAAACTTCCCCACAAAGTACAGCCAGTGCAACTCATGCCTGGGCAGTAAGTCCAGCACTCATCAGCAACCCTACAATAATAAACCAGTGCACGCAGCCCAGTGCTGATTTGCTGTAACAAGGTAGTGTGTACAGCCCAACAATGCTGTAATGCTATGGTTGTAATACAAGCTTTTATGTAGGAGCCACAGAACTCAGAATACTTTACGAAGGAGGGTCAGAAGCACTATCCCCATTTTACAGATGGGGAAACTGAGACACATGCATTTGAAGTTACTTGCCCAACAACAAATTAGCATAGCAAATTAGGGTGCAATACCCAGTGTCCAGGGCAACTCTGACATGATGATAAATAAATAACCTGATGATAAATAACAAGGGGAAACTATTTCCATTTCAAGCCTCCAGGAAGTTAGTGACTGAAAAAGTAGACAACGATTGTATAGATTATGAAAAATACCATGGCAATATCATTTTAATATATATACATCTGTACTCAACATCATGTAGGAAGTTGCTTTGGGAAAAAGTTTCATGAGGTAGAGGGACCATCTTTGGATTCTGTGTTTATACAGACCCTAGCACAATGGGGTCCTGGTCAAGACTAGGACAGCTAGACCCTACTGCAATACCAATAACAAAGGGTAATCCAAGAAATATCCTGCAGCCTGCTGAACCAACTAGCCTTTTCTTAGTCCTAAAATATTTGTATATATGTTAAATGCCAGCTAATTATTAAGAACATATTTAGTGAGCATTAACAGCTATGTAATCAATGCAGATCTATTAGGCCTAATTATATATGTATATCTGTTACGTAGCTTCTAATCTTCTATAAATATGTTTTTCATAATCAGTTCATTAGCAGGTAGCTAAATTAATGCAATGAATTCGCCACACAAGTTGGGTCCTGGCTAAATTCCAACTCAGGTAATTGCAGTCTGGTCTCCCTCAATTCCTCTGGCATTTCCATGGGGAATGTATTTATTTTTAACTTCCTATCCTAAACTGCCCAATAGTGTCCCTGATAACCATATGCCAGATCCCACCCCAAAGGGGGTTGTGTAATTTCAATGGAGAATGAAGTGAGTGATCTCTATAGAGTAACGCTCAAAACATATCGTGTATGTTTAGTCCATCAGAAATTCAGATTAGGTTATTATTAATCTCCACAGTATATCAATAGCAGTACTCTAGTCTGGGAGAAAAGATACTGTTTAAATAATGAGATGGATTAAATCTATCAATCTGTCTCTCTTGGCTTTTATATCATACTCATCTCTGTGTTCCCTGCGTGCTGCTTGCCTTTGGAGACTAGTGCTCAAATCCTGGTTAGATTACAGTTTGATCGGTCTCCTCCAAGTCCACATTGCAGAATCTCCATAAAATGTAGAGAAATTTAGCACATTTGGCCAAAGAAGAGGCCACTGGAATGGAGAGGTTCCTGTAGATCAAGCCTGAAGTCCATTGACAGAGCTATGTGGAGTCCCAGAGATTGCTGGCAGGTGGACTGGAAAAGTTTGGGGGAGGGGGGAGACTTAGGATTGGAGTAGCAGGGGCTGCTACAAATCAGGGTTGAGGTGAATTGATAGGGCTGCACAGAAGACCTAGAACTAGACAGTGAACGTGTTGTACTTTCAGGGCAGAACTGAGATTCAATGCTGTGGCTGCGTGTGGGAAGCTTGCATTCCACCTGCTCTTACCAACACTATTGGTTTCTCACTTCAGTAAGCACTGATCTCGGCTGATTTTTTTTTTCTTTTTAGTGAAAATGACCTTGCCAAGCAGCATGATGGGGTGCGATCTGTCATAGCCAGTAAATGTGAAAGAGATGGCAGCTGTGCAAACGCCAGGGTGTCCGGAGGGCTTGGGGAGCAAGGAACAACATACATGTTTCACCACAATTCAAATTATGTTGGGGTTAAGTTTGGCACTTCAGTAGTCAAAACATCTTTCAAACGTCTCCTCGGGCTGGAAAGTCCCCTCCAATAGCCACAGAAAGAAAGAAGCGTAACCCAATCCACTGCTCCAGATTATTCAGTGTTCAACCATGTAATTGAGATTAATCACTTCTTCCTGTGATCCCCGGGAATACCTTTCATGTCTGGAGCTCTCTTCCCCCTCTGCGAGACTTGAACTTTGATACTGTAGCTGAGATGCAAATGGAGGGAGAGAGAGAGGGCAAGGCAGGGATGCTTCCAACTCTAGGATGGATTCGACACGTTTACCATGCCCACCGCACAAAAGAAAAGGGGCCTTTTGGCATCATGAACCAACCCTGAGGACCACTGCTCCTTTCAGCCACACTCCCTAGCTTTAATTAGAAAGGGGTCCAAGACACAATGGTTAGATCTGGAATGGCCCTAAAGTATATGGATCAGAGAGCATAGGTGCTGGAACTAGGGGTGCTATGGGATACTGCTGTGCTCCGTGGCTTGAAGTGATTTCCATCCTATACAGGGTTTACAGTTTGATTCAGTGGCTCTCAGTCCCCTCATATACAAATTGTTCCAGCGCCTCTGTCAGGTGGAGGGGATTCAGGGGCCTTGTTGTGACCACTACACCCCTGGGGCTTTAGTCACAAAGCTCCTATCTGGAGCTGGATCTGCACATGCCACAAGGCGAGTGAGAAGGTGGGAATCACACCAGCTTCTCTCGCATGGCATTGTAGCTCACCAGCCCTGGGCCAGACAAAGGCCAGGCATATGTAACAAATCTCATTGCTACCAGCCTGTCACAGCCACCTGTTTGGCCCGTAGTTTTATGCAGAATGGCAGAGACAGTTTAGACATCTATCAAATTGACTTTGGCACATGTAGAATTCCTCTCTGTGTATGAATTAGCCAATTAATTGAAGACCTGACTGGAGTGAGTCTCCCAACAACTGGAGTGGCAGGCCATGAGAAATGGCTCTCTTGCCTACTTCTGCTCCCCAGGAGGGTTCTGCAGTGTGGCAGGAGGCAGTGCTCCAGGGGCATCCCCCTCTCTAGCTTGCACTCGGCAGCTGTGAAAAGGTCAAGTGCTTATTGCCAGGGGACCCCTGCAGAAGTCCCGGGGACACCCAGAAGGAGGAGTAGAGCAGGCAGCATGAAGGCAGGGGATGGGAAAGTCAAGCAGGATGCTGTTTTGTTGGTTTATCTCATACCGTTCTGGAATCTGGTAACAGGAGACAGGGCGCTTGAAATAGCTTGGATAAGTGTCCTGGTTTGGTCAGCTCACTGGGTAACATAAGAAGAGGTCAGGTAAGCTGTTGTAGAGACCCAGTTTGATGACATTTCTTCTATTAGCAAATCGATTACTACGTTATTGGGTCTGCTTTCGGGAAATTAAACACACTTCTCTGTCTTGTGTTGGGCCTAAGAGTGGTCTCTAGACTCTCTTGGGGCAGGGGTTCTCTCTCTTTTACATGCTTAAAGTTTAATAAAGGCAGGAGAAGACAAGCAACATATGGAGTGTGGGTGAGGGGGTTGCAATGACTTATATACTGCTTGTACACACACACACATTTGTATTTATAAATAAATGTTAATAGAGCAAATCATCATTTATCCCCACCTGCCCCTCAACCTCACCATTGTCAGGGGCCTGATTTCCTGTAGAGACTGCCGCTGAAGTGGGTCTTGAGGAAGGATTTAAAGGTGGAGATTGTAGTAGCTTTATGGAGCCATTCATAAAGAGGCAAGATGGAAGAAGGTGCAAAGCTAGCTGATTTAGAAGCATATAAATGAATTGTCTCAGTTGGTATCATTACCTCAGTGGGTGGGAGATGACTGCAATTCCTGTCCTAAATCGTTGCTGTGCACTGTTCAACAGATGCCGCACTCCAAATCAGAGGTGGCTGCATTTCCTTGGTTGATAAGCTAATTTCTATTTTATAGTGTGAAAAATGCTTTGTGACTCTCAGGGCAAAAGGACCTAAGGAAACATAAGATCAATAGTGGTAAAAGCATCCCACTATATCTTTGGGATCAGTCTGGAAACATCAGGCTGTGCTACATTGTGTCACGCTGCTTGCATCATCAAGGCGTGGGGTTTGCCTCATGACACAACGATGCCACGGCAAGAGGCTATGATTCAACAGCTCTGTTCCATGTTTAATGACCCTAGATCTGAAGTTGTCTGATGGCATGCAAAATGAAGCAGCTAGACTCCAAAGTGCGACATTCAACTGCATCTGCCAAGGAGAAAAACATACAATACCAGGTTAATAAGATAAACCCAAACAAAAGCCGTGTGTGCCTGCAAGCAATTGAGTGCTGTGGAAATGAGTAAAGATCCTACAGAACTCATTAATGGCTTCCACCATTTGCCTCTGTCTCTTACGAGGCCTTCACTGTGCTAATTTGGACATATCCTGCATCCCACAGATCCTCATTATCCTACTTACGTTCACTGCTGTTCTCCATAAATATTTTATAAGCATCCTCTTTGTAAATCTTTCTCTTGGATTTGCCTGATGAAGCTTTTTTGCACTGAAAGAGAAAAGAAAGGAGAGGGGAACAGTGATCACATTAAAGAGTGTTGCGGGCGGGGGCTGGGAATGGAAATAAACCTGTTATTTTACCCAGATAACTAGGTTGCCTTGTTTGTGCTGTCATTTAAAATGTGAGTGCAGCCAAAACCTTTAATCAGAACAATCTTGTGAGGGGCTTGTTTTCAGGTGTGCTTAGATTCCTCTTTGTTGTGCAGGTTCCTTGAGAGGGCAACTAATCTGAGTACCAGCCATGCCAAATCCTGCTGTAGGAGGAGAATCTGGAATGTGGGCAAGGGAAACAGTGTAGATTTTTTTCTTTCCTCCCTTCCCCACTCCCCCTTGGAGACCCATCCACCTGCTGAGCAGAATGTGGCTGCCAGACTTTATGGCTGGGAGCAACCCCGCAGGCCCTCAGTAGCTCCAACAGATGGGAGCATTTAAAGGCACCTAATGCTGCACAAGATAGTTTCAGTCTGAACCCCCAGCCAAGCAGGGCTTCAGGTGCTCAGTCCCACAGGAGAACTCAGCAGATGGAGCCTCTTGCAGCTATCACCTCAAAGGGCAGCAGTTCAACCAGCGGAAGCTGAGGAACTTTCTTCTCCCAGCCAGCTTACAGTGAGGGAAGAGTTTCACTATATGATGGAATCTGACCTTGCCAGCTTGTTTCCTTGTGCACGTGCTGCAGCTCCAGAATACCTTCATGAGCTCTGCCTTTCCCCGCCCCCCCTCGCCTCCCTCCAGCCCCAAATGCCCCAACTATTGGCCTCCTGTTTTTCTTGCTGTGGTTTCAGAGAAGAGATTCTAGGTGATGATGAGAAGAAACTTTTTCAGCGCTGCATGCTGGAGCACAAAATGTTTCAGAGATGGGGCATCTATGCTGCCAAGGCATTTGGTATGAGGGGTTTTAGGAATATATAGGAGCTGCTCTCCTGGGACAGAATAGTGGGTCTTCTAATCCAGTTGCCTATCTCCAACAGCTGCCTGTGCCTCATGCTTCCCAGGAAGGTGAAAAAACACGCACCTGGCCAATTATGCAGCATTCCACCAAGGACAGAGGGGGCGGGGGTATCATTCAGTTTATGCCCCAAAGTTGGGGCCACTAATCGGTTGGTTTCCCATGTTCGTTAGATGGGTCTTTGGGCTTGAAACTCAATGGGCTTTGTTGGTTTTTTTTTTTTTTTTTTTTTAAAAAAGGAAGCGAAGAACCTGCATGTCAAGGGTGGTGAAAGTAGCTGGGATCTTTCCCTAAGAGCAATGCCATAGGTTCATGCCATCCAGGGCCATTAGCACTAGTGTGGATATTTCCCTACTGCACACACACTTGTCACATGCTCCCAGATGTACAAATCCCATCAGGTAGAGAGAGACACATATTACACCATTCCACCAGGGGTCTCTCCAGGGTTCTTCTCAATAGTATTTTCTCTAGGGCTTTGCCTAGTAAGGTTTTAAATGCCTCGAGTATTGGACTTTCACCTGTTCCCTTGGGAGATTACTCTACAGTCTCTTAGAGCTCCCTTCTGGGGAATCTGTCCTACCAAGATACATTTCTAAATAAAAAATTAAGTCATTTCATGCCTACTCAGTGAGAGAATGAAGTAGGTGACCTAATAAGCTTTTGCTGTCTCTGCTTTCTTTGTATCTAATTCTAATCTCACCCCAGTTTTACCGCCTTTAACTCCATCAACTGCAATGGATTTATCCTCCATTTACTTTGATATAAGCAAGAGCAGAATCAAGGCCTAAGAGTAGAAATTTTCCTTTTCTGATTTTAATTCCATTAAAACTTGGACCTCACCTGGAACTGAAAAGGCCATAAAGCATTTCCATGTATCCCATTGTTCTCCGCCCCAACCCTCATTCCCACTCCTACAGCTGTCAGGAAATGGGCTAATCCAAGATGCTTGTAAAGATGCCCATCAAGGTAAACTACCCAAAACAAAGCCAGATGACCGAGAACATCACTTCTAAAATGCAAAACACTTTATTTTCAACCCAGACTCTTGACACCTATCCCTTCTCTGGGTTATGTCAGTGCAGTGCACCCTGTTTCATATGATATAGTGCACTTGCACCAATAAGTAGGCCACATATCCAGAATCCATTCCAGGCCAAAAAATAATCCAGGAAAGGATTTATTTGTGACTGAAATGGAGGAAAATGTAACGATGTCCTCCTGACCAGACTGAGTCAGACACCAGTGTCTGGTAAATCACAGAGAATAAAAGTAGATCCAGAGCTGGATTTCTGTCCCTGTTGGAATGGACTTGGCATCCCATTCATTTATTTAAAGGAACGTTTTTGCCCGTTGTGCTTGTCCCAGCATTCCAGAATGTGTTTGCTCATTTGTAACTCCATCTCATTCTGGTATGAGGTATGGGACACTTTTCCTTTGATGGATCTTTGTTTCTGAGCTGAGCAAAAGGGGCATAGCTATTTTAGGAGCTGAAGAAGCTCCTAAACTCCCACTGACTTTAATGAGAGCAGAGCCAGACCCTTAGAAAGGGAATAATAATGCAAGGAATGCTCTGTTATTCAGTCAACTGAAACAATGAATGCTGCCTGTTATTCCTGGCTTTTCTGAGAAGAATCCAGAGGTATAGGTAGTTCAGTTGGGGGTGGCCAGACTGGGGTGGATAAGATGAGATCCTGTCCTGAACTACAACCTAAATGGATAAAGTTGGAAAGAAGCATCCTAGATTTCAGATGCTTCTTTATTTTATTTATTCACTGAGTTTTGTAAATCAGCTTTTTCCATAAAATATACACAAGTATTTTCGTAAGGTCATAAAATATTGACCCTCCTGGAGAATTCACCTACCAGAAACGTGTACACAAAATGTGCAAGGAAAAGTTTCACCAAATAAAATAGTTCTTGCAAATTTCAAGTTCTCCTGATCCTTTGTTATTCACCCCATGCTAATTTCAATAACATCCCCATAGGACAAGTCATGCTATATGTGTTGTGCATAGTATGTTCCTTGTATAGAATGAGCCAGATCCTCAGCTGATGTACATGGGTAGAGCTCCACTGAAGTCTGCTACATGGTGACTAATGCCAGATCATATCTGGCTCAGTATTTCCTAAAACACATTGCATGCATATGAAAAGGTGGATGTGAACAGAAAAGTGGTGGAGGTTATCCCAGTTACGTAGGGTATACAAGTCACTGCTTATTTCTAGAGGTACATGCCTGCATGTTGGCAGTGGTGAATGTTTAGCATAGCCAGTGCTGTGGCAACAAGTTTTACATTGTCTGGGTTGGTGGAATTTTGGAGTTATAGAAGCTGAAGCCAGGTTACTAGCTTGTTCAAGAATGCAGATGCAAAGTCCATCTTCATCATCAGCCCCTCAATTCCTTCTTCCACTCCCCTCCTCCATCACTTTAATTGCTTCCTGAAGTATCCATCTCCAAATCCAGTTCTAAATTACCCTCTTGGTTTCCAAAAAATCTCCATGGATTTACTCTACTCCACCTTTCTGTCCTCATATCTACCCACTCTCCCTGCCCTCTGATCTTCCAGCCCCGGTTTCGTCTCAACACCCTCCTCACAATTCTCCACAGATGAGGGGTTTGTTTTTTCGCTTGTGCTGTCCTTTCTCTTTGCTCCCCTAGGAACCTGGCAGAGGGATCTTGGAAGACAATAACAGTTCCTGTAATAGTCAAGACAGGAAGTGATTAAGACCTGGATAAGTATTTCTGCAGAGGCAGAGCAAAAGCAGGGATAAATCTTGGCTATACCCCGGAGATGGTGAACAGGCAGTTACGGAAGGGAGGAGTGGAGTAAAATGAACTTTCGTGGTCAAGGATGTCTCCAAGATTTCTGGTCTTGAGAACAAAGAAATAAATGGTCTGAGTTAAGGAGAGAGGTGTCAGAGTCAGAGAAAGAGAATCTCTGAGTCTGTGATACAAAAGGCCCTGCTAGGTCTCAGACATCTGGTCTCTCTCCCTGGGGCCAACAGAGGGTTATTCCTCACTGTATCTTTTCTAATGTTTTGTTCAGATTAATTTTCAAAGTCCTATATCAATGGGCTCCCACCCCTTGCCCTGGGTGATGGTTTCACAGCCTTTCACATTGCACTATCGGGAAGATGTCCCTGAATTTTAACCCATGTTTTCCTTTCCTTAATTCCATCCTCCTAGTAACACCTCCTTATAGCTCCTAAATAACACCTCTCTCTCCTCAGTGTTTGCACTCTTAAACTGTTGTAAACTGTTTACTGTTTGTAAATTGTGAGCCCGTTCATTCTCCCCTCCCCCAACAAAAACATCTTTGCCTCTTGTAATACCTCTTCACAACTCTCCCTCCAATGCCCTCCCCCAAAATACTCTCTACTTTCCATTCTCTCCAATTTGTCATGGAGTCAGAGGACTTTTTAACTAATATTCTTTCTGCATCGCTATTCAATTGACGAGCCGGAAGGGAAGGAATTGAAAGAGCTTTTAGATGAGACTAGATTCCATGTAATCCCTGAAAATGCATGAGATCCTTCCCTTTGGGTCAGTGTGACCTGATGGACAGTACTTTTACTCCTGCTCCATTCAGAAAGTCTTAGGCTCCAGACTCTCACCAGGAGCAGGGATCAGAAGGGACATGGGCTAACACTGCAGGGACATGGGCTAACACTGCAGGGAGTGTGCTGAGCCATTAAAGGCATTGTTCTTTGGATGAAATGTTAAATCTGACTCATCTGGCTGTTCGCTCAGCAGGTGGGTGTGATAGTTCCAATGGCAATTTCCGAAAAGAGACAGAGAGACCCCCAGCTTCCTGACCAGCATCCTCTCGCAATAAAAAAACAAGTTCTAAGTTCTCTTTTGGGCATGGGTTATGGCTGCGTTGAATGTTTGCTGTGCATGCATGTGCTCTGCACTGTAGATGTATGATTTGCTGTTTTGAACAGCAGTAATTGTTCCTCATAGTCAGAAAGGTGTCAGAGAAGCCTGATGCAGTTCTCTCTCTCTTTCATTTCTCCCTCCGCAGCCTGTCCACTTTACACCTGCACTTTGAGAAACTGTGACACTTGCAGTCATTATGGCAAGCCTCCAAACACAGTGTCTGCACAGGTCTCTGCCTAGACCCCACCCTGACACGGTTGGAGACACAGCCAGGCATTCCACACCTTTGCACTTGGCAGGTGTTGGCTTTGATGCTTGGAGGTGTGTGGAAAGGAATGCTCTTTTTGAAGGCTGTTTGGATTAGTCACACCAAGGAGTTGTCCCCAGACAATCCCAGCCAGCTAGAACATCTGCCAAAGGATCCAGATGTTCCCTCTTTCTTCCTTCTCCTCCTCGACAAACCTCCCTGTGTAACGTTCTCAAAGCTCTGTGCTGTCTCATGTCCCCAGCCTGCTTCTCATATTTTAGTGGTCTCTCTCTGTTTATGCTCAGCAGCTAAATTCTTGTGTGTGCGTGTGTTTGTTTTTTGTGGTGCATTAACTATGTCATATTTAAAAACAAAAAGGTCTAGTTACTAATGGAAGACATACAGACACCAGCTTGCCCTGGGGCAGGGTGTGCTTTCCATTAGGGCAGCAATCTGTGCTGACTCGAGTCTGATCCCTGCTGAAATTTGTCAAGCTAATTCATTGTGGGGTTTAGTGTGTGGGTGCTAGGTGGTGGTGGTGGCCTGTGATATGCAGGAGGTCAGATTAGGTGATCTAGTGGTCCATTCTGGCCTTAAACTCTGTGACTGTAATCAGTTGGGACACTTGTTACCTTGTACATCCCGCTCCCTTTTGGTGTATAGTGCAGGGGCTTCCCCAGTTTGGATCTTTGCCATATCCATCTGTCATTACCATTCATTATGCACCTGCAATCTGGTTGCTGCTGTTTGAGATATGATAACAAAGACAGTCCCTGCCCCAAAGAGCTTTCACTTCACAGGAGTGAGAGACAGAAGATGAGACACTGGGAAACTCAGAAACGGGAATAACTTTGAGATTTTAGGAGTGATTCAGTAGTTATTGATTCATTTCCTTTGGGAATCATGGAAGAAATGAGTTTCTAGGAATGATTTGAACAAGGAGGGTTGGTGATATGGCTAACTGGGCATGGGGTGGCCTTCACACATAAAGGCTAGCATGGGGAAAGGCTGCCGGTCCATCTGTCAGTCAATGATTCCAAAGGGTATTTTGTTTCACTACATATAAAATCAGAAGATTCAGCTAAACATCCTATTTTCTGGACCTTCATCAGTCTGGATATCCCATGATAATAGGGCTCTCTTCTGAGATTCCTGGTAATATTTGGATCTGGCCAGATAGCAATATACCTTTAGAACAGCCTTCCCTTATAGCACAGTATTTCTGGATCTCTGCTTCCAGGCCTGGAGGGAGTGCAGAAGTTCAGAGGCAGCCATCAAAAAGAAAAATGATTTTAAAAGTGTTGCACTAGCCTTTTCAAGGTCATAAAATATTCACTGGGCACCTGATTGGTTGATTTAAATTTGGAAAACAAAGGGCTCTGCTTTACAATCCCAAAACAAAATTCATATTCCTAAACAGACTCTCCTGCATTCTCCAATTGCCAGCCTTCTCCATAGGCCATACATCCCTCAGCCCTCCCCAAAGGTGGGCTTGTGAGGCTCTGATTTTATCCAGGCCAGGACACTAAAACATTACCAAGGCAAAGCAGCTATGGAAGGTCTGAAGGCTGTAAGAGTGGGGGTACCCCAGGAATGTGTAGGGAAGGAGTGATGCCCAGGATGAGGTGGTCAGGAGACAAGCATCTGGAGGGGGAGGGAAGGAAAGAGGGCTAGAGCGAGAGTGGGGAGAGTTTGTCGATAGGGCTCATGTCTGGGCCCATACTCATTTTTTGTCAAAAGCAGCTAGTTTCTTCTTTGCCCTAAGAAGGCTGCCACCTAACCCAGTTCAGTCTTGCCAAGCAATGGGAGGAGACAGCCCACACTGGAGATAATACATAGGGGCAGATTTCTGTTATGACATTTCCCTTCACTCCTGAGGAGAGGCAGGACAAGCTACTTGCGGCTGTTAAGCCACATGTGAGTTTGTGTTTCTCATGAAGATAAATTTCAGAGCAGGGCCCATTCATCATGTGTTATACATATATTTATTTTGGTTTGCTCTTTAAGCGTTTTCACTTTTGACAATTTGCTTTTGCACTTGGGGAAAATCTGAAGAGAATGAAAATGAGGGCTGGATTTGGGGACTAATCAGTCACCAAGCAGGGCAGGATTCCAGCCTCTCAAGGTGTAATGGTGGGGGGGAAAATTGAGCAGTGCCATTATATGAAACACGAAGCTGTTACGCTGGGAACAGCAGGGGAGGGGAGCAGGGGCCAGAGGGCAATTTGAGTTTAGAAAACATTCTTCTTACCAAAACTATGGGATTGGAATTTCAAAACCCCACATGGGAGCAACATTATAACAAAGAGCCAAGGAAACAAGCTGACACTGTATGTAGCAGAATCTGTGGAGTGGAATATGAGACCCAGGACAAAGGGGAGATGGGGCACAGTGGCACTGGAAGAAAATTCAAACAATGCATCTGCTGGTGGGGTGGAGGGACGGGGGGAGGTTTCATGAGCATCCTGCTTTTTGCTCACCCATTTTTCAGTTTAATCCCTCAAGTAAGGAAGATTCTACCCTTGTAAATTAAGTCTTACTGGAGAGCAAGGGTGAAATCCTGATCCCATTGGAGTCAATGGGGCCAGGATTTTACCCCAATGAACAGACCAAGAGTTTGCAATAAAGCAGCTAGGGAATTGGTCCTGCTCCCATTTAAATCTATGGCTAAACCCTATTAGTTCAAGGGCCCTTTAGGCTGGCTAGTTAGGAGTTCTGTTATCCTGAGTGGGGAAAGATGAGGGGCTAGGGTTGATTGAAAATAGGGATTATTTTTGCCAAAAAACTCAAACAAAATGAAATATATTAGTTATGTTCAAAGAGTTTCATAGATCTGTGTTTTTTGTTTTCCCACCAAAACAAAACAATCAATGTAGGAGGTTTGATTTTTTTTGGTGGTGGTGGTGGTGGTGTTGTTCCGCTCTACCCACCCCCTTTCTCTCACTTTTTTCAATGGGAGAAAAGTGGGTAATGTGGGAGAGGGAGGGGGGTGCAAAAACTGATTTTTTTTCCAGTTTAATTTTGTTGCTGAAAAACTAAAAAATTTCAATCACTGCAAAATTAGGGGCTTTATTTTATTTTTCAGGCATGTGGAGGAAGAATTCACCATAAGCTGAACTACAATGTGCATGTTCTCCCCCCCCCCCAGTTAATTTCATTGGCGAGTTATATTCAGGTTCTAGTGCTACCTCAGTATAGAGTGTCACCATTTGGATGGCTTTACTATTGGGTGTTTTCCATTGCTCCTCTACCCACTCCCCACTCCAAAGAGTCAGAATGTGCAGGAAAAGGTTTTCATAGCAACGTGAAGAAGAAGCAGCAGCAGTGAGAGAGAGGGTGAATCAAAACCAGTGATTAAAGTGGCATTGGGTGTCTTGTGCCGGAATAGAAGAAAGGAAAGTGAGCCAGGCCAGAAAACGTAAATAAACAATCACATATGGTTCCTGGGACTCAGGCAGGGAAACCTCTAATCAGCTTCTATTTAACAAATTGCCTAAGTAACGCTATGAGCTCATGCCTCAGAGACGTAGTAACTGGCTACATTAGGGCTGCCTGAGCCAATCCAGTCCCCTGAAGGCTGAGTGAGACAATAATAAAACCACAAAGAGGCCTGTAAGCCTTTCCAGCTGTTTGCTGATAGTGCCTCGCTGTACTGTATACCTCTCAAGTGGAAAGGACACAGAGCTCCTGACCTGCCATGTGGGGCTAGAAAGGTTGTACCTGCCCAGTGAATGCAGTGCATTTGCTCTGTCTGAGAGATTGGCAAGGAAACCAAGTGCTCCTAACTTTGCCTGTGGTGACCAGTCACCAGAATTTGTCTGGAGCTGAAGCAATGAAGGAAAAAAACCTGGCAGCTCATTTGCCAAAGCAATCTGCTCCCCTCTTGGGAAGCATGGGAAAAGACACAAGGAGAAGATGGTCTTGAAGGAATAGTCTTCTGGGCTGTAGCCCATCCGTTCTCCTTTTTCGTGGAGTGTTTTTCTTGTGCAGGATGCCAGTGATGTCTGGTGTTGCCAGAACTTAGCACAGAAAAATAGATGTTTCCACAAGGGAGACCTTGTTGATATTCGAGAGGGAAGTAGTGGTTCTGGGAGAGTTATCCCTGATGATACTAAACAGGGCACACACCTCTACAGACACCATACTGTCAAACTCAAACACTCACCAGCAACCCCACAGACTCCACATGGGATCAGAGACCAGCAAATTGCATGAGCTAAATCCATTCCCAGTGTAACTCCACTGAAGTCAACAGACTTACACCAAGGATGAATTTGGCTCTGCTTGCCTTACTTCTTTTTTATTCCCCTTGTCATGAGGAGCAGCATCTTTGCTGTTCTCTGCTCCTTGTGGACCAGATTTGCGAAGAATCACTTCTCCATGAGACTTACATCTGCACAGGCAATTCCTGATCTACATGCAAAACTCGCTGTATTCATGCACATGACTTGCACAGGCACCCTGGGAATTGTACATGGAAGCAGGGCTCACACAAAAGTGCATCTTTGAAAATCTGACTCTTGATATTGGATTCTAATCGGGACTCAACATTTAAGGAAATGCATGGGGGGGAACTCCTGTAGTCCACATCATAAATCTATCTTGGGGAGAAGATGTAGTGCAAGCAGCCACTACAGATCTTCTCTCTTTGCTTCCAGATTTGGCACTGCACCCTAACACTGACTTGTGGGGTGGAGGTGACTCTTACAATATAGTTCAGTTGTGATCTGCAATAGGTCCTGCTGTTCCAAATAATTCTGGTGATACACCACAATGGTAATCTGCACCACCCCATTGTTCTTTCATCCCTCAGTGTGCTAATCTACGATGCCTCAATACAGACCTGCACCCAGATTATACTGTCATTAGAGCACAGCCACAACTCCATTCAGCTAAAACAGATTTTTTTATTCCAGGAACCTCTAACCAACAGCAGGGATCATCTTTCAAAGAGATACCTCAATCTAGCACCCCAGCAGCCTGTTTTCATGACATCTAGCTAACTCCCAAGAGAGGTCATGTGACTGCAAGCACTGCTCAGTTACTACAATTTTGGAAAGCTTCCAACAAACAGTTTGAACTATATTTTGGTCCATACTAGGAACGGACCTGAGCCCAGCTAACTCATTTCCCTTGCGAACTAAGCGAGGTTTGAGCCCATATCTCCGGCACTGAAAAGGCTGGGGCCCTAATCCCTCCACGCCAACCAGCTCCTGACACTTTTTTTAATATATCCTGCCTAAATCTGGGACGAGAGCTGCAGACTGGCTGCATGACTTGAGTGGAGATAAGACCGTTCTCACATTACTCGAGCCTGGCTTTTTGTGACTTGATAATAATTATGACTTATTCTAACATAAAAGAAACCCTTCAGAAAGTTTCCCCTACTTTGCCTCTATCCCGTGCTCCATCCTGAATGCACCCCTTCCCCCACAGGTCTTCCCAGTTTTCAGCAATCTGAGATACAGAGGTTTCTTTGAAAATGCTCCATTCTGGCATGTTTCCCACTAAAGTTTCAAATCGCACCAGGTAATATTCTCCATGCTCCTTTATGGAAACCAGAGATTCTGTCTCTTCCACAAGCTTGACGTAAATTCCCACACCTTAGCATGGCATTGGTGTGCATATAGGGAAGCAGGGAAGAGTGATTTCTTTGGTGGGGTTGGTCATTTATTAGCAGATACTAAACAAAGGGGGTTGTTTGCCAACATTCTACTCTCCTCTCCCTAAGGATTTGATGTCAATCAAATCTCACTCTAAAGCTGTTTAGGGATCCTTAAGAAACTTTACAAGTGTTGTACCTCCACACACACAAGTATAACATGGGACTTTGGCGTTGCTGTTGAATTTACTTGGAAGATGCTCAGATACTACAGGGATGGGCAATAGGCTAGATAGATAGATGTGTGGCTCTGGTCCTGTGCATTGAATTACTGCTCAGTCATTGAAATCTGAAACATATACAAGGCAGCTGGGAAGACAACTTTTCAATGGTTAATAATCAAGGTAGAATGACAAACCCACTCAGTGGTGTTGGGAATGGAGCACTAGCCAATTTCTGTCAATACCTCCAAAATTCCCTATTCTCCAGTACTCAGGGCTCTGAAAGCCACAGATCTCAGCATCAGATTCTATATTTCTACAGCCCCAAGAATGGGCCATGTCTCCTGCAGATAATATGACAAGAGTCTCATGCTCAGGAGTTTCCGGTCTAAATAGTAAGGAATTACTTTGCAAAAATATGGTTCTGAGAAGTGACCTGGTTACAAATAACAGATTCCCTTTACCATGAATTTCCTTTGCTGTCCCTTCCTTCCCATCCCCAGCACATGGCTGCGGCCTCACCGAGTGGCCCATGTGTTCAGCACTGCACATAGATTCTTCAGGCAGTGAAGGGGAGACTGTTCAGTCCTATACGGGGTCATTTTGGAAGTGGATTCCTTTGGATTGTCCCATTAACACAGTTGGTGATATTATGGTGTTCTCCAGAGAAAGCAGTGGTGCTCTGAGCACACAGAGGTAACAAAGGTACAGACGAAGCCTGCTCCAGTCTATAGCTGAGAGTGCGCCCACGTTATGCAGTCCCTGAAAGATTTGCTGCTCTGTCACTGTCTCAAATTGTGAAGTTTGGATCTGGAATCGGATTTTAATCCAAACGTCTCCAAAGTTCGGGGCGGGGGGAGAGTGGATTGTCTGTGTTTGACCATTGTATGGTTCTGGGGATTGATCTCTGAGATCCTGAAGGAAATCATAGAGTGGTTTCTCCAACAAGGAGAGGGCATGCTCCAGAACCTGCTGTAATTTCCCTTTACACTGCTTCACTTGTCATTTGGCATCACCAGGGTAAAGACCATCACAGTGCCTGGTTCTTCTGAGTCAGCTCAGAATGACACCTCTACTTTTTTGCGGAGCTGCTACTTCCAGCATGTGTTGGTGCAGGGACCTTGTGTGTGGTGGAATTGAGCCAAGAAAAGAGAGAAACCCTTTGTTAATGTAGGAAATGGGGTGTCCTCAAGGTCCATGCTCAAAGAGGAGGAGAAGGGAGTGTGCAGTCTTTATCTTTTAATGGAGCAGTTTAAGATGGTATCACTGGTTTATGTGCCAGCAATAAAAGTGAAAAGTCAATGGCAAGGCTGCTGCCCGGATGAGCATGACATGACGTCCTTCGTTGCCATATAATTTATAAACAGGTTGTGTGTGTGTAAAGATACCTGGGACTGACGCTCCCAAGCACAGTGTGAGGGGAGATAGATGGTGGGGAGGCACCTACATGATCCCTGCAGCTCTCTGGGAGAGGACTTATTGCTCTAAAAACACAGGGGGGAAGGAATAAAGTAGAAATTAGGTGAGAATAGCCATTTAGTGCTATTAAATTCAAATTCAGCCCTGGCACAAGCAGGCATGGCTGTCATTGGCTTCAGCGTGGGCCTCATTGGGGAGTGCACACGCTGATGTCAGAACTGTGTTTGCCCCTGCATCTCAGGTTATTTGCTTTTTAATTCATGGGCAAGGAAAGAAAGAAAATGATCGGATGAATTTAGGACGCAGGTATGAAATTCAGCTCCGGTTGGCTTGAAGATACGTTCAACATCTTGACCCATTAGAGCCAGATTCCCATTTACACTAAGGCTGCTTTGCAACACCATGGCAGTCTTTTGTGGCCTATACTCAGTTTAAGATGTACAAGTCTGTGCTCACTTTAAGGCTCCCTTGCACAGCCCACAGCCCTAGCATAAAGGAGAATAAGGCCCTTAGAATGGACTTAGCCCAGAACTGGATTCAAACTGAAAGTGAAACACCAGGGTGTGAAACCAACTTGGAGCAAAGTTAATTAAAATCTTCCCTCAAAACACTTTGAAGTTAAACGTCCAAGGCTTCATGCTGCTCTTAATCTGCATCACATTGAGTGGCCAAATACATTGGCAGCACAGTACAGCAGGACCTTGCTAATCTGCCCTTCATAATTTGGACACACAAAAATGGCCATCTCTCTCTGCATCTCGACACAGGTTTAATAGCAGAGCCATCACACTCAAGGTCTCATACTGCTAAGACTTCATCATTTTGACAGGGATGATTACTGCATATTCACTAGGACATTACAAAGCATGAACATAAATAATTGAAACTAAGCTACACTTGTCACAGCGAATGTACAAAGTGCTTTTTGTGATGCCCTAACCTTGCTTCTTTATTTATTATGTTTGTTTGCCTATTCGTTAATTTGCAAAATGGCTCTCCAAGTCATCAGTGCCAATTAGAGAGATTCTCCTCTCAGTGTGTGCATAGCAAACTAGTTGTCCTCATCATAAGTGAGGGATTGGAAAAGGCCTGTCATTGCTATTTTCCCATGCAAATTGTACAAAATCCAGGCCCAACAGCCCCCCTGTAAAGATTGTGTGCAGTAGCCAAACTGTTTGCTTTGTGCTTTGTCATGTATATCCAGCTAGTCCTCATCTTCCACTCCCCATCTGTACATTAGCATTCCCCAAATGCTTTTAATGCAGTGAATCTGATAATGGATCTGGCTGTACTGGGGGTTTTTTTTATTTCCCTCTGACACATAACCCAGCTGGCTGGGTGGCAGTTCAAGTAGGAATCAAACATTCAGAAACAAAAGAGTAAATCAAGTCACCATTTTACATCTCTTTAAGCTGTTTCCCTCTTAGAGTTCCCCAGATTCTGTCCCTGGTAGCAGGAGGAGTTATGATTTGGACTTTTAGGGAGGGCTTGCCAGAGGCTGTCATGCTTATTAAGAGGAAGAATGGGTTCCACCAGGCAGAAGGGATCTTTGTTACATCGGAGAGAAAGCTAGTGAAGTATTGTGCTGGGAAAAGGACAGCTTCAGTGTTAAGGGTCCAGTGGACAGCCAGTCGTCCTTTAGGTTGCAGGTCCTGAGTCACAGACTAAAGTGAGGGGGAAAGAAGGGAAGAAGCAAAAGACAGCAGCTTCTTGTGGGCTTTCTGTTGAGGAGGGGGAGACAGACGGAAAATGTGAATGCGAGTGAAAGGGCGTGCCTGACACCCCAAGTAAACACAAGCAGGTACCTGGTTTGCAGATTCCCCATTTACTGGCTTCCTTGGATACAGCTGGAACTTATAGTCCCCACAGAGAAACTAGGTCCCACCCAGCACTTAGGGGCTCTCTTTCCTCACAGTCTCCGGAGTTCATGACGGCCAAAGGCTTAACAGAAGAGTAGCTCTTACGGGTGTCTGCCCAGCCTGGCTGTATACCAGGTTCTATTGTCTCACAGCACCTCATACTTCCTCCCCACCAGACAGAGCTGTGGGGTAAGATCAGGATTTGCCTCTAGAATGCAGCATGCTGTACCCTGTGATCATTCGAAATTACTGACGTTGGGATAGAATTTCCCAGCTTTTCATGCACAAGATAACACTGAGTGGGGATACTTAGATAGCCATGCTTATTGTCACGTCATGGACTATGTATCCACAGCCATGGGAGAAGCCAAGACCCCTTCAACACGTCTCTTCCAAGCACAGGAATGGACTGGCCTTGTTGCATGTGGTCACTCCTGCACACATAGCCCTTGTCTTTGGGCATACCACACATCTAGTACATGCCTTTGGACACTCTATTCACCTAGCACATGCATTCTTCTTGCAGGCGCGAAGTATATGCTCACACTCTGCATGTTTTTCTTGGGGGGTGGGGGAATCTTTGGAACTTCTGCTGGGCCTAATCATTTTCCCCCAAGTCCCTTAATATAGAAACTTGTTGAGATTTTCTAATCTAAGAGATGATGATAACCTGAGGAATTTCCAGTCAGGCTTCATTGGCCATGGCATTTCACTGCTCTTTCAAAAATCGCTGGTGTTTTCCTATCCCAAATCACAGAAAAAACAGAAAACAAATCAATCCATGTAATAACAGCAAGAACAGCTTTTCAGTAACCATGGAGCAGGATGGAGAGGAAGGGAGGAGAGGAGAGATAGGGAGAAAAAGTACAGAGATGGGGAACGGCAGCATTTATGGACTCATTGGAAACTATCAATCATTATTAGTGCAATAGGCTATTTAGAGCTGGTGAGTATTAAATTCCAGCAGAAAGGGAGTCAGTTTGATGAATAACAGAGGGAAAACACTCCCACTGGAAAAGAATAAAAACAAGACTTCTCCTTACCTCCACACCTCATCTCCAAGCCAAACATTCCCCACCTGAGAGAAGCTACTATGGGAAACACTGAGTGTCTGAGAGAGGAACCAAGAAGGAGAAGAGCAGGGAAAGTCTGAGGAAATCGTATGTGAAAGAAGAGAAAGCTGCAGGGAGTCAGTGAGCTCTGGGGACTGTGTATGTTGTTATGGGGACATTTAAGGGCCCCCATCTTTCACAGCCCAGACCGCCATCCAATGGGGAGGGGGTCATGCTCTACCTTAATTATTAGTGACTGCAGCAAGTTGGTTCAAAAAAGTTAAGACCCCTGTCTTCCTCCAGACCTTTCCAGGTTCAAAAACATTCAGTTAACCTGCTCTTCCAAGCAGGGTCCACATCTACATGTGTGTCTGTAAAGCATCATACATATCTAGAGTCATAAATATTGTTGAATGCCAAGACTGGCATGGCTCAAAGACCAAGAAAGACACTGTCCCTGCCCCTGCCCCAAGGAATGTATAATCTAGTTCAGACTCAGGCTGAGCATTCCAGGCCAATATAACACAGCAGTGTAATAATAAATGGTAATCATTTATAACGTTCTCTGATGCCACTGTGCTTTCCTGTTTGTGGCTGTTCTGAAGATTCACAACCAATGCTAGAAGGACTACCCTCATGACATTTCCAACCCACAACAGATATCTCACACTGGACTCCACACAGTGGTCACCCGAGCAAGTCAGTAGTAGTTAAATACTACTTAATACCAAATACCAAAATACCACTTAAATACACCTGCTTGCAATGGAACCTGAATTTTTGCAGACCCTACAGACTCCTCTGACTTCAGAAGCATTTGGTTTCTGGTGGGCATGAGGACTCTGCTGAGATTCAACAATCCCAGAGAAGTAAGTAAATTGTCCTAAAAGAACGGACTGAATTCAAAGGCTGGTGCGGTGCTTCTCCTTTATGTCTCTCGATAATGGACTAGAGTGTTGGAGTGCAGGGGAGAGGGTAATGTTAAACTAGACAAATTATGAAAAGAGTGATTAATTACATTCGGGGTATTTGATTTTACAATGAAGAATTAACTTAGCACAAATGTAAATTTGAAAGGGAAAGGCTGAAACAGTTTAGGTGACCTTTTTCTGGAGCCACGTGGGTTGTCGCTATGTTGAACGGAACACAGTGTCAGCACAAAAGTTTGCTAAACAATAATGGAGATGACCAGTGAGGCCAAAGGCTAGAGCCCAGCACTGCCATGGGGAGTCCAGCCTGGCTGCCCACTCTCCACCTCAGTGGGAATGGGATGTGAAAGTCCTTTCCAGGGTTGGTGAGAGAGGACACACTAAGGAATGCCCCTCCCCCTTTCAGCACCCACCACCAGCAGGGGGGTCACTGTAGAGGTGCAAGAGAAGGTTTGATACTTTGATGTCCATATGGGGCATGGTGGAGTCCTACAAACTAGGGTCAGGAGAGGGAGCTCAGGATGGTGACCTAAGTCACTCGGTCCCAAATGAGGGCTATACTTCCCTGATGTTACTTTTCCATAGAAACATTTGCTGTAGTTGGCCCAGGGACACTGTGTAATCCCTAGTGGGAGGAGAGGGCTCTGTGAAGAAACCTCTCTATTAAGATGTCATCCACACTCTGAAGCAGTTTGAGAACTCATGACCCATGTGATGTGCTCTGTCTCTGCTCTCCGTGATGTGATTCCACGTCACTGAATGCCAGATGCTGAAAGAGTGGGGGCTTCCCCTTGATCCCATTCTAGGGTCTTCCTGGATGTGCAGACCCTGCATGTGGCATGTGTAACTGCCATATGGCAGCAGGCCTGGGGACAGCTCTGGGATGGGACAAAGACTCCTCTGTGGGCGTGTTTCAAATTAGAACCATTAAAGTCCCACAATTAGGAATGTAACTAAACCATAGTGTGAATCTTTAATAGAAAACATCCACACATGTATAGGAGAGGCCCTAATGAAGATGCCGACACTCTGAAGGGCCTCTCTCTAGTTATTGTGTGAGTTCTGGTGTGATGGCTCCCACATGACATAGGATCAAAGAGACATATTCCAATCCTGAGGTCTCTCGGCCACTTCTGCCAACTTGGATCAGGGTTTTCTTCTGACTCAGACACATTTTTTCACACTTGTTTCCCAAGTTCCTAAATGCCTGGAGTGAAACTGGAAAATCTCAGACAATTTCAGATTCTTTTGCAGCAAAGCCAGGGCCAGGACAATAGAACTTTGAAGTTATTGACATATTGGCTTGGAAGGTTGTTTGGGGTTTTTTGGGAGGGGGATAAGAGGGGCAGTGGTGTTGTTTCCCGCATTAGGACAGAACATGGGGCTGCTGCTCACCTATGTTTTATTTGTAAGTGTTTGCACAGCAATTGGAGAATATAAAGTGCTCTAGGTGAAAAGAGTTATCCTTATTGTTATACCTTCCCTTATTCTCGAGCTGTATTTTCATTAGAGCATTATAAAAAACAAAGCAATTTTAGTTTAGTTTATTTAAATGTAAAATAAAACTTCAGTGCTTATGAAAGGTGATGGGTTGACAGCCCTGGTGAGTGAAGGCTTCTATCTACAGAACAGGGACAACCTGGGCACAGTCAGGGTAAGTGTCCCCTCCTTTGTCACCCACTACCTCACCAATGTACCCTGGCGGGTCCCACTTCTTGGAAATAAGCGGTGAGTTCAGTCGCCAGGGACCATTCAGTCCTTGGCCTCTGTGCTGAAATTGCCAGCAACAAGCCAATTGGCATCAGTCATGGAAGATGTTCATTTGTCATGTGGACAGCTGTTAGCTAGGGCCTGGGCTGAATTCCATGCACTCGTTCCACATGGGGTCACCAGGCAGCCACCGGAGAGGGATCATTTTCAGCTGCCACTCCTCTGGGCTGAAACCCTGTTTGCCGTGCTCAGGAAGCCATTCCCTGTGATGCTGTTTGGGCCTGACTGCACAGAGACGTTGGAAATGAAGTCCCACCTGGGAGTGAAGTTGGTTAAAGGCTGAAGGGGATGGAGAATGTAGCAGCAGCCCCTACTGATGGCAGAATAACTGCAGACAGGAAACGCTGAATCTTCTTTCTGTCACAGTGGTTGCTCTCATGGATTTAGTAAAATATTCTGAGCTTATAAGAGGGAAGTCCTCACATTCCCAACCCCTCTCCATCCGGATGTTGCCCAAATCCCATATTCCAGAAACAAGACATGGCAGATGCTCCAGCCTATGATAAAACTGGGGGATGACCGAGCATGGGGTGTGCATACACTGCTTAGCCTGGACTGATGAAAGATCATGAGGAATCCTAGCCTAAGACAGAATTAGAATTGGAGGACACTCTTGCCTCGTATAGGACCAGAGAGCCTCCTTTGAGGCTTTGACGATGTCTGACAAGTAGTAGGAATGCTGCTTGCAGTGGGGAAGTCGTGTTGGGTGAGGTAATATCTTTTATTAGACCTACTCCTGTTGGTGAAAGAGACACGCTTGTGAGCTATGCAGAGCTCTTCTTCAGGTCTGAAGTTGGTTGAGTAAAAGATATTACATCGCCCACCCAGGTTCTGGATGTTCTTTTGTGAGTAGGAGAGGCAGACATCAGTGAGAAGGACTGGAAAACTTCCTAGAGTCGGTGCTGAGGATGGCCCTAAGTGAACTGGAAAAGTAGGTATCCCAGTGGTGCGAGTGAATGGCTTCCCAGTGTTGAGGGTGGCCCCATGTGAGACCCAGAGGCAGGCATCTCTGAGGCAGGCCTGCTGCATGCTCTCTTGTCTAGTCTGGGTTGTTGTTGTTTTTTTTTCCATTTGCCTGAGATTTACTCTCATTGTGATTCCATTCCCTGCTGGTGATAAAACGTTTGATGAGCTGTGCTAACGGCCCAGACTCTGGCAGCCCCACAACACCCTCTCTCCTCCCATCCCTGCCCCCGTCAAATATGGTTGTATTTTTTAACGTTGTAGGCAACAATCTTAAACCAAAACAGATGTGACAATGGATATTTATCTGCAGCATCTCAGTATGGGATTTTCTATTAAACTCGATAAAATAAACTGCTCATGCTACAGAACAACGTTGCTCCAAATATATAATACACAAGGGGCAGGAGGGGGAATTAGCAGATGAACTCAGCATTAAACCCATTTAAAATCAAAAGAGCAGTGAGATTTACATTTACATGCAAGGAGACTTTTAATGCTTTTAATGAGATCCTGTTTTGTTTCTGGAGGCACGTAAACTCAGTGCAAAAAGATTATCATTGATGCTGAATGCCACAGGTAAAGAAAGGACCCGTCTGTCCAGGTGGGGAGCAGGGGAGGTGGCGAGGGTGAAGAATAGAATACCCACTTCTAGTAAAGGAGCAATGAGTCCTGTGCAGCAGGGGGAAGGGAGTAACACACAGGCAGTTCAGGAATATGCTGACTGACTAAGGAACGGAGGCGGAGAGGAAGGGGAGTCAAAGGGGATGCATGAATTAAAACTAGACGACTATGTCTGAGTTTCACATACAAGCCTGTTCTAGCGGCTGCGCTAAGCGCCTGAGGGGCAATTTCATTTTTCATTACTCTCCCTGCCTTCTGGGATTGACTCATAATGTGAATGGTTTAGCACGAAGTCAACTTAATCAGCACACTGGCTGCCAGTATTACCTGTGAATTCAACACCTGAAACTTGCCTCTTTAGAGGCTACCATGAGCTTAATTTAGGGGTTCGGCCACTAGGGGTATGTCTACACTGCAGCTAGCAAGGACCCTCCGGCTCGTGTAGACTGATTCACGCTAGTGAGGTTCCAGCTGGGACGCCAAAACTAACAGTGTGTACATTGCAGCCCAGGCAGGTGCTTCAGCTTTCAAGCGCACCCCACTCTCTAGGTCTGGGTTGGGTAGCTAGCCCGAGGCTCTGCCAGAGGAGCTATATCCACACTGCTATTTTTAGCATGCTAGCCTGAGCTCTGCTAGTGCAAATTTGACAACCCAGCCTGGGATGCTCGCTCCCAGCTGCAAATGTAGACATCCCCTAAAGAGCTTGATTGCAATTGTGTGTTAAGAATTGTGGGGCGCATGCTATGCAGTGGGACAGACCCGTAGCGTGACTGTCAAAGGGGAGGGAGATTGCTGGGTTTTGCAGTTGTATTGGTCAATTGTATGGAGAGTGGATGGGCTTTGCAGTGGGCTATTGGCAGACCAAGGGGGAGACTCTCAGCAACATGGGCTACCCCAAACACAATAAACCTATCCTGCAATCCTGCTCCGGTTTCCCATAGAATTGCCAACCAAGATAAAGATCTTGGTCCTTATCTTGGTCCAGGCACTCCATAGCTCTGGGATGAAGCGTTGACCACTCTGCTCCTGGGGCACAGTGGAAGTGAATGCCAGAAAGGTAAAGCTCATCTCTGTGTAGGACACAGCTTTCTCAGGGGGGCTGGTCCCAGACTATGGGACAAACTCCCATGAGAACTAAGGGTCATCCCATACCTCACCGCCTTCCGCTCCAAGTGCCTCTCAACAAAGAAGGACATTTAGTATGAAGTGCGAGGGACTTTTGATGACGTGACTAGACTGACATCCACTCACTCATTTCACGCAGGCCCAGCTGGGTTGGAAGAGATGTAGTGAGAAGGGGACTGATTACTGATCTTGACCTACAGAACTTGGGGTGGTTTTCTGCTCCTAGAAATGTGCTCCAGTTCCAGTCCACTCAGCAATCCAGCCCACAGGGCTCTAGTCTGTCACCCCATCTGTTCAATGTATTTATATGGGGCAGGAGAGGAGGGCTAGTGAGGAAGCATGGGCTGTGTGCGGATGGCATCAGCTTTATAACTACATCTCTTCTGACCCAGCTGGTGCAGTTGAGTAACTTACCCACACTGCATGGGCAGTAGAGATTCGGGTGCAGATGAGGGTGAACAGAGATGGTGAGGAGGATGGATGCTGATTATACAAACACTCATCATTGGTTATGCCCATATGAAGGGAAGCAGGTGGGGAGTGGAGCTATATAATAAAAAGTAATGTAATTATCAGGATGAGTGTATACCTTACTGACCCAAACTTCCAGCCCCATCACTCCAGTCGCCTTCTCTCTCCTATGTCTGCTCTATAACTGTAAATAGTTATTGCACTTCAGCTACATCCTACACACCTTCCTTGTCCTCTTCTGGGTAGGGACCTACTCTGTGTGTCTCTCTGTGAGATTCCTACCACACTTCTGGGTGCTTGATAAATAGTGAGTCAATGAGAATAGGCCACGATCAGTCTGTGGGGAGAAGTGGGAGGAGATGTGAGAACTACCTACAAGCAAGGGCATGGATATTCCAAGCAGATAGGGATTGGTTATTCTCATTAGTCAGGGAAGGCAGAATAAACAAGAATGGATTTAATCCACAGTAGGGAGCATTTAGGATGAGTACTATATTAGAAGATACTATATAATTCTAAGGAAGAAGATAAGCTGTCAAGGGAGGTTGTGGGATCTCCTGCATCTGAGATACTGGATTGGTTGCTATTCACCAGAGAGAGTAAGAGAGCATCAAATTCAGCTGCCAGAAAAGGCAATGAAATGCCACTTCCAAGCCTCTCAGAGTCTATTACCATGGCAGAAGATTTCCTACAGGGCTCAAGAGGGAAAGCATGTGCCAAGTTGGGGAGTCTTGGTTTATTCTGAAGGTCCATCAGAAAGGAACATCCCCCTGGGGTTGCTTTGCCAGCTGTGAACCTTTGCTATTGAGGTGTGGGGGAATTGAAGTGAGTGGATAGTCTCAGTAGGGGTTACATTGATTTGCAAATGGTGTGCTCAGGAAACTGGGAGTGGAAAAGGGCTTTCTAGAGCCTGGCAAAGTCGTGTGTAAGCTTCTCTCCACGGCTCTGCCAGTGCATCTGAGTCCTGATCAGTCACCCTTTTGTAAAGGGACCACTCAGTGCACGAGAAACACTACCTACAATACTGTGGGCTGGGAACGTGCTGCTTCATTCAACTGTAAACAACAGGGTAGGAGGAAAACATACACTATCTAAAACAGGATGGAAGGAAGGGTTGGAGTATGACCTCAACCCATAATACTCTGAGTAACCCAGTTAACCCCTTGACTACCATTCTACTACATGTCTCATTTTCTATGGATATCCTGTGCTCTCACACAGCTTTGCCCATGTCACTCAGTCCTGACCTGCAATTCCCCTTACTACTGCTATGCTATAACTAGCCTTCCTGAGTATGTACCTGCCAAACCCCCTAGGTTCATACTCAGGGGCCCACCTGAATTGCTACCCATGCTACTTGGGCTACACTGCTATTTTTAGTGGACTAGCTCAAGCAGAGCCAGCACAGGTACAACTATGCAAGCTGGGAATCACACCTCCAGCTCGAAGTGTAGAGGCCGCCTATGATCCCACACAGCTGCGCTAATCCCTTTCGATTCTGTCTTGCAGAACCCCCTGCTATTTGAGCTCTGGGCTCCCCGCACCACTTCCAGGGGGGTTGGCTCAGCCTTTGTAACAGTATGTCAGATCCCGTCAGTTTGAAAGTAGTGCCCCAGGACACTGACTGATACTACCAGCCTCCAGCCTGCATCCAACATCCTGAGATAAGTTTCTCTCATTCCCCAAACCTTGTAAAAGTTGCCTGATGTTATGATGTAGCCGCATAGCATTCCTTTGTAAGGAAGTGAAGTGTCAGGGGCACAGCTGTGAAATATATGCCCAGCTTTCTCTAATTCGGTAGCAAGCACAGGGCAGAGAGAGGGAGCGGGTTCCTGTTTAGGTTTTCAGTTACTATGTTTCTAAAATATTTATTTTTCTGGGTGTTTCTATCATAGCCTTTTCAGAATCTAAATATTTGGACGATCAGGCAGTTGTGGCCGGATTCAGAATGCTGGCCTCGGCATTTCACTGCTCGCTGAGTTACAGTATGTGTCAGGCATGCCGATGCCCCCTGCTCTGCACTCTCATTCCACAGGTCCCTCAGTTCTTGCATAAAGATCAGACGCTATTTAAATGTAATGTCTGGGGGTGGAGAAGGTGATGTGAGGATTTGAAAGGCCTGATTGGGGGAAGAGAGAAAGAAGCAGCATATAAATGAATAAATAAAAAAAAATCACTGGAAAGCAATGGAAATTCTTTATGGTGCATTAATGTGTTTTCTCAGCTGTTCTCTGTACTTTCTCCTAGTTCTCTTGGTTCCTATCCCAAGGATGCTTTCTGCTGGAGAGCAGCGGGTTCAGGAAAACTGAAGTTTATTGCTTTGCCCACAGCCACCTTCCTCTCTGGAAACAGCTATTTTTACACTTTGCATTGCAGTGACAGAAAAAAACATCATATGCCACTGAGAACCTAACCCTGATGCGTGGACAGAAAAGGTGACTGCCAGCATGTATGGCAGAGCTCAGAGTAGCCTTGAAACCAGGCCCAATCCTGCAACACTTACACACAGAGGCGTTTGTGTGTGTAGGGCCTTTTGCATGATGGTACGGGGTGGGCTAAAATGAAATCCCGAGCAAGGCATTGTAACAGTGAAGCTTGGGGGCAGAGCCATTTGGGCTGGTGTGAGGCTGGAACTCTGGCCTCTGCTTCTGGGATGGCAGAACTGTGAGTTCTGGGAAAGTAGCTTGCCCAACTCTTGCGGGGTGAGGAATGCCATTTAGTCTTCTGTGCCAGCCATCTGGCCTGGTCTGGAGTGGTGGCTGGCTCCAGAGAGGAGGTGGGTTAGGCCTTGGTCTGTCAGAAAGCCACATATTATTTATTTTGAGTAAAAGAGTAGAGTCTGCTTTATGGGTGGGACACGTAACTGAACAAACAAACAAAACACTTAAGCAATGACACTATCAAGAATAAAATGTGACTGGCTCTAGTCCTCCTGCTTCAGGGCACAATCTAATCACCTCTAGCTCATCTGAGGGTCAGGAAGAGGTTTTCACCATGGGATAATAGTAAACATTCAGGAGTATTATGTGGGTTTTACTGCTTCTTCCAAAGCAACTGGCATTGGCCATTCACTGGCAGAGAAAGGGAGGGTCCATAGCTGAGAGAGTTTGTGCAAGGAGATGAAGTTTAGTGTCACAACTTTGTGATGTCATTTTTGTGTGATGCAACATTAGAATCATAGAATCATAGAATCATAGAATATCAGGGTTGGAAGGGACCCCAGAAGGTCATCTAGTCCAACCCCCTGCTCAAAGCAGGACCAAGTCCCAGTTAAATCATCCTAGCCAGGGCTTTGTCAAGCCTGACCTTAAAAACCTCTAAGGAAGGAGATTCTACCACCTCCCTAGGTAACGCATTCCAGTGTTTCACCACCCTCTTAGTGAAAAAGTTTTTCCTAATATCCAATCTAAACCTCCCCCATTGCAACTTGAGACCATTACTCCTCGTTCTGTCGTCTGCTACCATTGAGAACAGTCTAGAGCCATCCTCTTTGAAACCCCCTTTCAGGTAGTTGAAAGCAGCTATCAAATCCCCCCTCATTCTTCTCTTCTGCAGACTAAACAATCCCAGCTCCCTCAGCCTCTCCTCATAAGTCATGTGCTCTAGACCCCTAATCATTTTTGTTGCCCTTCGCTGTACTCTTTCCAATTTATCCACATCCTTCTTGTAGTGTGGGGCCCAAAACTGGACACAGTACTCCAGATGAGGCCTCACCAGTGTCGAATAGAGGGGAACGATCACGTCCCTCGATCTGCTCGCTATGCCCCTACTTATACATCCCAAAATGCCATTGGCCTTCTTGGCAACAAGGGCACACTGCTGACTCATATCCAGCTTCTCGTCCACTGTCACCCCTAGGTCCTTTTCCGCAGAACTGCTGCCGAGCCATTCGGTCCCTAGTCTGTAGCGGTGCATTGGATTCTTCCATCCTAAGTGCAGGACCCTGCACTTATCCTTATTGAACCTCATTAGATTTCTTTTGGCCCAATCCTCCAATTTGTCTAGGTCCTTCTGTATCCTATCCCTCCCCTCCAGCGTATCTACCACTCCTCCCAGTTTAGTATCATCCGCAAATTTGCTGAGAGTGCAATCCACACCATCCTCCAGATCATTTATGAAGATATTGAACAAAACGGGCCCCAGGACCGACCCCTGGGGCACTCCACTTGACACCGGCTGCCAACTAGACATGGAGCCATTGATCACTACCCGTTGAGCCCGACAATCTAGCCAGCTTTCTACCCACCTTATAGTGCATTCATCCGGCCCATACTTCCTTAACTTGCTGACAAGAATGCTGTGGGAGACCGTGTCAAAAGCTTTGCTAAAGTCAAGAAACAATACATCCACTGCTTTCCCTTCATCCACAGAACCAGTAATCTCATCATAAAAGGCGATTAGATTAGTCAGGCATGACCTTCCCTTGGTGAATCCATGCTGACTGTTCCTGATCACTTTCCTCTCCTCTAAGTGCTTCAGGATTGATTCTTTGAGGACCTGCTCCATGATTTTTCCAGGGACTGAGGTGAGGCTGACTGGCCTGTAGTTCCCAGGATCCTCCTTCTTCCCTTTTTTAAAGATGGGCACTACATTAGCCTTTTTCCAGTCATCCGGGACTTCCCCCGTTCGCCACGAGTTTTCAAAGATAATGGCCAAGGGCTCTGCAATCACAGCCGCCAATTCCTTCAGCACTCTCGGATGCAATTCGTCCGGCCCCATGGACTTGTGCACGTCCAGCTTTTCTAAATAGTCCCTAACCACCTCTATCTCTACAGAGGGCTGGCCATCTCTTCCCCATTTTCTGATGCCCAGCACAGCAGTCTGGGAGCTGACCTTGTTAGTGAAAACAGAGGCAAAAAAAGCATTGAGTACATTAGCTTTTTCCACATCCTCTGTCACTAGCTTGCCTCCCTCATTCAGTAAGGGGCCCACACTTTCCTTGGCTTTCTTCTTGTTGCCAACATACCTGAAGAAACCCTTCTTGTTACTCTTGACATCTCTTGCTAGCTGCAGCTCCAGGTGCGATTTGGCCCTCCTGATATCTTTCCTACATGCCCGAGCAATATTTTTATACTCTTCCCTGGTCATATGTCCAACCTTCCACTTCTTGTAAGCTTCTTTTTTATGTTTAAGATCCGCTAGGATTTCACCATTAAGCCAAGCTGGTCGCCTGCCATATTTACTATTCTTTCGACTCATCGGGATGGTTTGTCCCTGTAACCTCAACAGGGATTCCTTGAAATACAGCCAGCTCTCCTGGACTCCCTTCCCTTTCATGTTAGTCCCCCAGGGGATCCTGGCCATCTGTTCCCTGAGGGAGTCAAAGTCTGCTTTCCTAAAGTCCAGGGTCCGTATCCTGCTGCTTACCTTTCTTCCCTGCGTCAGGATCCTGAACTCAACCAACTCATGGTCACTGCCTCCCAGATTCCCATCCACTTTTGCTTCCCCCACTAATTCTACCCGGTTTGTGAGCAGCAGGTCAAGAAAAGCGCTCCCCCTAGTTGGCTCCCCTAGCACTTGCACCAGGAAATTGTCCCCTACGCTTTCCAAAAACTTCCTGGATTGTCTATGCACCGCTGTATTGCTCTCCCAGCAGATATCAGGAAAATTAAAGTCACCCATGAGAATCAGGGCATGCGATCTAGTAGCTTCCGTGAGTTGCCGGAAGAAAGCCTCATCCACCTCATCCCCCTGGTCCGGTGGTCTATAGCAGACTCCCACCATGACATCACTCTTGTTGCACACACTTCTAAACTTAATCCAGAGACACTCAGGTTTTTCCACAGTTTCGTACCGGAGCTCTGAGCAGTCATACTGCTCCCTTACATACAGTGCTACTCCCCCACCTTTTCTGCCCTGCCTGTCCTTCCTGAACAGTTTATAACCATCCATGACTGTACTCCAGTCATGTGAGTTATCCCACCAAGTCTCTGTTATTCCAATCACGTCATAATTCCTTGACATCACCAGGACCTCCAGTTCTCCCTGCTTGTTTCCAAGGCTTTGTGCATTTGTATATAAGCACTTGAGATAACCTGTTGATCGCCCCTCATTCCCAAGTATGAGGCAGGAGCCCTCCCCTCACAGACATTCCTGCCTGTGCTTCCTCCCGGTATCCCGCTTTCCCACTTACCTCAGGGCTTTGGTCTCCTTCCCCCGGTGAACCTAGTTTAAAGCCCTCCTCACTAGGTTAGCCAGCCTGCTGGCAAAGATGTTCTTCCCTCTCTTCGTAAGATGGAGCCCGTCTCTGCCCAGCACTCCTCCTTCATGGAACACCATCCCATGGTCAAAGAATCCAAAGCCTTCTCTCCGACACCACCTGCGTAGCCATTCGTTGACCTCCACGATTCGACGGTCCCTACCCAGGCTTTTTCCTTCCACGGGGAGGATGGACGAGAACACCACTTGCGCCTCCAACTCCTTTATCCTTCTTCCCAGAGCCACGTAGTCCGCAGTGATCCGCTCAAGGTCATTCTTGGCAGTATCATTGGTGCCCACGTGGAGAAGCAGGAAGGGGTAGCGATCCGAGGGCTTGATGAGTCTCGGCAGTCTCTCCGTCACATCACGAATCTTAGCCCCTGGCAAGCAGCAGACTTCTCGGTTTTCCCGGTCAGGGCGGCAGATAGATGACTCAGTCCCCCGGAGGAGAGAGTCCCCGACCACCACCACCCGCCTTCTCCTCTTGGGAGTGGTGGTCGTGGAACCCCCAACCTCAGGACATCGCATCTCATGCCTCCCAACCAGCGGAGTCTCCTTCTGCTTTCTCCCCCCAGACATATCATCTGGTCCACTCTCCGCAATGGTACCTGTGGAGAGAACATGAAAGCGGTTAGTTACCTGTGTCTGTGTTACTGGAACCCGGACATTCCGCTTACCTCTTCTGGAGGTCACATGTTGCCAAGCTTCTTCACTGGCCTCTTGGCTCCTCTGTGCAACCTGCTCTATATCTTTAGAGCTTTGTGCCCCTAGAAGCCTATCCTGAGTTTGGTCCAGAAAAACCTCAGTCTCTCGTATACAACGCAGGGTCGTTACCTGTTGCTCCAGACCTTCAATCTTCTCTTCCAATATGGAGACCAGCTTGCACTTTGTACAGACAAAGTCGCTTCTGTCCTGTGGAAGAAAGACAAACATGGCACATCCAGTGCAGGTCACAACAGCTGAACCCCCCCCTTCCATATCACCTACCTACTATGAGCTTCCTCAGAGACGTTGGCAAGATGTAAGCCTCACTGGGCTCACTCCAGGCGAACTCCCAGGCAAACTCCTGCTGTGAGCTGCTCTGCTGTCCCCGCTGCTCAGCTGGTTTGCTGCCGCTCAGCTGGTTCTCGAGGCTCTGGCTATTTTTAAACAGCCAGGCTTCCCTGACGCAAACACACAGACACCCTAATGCCCGCCCCCTGCAGGCTAGCAGCCAATCAGACACTCACTCAGGCTCTCTCCCTGCCCTCCCAGCAAACACACGCTTAGTTTGTGTACTGAGGATATCATCTCACTGAGTCTAGATGTTACCATGTCATGGCCTAACATTGTAATATAATGATGTTTCATAAGCTCTAAACTGCAATTTGGACACCTGTGAATGTTCATAGGGTACAGGATCACTCCTGGAATTGAGAGATGGGTGGTAAGCCTGGACTCTTCTAGGATGCTGTACCACATTGCATATGTGACCCAAGGACCTCTTGATGCTAACTGGCAGAGGGCATAGGGGGAAATAGGGATAACCCTGGATTCACCAAAATAATGTCATGTAAGGTCTCTAATGCAAGCTTGTGGCACACTGGTCATCATAACCATTGTGAGATTTATGTACAGAAAAAATGTGAGGAGTTGTGTTCATATGCTGAAAATTGTGTCCACTGGGCCTTGTAGTTAAAGGGAGGCCACTCAGAGGTTTAGTATCTTGAGACAAACTTCTCCTGATAGGCGGTAGGAGACACTTATCTCCTTGGTGGGCCATTGTGTGGTGTGTGCCTTACAACAGAAGCCTGTTCGCATACTGAGTCAAACACTAATTAAGAGCTTGCAGAGACTTCAAAAGGAAATTAACAGGAAGAGGTACACTGCAGCAGAGGGGTGGATCCTATTTTCAGGTGACCATCAAAGTGGAATACCAGCAAGACACTCTTGCATCCTTCAGTCTGTGTGGACAAGCCAACAGCAGGCTTGATCTTATGAAAGGCTTGGCTGAAAACACATGGGAAAAGGACTCGGGGTAAGCAGTCTTGCAGCAGATGGAGGAAAGTCTTGTGAGTTAAATTTAGGCTCTAGTAAACACATTATGATTTTGTTTTATTTGTAACCACTTGTTTCCAACGTTGTTACTATCACTCGAATCTCTGTTTTTTGATAATAAACTTATTCTTGTGTTCACCACAAATATATCTAAGTGCTGTGTGTCAGGCAGAGTGGTGATCAAGAACTGGTGTATGCTGTTCCTGTGGGAGTAGAAAATCGGAAAGTTCTGTGAGTGATCAGAGGAACAGGGGCTGGGAACTCTGGACGGACGCTCGGAAGACTCGTGGGTCAGTGTCTGCCTATCGCTAACCAGCACAGAGAGAGCAAGACCTTCAGAGGCCTGCCAGGGAACTGATCCAGAGCAGACCCAGACAAGACTTCTTCATGCTATGGTTCGGTGGTAGCAAGGTGCCTCACGATCCTGGGCACCCTGGAAAGCATCACAGCATTGCAATTCCTAAGTGCTGATTGTTAGTCTTGATTCCTAGTATGACCTACCCATATGAGCCTCTCCAAACATGCTGTGGCCTACCAGCTATTTCAGGGAACAGATATTAAGGTTCTATTCCTGGCTCTGGCTCGCAGTATGCCCTTGGGCAAGTCACGTCCCAGATCTGTGCTTCAGTGTCCCCACCTGCAAAATAGGGATAAGGGTATTGACCTAGAGAGGTTTGGTGAGGCTGAATCCATTACTGTTTGCAAAGCACTCTGAGATCCTCAGATGGAAGGTGCCGTATGGAGACTGGCAATATGGCTCCACCACATTAATGGTTTCTGTTCTATCAAAGGTTTCAGAGTAACAGCCGTGTTAGTCTGTATTCGCAAAAAGAAAAGGAGTACCGGTGGCACCTTAGAGACTAACAAATTTATTAGAGCATAAGCTTTCGTGAGCTACAGCTCACTCCTCCTGAAGGTCGAAACAGCAGCCTGGATTTCTACATAGACTGCTTCCGCCGACGTGCACGAGCTGAAATTGTGGAAAAGCAGCATCGCTTACCCCATAACCTCAGCCATGCAGAACACAGTGCCATCCACAGCCTCAGAAACAACTCTGACATCATAATCAAAAAGGCTGACAAAGGAGGTGCTGTCGTCATCATGAATAGGTCGGAGTATGAACAAGAGGCTACTAGGCAGCTCTCCAACACCACTTTCTACAAGCCATTACCCTCTGATCCCACTGAGAGTTACCAAAAGAAACTACAGCATTTGCTCAAGAAACTCCCTGAAAAAGCACAAGAACAAATCCACACAGACACACCCCTGGAGCCCCGACCTGGGGTATTCTATCTGCTACCCAAGATCCATAAACCTGGAAATCCTGGACGCCCCATCATCTCAGGCATTGGCACCCTGACAGCAGGATTGTCTGGCTATGTAGACTCCCTCCTCAGGCCCTTCGTTACGAGCACTCCCAGCTATCTTCGAGACACCACCGATTTCCTGAGGAAACTACAGTCCATTGGTGATCTTCCTAAAAACACCATCCTAGCCACTATGGATGTAGAAGCCCTCTACACCAACATTCCACACAAAGATGGACTACGAGCCGTCAGGAACAGTATCCCCGATACTGTCACGGCTAACCTGGTGGCTGAACTTTGTGACTTTGTCCTGACCCATAACTATTTCACATTTGGTGACAATGTATACCTTCAAATCAGCGGCACTGCGATGGGTACCCGCATGGCCCCACAGTATGCCAACATTTTATGGCTGACTTAGAACAACGCTTCCTCAGCTCTCGTCCCCTAATGCCCCTACTCTACTTGCGCTACATTGATGACATCTTCATCATCTGGACCCATGGAAAAGAAGCTCTTGAGGAATTCCACCATGATTTCAACAATTTCCATCCCACCATCAACCTCAGCCTGGACCAGTCCACACAAGAGATCCACTTCCTGGACACTACGGTGCTAATAAGCGATGGTCACATAACCACCACCCTATATTGGAAACCTACTGACCGCTATTCCTACCTACATGCCTCTAGCTTTCATCCAGATCATACCACTCGATCCATTGTCTACAGCCAAGCGCTACGATATAACCGCATTTGCTCCAACCCCTCAGACAGAGACAAACACCTACAAGATCTCTATCATGCATTCCTACAACTACAATATCCACCTGCTGAAGTGAAGAAACAGATTGACAGAGACAGAAGAGTACCCAGAAGTCACCTACTACAGGACAGGCCCAACAAAGAAAACAACAGAACGCCACTAGCCATCACCTTCAGCCCCCAACTAAAACCTCTCCAATGCATCATCAAGGATCTACAACCTATCCTGAAGGACGAGCCATCACTCTCACAGATCTTGGGAGACAGACCAGTCCTTGCTTACAGACAGCCCCCCAATCTGAAGCAAATACTCACCAGCAACCACACACCACACAACAGAACCACTAACCCAGGAACCTATCCTTGCAACAAAGCCCATTGCCAACTCTGTCCACATATCTATTCAGGGGATACCATCACAGGGCCTAATCACATCAGCCACACTATCAGAGGCTCGTTCACCTGCGCATCTACCAATGTGATATATGCCATCATGTGCCAGCAATGCCCCTCTGCCATGTACATTGGCCAAACTGGACAGTCTCTACGTAAAAGAATGAATGGACATAAATCAGACGTCAAGAATTATAACATTCAAAAACCAGTTGGAGAACACTTCAATCTCTCTGGTCACTTGATCACAGATCTTAGAGTGGCTATACTTCAACAAAAAAGCTTCAAAAACAGACTCCAACGAGAGACTGCTGAATTGGAATTAATTTGCAAACTGGATACAATTAACTTAGGCTTGAATAGAGACTGGGAATGGATGAGTCATTACACAAAGTAAAACTATTTCCCCATGGTATTTCTCCCTCCCACCCCACCCCCCACTGTTCCTCTGATATTCTTGTTAACTGCTGGAATTAGCCTACCTGCTTGTCACCATGAAAGGTTTTCCTCCTTCCCCCCCCTGCTGTTGGTGATGGCTTATCTTAAGTGATCACTCTCCTTACAGTGTGTATGATAAACCCATTGTTTCATGTTCTCTGTGTGTGTGTATATAAATCTCTCCTCTGTTTTTTCCACCAAATGCATCCGATGAAGTGAGCTGTAGCTCACGAAAGCTTATGCTCTAATAAATTTGTTAGTCTCTAAGGTGCCACCGGTACTCCTTTTCTTTTTGTTCTATCAAAAGCCACCAAGGTGGTGGCTGTCCTGTCTCCTGACATCACAGACAATCTCCTGGGGAAGGAATTCAGGCCAGACACCCAGGGTGGAACACAAGTCACATTAAGCATAGCTTCTTATCTTAGGTTTCAGAGTAGCAGCCGTGTTAGTCTGTATTCGCAAAAAGAAAAGGAGTACTTGTGGCACCTTAGAGACTAACAAATTTATTAGAGCATAAGCTTTCGTGAGCTACAGCTCACTTCATCGGATGCATTTGGTGGAAAAAACAGAGGAGAGATTTATATACACACACACAGAGAACATGAAACAATGGGTTTATCATACACACTGTAAGGAGAGTGATCACTTAAGATAAGCCATCACCAACAGCAGGGGGGGGAAGGAGGAAAACCTTTCATGGTGACAAGCAGGTAGGCTAATTCCAGCAGTTAACAAGAATATCAGAGGAACAGTGGGGGGTGGTGTGGGAGGGAGAAATACCATGGGGAAATAGTTTTACTTTGTGTAATGACTCATCCATTCCCAGTCTCTATTCAAGCCTAAGTTAATTGTATCCAGTTTGCAAATTAATTCCAATTCAGCAGTCTCTCATTGGAGTCTGTTTTTGAAGCTTTTTTGTTGAAGTATAGCCACTCTTAGGTCTGTGATCGAGTGACCAGAGAGATTGAAGTGTTCTCCAACTGGTTTTTGAATGTTATAATTCTTGACGTCTGATTTATGTCCATTCATTCTTTTACGTAGAGACTGTCCAGTTTGGCCAATGTACATGGCAGAGGGGCATTGCTGGCACATGATGGCATATATCACATTGGTAGATGCGCAGGTGAATGAGCCTCTGATAGTGTGGCTGATGTTTGCTGCCAGCACTGTCCCCTCACTGTGACGAGTGACGCAAATGTTATCACACCTGCTCTCCAGGTGTTCACTGGGAAATGCTTTCATTACTCGGGGAAGTTTCACAGCCTTTATTTTCATCTGTTTCCTTTTTCTTTTTTCTTCAGCCCATCAAAAAATCCTTCCTAATTCATTTGCATTTTAGACCAAGAACTGACACAGGCTTCTCAGTGCAGAGGGCTCTCTGCTAGGACATGCTCTCTGAATGGTCAAGACAAGATGGACTGCACAGCACCCCTTGCAATAGGGAAGCAGGATAGTATTGTGATTAAGGAACTAGGACCCCAGAGATATGGTTTCTGTTCCTAATTCTGACACTGACTCACTTGGGCAAGTCATTTTACCATGCTATGCATCAGCTTCACCACCTGTAATATGGGGAGAAGATACCCACCCGGGGAGTGGGATTGTTGTGAGGCTTAACTTATCATGGTCAAGTCTTGCTCCCATTAATTTCAGCGGGGTCAGGGTTTGTTTTCCCGTGTTTGTAAAGTTCTACGAGATCATCAGACAAAAGCTTTGGGATGATTTTATTTTCCTGGCTGCTCACCATCCATCTGCTTATTTTCTTGAGGTTTTCTTCTCCTAACCCATTTTGACGTCTGCAACTCCATTGACGAATTGATTTAAAAGCACAGCTAACTTTGCCAATCTCTTTTATGCATGACCATGAGGAGAGCAGGTACTGCCTCAGAATGGCTGCTGGGTCTTGCATCAAGAGGGCAACATCATTCTTTTTTCGCTTTGCAAGCAGAGACAGCCATGAAAGAGAAAAGTGTGTCCTCAATTCATGGGGGGCTGAGTTCTTCCAGCGCCCCTGCAACAGATGAACACTCAGGCTGCTCTGGCAGAGCATCCTGGGAGAAGAATTTTAGGACTGTCAGGAATGTCTCTGTCCCAGCCTTGGCATCAGGCAGCGATGCTGCTCCATGCTGCAGCTACTGTGTCCCGGTTTGAATAGTGGAACAATCCATCTTTGTTCAGGTTTCTCTTTGCAAACACCTGCAATATCCTGACCCGCACAACCTACCCCTTATTATTCTAAGGCCAGGGCCCCTTCATAGCTGTGCCAGTGCACTTCGCTCCTGACCTAATCCCGGTTTTACTATGCCAGTTGCTAATTATGGGCTCCCAGACAGAGCTCTGCTAATGTGCTTCTGTTCTAGGCTGCAGCACCTCCCCTCCCATCACAGTCATAGGCTCCCAACAAAGCTGTGCCAATGCATCTCAGACCTGACTTTCCACACCCCTTATTAGGCCACACTGACTTCTCCCTCCAAGCTCTGCCAACACACCTTCTTTCTGTCCTGCAGTAGCCGCTGCTTTTTGGGACCCACCACAGCTCTACTGATGCTCCTCTGATGCAATTCACAGCCTCCCCCTCCAGCTATTCCATTCCGAACCTCAAAGCTCTGCCTAGGCACTTCTGTCATCATCTGCACAGTCTCCTGCAATTATGGGGTGATCCCCACTTGAGACCACCCCACACTTTGCCCGAGTGTGGTGGCAGATCTGCAGCATGGATAAAAGTGGTGGATGATTTAGGCTGAACCAAACTCTTCTCACATGTGCCCTGCACTTGACTTGTCCTCAGTTGTGCTGACAGGAAAGTGTAACACCCCAGCCCCACTCTATGGCACCAATAATATGATTGAAAATGCAAACCCGCTAAAATATACTCAGGTTGAGAGAGATCTGGGCCACACCTGGATGCCATCAAGCCGTTTAATTTCCCTTTTAAATTACTCAGCAGGCTAGATGATTTCCAGTGATTTTCAGCACAGGCCTGTCCCTGAGCCCTGCCTTTCCAACAGCTGCCTGGTGTATATCTGATAGAACACCTGCCGCTGGATATGGGGCCTGGACGGACGGAGCAGGCAGCTAACTACTGAGCAAGAGAATGGGTCGGAACCAGGCACAAAGGGCAGGAAACTGACTGCGGAGCAAGGGGATGGGTCAAAACCAGGCAGGAAACTGACTGCAGAACCAAATAATCCAGATGATACAAAAAGGGGAGGGAGTAATCACATCACACCCCCTTGTCAGCGTCCCACTCTCAGGGTTTACCAGTTTTGTTTGGGCTCAAGGGGGAAACATGTTTGTCTGAGTGGGGACTGCATGACGGGGAGAGCCAAGCATCAGAGTATCTCAGGAAATCGAGGGGAGGGAGACACACAAATCTGTGCTCTGAAAATCAGTGCCCATCTAGCCTCTGTTCCCGCTCTGGTGCCCACTGAATGGCTTGAAGGCTCATCGGATCTGCTGTGTCCTCGTTGAAGTTATTGGGCCTCATTCACCTCTCTGTGACATCAGTGTAGATCATGGGTAACTCCACTGAAGTCACTTTAGCTGCAATTGTGGCAGGAGGAGCGGAATCAGGACCCTCAATTTGATGGGTTTGGGCCGGTAGTGGCTACATGGGGAGATCATTGTTTGGGTGGCCAGGCCATGAGTGCTGTGGGAGAAGCAGGCTCTGGAGTGATCCTCTGCTCTCCTTGCTGGCCCTCAGAGCAATGTGGGTGGCTCTATGGGAAGCTATGGCCGCTCTGCTTGGCTGCAGGCAAGGCCTCTGTGATGTTGGGAGGTGAAAGTCTAATACTGGGATGCAGAGCAGGGCCTCCTGCTGGTTCCCTCTGTGGTTCTGGAAATACCCAGTGTACAGTACAAAGATGTCTGTGTTTTCCTCTCTGCACAGGAAACACCCCCCATTGACAGTATGGACAGGATCCCATCTCACCCCCAGCACGACTCCAAAGGTCTCAGGTTTAGTATGTTTACTGTATTTTGACTCTGCCAAAGTCCTGGCCTGTGTGTAACAAGGAGTCTTCCTTGCATACAATGTACGGGCCTGATTCTGCCTTTACTTTACAGTCAGCAACCCTAGGGCCTTCCTATGCAAAATAGGTCCACCAACTGCCTACTTTCCTGCCTCGGCTTTCTGAAAATTGGGCTGTAAGCCCAAAGACACACAGGAGGCCTCTGACAGAGCCAGAAATAGAGCCCAGGTCTCCCGCCAACCTGTCCAACCCTCCCTTTTTTTAAAGTATGATCAGGCATGTTACAGTACATCCCATGACACAGGCAGTTACAGTACATGCCATGACACAGGCAGTCCAGCCTAGTGAGCAGAGCTGAACAGAGTCCTGGGGGTGGGGCTCCAGCTCACATGTGACTCTGACCATCCACAATTCCTTCATCACTGAGTGGCAGCATTCGTCTCCCCAGAGAATCTCTACATGGGGGTCGGTGGATGGGGGGAGCTGGCCCGGAGCCAGACACACAACAGATGCTTCCATCGCTAGAGCACAGGAACAGGATACTTTCTTTGACTGAAAAAGAAAATGGACATGCAAAATGTAGGGCAAGTTAAATATGTTACACTGGCAGCAGATCAGTGCACTGTTTGGAGAGAGGAGACGCTAAAGATAGATCCAGAATTAATGGCCTGGGTCCCGTTGCGTTCCATGCTGATTAGGACTGTTGTCTATTGGCAGCAGCAAGCCCAGTCCGGAGGGAGCTCGGACAAGTGATTGTACGGTAGCTGCAATGCTTTGCGTGGTTAGGGATTCGCTGCGCTCTTTCCTGAGCCTGTCAGTTTCTCCTGTAAAACTGTCAGCTCAGGAAGGTCCCAGATGGGTCTGTTCATGCAGCACTGGAACTGAGATTATTTGGATTGTTCTTCTATTTTTCTTCCTTAATCAAGTGTAATCTGATTATTTGGCTCTGAATTTAAATTGAATTTAGCAAAGGTGAAAGGTCCTAGATTGACAGTTCTGGAGAGGGAAAGCTGTAGTACCCAAAGAGCAGGTACAGTGTGGGCAGCACACTGGCAATGTGTGGGAACCTGGGTGTGCAGGGCACTGAAAATAAGAAGGGAGTGAAGGCCCTGGTCGGTCCTTGGACTCTACTGAGACTGCTAGCAAGGGGATCAGTGAGGGCCTGATCAAAACCCATGCCAGCTTTTCCACTGATTTCAATGGCCATAGGGTCAGCTCCTGAATGCTAGTAGCATGTGTGGGTTTGGGACATCTGTCCTCTGAATTGGGAACACCCAACTCATATCACAAAGGTGCTGGGCAGTGGTCAGCTGGGTAATAGCAGAGGGTGGATTTGAACTGGGGACTTTGAGATGAAAGGCTCCACTGTTGTTCCAGCAAAGCCATTTTCCAACATCCGTGCCATCTAGTGCCCCTCTTTTTCCCCCCTGCCATATATTCTTGTATATCCATTCTGCTAATCAAATTGGCTCCACGTAAGAACCAAGGAGATATCTTGAAAGAGGTTTTGAACTGAAATTCAAACTGTTCTTAAAAAATAAATTCCTTCAGATAGAAAAGTTCTAAACAAACTTGACTTAAGAATCATTTAATACTTTGCTAACTTCCCTTTCCACAGCTCACAGGCTCCGATCAGCAGAGGGGGCTTGCAACCCAGCCCTGGCTGCAGGTCGCGAATCAGCCTATGGCATGGCGCCATTTCCCTCATTCTCACTTTACCTGTTTTGAGATATGTAAACAAAATCAGAATCCCCCATGCAGCAGCTGCTGACCTGCAAATACCATTCTCAAGCTTATTTTTGTCTCAGATCCCTGGCCAAATGCCATCTCGGGTCATTAAATTCCAGCTTCTTAAATCCTCCTGGCAGTTTCCATTGGCTGTGTTTTGTTTCTTCACTTCCTGTCTTAAATAGTAGTGTTTCTGATAAACAGCTGCCATGTTCCACCCCAGAGGTGGCTGCATTTCAGTGGTGGGTGACATGATGACTGTGAACTCCCCTGGGGATATCTGGGATGAACGTGTGATACTGACGATGATAGGAATCAAAGTGGAGCAGACTGTCCAGCAGCAGGAGGTGCAGCAGCTAGACTGTCTTGGTTCACAGAGTTTTTCAAACCCAATATGTTCATGACTAGCCTTCCATTTCCTCTTCTCCTTCCCTGTAATCTCTCCATTTTGTCAGCAGCCTGAGTGCCGAGAAGGAATCACTGGCTTGGAAAGGCTCCTGAGTTTCACTGAACTAGCACTTGCCTTGCAGTCACGTGACCTGATAGGGAAAAGAACAAGCGAAATCACACTGATGTGATTCAATTCCCTTCCAAACCATCCTCCCTGCGTTTCCTCGGGACACCACGCTGTTGTGAACTGAGCACAGGGCATTGCTGGGCACTCCTGAGCCCTAATCTCAGCTCTGCCATGGCCTCATAATAGGACCTTGACTGAGTCACTTTCCTGTTCTGTGCCTCAATTTTCCTATCTCTGAAATGGGGCTGATTATTTTTATCTTCTTGATGATTAACTGGATAATGTATGGGAAGCTTAAAGATGGGTGATGCTAAGTGCTTGGTCTTACAACAGTGTCACTAATAAACACCCACCCTCAGCCTTCCACTGGCACTGAGACTGTGAATAAAAGAACTGACTCTATTGCTGATCAGATGGGTTTCCAGGGATCCCAATCCAATCCAGGTTCCCCTCACTTTCTCAGCTCCTGTCTAATGCATCCGATGAAGTGAGCTGTAGCTCACGAAAGCTTATGCTCTAATAAATTTGTTAGTCTCTAAGGTGCCACAAGTACTCCTTCTCCTGGCAAAGTTATCGGTACTCAGTATTGTAAGGAAAATGTCATTTGTAGGGTTCAATTGCTAGATGAACATGTGAAGCACGGAGGCGGAGTCTTCCTGTATCCCTTTTATTTCTTTTGCCTTCCAATTATCTGTCTGGGTGAGCCCACCCAACCCTTAATTTCTGGACAGAACAGTGGGAGGATTGGGGAGCATTCACCCCTTTTTCCTTCCTCATAACAGCGAACATGGGCAGGGGGAGGGAGCCTCCCACCCCCTGGAAGGAGTCCTCTGCAAAAGTCCCCAAGGGCCTGACAGAGACTGCCAGCCTCCTAGGATATCTGAAGCCTGCAAAGCCATCCCCCAACACAGGCTTGACAAATCCCCTGTCTTCTGAAGGCAAAGAGGCAGCAGCAGACAACAGTCAAATGCTGGGGAGACAGCATCCCTGCTGGGACTTGAGCCCATGATCCCTGGTTCAGGAATCCAATGCTGTATCCATTATCTATGCCCTAAAGATTTACCATTGCTGCTGGATGATTCTCTTGCATATTGCCTGTGCCGTGTGAACTTGGAACTCACGCGGCAAAAGACAGCCAGATTCTCCCGATTTGGTTCCACCTGGCACCTCTGACTCTGGAGAAGTTTTTTTGAACGGGGTCCTCCTTTGGGTGGCATCTAAAGTGGAGTTGTTGGCTCAAGAGAAGGGCACTGGCGACCTTCCCTGCGAGGCCTGCCAAGTACAGGCATGCTGTGAGGAGAGCACACTTAGCCCTGGGCATTAGAAAGAGAAGGAAGAAATTTTCCAGTTCCTCTTGTCACCTGCTCTTGACCGAAAGACACGTTCAGTCTCCGGTGACTGGAAGGATAGGCCACCTTGATGCAGAGTTTTCAAGGATGGGAAGGGAGACCCCGGGCCACATGCCATCTCTCACTACCTCCACCCCTTCCCTTGTCTCATTGTGACAAATGCCCCAGCAAGCAGAATTGTCAGTGCTCAGGACAACCAGCCTGGCCTGATACCCAACCGCATGGCTCCCGGAGTCAAGGAGACGCTGCCATGGCAGTAGTTCCTTCAGGCACAACGACTGCTAGTCCAGCCTGCCGGGGAATCTCTAGATGTCTGTTGTAGCTGTTGCAGCCACAACCCACTGATGGAGCAAACTGATAATATTCTCGGCTCACTTGGGTCTGTTGCAGCAGCTGGAATGTGACGCAGGCTGCGTATCCCTAATAAAGGCAAGAGGGCCGAGGCCCATTACATGTGTGTTTTATCCTAAATGAAAATGAAGTAGCTATATAATTGCTGCTGTGCGGGGCCCGGAGAGTTTTGCTTTTTTCTTTCTTTCTTTTGTTCTTTTTGTCGGTGTTGTTGCTCAAAATCAGAAGAGTAACCACAGACTTACGGGTCTGAAATCTCCTTAGACGAGATCTACACCTAGTGGCTACAGTGGGATATGAGACATGTCCCCGGCTGAACATGAGCAGCATTTAATGTCTAGTCCAACTGCAAGCCTGAGCTGCAAAAGCTGGATCTGGATTACAACCCGTCTCTTCAAAGTTTGGATTTCTTGTCAGTAAGGGACAGAACTGGGAGCCAAGAGGCCTAGCCTCTGCTCCTCGCTCTGCCACTCTCTCCCTGTTTCACCCATCTCTCTGTGGATCTCATTTTCCCCCACATGTAAAACGGAGATACTAATATTGGCAGGGGGATCATTAATAATGTGTGTAAGGGGCTTTGAGACAGCACATGATAGAGATGGGTAACTGAATTCAATCCAGAGCAGACACCCCACCTCCTGCCACACCATTGACTTCCCATCCCTTTTTAAAACGCAGGTCAACAGCCATCAACTTTGTGCTGCCTGCGGCCAGCGAGCAGTCAAGCAGTTAATTCCCCTACTGGTATGAATTATTCCAAGCCCTTCACGCTTCTTCTTGTCTCCTCTCACTCTTACCTTCTGATGGATCCACTGGAGTAGCTCTCATGTGCTGGGCAGTAGCTGCATAACTGATGTTTTCCAGTCTTATGTTGTATTACAGGTGGATGGACAGGGAAAAGGCAGCCAGGACAACTGTCAAGATTATCAGAGACCAGAATGGGAAAGGGAGAGAGAGGATTTGCTGATCATACATACCAAATAAGAACATTTCCATCCTAGTGAAAAGTGTCCTCTCATTTGACTCCAATGCCAGTAGCCTCCGTGGGCAGGTACTGATCAGCCCCCAGACTTTCTACAAGCAGACAGAGATGATTCAAAGGTGTCGTACTGAATGAGTTATTGGAGAAACCAAAGAGGAAGATGACTGGCTGCTCATCCTTCCAGGTGGCCTGGAGGAAAAGGTCTATAAGTGAGTCCAGCAGATTTTGGCTTTGCCCAAATGCTGCAAATGGAAGAAACACAAGTGATCTTTATTCTCACACATATTCAGCCATAAATGTTTTTTTACATGTAGTAAGAGAAATTTTGCAACCCCCGCCTCCAAAAAACCCCCCCAGCAATATCAAGCAAATTACTTCATTATTTCATAGTTTTTGTGGCAAATGTTCAGAACCCATGGATTTGTGAAATTTCTTGTAATTCAGTGACTGCAATGAGCAGCCTGATCAAAGTTAACTAGTTTGCCTAGCTCAGCCCTCACAAGCAACCCTACAATAATAAACAAAGAGGTCAGATTTGGGGCTGCACCTCCAAGAAGCACAGTATAGAAGGCTCAGCCTCCAGATTCTGAGTTGGTGCAGGGAACAATATATCCCCTGGTGTAAGTTAGGCAATCTAGGGACTGCTCTAAGTTAAGCATCTCCAGGGTTTGCATCACAAGCCAGAATGGCCAGAGTAATATGAGCTATGGCCCTACCCCAGCATGTCCCCTATGCTATGGCATGTGGAAGTGCCAGAATGGAGGGGCTGTCAGACAGGCATTTAGGGACCAGACCTGAGGGCCGAACCCCTCCCAACATGCTTAGCGTGGCGTCCAGGTGTTAACACTATATTAACAACCCAACGTGCATAGCACCCATAAGGAACCTATTGAACCCGAAGTTGTGTGTGCTACCCCAGGACTTGTGAATGATAACAACAAACAAGTCAGCCTGGCCTAGAGCTTTCAAACAACACCCCAATAACAATCCAGCATGCTTGTGACTGTCCCTCGGGCGGCAAACTAGAGCACGCAGAATAGAAGCGAAAACAGCGTGGGTAAGATAACCGATTACAGTTTCCAACTTCATAGTTATTAAAAACAACAGTGAGTAAAAAATGGGTTTTTTTAGTGATGAAAAACACCCTGACAGTGTTTCCTTTCAAGTTTTATTTTGATATTTAGGAGTAGAAAAGGGAACTGACTCCTGAGCCCTTGTAGAGCAAGCATGATTTTCACTTTATAAAATATAAACAACCCTGCTCTGCCATTCACGCCAAGCCAGTGGAATCTCTAAGTTTTGTCTCAGATGTCATTTGTCAGAAGCAGGCAGATAAAACATAACTTATTAAACCCAAAATGTCATGAGTGCTAGTGCGGATTCAGATCTGGGAAGACCCAGCCATCAGAGAAGGATGAGACACATAGCAATGGGGGAGAAGCCATGATTAGAAACTAGCACTTGTTCCTTGCTACAGCTGGTTGGAGGGCTAAAAGGAGGACTGGTGAATGTTTTTGAGGATAAAATCAGGGAGAGAGAATCACTGGTATTCCTGGGGTCTCAGTGTGTGTTACCCATGAATGTTCAGCCACTTGGCATGAATGTTCAAAGGTCCTAACGTTTCATTAATTTTAGCATGGATTGTTATTCATCTAAATATTCACACCAGAAAGTGCACCATTTGCTGTTCACTCTTGGTTATCGTTCTGTTTAAAAATGGTTTGGTCCTGCAATCATGGAGCAGAAATAATATTATGTGACCAACCACACAAAGTGCACTCAGATACAATGGTACAGAGCCTGTTGAGAATCTGAGAAGAACATGTGTAAGGACCAACAATCAATGCTAGTCAGTCTGAAGCTGGATTCTCCCAATGGGCTTTCCTTTTTGCAGCCGTTTCTGTCCTGAAATATAGAGGGGATTTCACCTCTGCTGGGCTTCCAGTGACTGTATGTTAGACTCATGAATCTGTGAATGTAACTGTTAGAGAACCCATGAGTGGAAGCCTAGCTTTCTGAGCTGCACACTGACAGTATGGGACACAGCAGGGATTGCTTTCAGGGTAATAGGAAGGCTTTTCATTGTACATTACAATGGCACATATACATAAGAAATGTAGGAATTGCCACATGGATCAGATCAGAAGTCCATCTAGTTCAGGCACCACCAGATGCTTCAGAATAAAGTACAAGAAACGCTGCAATGAAGGATTATGGAATGTCCTTCAGGAACGTTTCTTCCTAACCCCATAGGTTAATTGTTGGTTTATGCCCTGAAGCAAGGGGGTTGTATCTCTGATATGTTTAATCCTGTCTTAAGTCACTGTGGATGTTCTCATTGTCTGTATTAACATCTGATCCCTATTCATATACCACTAGGCAGTGGAATGGTATGTGCACACCCAGAACCTCTGCTGCCACCACAGCATTGGTGCGGAATGGGAGAGGCTGTCGAAGCTCAGAGTGGTCCTGCAGAGCAAAGGCTCAGTCAATGTCAATGGGAATGTCGGTGCCAGTGAACCAGCCAGACATGTGGAGAGTGGAGAATGTGGAGAACCAGCCAGACATCTCAGAGTGATGCAGTGTCGTGCAATGTCACATTAAGCTTCCTACCTGAGTTTTCCACATGCACTCTTTTGGGGCAGCGCTGGCCCTGGAAATGCAGAATGAAGTTAGACTTTGCAAGTCGCCCAGGAGTTCTGTAAACTTCTGTAAAGACTTGCTCCTATCTACCACTTTCCAGCTGAGACAAATGGGTGCTCAGAGAAGAACCACATTTTAGTGATTGGCCTGAGCCATGAATTTCAGATCTAGAAATGGTCCCAAATCCAAATTCCCCCAGTGTTGGGGATCATTCAGACCTTGGCTTGTGGTTCAGCCCCGTTTCTACTTTTCACTCACTTGGCTGCTTAGGGATCAGGATTTACTTGCTTTCATTTTTATTTTCTTGTATGTTTCTTAACATTGCCTATGAAAATGAAGGACTGAACCCCCTGGCTAGACAGCCTTAATGCAAGCAGGTGCTCTGCAAACTGCACTCACCCCACTCCACTGACACACCTCAGTCCTGATTTGCAGACCCCTGTGCTATTCCAGTCCTGGGCTCCACAAAGGGATCTGCTGGCACCGCTCACTATTAGCCTACAGCCCCCTTGTTATTCTAGTCCTGTGCTTCCCTGCACGCTCCGCCAATGCACCCGCATCCTGACCCGGAGCTCCCCCTTGATGTCTCCTGAGAAGAAGGCCCCAGCTGCCGAATCGTGGAATGGATATGGTGCATACCGAGAACCTGCCAAACTCATTGTCACATGTGACCAAAACTAGTAAGTGAACCCAGGCCTCTGCAGGTGAAAACTGCTGCCATACGCACTGCAGCAGCTGTCAGCCCCTTGTCCCTTTGCTATGATTTCTTTGCTGTTGTATTCCAGCATGTGGCATTAGGTTGCATAACACAGAACTGTCAAGTTCTTCTATTATTAATATCCTAGGGTTCCGGCCAAACACAATGCAGAGATTAAAAAAACCCAACGGCATGTGCCACAGGAAGCAGCCCAGAGAACAGTCTGTGCTGCTGAGCGAGGTGAATGAGAGTCACCGTGAAACAGAGAGACCAGAAAAGTCACTACTATACTTGGACTTCAGCTGGAAGCATTGTCTCCCTACTTCAAGAGATCTAATTCACCACAGGTAGGCCCCTAGTGCACCTCATGGCCAGTATGCCCTAGGGCGTCCGCCTCACAGTGGCTTGTGACAGCACCCCCTGCAGGAACAGATTGAAGAATTTATCTCCAAGAGTTTCAGGGGCTGAGAGGAAGCTTGGGAATTTTGCTGCTGAGGACAGATGCTGTTGACAGCCCCTCCTCGGTGGGTGGCACTGACGGGCAGAGGTGTTATCACCGGGACTAAGGTGCCAGTGCAGGAAGTTGGAGACTCTATTGGCTGCCAGTGTGTGGTCTAAACTCCACGCATCCTGGCAGTGGCAATGGGCAGCAGCTGGTTTAAGGGGACAGAAATGGGTTATGTAGGAGACAGAGACCCAATGGCATCCATGTGCTCGTGAAAGCCCCTTCCAGCTGTTGCACAGTACCCCTAAAAGCCGCCCCAGGTGTAAAGGATGTCTGGTTAAATAGCTCCTATCTCTCCAGCAGTACATGAGAAAGAGAAGCAGTGTGTCCTCCTCAGAGTCTGGCCTAGCGCTTTCTGCCTCACCTTAATGATGCTGATGGTTTTGATCTGAGTGGTGGGCCTGAGGAAAACAAAGACATTAGTTCTACTGTGAAGAAGGAAGAGAGGGAGGAGTGGGCCAGAGGGAGGTAGCAAGAAGGCCAGCCCCCTGTGCATTTCAACAGAAAACAGTCTTGTTTTTTCCAGGCCCCGTTTTCCATTTCAAATCAGCCCTGACACTTCTGCTAAGTTCTTTTAATAAGTCAGGTTTGTTCATTAAAAGCCATTCATCGCAAATGTCACAGCCAATTTCAGAGAAAAATGACATTTGAAGGAGAAGGAACACCCGCTGCAGTGCCCATCAGCCTGCTCTTTGTCAGAAGCAGAGAAACACGGCACAAGGACACATTGCAGGGTCCCTTCCACTCGGGCTCCTCCTTAGGGACACGAGTTTGCTGGCCTCAGCTCAAGAGTGTTGACTTGGGAATCCGCATCACAGTCATCTTTTCACATGAGAGGCCTAGGACTCAATTGTGGCCTAATAGTCACAGCTCTGCACTGGGGGCGCTGTACTGCTGTATCACCCCAGGGAGAAGGAGAGCTCTGGGGACACCTCCCATCCCCAAGGAGCTCCGTGGAGAAAACCTGCTGCACTACCCTTGGAGAGAGCCCACCTCTGGCCATCCAATTCTGCTGGTCATTGTAGATGGGTGAGTTCATGTCCTTGTCCCTCCTCACCCCCTCTATAGAGGTTAGCACCAGTGGGAGTCCCTGAACACAAGGATTCACATTGTGCCAGGCCTGGGAGGAGAGACATGGAAGATAGGCTCCTTGTACCTTCATCACCCCTTGCACACCCCACATATAATCTGCACCAAAGGAGCAGGGTACTAGCAAACCCTGCTCCCATAGATCATCCCAGGGTCAGTCCTCTCTCCGTGTGTGACCCCTGCACAGACCCCAGTGGGGAATGCTGCTCTGCTGGGACAGTCCCTGGAGAGTATGTCTGAAGAACCCTTTCCCTGAGCCCCGCTCACACCTGGAAAGTGAAGGCAGTTCACCCAAGAGAGCTCCTGGGAATGCCTGCCTGAGAGGCCCTCTTCCCCAGCCCCATCAGAGCAGACTGTTAGTGAGAACTAGTCCCGTGGGGACCTTCAGGGGATTCCAGCCCTCATCTAGCTCTGCTCCTGTGGACATCACAGGGAATTCCTGATGAACGTCCTAGAACACCTAAGAGAACCATCTCCAAGCCCCTCAACTATTAACAAGCTATGTAGATATACGGACATTTCCTTTGTAGAGCACTCTCATAACAGCTGCTGTACTGCGAGGGCTGGTGATGAAAGAGAAATAGAAAGGAGGTGGGACCAGAGACAGTGGGGGAAGGAGGAAGATTAAAAACAGGGAAGGTAAAATATAAATCAGGGGAGAAAGCCCGATCTGAAAAAAAGAAATGTCTGGAAGAAAGAACAAAATAACCAGAAGCCTTATAAAGGATGAAACATGACAGAAACATTAGCCTGAAGGGGATACAGATGCTGAACATAACTAACGAAAGGCTGCACTGAGAGATAGAAGGGAAAGTGGAGATTAGGAGAAAAAAAAGAAGGGAGGGCTAAGGGATTCCTAGCAGGTGATTTTTGTTGCTGTTATTTCACTGACCGTTTTCTTTCTGTGACACTCTGAGTCTATGATTCAATAGCAGTTTATCTGCTTCTGTAAAGTCTCCAATGTCGGCCCAGGCAAGGGGGCGGGGGTGACACATCCAGCTCCGCAGAGAAAAGAATGCATGAGAGAAAGGATGGTTCAGTGGTTAAGATACTAGCCTGCGATCTGGGTTCAATTCTTTGCTCTGCCACAGATTTCCTGTTTGTGCCATTGGGCAAGTCACTTAGCTTCTCTGTGCCTCAGTGGGATACTAGCAAGGGGATAATATAATTGGCCTTCCTCACCAGGGTATTATGAGGATAAATACATTATAGATTGTGGGGTGCCCAGATACTACAGTAAGGGGGGCCAGAGCAACCTGAGTAATTTTTTTAAGAACTGAGCAAGTGTGTAGGATGGGTGACAGGGTGAGGCATCCTATATGTTAGCCTCCTTAGGCCCATGAGATGACTTACCTTTTGCAAAGCCTGTCAGTCTGGATGCTTCAACAGTATGACAGTGAATGACAGAGAAATGCCAGTAAATAAATGCGTGGCCTTAAACCAGTCAGTCTAGCTAGGAGCATGTTCGGCACCCAAGCACTCTAGCCACTGTCTACGTGTCATAATCTCTTCCTCACACGTTGATTTTATTCTTCCTCCTTCCCAAGCCTATCTTTCTCCCTTGCCCCTGAGGTAAATGGTACTTAACCTTAAGAGGTTGTACAAGGCTTTGAACCCTGGGGATAAGACTGTAAAGGCTCTGGGAGATAATGACTGGCTTGCAGAGCTGTAATTTACACAATTGCCAGTCGACATTATTTAGCCTGGAATCATTCCTCACTCACTTTAGCGATGAAGGGCAACATCCTATGCAGAATGGGATGATGCTGAGAGGGCCCTACAGAGAGCTCTCTCCCAGCACCCTACTGCCAGGGTCCCCCAGAAGCTCATCGATTGTATCCCATTGCTATTTGTTCATTCTGGTTTCAGCACAGAATGCGCCTTCTATACTTGCTCACCCAAGGACTTCACTGGTATTTAATAAAGTCGACGGGCAATCTCCTAATTTGCTTTCATAATGAAAACATAATTGTTTCTGCTGTTAAAACTTAGTGACTCTCCAATGTAAATGGAAGGTTCTTGGAGCAGTGCAATAAATCACAGAAGAGTGCAACATTCAGGGAGGTTATTTCTACCTTCCCTTAGGAAATAAACACATTATCACATCGCCCAGGGCACTGGTGTTCTGGAGGAAGAGCAAAGAAGGAAAAGTCATTTCTTTCAAATGTTTCATAAAGGGAGAGAGGCAGGGTTTGTGGTTTAGGGCAATATCACTCTCTTTTGTCTCATTCACTCACACTTTGTATCCACCTCTCTATCTCACACACACATGCCAACTCAGGCCATGTCCACACTAGCACTTATGTCGGCAAAACTTCTGTCACTCAGGGGTGTGAAAAACACATCCCGAGTGACATACATTTTGCCAGCATGAGTGCCTGTGTACACAGGGCTATATTGGCGGGAGATGCTCTCCTGCCAGCATATCTCCCACCACTCACTGAGCTGGTTTTATGACATCGATGAGAGAGCTCTCTCCCGTTAGCATAATGCAGCTACACAAGTATATTGGTACATCTGTGCTGCTGTAAGCTTGTAAGTGAACACATGGCCTTGACCCAAATCCCCCCATACCTACACACACACCTCACCATACAGACACACCTCTGCATACACACACGCACTCAGACATGCTCATACTGCAATCTCTATGTAAATGCACACACATGTACATGCACACAAATACACATGCACACTCCCACCCTAACTTAAAGCCCCACATACGAGTCGGGACACACACACACACACACACACACAATCCATCTCCTGACATATATACAGATGTGCACTCCTACACAAGCCCCCTCTCACAAAGCAGCCTGGGCCCACAGACAGACATCTCACGGTAACCTTAGTACGATGGTGGGAAAATAAGTTATATTTCAAAGTGCGGTGTGTCAGCCATTGCGAGAAGTTGGGTATGGAACTAGATGAGCCTTTGGATTATCCCCATTTGGCAATTCCTAAATCACATTTTGAGATCCATTGTTCCCAGCAGAAAGGAAGTAGCACCATCTGTCACCAGAGCCTGTCCTTCAATATTTGACATGTCCTCTCTTAAGGGCATGTACCCAGCATTTGCAAGGAGATGGAATACATCTAATGGGTCTTTTCTGTCTCTGATTCGTAGGATCATATATCATGAGCCCATGTTGTTCTCCCTGCTTTGGGGTGCCTGCTCATCAACAGAGATGGGGGGTTCATTTTGTAGCAGCCTCCAGAGGTCCTCAGATCAGGGTCCCATTTTGCTGGAAACTACAGACTCAGCAAGAGAGAGAGGGTCGGTCCCTGCTCCAAAGGGCTTCCAATCTAAGGCCCCTATCCTGCCAAGACGTGTCCTGGGACACCTCACAGGGCTTAAGTTCAGCCCAAGTATATGTCTTGGCAGGATCAGGGCCTAATTTAAGACAAATGGATGTATGACACACAGATGGGATGGGGAAAAGAGGGGAAAGGTGACAGTGACTAGCTCACTTTTTGTGTGACTGGGTGGTCCTCAATCATTTTATGTCATTGCTGTTTTGCTAATTATAAGCTATAATTAAATGAATACATCAAATAGATCCCAGCACTCATCTGGTTTGGCTGTGTGTCCCCATCTCCCCAGTGTCATCGGCTTCATCTCCTTGTCAGTGCAGGTTTGTTCCCCATATCATACTGAGAGCCATCCCTACAGCAGCGGGTTATCCAGCTGGCCCAAACACAGGGGATTTGTGCAGAGATGAAATTGCAAGACACAGTCCATGCAGTAATATTTTTTAGAGGGGGAAAATGAGAGAGGAGAAATAAAAGAAACCTGCCTCTATAAATCATTGCCATGAGACTAGCATGAAAAGGCAGGTGTCTTCAGACACAAATAAGCAAAGGGTAGAAGTGAAGAAGGCATTTGCAAGCCCAGCTGTTAGACTCTGGAAATATACATCAGGTGTCCCTGACACAGTGTTATTAGCTTTCCTATGCTGAATTGCATAGAGATAAACTTGGGGCTGGGAGAGAAACCACAGAGATTATTGTCAGTTCTGGCACCGCCACTCACTGTTTTTTCTTTTAAACCAGGAACACAAAGGAAATTCATGGCATTTCTGCAGCTAATACAGCAGGAAGCATCGGTGGGCTTGAAAGGGGAGATGGAATTAGCGGGATCACCAGACAGTGGGATTTGACTGGAGGGGGGACAACAGGAGGATGGCAGGGAGGGAAAGAACGAGAGGATGCGGGGAACTGATAGGAGTAAAATGATAGTTTGATGCATCAGTGGGAGGGGAAAAAAAAGAAACTTTAATAAAACAAATTGAATTTAAATCCTTCAGGAAAGCTGTTTCCCAGCAAATAAGTGCGGGGAATGGCGGGTTTATGTTACACTTGTATGACCATGTGGCTTCTCATGCACAGTTTGCTAAGAGGAGGTGTGGAGAGGAAAAATGAAACTGCAGGACGTGTGCAGTACGGGACAGTGAGTGTGGAGCTGACAGTTCCCCCGCTTGACACACATGCACAAACACTTCAGACACATTTGCTTTCCCCCACATTGCTCATCAACTCCACAGGGCTCCCTGGCCCCCCACTTACCTCTTTTACATACCACTTGCCCCTGATACCAGACTCACACCTCTCTTAGCCCCCCACATTTCCCCACCCGACCGCACACTGCAGCTTCCTAGAAAACAACCAAGGCTCAAGCAGGTTCCTGTAACTCAGCTGAGTCCCCACATCATACGCAGCCCCCCAACCTCTCCATCTGCCCACTCAGCCCCTGCACAGCCCAGTGAGCTCCCCAGGTCAGTTCTGCAAACAGCCCCCAACTTCCTCCCAACCCAAGCCCACCTTCAGCTCTACTTTGTTGGCTTTCATGAAGTGAACCAGGCTCCTAACATATAAGTCATGAAAAGGCAAAGCAAATGTTCGGAGGATCTACCGGGCCTCAGTGCTGGCGCTGTGATGCTGGAATTCAGGTCAGTCCCAGCACTGGGGCAAAAGCCCCAAGCTCAGCAAAGCAGAAGCCTGGATTTTGCACTGGGCTTTAGTCTGATGCCATGAGGAAGGAACAAGGGAGATTGGGAGCCTGCACTGATTTCTTCTGAGTTCCTAAGAAGAGGCGGGGGGAGGAATGATTTTAGCTACACTCTCATAAACTCAGCCAATGCACTCGGACCTGATCCCCTACAACATACAGCTCAGCCAATACACTCCACTGCCCACCTCCAGCACTGCCTGCTAGTCAGCCCTGGGCCCCTCCTAGGCAGCAATAGGCTGCTGATCACGCCTAATCATGCGATGATCCCGTGAACTAAAGGAGAAGTCACCCAGCTCATTGTCACTTGTAATGAATAGGATTTGATGTCAGGGCTCCAGAGAGGTGAAAGCCTGGTGCATTAACTCCACTATTGCCAAGTTAACTACCCATATCATTACAGATACCATCAGCAATAAAGACTAAAAAGAGCTCAAAGCAATTGTCAGCAGTGTAAAGAAAGAGTGTGGCGCACTGTGGAACGGGGATAAATACATCAGATTCATGGCTCAGCTCCCTGTCATGCTCAGGCATCTTTCCCAGCAAGTGCCTCAGTGGGAGAAGTAATTACCTGCACACTTTGTACAGAGGTTTTGGTGGTACCTATATCCTGAGTAGACACAGATGTGTTTGGGTGATACCTACATGGACAGGTTAGTATTTTATATGGATACTCAACCAGGATAAGTCATCCGTGGAGCAAAGAATGACTGCTCGGAGAATGGATCTGAATGGAGCATGTATCACCTGCACTCTGTCCCAAAGTACCTTTTATTAAATCCCTTCCAGAGCTGGGTTCAGGTATTTCCTTGTGCTGCTTTGAGTGGCCGGGGGGAGAGAGAGTTGCATAAATCCTTTGGTGGGGAGGAGTAAAAATCCTAGTTAGGAGTTCCCTGAGTGAGAGGTTGTTTTTAAGACTGCATCAGTTTACCATGTTTCAATATTTAACAAGCTCAAGAAATGGGGGGGGGGAGTTGTGGAGGGGGAGAAGAACAAACAAACTAAACTTTTTCCAAGTTTGATAGTTGTTTGTGTATTTTCACATATAAATTAGGAGAGCCCAGTCCTGGAATAATAGGGAGCTCTGTAAAAAAGAAAAGGAGTACTTGTGGCACCTTAGAGACTAACATATTTAATCCATCTGTTTGCATTTGGAGAGGAAGATGATGTCTGTCTGTATCTGTATGAGTTTTTTCATGAAGTTGATAGATTTCCACTCCATATGGCTACATTCAGTGTCTTGCATAATAACAGGTTTCAGAGTAGCAGGGAGCTCTGTGGGTCAGGAATGAGGGGCCTTGGAAGAGTTATGTGGGGAGCCCAAGATCTTCAGATCCAATGGTGATGGGTGGTGACTTTATAAAACTGGGATAGATATATAGATGGGACGGCATAGCAGGGGGGCTGCAGAGCAGGAGTTAGGAGCATGGGCATAGTTGGGCGGGGAGTCCAGGACTGAGGTAGCGGTTTTGGAATCATGAAAACCTTTGGCTGCTCTTCCTTTTCATTTCATGTGGATGTCCGCTAGGTCAGGCCAGGCTGGAATCAGAAGTTCTTGTGATATTTCTGACCTGTCCCAAACCAGGAGCTACGGAACCAGAAATCTCTGAAAAAAGGAAGACCATTCTTGCATCATTTCCAGCCTAATTTGTGGACCCATGTCATTCAGATTGTCAGGAGAAGTATCCCAATCTTTGGGTGTTAATTCCAACATAAAGGACCCTCCGGTCCTTTTGTGACTGGCCAATCAGCAGCATGTGTGTAATATCCTGTATGTGCTATACAGCGTGGTGTGTGCATTCCTTCTATCCCTTTGCTTCAGCCAGACGGGTCTTACAATGTGATCTTCTGGATTTTAGTGGCATGAAGGGAAATCTGGAAGCTATTGCGCTGGTGCATTTCTCAGATGGGAATGCCATGCCCAGTTCATTTCCTTTTAGGAAACACAACCCCGGGGGATAATTAGAGCTTCTTTGCGTACACAATCCCATATTGTTTATCCAACACAAATTAAAAAATGTGGTCCTCAAGAACATGGAGCTGGGGAGATAAAGGAATGATCAGCTCCCAGACGGCTTTCATTACTGGCCTGACACACCGGGCCTCCCCTGAAATGGTTTTGTGTTTTAATATAACAATGGAAGGCAAGTCAGGGCCGTGTGTGTGTGTGTGTGTGTGTGTGTTGGATGGTTGGTTTTTTAATAAAAATATCCTGTCAAAGAGATTGTGAAAATACCAGCAGTGTTATTCATAAAGAGGAGCATTGAAGATTCAGGCCACTGCCCATAGACACCCACAAGCCATGTGAAAGCTCCATCATACTTTTTTAGGAAATGCTGGTACTGTCGGAATGAACTTGCTAACTTATATGTGTGTCACTGCCCTTTAGTGGCTAGAATGAGAATTTCTCAGAGGTGTGTCATAGCCCCTTTACTGCTATTAGTTAACAAAGATTCTCCAATCACTCGAGAAGAAGTTTGCTGTTTTGGAGCAGGGGGATCTGAGTTCTATCCCTGCAGCTGCTGGTAAATTGCAATAGTCAAGCCTTTACGGAAGTATTTTTCTTCCAGTTGTCACATTGTGGTCCTCAAAAGAAAAGAAATGCTGCTATCCTGGACCTCACATGAAAACCCTTTTACAAGCAGCCATAACTAATAAAAAGTTTATTTCTACAGCTGTTTACCAGGGAAAGGGATGAGCTGTAACAATGAAGCAGTGAACAAGCTGGCCCAGAGCTAGAGCAGGGCCAGGCTGGTCCATATGCTTCATGGCAGGGCAGGGAAGCCACTCCCCAGAGCTGATCTCAGCTGCTGGGAGGGAATCTTAGTGGCTCTGAGTGCTTTTTCTCTGGCCTCAGGATTTGTTTGCAGTCCCTGTGATGGTTACCCTGTTGCAGAGCCCTTTCTCTTCTGGGTGAGATGAACCCAGTACCAGCCAACTAGACAATCTCAGGACCCAGCATGAAGCCTGCAAGGTTAAGGGTCTCCTGGAATGACTCTCAAGCCATCTTCTCTGCAATAAAACAATGACTGATGTAACGAGTGAAAAGCTCCTGGAACATATGGGGGAAGTGCATGCAAATAACCGCATCAGGAGTCCCCAAACAGCTCCCCTTGGATCATACCCTGGGGCTCAATTCTGGTGAGCCTGATGAGGGCAAGGTTTTGGGTGCAAGGCCGGGGCACTGTCCCAGTCGGGAGAGGGGTTGCAGCCCCCCTCCCTGGCCCCAACTCAGGAACAAATGGCAGTAGAGGCATCTTTTAAAATCTTTCCTCCTCCTCCCTGTCCAAGCCGGAGCTTGTTATGGGCAGCGCTGTTTGCTTGTTTTGTTAATGCGGCACGGAGAGGCCCCGTCTCAGTTTGCAATACTTAGCATCTCTCTTCAGAGCCCTGGCTCCTGCCCTGACAGCAAGGAATTCACTGTACATTTTCCAGTGTGGTTTCTGTGGCATGGAAACATACTTTGGAATCTTAGTTTAGAGACTCCTCTCAAAATCCCTCCTCTTCTTGCTCTTTTGTCCTTTGAATGTGACACAGCAGATCTCCCTGGGCTTGGTACACCAGTGAAATCTCCTTTGAAATACCTGCTTGGCCTCTCCTGCAGCTGAAAAGAAAAAGTCATACTGAGCATGTTCTATATCCCTACATTACTGTCTGAGGAAGTAAGTGCAATTGCCCAGCCCTTACAGACTACAGATTCCAGACCCGTAATCTGTTCATCTGACATGATTATCTTTGTGGCCATATATGTACCGAAGTTAGATAGATAAAGATCACTGATCCTCACTGGCCCTCTCAGCAGCCATTATCAGTTGGCAATTTCCCGGAGGCATTACAGGAAAGTGGAAGTTGAGGACAGAATAGTAGCTGGCTTTACCGGCTAGTTTGGGGAAAGTGTTTCATGCCCATGATGCAGTGTGGAAGAGACATGAAGCCACTTGCAGGAGAAGACAAGAAGGTGTTTCAGGGTGATGTTTTCACTGGCGAGAATGTGTGAACATCAGTGTTAACAGGAGATGTCATTTTGGCAAGTTCCTCTGCAGTGTTGGAAAGCCAAATGTTGCAGCCTTGTGCTAGTGGGTGAGAGTGGCAAGTGAAACTGATTAGAAGCCAAAGTGAAAAAAACTGACCCATCTGGTTCTGCTGACCCACACCTGCAGCTCACCACACCTGCATCTTGCCACACTTGAATGGCATGGGGAGAAATATAAAGGATGCAAAGCCAGCATTTGTACTCCATTGAAATCCATTGGGTGGGGAGATCTTTTTGAAGGGGAAAAGAGGAAAAAATGTTATTTATTCCCCTAAAACAGAAGGACCCTCTCTCCTGCTGCACATGAGGGCAGTTAGCGAGCGAGATGGCAAAAGCAAACAAGCTGCACAAAGGAGAAGAGTCATTGGCACATTTAACATTCTTTCTATTTTAATCATCTCCGGTGGAACTGGAAATCCAAGCAAAGAGCACGAGGGTTCTCACTATGATTCTCACCCAAATTCAACAGCATCCACCAAAGATCAGCATCAACTAGCTGCAATTTGCTCTGAGGATGACTGCAGTGACTTCTGTCCAGGGATCTGTGGATGGGGCTCCTTGTTCATCTGAAGGAGTCACCACACGGCTTGATCCGAGGTGAAATTCTCCCTGGCTGAAGCAAAAGGAAGTTCAGAAAGCCCAGAACACATTTCCATTCTGTCCTGCGGCACAAAAGAGCAACCATTCAGATCTCCCATTCCTTGTCTCTGAGTTCAGGGAACATGTGGCTGGCAGATTTCTATTAACTGTGTAGCCTTCTCTCTCTCTCTCTCTCTCTCTCTTTTTTTTTTTCTGCTTGCTTGACAGAATTTAGATTAGACAAAACATGAGATCATTTCTGCCTGGGAAAAGAAAAAAACCCTCACCTCTCTCTCTCTCTGCAACCCCCACCCCCCACCCACCCCACCCCCAATCCCGCTTAGCCTGCTGCTATCCAGAATTTAGGGCATCATCGAGATTAATGGCAGCAGACACATTGCTTACCGCAACCTCAATTCCCAACCATCCTCTGACCATGTCTAATGAAGCTGTTTGCTCATGCTGCCTTGCTGTGGTCTCGCCTGGTGGCCTCATGCTCTGCATTGCATGGGCCCTTGCTCTCGAGAGATAGTGGAAGGAACTGGAGGCTGCCAGTTTCTCCTTAGCATCATGGTCTGCCAACGTCAAGGCTTGTTGGGGGGGTTTATGGCAGGTCACACCCTAGGGCAGTCACACCCTAGGACTATTGGAGGTTACAAATGGCATCCCATCTTATTGTTACAAGCAGAACTTTCATCCAACTCCCTCCCTTGCCCTCCTCCATCAAACATTGGTGTTTCCAGCAAATTGGAACTCAGATCCAAACCAAAGCCTGGGCAGGAACGTTCCGCTAAAGCAAAACCGCCCTGTGCACTTTGGGGAATTCAGCAAGTGGCCAGGAGGATTAAAAACTGAATTCTCTATTCAAGCAATACTCCCCAATGCCACATGTTCTCACTCATTTGTACTTTTCTCCCTAATAAAGAAAGGGCTACATGGATCTCACATGGCCCCTGCACTCCCCAACTTCCAGAGGTGCCATTCTTGCAAGTAGATTTGGAGGTGATGGTGATTCAGATTCATATCACAGAGTTGAAATGCTTCCCTAGTTCAAAGGCCTTTGAATACAAAAATCATCCCAGTATGAGCAGTTGGGTATTCATCCCTCACAGTTCAGAGCCCCAGGAATTGTTGCTGTCATAGGCATCCTCATCATGTGCTCCTCCCCTGTTATCCCACCTGGGCTGTCACCAGCTCCACACAACCATATTTCTAGGGGAGTTGAGAGTTTTGTTTTCCAGATCTACTTCTACCCACTGTGCCATCTTCACTCTTCATAGTACTGACCCTCTCTCTGGCTGGGGAGAATTGCTGGCAGCTCTTGTGTGCCAGCTGCACATCAGGGCACGCAAGAGTGACATGAAAATCCTGCCTTCCTTCCCCTGCCCAAGGTGGAGCAAGCTGCTTCTGCATGCCCTCCTGCGCACAGGGTGCAAGGGCTGAGCAGTGTGTTTTTAACTGAGAAAATATCCTTTCCCACTCCGGGTTGCAAATATATCCAGGAGCTGGGGATGGTACATCCTCTGCTTCCAGCAGTTCTTGTCTGAGAATTGCAGGTGGGGATTTTCTTCTTTCCTGTGCAACCAAGAAGGCTGTAACATTTTCTTTTGAGCCCCTAATGCAGACAAGACCATTGCTGCATTTTTGCCTTAAGCAGCATCAGAAGCTGTTCCCAGCATTAAGTGACTCGATGGGGAGTGGTGGGCTAGCAGCACCAGTGGTCATATACAGTTATGGAGGCATCCCATTCTGGGCAAGCAGGCCATTATTCAGTGTGTGCAGATATGCTGCATCTGAGCCTCATGCTCCTCATGAGAGATAGATGAGGCAGCTCTAATCTGTAGGTTTTATGGCAGCCAGCTCATGAGGTGAACAGGAGTTGGAGACTGGGGAGGAGGTCACCCAGCGTACCAGGGTTATGGAGAGTGTAAGATGGAATCCTTGCTAGTCACAGAGGGAAGTGCACCATCCTAAAATTGCCCTGCCAATGGCCCTCTGCCAATGAGGTTAGTCCCCAGCACAGCTGCACTTCCAGGCCCAATGGGGATGGGCTTCCAACATGCTTCACCGACCACTCTTGCCTCTGCCATGTTATGCTGCAAAATCTCCACTGAGATTCTCATCCTTGCCCAATTGGGACTGCAGCGGGACATCTTGGGCCACTTGCCATTGCTCTTCCATTTCAGACCCAGCCAGGATGGGGGAAACAGAAAGCCAAAGGAACTGTGTTGCTACTCAAGTTCACGTTTTCATTGAGAACCAGGTAGGTTCTTATTTTATCAAAAGCTTTGCTTAACCCTTAAATGCTTTTTCATTGATGCCATGCTGCTGCTATCAAAACACACACTACCTAAGAGTAACGAGGACAAACCATACACATACATGAGTGTATGACGGATGCATATGTGTATCTGAGAGCTTCTCTCCCCATTTCTTCTCCTGTTCCTGATCTTCCTTTTGAACAAGATACCTGTATAACCAAACTTTAATGAAGACAATTTAATAATCAACAGGAAGCACTCAGCCTGGATTACCCTACAGCCATCAGAACATAACGTGATCATGCCTAACAAACCCGCGGCTTTGTCCTAGGAGAGTTTCACAAAGGTTTTAGTTTTGTTTTTTCTCTACATGAAAGTCATTCATACTCCACAGAAATGGGAAGTGGCACAAGAAGTTCTTTACCTTAAATTCAACAACCTTGGGATTTGCCGAGCAACGTTTGAGCCGCTCCAATTTCCATTCCTGCACAGGTCACTTGGGAAGAGGAAACCAAATGCTTTGGTCAAGCCTGCTGTAGTACTCATCAGGAAGCAGGGCTTGCTTAGGACTTAGTAAACACTGTATTTAGCAGCATCATAATGCATAAAATAGCAGCATGGCCAACCCTAAGAAATCAAATATTTCAAGGTAGGTCAAAAGAGCATAAAGAGATTTTTTATAACAAAGGTGGGCTCTTTTGCTTTGCCTTTTGGTTTCTGAGCCTTCAGGGTGCACTTGGATTGTGTTTTCAAGTTTTCTCTACAACCAAGAGGACTAGAAACTTTTTTTTTAAATGAAAGTTGAGATTCTCATGTAATCACTTGATTCCAGGAGCTGGGGTTTTAGGAAAAAGGTGAAATATTTCAATATTTGAGATAAAAACATAGGAGTTGGCAACACTGAAAATGGTTCATTGTCTGCCTCAGAGAACACAGAAATGCCCTCTCTCTCCCAGTCTTAGGGTGACCAAATAGCAAGAGTGAAAAATCGGGACGCGGTGGGGAGTAATTGACACCTATATAAGACAAAGCCCCAAATATCGGGACTGTCCCTATAAAATCGGGACATTTGGTCACCTTATCCAGTCTCTCTCTAGCCTACTTCCTTTTTAATGTGCACTTCTTGTAACACTTATGGTGTCCACAAGATGGTACTATGCCGCATCCATGAGTCAGGTATCCCTCCTTCCTATGGAAGTGCTGGAAACCACAGACTACATTCAGCCATTCGTCAGTTAAACACAGTTTTTCCCTCCGAGCCCCAGTAATTGCAAATGGTATTTGCTTATTGAGAGTTGCGGGAAGGAGGGAAAAGTATCCCCATTGCTAACACAGAAAATGTCCTTTTTGGTGCCAACTAATCCCGGAGGAGCCCTGGAGATATGCAGTTCAGGTCCACCCATTGAACTACATCTGGATGGGTTAGGTCATATGTCACAGCACTGAGCCACATTAGTTGCCTGGCACAGCATCAGCTGTCTATGAAGCCCTGTGCAAGATATTCACAACAACATTACAAAACATCAGAGCTTGAGGTCTCAGATTTGTTCCAATTATTTGAAAACCCTACAAAATATCATATTTTCTCCTCAGCATAATGGACTACTGCCTGAATGAAAAAATAGCAATGATCCAGTGAAAGTCTATGAAATTTTCAAAGGCTAAAATTCCATTCAAGATCAGTGTTCACAGAGATGCTACAGTGCTGCTAAGCTTTTCACAAAGAACAGAAGGTTGGTCCAATAAAGATACTACCTCACCCACCTTGTCTGTCTATATCCTGGGACTGACACAGCTACAGCTACTCTGCATACAAAGAGAGGAGAGAAAACATTTCAGTATTTGCATGTTTCACTGCGAGAAACAATCACAAAATGTTGGGGGCACAACTTTTATTTAAAAGTGGCACCCCATTTCACACAGCCTGGGGTTGCTGTGTGGACTGGCACAAGCCATGCAAATAAATAGGGTGAATCCTTGGAGCTACTTAGGTGCCTAAATCCAGATTTAGGCAGGCAAACCCCTATTTTAGGTGCCCATCTCCCCACTGTGATCCACAAAACTCCCACTGAACCTTGTAGGCACTTAAATTCACTGGGCACCTACGTTTTTCAAAGTAAAAATTCCCTAGGAGACCTAAGTTATTGCCTACGGGCTTGTGCACTGCTCTCTCACTCTAGGCATCCAGTTGCCTAAGCCCCAGAGCAATTCAGAAACCAGGAGAAAACAGGTGTTTGGCTGCCTAATTTGCCTGATCCAGTAGATGCATTACTGGACTGGGATCATTCAAAGTCCAGGAGGTGGTGGTGGTGGTGGTACCACTACCCTCCTTATAACTTTTAATCCAGTAGACAGAGCAGTCACTAAGGATGTGGGAGATCCAGGTTCAATTCCCCTCTCAGAGAGGGAGAAATAATTGGCCCCAGGGTCGCCCACCACTCAGGAAAGTGAGCTAACCATGGGGCTTTGGATGTTTTGAGCTGGGGCTCCCTCAACCTTCCTGTTGAAGCTATTCCCCTATGGGCAAATAATGAAAGAGTGCTTGCAGAAGGGGGATTTGAGCCAGGATCATCCTGTCCCCCAAGGTGAGTGCCCTAACCTCTGGGTTACATAGTCAGATGCTCTACTCTGGTCCCATAAGTCTTTATTATATATCCAAAGTGGAGCAGTTTCAACTGGAGAGGCTCAGGGACCCTCCCCAGCTCAGCTTATCCCATAGTTCAGTAGGTAACTATTTGGCACCCCTGACCAATCCTTTCTCCCCATCTGGTAGAGAGGGAATTGAACTTGGATCTCCCATATCCCATGTGAGTGGACTTAACCACTGGGTTTAAAGTTGATGAAGTGAGCACTAGTACCACCACCATCTCCTCTGGCTGTTTTGTGGAGAGCAAGGCAGGTGCCTAGCTCATTCCAAAAAGAAATGGCATAGCACCTAGCAGGACAGTGGTTCCCATTCATGGATTATCAGCAGAGCTAGGCACCTGTCTCTTATAAAGGGGCAGTGCTTAGCACATCAACATTTCCCATTGGCTATCTTAGGTTGGGAGCTGCCACACCCACCTTGCCTTTGTGGATTACTGCCTAAGGCATCCGTCCCCAGTCATTATATAGGGATTCAAGGTGCCTAACCCCGCTTGGTGGATTGTAGTGTGTTCCGGTGATTTTCGAGGCACCATGATGCTCAGAGTTGTACCACCCAAGTCCCTTCATGGATTCCACCCATACTCTTCAATAGCTTTTTGAAAGGGTCAGGGGAGAGCGGGGTGAATGGCAGAGTGTTGAGGGTTTGAACTCCAAAGAGCCTGAATCATCCAAGGAACACAAGCTTCAAGTTTTCTTTAGAAAATAAAGAACACCCCAGACTTTTCTCTGGTATATTTTATTTCCTGCTAGAATCTCCATCCTCTAGACTCCTCTTTGTGCTCCCGAGGCTAGCATTTACCAGTAAAAACCGCAATGAACGCAACCCCTTTGTAGCTGGCAGACGCCCCTCAGTAAAATACTAACCCATTTCTCCTTGGAAGGGAAGTACTTTCCCACACACGCATTTCCTGAAGGCTGTGCTAGTTGCAGGAGCCTCAAAATCCATTTACTCCAAGTTGCTCGTTTCCTTTGCCTGCATGTTTTCTTGCTGGGGTAACTCTCTCACCCCAAGCTTCACATCCAGTCACGGCCCTGGCAGCCGCTGTGTTCTGTGACCAGGGCCTGCAGATTTCTGGGCGTCGGGGGCCTCCTATTGCAGTCCATAGTTTAGAGGCATGGCTAGCAGCACACAAGTCTGCTATTACAGCGTATTAGGAGGGCTATTTATAGCACTCGCTCATTTAAAAGGAATTACTCATTTTTTTTGGCCTTTCAGAAACTGTAAGGAGCTGGTTTTAAACACATGCAGGCAGGCAGATGTGGCCATGGAATAGATCTCTCTGATGAAATGTCCCAAAACCTACCCAAGCAGAAGTAAATAAAGCTGCTGTGCAGATTTCAGGTAGGTGCAGGGATGGGTGGAGTGGCTGGTGAATAGACTCGACACTCATGCATCCTTTCCACTATTACTAGGGCTGGTCTAGCATTTGAAAAGACAGGTTTGACAGAGCTGCGGTGCATATGAGTGTGAAAAATTCACACCCCTGAGGGCCCTAGCTACATCAACCTAGTCCCCAATGTAGATGCAGCGCAGTTGATGAAGAATTCTTCTGTTGACCTAGCTACAGCCACTCAGGAGGTGGATTAGCTAGAGAGATGGAATAAATACTTTCCATTGCTGTAGGCACTATCTCAGCATGGCTATAGCACTGCAGCTGTGCCCTTGTAGCACCCGTAGAGTAGATATGGCCTAGATCAGTTCAGAGTCTCCATTTCCATCCTCCCACAGAATTGCCCGGGGCCTAGTACCGCTCCGCACCTGTCCTTTCATTCAGCTTTATATATCCAGCACCAAATGTGGTCAAAACCCAGCCCTTTGGTATCCACCCAACTCTCTATATGCATCAGAAGAGGGTCCCCAGCTGGAGATGAAAAATAAAGGTGAGGTATTAAAGCAGGGAGCAAGTGCCAGTGCATGGGTTTTGCATTTATTAATCGTGAGGTCAGCACTGGTAGAGTTGTACAATGGATCCCTCCATGGGGAAGGAAGGAATAATTCCCTAATATTTTGGGATCAGCACCAGGTGCTGCTCACAGAAAAACCAACAGGGACTTAGCACCCAGGACTTTCTGATGTTTCAGACTGGCTGATGATGAGTGGGGGAAGTTACATGATTTTTTATTTCCCCAAAAAAGCCACCACACAGATTAAATTGCAATTTGCTGGGCATGCAGACAATATGAGCACTTCCCTGAGAAACAGGGCTCCTTGACATGCAGAGACTCCAGCTCTGTTCTCTCTCTCTTCTCAGAAGCCTTTTTAAAAACTTTTTTTTCTATTCAACAATGGATTTGCAAAACCTGGACCAAATTATAGCCCATTACCTGACCAACTCATTCCAAACCCTTGCATTAATGCAATCAATAAAGGGAAGCAGGCTCATAACACAGCTGAGTCCATGAGCCAAGTGTGTAGTCCCAGTCCCACTAAAGTCCCTCTGTCTGTCTCTCTCTCAATGCAGGGCATCTAATTTTCTGCCAACCCACAGACCACAGAGATCAAGATGGGTTGAACAATGTTACAAACAAGAAAAAAGAAAGAGGGGGTAGGCAGGGGGAATCTTCAGACTGGGAAGGAATGTAAGTTCTAAATTAGAATTTATTTTAAACTTCTATAGATTACTACTTGGATACGCAAACTGATTTCATATGTACGGCAGTGATCCCCAGAAGAGATAGCAGCGAAAATGAGAAGATGAGAAAACAGGCCGGTTCAGATGTATGCAAAGAAAAGGTCACGAGGCTGAGCAGCCTTAGACATGTATGCTTAGGCTTTCCCTCGTAATTTGCCTTCTGTTGATTGTTGGTATAGAATTTAATACATATCCTACCCAAATGGGAAGAAAAAGCAAGGAGAGATAATGTATGTACCTCTCATCCTTGAATCTCTGAGTGTTAGATATACTCTTCAGTGGTTCACTGTTTTAATCTTCTAATTTGCCTTTTCAAGTACACAAGTTAGCATGCTATAAGGAGTGCCATTAATACTGAATGGAAGACATTTAGTTGCAAAGACAACAGTGTAAAAATTTAACAGTGACCACCGTATAAAAATGTATCTATCATTGAAATGCGGCAAACTCTGGGGTGGATCCCAAAAGCTTTTAACAGCACACAGTAACCCTACTGCAAAGAGGAAGTAAGGGAGGCAGAACATAAGGACCCAAGCTGGAATTTCAGCAACACTGGAGTCTTTAGTGGCCACCTAGAGTTTGGGCCTCATTTCATATCTCGTCAAAAAGACTTTGCCTCCTTGCTGTAACTGTTCCTGTTCAGATACAGTTCTAACCAGTATGGAAGTGACTGCTGACAGAGTTAAATATTTCTGTCTACCCAGGACCTATAGCCTTATCTTGATATTTTTTGTGCTGCATGAGCACTGGCAGAAGCAACAGTGACATTGCAATTCATAGGCAGAGGCAGAAGTTAAAGTAGTTCCCCAGAAATTCTCCCCTACTGAAGATTACTGAGCAGGTGGGGAACAGGGATGGTGAAAGCAGACTACGCTGCAACTGAACTGGGAAGGAGACTGATCTCTTTTGCAATTACAGCTTACTTTAACTTTGCACTAAATCACTCTGAGCTGGGAAATGTTTGTCCTTTGCAAGAATGAAACACTGAGCAATAAAAATATTACAGGTACAAATGACCCAAAATGATTCTGCATGCAACAAAACATACACCACAGAACACCCAGGTGCAGAGGGTAGGCTTCATTGAGGGGCTATCGAAACTATCCTCATTTTATCAGACCCATTTCCTGAAGTCTTATATGTAGAAATAGTGAAAGTGGAAGCAGCTGCAAGGTGCAGTGTAGAACTGCTTCTCCATTCTCCCACCTACTATATGGGGAGAGTAGGGGAGAAGACATATCTCTGACATGCCCTTCCCCTAAGCAGGGAACTGCTACCAGCACCCCATATCCACTCTGGATTCCAAGACACAGGAGATGCTAGCAACACCACTTTACCAGTGAGGGATACCATCTATTAGAGTCATGGGCATAGGTCTGGCAGTGTTCCTGATTCATAGCCTCACCAGCCGCACATAGGTACAGTCATGCAGCACTGCAGTTTGTCCCACTGAGATGAAGGCAGTGATGGATTAGCACTGGGCCAATGGGGCTCATGCCCAGGGGCCCTGGCCAATTGGGCACTCCATGCCCTGACCCCACTTTGCGCCCCCCTCCCCAGTGCTCCTACCCAGGGACTGGGGTTGGAGAGCTGTAGCTTGCCCTGCTCCACTTGCCCACCTGGTGCTCCTACCAGGGAGGGGGGAAGCTCCTGCGTCCCGACCCCATCCCCCGGCAGGAGCAACGGGTGGGTGGGGAAGCGCCCTGGCAGGAGGCGGGGGGACTGCCGGTGGAAGAGAGTGTGGAGGGCCCCCACTTGCTCTGGCTGCAGGGCCCCACAAAACCTCAATTCGCCGCTGGATGAAGGGGAATGACAAGTTCAGTTTACTCCATAACTCTTTTTTCCCCTCATTCCTCTTTGCTCTGTAGCCAGGTGGTGTTGGTTTTCCCCTGCTTTTCTGCTGTCTGAAGGAGGTTTGGGAAATAAAGGGGTTTTAGCAAAAACAAACAAACAAAGGAGGAAAAGAAGGGAAACTTTTGGGAGAAAAAGCAGGGATAGGTGGAGGGCATTGATTGGCCAAGTCACAGGGAGGTGGAGCCAGGAGGAGCCTATAAAACTGATCTCCAAGGCCTATGCAATCAATTTAGGTCAGGACTCTGAGTTGGTCTGAGCTCTTAGTGCCTGCCAGTGGTTTGTCAAGGGGTAATGGACTCATCAATTAATGCCATACTGGTGTAGCGTTCTTATTTATAGTGCCCCAAAGATTAGGTAGGTGTCTCACCAGAAGCCATGAGAAGATATGTTTGCCCAATAAACTTTAGGACGTGGCATAGTTGAGGGGGGTTGTAGTACAGTGTAGATAGGGTGGGACTGGGATAGGGAAGGGGGAGGATTGTAGCAATATAACTATCAAGCAGATGTTCAGTTTATGCATGCCTCTCTCCTGGAAGTTCTGTACATACTATAAAAATGAAATATAGCTAGGGAGAGCATTCTTCACTCACTTATTGTGGCCATTATGGAAGAAGGGAGTTAGGGCAATTGGTGCCTAAACTACATGCAGGAAAAATCTCTAGCTCAACGAGCAGTTCCTATGGGGCCTCCCACATTGTTGCATCCAGCTCAATTGGTGATGCATTTAAGGCAATCCAAATGCAGTGTATGGTGGGTTCCACCAGTGCCCTATGAGGTTGATGCAGTCTGGAGGAAAACCCATGAAAAGACAGCACGGCGTTGCAGGAAATGTGTTTAGCCAAAGCTCCTGTCACCTGCGTTGCTGCTTTTAGGTTAGCAGCAGCAGCTCAGGCTTGGCCAGCCAGCTCTAAAATACATGCCCCATTAACCTAGTTACATGCCCAGCAATAACAGTGAACAACAATTTGACTCAATTTCCCCCAACAACAATGCTCTGCCATCACCTCCCTTTCCCCCCCTAACCCCCAGAAACAAACCCACAATGCTGAAAATATATGGTGCTCTGGGACAGCTGCCAGAGAATACAATACAACTTAAAACCAAAAAAACCGCTTCCCTAAAAAAACAGTGTGGCCTGGTTTCTCTTGCATTTAATTTTCTTTCTTTGTCTCTCCCTCCATTTCTCCCATCATTCTGTCCTCTTTCTTTTCTTTCTATCTGGTTTCCTCTCCCTTTCATTTATCCTCTCCCTGTATCTGTAGGTGCCATAGAAATTAAATATGTTAATGATGGGTATTAGTGAATATTTAATAGCCTTCTCTCTTCCAAGACTCCTCCTTCTGCTCCATATTGTCTCCTTCTCCTGCATGGTTACCACCATGTCCCTTCATCTCTTAGCTTTCTCTTGGGTCCAGAGACCAGCTGGAATTAAATGGGAGTTGAGCAAGCCAACTCAGTTTGGCCTGATCTCTGGAAACATCTCTGGAGCTTTTGAAGTTCTCCTCCTCACAACCTCACAGTATGGTAGTTTATGAGAGGAAAAATGGTCCAGTGGTTAGGGTACTAACCTGTCCTGCCACAGACTTCCTGTGTGACCTTGGTTAGCCTGCCTGTGCCACAAGCTCTCCCTCTATAAAATGGAACAATAGCACTGCCCTGCCTCAGAGGGGTGCGGTGAGGGTTAACTACATTAAAGATTGGGAAGATCTCAGATGCTATGAGGATGGGGGCCATCAAAGTACCATAGCTAGCTATCTGTCTAGACATTTAGGACAGGCAGTGAAGAAGAACCCCTTAGCCCATTGAAACAGCTGCGGAGATTTAGGGGAATGCAGAGTAAAATGTGCACTAGACAGTGGGTGTGACATCTTGACTCCTGTATAAAGCACCAGGGGATTTTGGCTGGACACACGCTACCAGGAACCTTAGCTTTATGTCTTTTTTCAAACAAAGAAGTGAAGTTGTGCTGGCTGAGCACTCTGAGGTGGGGAATCCTGCATGGCATGGCTTATACTGAGCTATGCTGGAGAGAAACTATGTCTGCTGCTGCCTTGAGACCCTGCAGAAAATGAGACACAGCTCTCCTGGGGCTTCCTCGGGCTTATCAACTAACAAATATATAAGAATCTTAGAGGACAATCTACAGACCTGGAGGAAACCACATTCTGCTCCACAGTCCTGTGTGCTAGGTCAGGCTAATGCACTGTGACTAGCAACATCCATCCTCTGACTCCTCACTGTCCCCTCAAGCTTGTGTGAGGAACTGAGTAAATCATTCCTGGGCAGAGTTTGATCTATAAGTCAAGTATTCATCTGCACACACACACACCCCTGTGCTGCGCTCCACATGTGCATTTTCCATAGTCCCCACTTATGCAAATGCTGCTTTTCAGAACGCCACAGCTTGTCAGACCTTGTAAAGGGAGACAAAGAGGCAGCGGAGAAATATAATGAAGTCTGAAGGGCTGCGAGGAATACCAAAGCATGGGAGGGGGAGGGAGGACGCACACTCAGTAACTAGCCCCTGCTATACACACACACACACACACACACCAGTTTTGTGCCGTGTGTGTCTGATGTAGGGCTTATTGAGTTCCTGTTGAGTTATAAGCCCTGTTCCTGCAGGGATATGAGACGCACAGATGATTAGTAGAGTTTTCATTCTGCCCATGGGAGCTGAGTTCAAGTTCCCAAACAGAACCACAGGAAAAAAGTTGAGAGATTTTTTTCCCCTTCATCTTCTTGCAGAGTTGGCAGCTCTCCTGGCTTGGTTACCTCTTGCCAAGCTGAGCACCAAGTGATTGCTCAGCTGGGGAGCTGCAGCTGGATAGCCTGTGTGTAAAACAAACAAATAAATGCATAAACATCAAGGAGAAAAGTATGACTCAGCGAGAAAACACCCAGGCAACAATTAAAAGTGTGGTGTTAAGGGGGAGGGAGTGGGCTCTTTCAGGAGCTAGTTTAAGTAGAATGCAAATATATAAAGTATCCTTCTCATCTAGTTATCCCATGAAATAAAAGGTGCCCCGGCTCCACAGCACAACAGTGCAATATTTTCAGTTTTGTGTCATCACCTCACGTGAATGCCTGACAACATCCTGTCTTGCAGCTTCACCACGTGGTATGCAACACCACAATAACATTGAACGAATGACGCCCTCATAGCTCTGTGGCTCTGGGCTTGCAAGACAGGCCTGTCCCAGCTGTGACTGTCCTTCAGATTATAGGATGGATGGTGGCACCTAACTCCGGGTCCCCCAAGTAGAGACATTTGGGAGAATCTGTTTTGGGGGCTATTAGAAAAGCAAGTCTGATATTCCATTTCCAAGCAAGTCCTCCATTACAGACATTTAGCGGGCAGAGTCTGTCTTGTATTTTAGGATCTGACAGAAGTTCATGGTCTTTCTCTTCATCCCAGTGTCGCAACTGAGAGAAGCAACACTGGGTGCCTAAGATGCCGTGATAACTAGAGGCTTCCTCAAAACTCCCTGCTCTGCCATGAGATTGGTGGCTATAAGAGTTTGGGGTTGATGCTGAATGGAATAGCAGGGTGGATTAAAATGTTGTCCCGGCAACCTGAAAAGAGGGCCACAGTTCTCACGAAACAGTGAAAATAAGGACCAATATGTAGTGGCAATGCCAACTGCGCTGCTGCTCAGTGTGATGTGGATATCTCTTCTCTAGGAGTTGGACTGAGACTTCTCCCAGCTCCTTTCTTGCAGGCCACGCTCTGATTATCTGGTGAGGATGACTTTCACTCAGAACCCTTGTCAAGGGATCTAAACTGGCAACCTAGAATAGAAAAGTTCTGTATCTCATTCCCAGTTCCCCAATCCAGCCAGGGCAACCCTGCAGTAATGGCTGTTGACTGTTTGCTCTACATGGTTACATGCTTAAGAACTTCCATACCAAATTGGACCTTGTTCAGTATCCTGTCACCAACTAGATGCTTCATAGGAAAGTGCAAAATCCCTATAATGGACAACTATGTACTAACATGCTTGTAGGGGCAAGTTTCTTCTTTCACAGAAATAGGGATGAAAGATGTCAACTCCTCAGCGCTCACATCTGAGTCAGGAAAAAGTCCAAAACCACTGACTGGCTGACGTGGCTACTGCCTCAGCATGCCCAGAGTAAATCGAGGCTTGTGCTCAACTTACCCTATTGCCCAAGGAGGGCTCATCTCTAATGTGCCATCTCTAATCTGTTTCTCTCTGCTTGGCTCAGTCCTTAGGCAAGAAGCCAGAGCCCACCTAAGAGGCAAAAAGTACTTACTGCAGAGAAGTGGATCTAATGACTTCAAAAAATGAATGAATGTTTTATTGGGTAGCATAAACCACTAGAAAGCCTAGTCTGTGAAGAAGCCCTTCATATGACTATCCTCAGCAAAGTTCCTATCTAGGGGACAGGAATACCTCTAAGTATCATCAGAGCTCTGCAACCCACAAGCTACAATGCAGCAATAACATAGTAGTGTTCACCTCAGCTGCAGAGAAGCAACCACTGAAATCCTTACTGCCTTTATATGATAACCACAGGCTGCCTGCAAGGAAAACCAAGGGTTCCAGCCAGCAGTGGCCTTAAGCTTAACATGGTACCTATGCCATCATGTATGGTCTTATGCCCTACTCATCCAGCAGCTGTACCTACATGCACCTGATACACACCAAGTACAGTACCATTGACCTGGACATTGACTGGGAGAGGTCTGGGTGGGGCTTAACCTATCTTCTTTTATTTAGGACCCTACCAACCACAAGGCTGGCCCTAGTTTTAACTTAATTGGAGACATCTGCAGGCATTATGACTCTGATCTGATCAGATAGCTGTCTACAGGTGGAGGGAAAATCCAAGGGAAGCAGTGGGATGGAGTGGGGGGAGGGCAAGGGGGATGACAGCCTGGAGTAAATGGGATGAAATTAATCAAAGAAAAATTTAAGTTAATGTCAGCCAAATTGTCTAGCAGAGTGCTCTGTTAATCTGTGACACAGTCTCCCATGGGAATTTGAGGAAGCTGCTTAACTTGGGACATTTCAAAACGAATTGGACAAACTATTAAACAGTACATTGGAGGGAGCATTCATGCATGTGCTAAAAGGACAAGACAGACGCACTACCCTGGTCTGGTATCCAAGTCATTGGCTCATAGCCTCAAAAGCTTCCTCCTTGATGGGTCATTGGCAAGCGAGCAACCACTGCAGGCAGGAAGCGGGGCAGAGCGGCTGACAAGACCTGACAGAAAAGTAGTCAGTTTTTTAAAAATGACTCCCACAATGCTGTTGCAGGTTCTCATATGGAACATGGTCGTGCACCTGGGGCCTGAGCCTGAACATCAGGCTGAGTGGGCTACATGCCTAAGAAGGTTTCAGAGTGGTAGCCGTGTTAATCTGTATCAGCAAACTACAGAACTGGAATTAATTTGCAAACTGGACACCATCAGTTTAGGCCTGAATAAAGACTGGGAGTGGTTGGGTCATTACAAAACCTAAACCTAATTTCCCCCATAATTTCCCCTTGCTGTTACTCACACCTTCTTGTCAACTGTCTGAAATGGGCCACTCTCATTACCACTTCAGAAGTTATTTTTCCTCCCTTGGTATCCTACTGTTAATTGAATTGTCTCGTTAGACTGACCTCACACTTGGTAAAGCAACTCACATCTTTTCATGTATTTATACCTGCTCCTGTATTTTCCACTCCATGCATCTGATGTAGTGGGTTCTAGCCCACTAAAGCTTATGCCCAGATAAATTTGTTAGTCTCTAAGGTGCCACAAGAACTCCTCGTTGTTTATGCCTAAGAAGGTGTCTCTGGCTAATGTTACCCTGAAATATCTACTCAGGTGGCAAGGAATCAGCAGCTAGACAGCTTCTGTCCCCCGAATTCATGTGTAGGAAAAGTAACATGGGGAACAGCACCTGAGAGTAATGTCCATGCTGTGCCTCCTGCCCATTGCAAAACTCCCCCCTTGCCGATCCTGCAACCAAAAACTGAATGGGTCTCTCTAAACGTAAGTCTTGGTTTGAGTTTTGGGGGTTTCTTTCATGCTTTCAGCCAGATCCTCGAGTGTGACCAAAATGCAGAGACAGAAGCCAGAGGGTTGTGTGCCTAGTTGACTTAAAGCTCTCCCTTATACTGCTCTGCCCCTGGTGCTGTTTTATGCATGTCATAGTAGTCCCTCATGCACTGTTAGAGCAGTTGGGGGGCTGCTCTAATGTATGCCAGCCTTTATTACCCACCAGGGGCTGGAAAGAGAGGGATGATCAGTGTGGCATTCCAGCCACCCCCCCCTTTTTCCAGCCGCACCCCTCTTCCTTGTTACTCCAGCTGCAGGGAGAGTGTGTGGTATAATAGTCCCTACAGGAGCACTGTGCCACTGTAGAGACCTCTGACTGCAGGAATCTTCCCTGGGCTTGTTAAACTGAGTTGAAGGCCTGATTATGCCGGCAGAACTCTACCAGGAGATCTGGCTCTTAAGCCATACCTCGTAGAACTTTGCTAAGACCGAAGGAAAAAGAGCTCGTCCATTTTTGTGTGTTTGGGACTTTTATGTGAGGGAAAGTTGCAAGGCTGGAGTACCTAGGACCAAAGTCCTCCATGTATCCCTAGGAGAGAGAGGTGAGCTTCCCCATGCTCCTCCATGCTAATATGTCTCAGCCTTTACTTACAGCAGAGGAACTGTATGGGTAGGAGACTTGTTCATTTTCGGGTTTGTTCAAGCCTTGGCAGTTAGCAAAGAGACCGATTAGCACCGGCTGCAGTGGTGCTCTATGTGATATGGACACCGGTCTACTAGGAGCTAGACCGAGACACAACAAATCCTTTAATATAAAGCCCCAAACAACCATGAGATTGTCACCTAACCTACATGAGCTGGATCTGAGCTGATGAAATGGGTGTTAAAGGCTCCATATTTCATTTTTGTTCATAGCTGTTCAGTCCCCAAAATCCAGTCTCCTCTGGAAATATAGGTATTTTGTTTCCTAGATGGGAATCTCCATGACACCCCCAGCACCTCAGAAGGGAAGCCTCCCAGATGGAAGGGAAGTAGATAGAGTGGATTTGAGTACGAAGGAATACGAAGGATGTTGTATAGTTCCACTGATTCCTTTCTGAAGAGCGGGTGGAAGGCTTAATTTTGCAGGTGACTAGAAAGAACCCCTTGGATTCCCACGACTGATAGCATTTGGGCAGGTTACTATAAGGCCAGCAAGCATCAGGGTATCAGCTGCTCATTGCAGGATTCCAGAAGGAATTTCCCCTCTCTGTTGCATAATTTGCCTGGTTCATCAAGGGTTATTTTACCTTCCTCAGATGCATCAGGTATTGTCCACTTCCAAGATACTGAACTTGATTCATTAATGATCTGCTTCTTTATGAAGAAGCCCGTGTTCCTCTTTTTCAGCCTCCAGGATAGAGGGCTCATTGGTGGAAGTGAGAGTTGGGGAGTCTGGTGTTATAATGGCTGAAAAGTTCAAATAAAAAAAGCTGTAATAAACTAATGGAAGCTGACAATAGCATCTGTTCCCAGGTTTGATCTGCATATAGATCAGGTATGTGGTGGTTCCAGGCTGAGGAAACAGGCATTTTGATGAAAGAAGAAGATAAGATGGAAAAAAATACCAGATGGAAAATGAAGGAAGGAAAGGTTGAGGCCCCGAAAGTAATGGGAGATTTTAAAAAATTACATACACTAAAGCAGATTGGTCTGGAGCCTTCCCTGGATCTCTGCCCATCACATGGGGCACAAAAAGCTTGTTGTGTGCAGTTTGGAGGGGGCGTCCCACCACTGTGCAATGTCTGTCATAATCTGGTTTTGTTTTGTGCGATGGGGGGTGGGTATGTGTGTTGGGGCTGGGAGAAATCCTTTTGTTTTGCACTTGCACTCAGTAGGGATTTATGCTACAAAGTTAAAGATGAGGTGGATCCTGAGAGGCTGTCAAGATTTAGATGAGTATCATGCATAGCCACCATGATGCGACTTGTTAAAGAGCCACTCTGGTGAAGCAAGAGGCACAACAAAGTGGAAGGGGATCTTTGCAACCAACAATCAAGAGAGAATTCGGCTATTAGCAATGAAGTCTGTGGGGAAACACTGCACCTCAGCAGCTCCTCAGTGGCGGGGTCATTTCAAACTTGGCATCAGCAGTTTCCATTTCATCCTGGGCATTTGGATCTTTTGAAAGGCAGTGTTCAGTCAGCTTTTCCTGGACATTGCCCCAGCATGGACATTGTATTAGTACAAAGTAATTTTTTGCTACTATAGTGCATTGCGTCTAGTCTGCATGCCCCCAAATGCTACTGAGTTCAGACAGTGACAGGGCAGTAGATGTAGAGGCAAATGCAGCAGTCGTTCTCCAACTGGTAAATACTGTACCTTTACACCAGAAACACAGGTGGATATTAGAACATGGTGGTATCAAAATCATGTTAGTAAGGCATTGGGAAGGTATGCAGGACTCACTGGGTGAAGTTCTATGGCCTGTGTTCTGTAGGTGGTCAAACTAGATGATCAGAATGGTTCTTTCTGGCCTTCACATCTATGAATCTAAAGTTATCCTCTACTTCTCCTGGAAGCACCCATTGGCCTTTAACTTCTCCCTAGATAACTTCTCCATCAAAGGCCCACATCTTCAACAGCACAGCACTTCACTGCAGCTCCCTATATGGCCACGACACAGCCCTGGGTCTGAGGCTGAGTTTTAATGTCAGACTCAAACCCAGACTCGTGTACCCAGGGTAGTGTGGGTGCTCATTAAGCTACACTGCTTGGCCCCACAAAAGAAGAAAGTATTATTCATGACAGGGTACATTTCTTCTCAGAGAGGTTCACACTGCCTTTCTCTTTCCCTGCTCTGACTCCTGATTACTTCTGCCTCGTACCCAGAGTTTCTTCAGAAAACAAGCTGCTGGGATGCATTGAATGCTCTCTGACAAGTATTCATTTCACATACAAGTCACCTTCTGCATCCGTTCTCAGGCCACAGTCTGCAGATCAGCCATGGTCATCAGTTTTCCCTAGTGGTCTGAAGAATTAAACATGTTCCAACCAAGCAGTGGGGAGTTTCTAGGTTGAGAGAAGAGATGGCCAGTGAGGGGATCTTTTTGTTACAAAGTGATTTTCAGAAGGAAAGTGCCATCAAACCACAGTGGTATGTCATGTACAATGTGTGTTATTTTTTTCTAATTATATAATAAGAAAAATTGCAAGAAAAATAGGGTCTCTGCTTTTTTAGAATCTGCTGCCTATTCCAGCCTAGAAGTCAGGATCCTTTGCAGCATTGCAAGTGGTTGCTCTGTAGCTAGTTATGATGTCATATGGAGGAACATGACCTCATGTGAGGGGCATAAGCAGCTTCTGATAAACCAGATGACAGCTTCAGCAAGAGAGTTGCCATTTTCATGCAAATATCCTTCATAATAAAGAATGAGAAACACAGAGAAAACTGATGTGTTATCAGAATTCCTTCTATACAGAATATTTTGCAAAAACTTCCATGATGCAACAGCAGCATTTGAAGAAGAGAGTATGTGAACAAAGGAAACACAGCTGCATGTCTACAGTCATGAAAGAAAGCAAAATGCCCAGTTTCTATCAGTCTTATGACAATGCTTGCTGAGTATGAAACATCAGGTGAAACATGAGGAACAGGTTAAGGCAAATAATGCAAACATTTTTCAGCAAATGCATGAAGGTTTAAATGAGGTTGCTTTGGCCACGTTTGTTCCTCGTTTGTGTTCTCACTCCACAAACATTTATTGAGTTTTATTGGCAAAAGTATTCTTGGCAAATGACATTCATTCACTCAATTCATGAGTATTTCAGGAAATAGAAGTAAGTATTTTCATGCTCAAACAATGAAACATTTGTGCTCCCTGTTGAAACAGTCAGGGAACATAAACTATACCATGTGACTTTTTTGGCCAATTATAACTTAGCTGTGTAGCTCAAATGTTGAATAGTGGTGATCAAGCCAGAAAGTTAAAAAAATTCTAAATAACATTCATCAAATAAGTTAGAAGGTAACATCTTTGAATAAATTATTTTTTGCAATTATTGGTCCCTCAGCTCTTATCAGGAATTACTACCAGGGTTCCTGTTGTGTACAGTGGGCCTGAATCATCTTGGGATATCACTTTTGACTTTACAGGAGTTATATGAAGGATAAAATTGGTTGACTGGGTGTGACATTCCCTAGAGCACTGGACCATTAGACAGCTGTGTCCCCTCTGTTTTCCAGCTGAGGTGCCTTTTACACTGCTTTATTCTGAGAGGACCCCTCTTGGTCTGCTTGCACACAGCCTCCAGCATATAAATTACCCCCCAGCTATACTGCAACAGTGCCTCAGTCAGCCACCTCTGAATTATACTTCAGAGCAACACCAGCAAATTCCCAGTCCCAGACTTGGCCCCAGAAAAGTGCAGCTTATACTTCCCAGCTCTTTCCTTCTGGACAATACAAGCTCATAGAAAGTCTGTCATTTTATTAATAGAAAATGATATGCACAAATCATGTTATATCAAATGAAGTTTCCCAGACACTTCAATCCAAACACACACTGGTTTAGATCAAACAAGTTTATTAAATACAGAAGAAAGCTTTTAAGCGATTACAAGTAAAGAGGCATAAAAGTCAGAATTAGGTTACAAGAAAATAAAAGGTAAAATGCCACTAATATCTAACTTAACAAGCTAAGTGAATTTAAAGCAAAAGGGTCTCTCTTACCACATGTTCTTTTGCAGTCTGACTGGCTGGATGCCCTCTGGCCAGAACCCCTCCCCCAGTCCAATGTTCCTTTCCTTGTCCTTCAAGCATTGTGGATGTCCTGGGCAGAAATAAAGGGAGAAAAGAGGTAATCTGGGGAATTGTCTCCCCATTTTTATAGCAATTCTCTTCTTTAAAAATCATCTCCAGCTGGCATTCAGGCAGTAGCCAGTCCATTTGCATGAGAACCTCCATTGCCAAAATGTACATTTCTCGCTCATGCCCTTCTTCCTGCCAAAAAATGGCCACTTACCCAGGTGATAGTCCATTTGATTTTTTTGACACCTGGCTGAGTCATCAGTTTGCCTTTTGTCTCTGAAGGACCAGTTTGTGTCTGCTCCTCTAAACTTGGAGCATGTCTCCGTAAAGTCATACAGTAGAATCTTATAAGTTTACATAGAATGTTGCCACACATATTTTACCAGGACAATAATGACCAGCAAATTATGGGTTTTCAAATGATACCTCACCAGGCATTACTTTGTACAAAATTTATCATAGTCTTGTAAAGAGGGTCAACATAAGGCTACAGACTGTCACACTAGATATGTATAAGCAAGAAGAGGAATACAAAGAACATTCCTGCTGTTGTAACTCTAAGAGATTATTTATGTCCTATCAATAGATACAGTGATAGACAAACTGGCTATGGGTAAGTTCTGAATATAAAAAAGTAAAATATTTCCAGAGGTTCAGTTCAAGGAAGCATCCCACAGTTCAGATAACTATCTTGAAACTCTTTAGTCTAGAAATCAGTCTGCAACTCTGGTGCATAGAAGTTTTCACAGCTGTTCATGGTTTTTGTTCAAATTGGAGACCTCAAGAATAGCTTCTGTAGTATTTCAGTGTTTTCATTTCTGGTTCTGGACAAAACCAGACAGAACAAAGGAGCTTAGGGAAATAATATTGAAAGACTTGGAAAACTTTTTCAGACTTCCAAAAATGTCCTCAAATTCAGGTTCATGACCTGCACAATGAGATTAAGGACTGGGTAGGAAGATGTGAATCTGAGATTAGGGTGATCTGTTCTCCATTCCTGGTGGTGATTCATTGGAACTTTAATGATAGTAATGCCTTACAAAGCTATTGCATCTTTCCTTCAAGGATCTTGAAGCACATTATATACACCAATTAGTTTGCAAGTTCTTTGGGGCAGGGACTGTCTTTGTTATATGTTTGTACAGCACCTAGCACAGGGGGGCCCTGGTCTGTAGGAGCAATAATAATAATAAAAAACTAATTGTCTCAACACTACTGTGAATTCGATAATATTACACCTATTTTATCAATGGGCAAATTGTAGCAGAGAGGGTTAAAGGGATTCATGTGAGGTCATCCAGCATCACATGGGCTGTGTGCTCGGTGCTTTTCCTGTTTGTTCTCTCTTGTCTAGCTTTACTCTTTCCTCCACTGATACGTTTTTTTCTTGGTCTTTCTCTACCCCAAAAAATGTTTGCTCCATAGGTGAAATTTTAAGATTATGATTTCCAAGGTGTCTGTGTCATTTCTTTCAATGAACCTCCTTTTCGAAAAGATTGTACAGTGTGCAGCAAGTGTTTTTAGGGTAAATGTTAAAAAAAGTATCCTGATTTTTCTTTCTTTTCTGTTATGCCTGGTGGCGTCAACACATGCCTGTCACAGCCTTTCATTCCTCTAACAGCTCCATTCCTGACAGGTTGAGTTTCTTATTTTATTTTATTTTGCAGCCACTTCTGTTTTCTACCCTTCTTATTCCGATGTCTTAAAAATATTTTCTCTTTCTAACTTCTTACCTAGTGGTAGCAGGAATCCATTTGTACTCAGGGGAAATTCTATTGCATTCTTGTCTCTTACCGTGAAAGAAATGTACTTTATTTGAAGCTTTAACAAAAATGTTGCTAGATACCATGAAATATCTTTTTTTCAAGAGAATGTCATGCTGGCCTATTTAAATCCTGGGATGATAGGCAGAGCCCACCAAATCAACAAAAGGGCCTGTCCCCTCAGATGAGAGAGGAGCCATGTGACCCAGAACTTAACTGAGTATGGAGGACAAAAAATGAACAAACAGGAATGATGGTGCAGGTCATCCAGTCAAAACAAAGGGATCAGAGGGGAACACTGAGCAGAGAACCTTAGCCGTCATCCACTGCTCCCAGAAGGACTTCAAGGAGTCAGTGGAAGGTGCCTAGAGGTCAGCTCTGGATACTGGGGTTGCCTTTTTGCCTAGAGAACAAGTATACTGTGGGCAAGTTTTCCCAATAACTCACCATGAGCCAGTTTTTCTCAAGAGCTCAGCTCCCATTCAGGCATCCAAATAAGTGACCAGATTTTCCAAAATATTCAGCATGTTGGGTCATGTGCAAGTTTTTGAAAATCTGACTATTGATTGTAATTGTATAAAGCTGCTGAGCTCTTTTGAAAATTTGATCACACTTGTGGACAAGGAGTATGTCAACATCTGGCACTGACCTCCTTGAAAATCTAGGCTCATATACTACAACTCTGACCTGGAGGGACCAGATCTAATGGACTTCCATCCCCATGTTAATTCAGTTCAGGCCTCCCTACTGAGATTGTCAACAAGAAGGTCAGTAGAGGGTGTTGGGTTTGTGATGTGGACACTCTCTAGCTGGGAAATGGACTGAGCCTTACCAATTCATTTGATACCAAATGACTCTCAGACTAACATTATGCTGTCACTACTTAGCTAATTTAGATGCAAGACAGTGATTAAGAGGTAAATGATTCACCTCAGCCATACAGCCCTGAGATATGGTTGGTTTGATTGTTGTTGGGTTTTTTAAAGATAGCAGATATATTTATGGTGACCCTCCTGAGACTAAGCACAAAGATTCCTAATGATGGAACTTTGTATTGCTGTGCTCACTAGACTTGTGAATTCCAACCAGTGGGGAATTCCAACTGAAGGAATGTGTTTAGGACAAAAATAAATAAAAGAAATAGCAGGAGATATTGGAGATGGAGCACACCAGCAAGTTCTACTCTAGCTGCGGTGGGACTGTCCCATCAGACACAACAGGATCATGGTGAGGAGGATGCTAGCAGACTACTATTCCTCATAACTAAATCAAACTCCATGCACTGGCATTGAAACATAGGTTCCCTGAATGTATGCTTCTCTCCCCTCACCTCTCACCTCACGAGACATCCTGGAAACTTACAGGACAGGTAGATAGTTTTTTTCAGGAATGAGCCTTCCTCCCAGAAATCAGTTATCATCTCACATACCTGATCTGGTGTTACACTGTATGGTAGCAAGAACATTCATACAGATTCACTCTCACAGTTAACAGGTTACATGCAAAATAGTCACATAAGGTTTTTACTCAAACCTTATGCCCACTGACAAACTGAATCAGGACTTCAGGGTGTGGCCCAAAGGAAACAAAATGTCAGATCTACCCTAGTAGCTGTCTAGAGATGCACAGGTGTCCTCATGGTCTAAAGGAGCTGCCTGTCCCACAGGAATGTGAGCTTTGTTTGAACTCTGGCTACAGTGTAAATGACTGACTGGACCACATACTGTATGTAAAGCTCATAACTGGTTCAAATTGGAGGACAGACACAATTTTCATTTTATGCTGTTTTTCACCAGCAATTATCCCGTGGGAGGGGGGGCAAACAATCTTAATTGCATCTCTTCAAAGACTGGGTCTTTGGGCAATTTTCTGCAGCAGAATTTTTTTATTTTAATTAAGCTTTGTAAAAGTTGGGTCTGTTAGGTCAAAGGCCTGTCTCTATTGCCCTGGATCCTGTTGTCCTTGGATTTGTTTACCGGGTTACTTTCAATAAAGGTGAATTAAAATCCAGGTTAATTTAGAGTGGAGATAATGAATACAAAACACTCTTTAAGGTCATACCTTATGCCTCCCCCTGGACAGGTGTACTCACATGGAGATTGGGCACAAAGTGCACTAGATGACAAATAAATGGTCTTTTATTACCAAACACAGGAGTGGAATTGAGTCACTCTCCTCTTTACTTACCTACCCAGCCCTGTGTGAACCGTTTTGCCTTTTCCCCACAAGAGCAGGGTGACATCACTAGCACCTAACGCAGCTGGCACAGAGAGGACTGTTTTAGGTGTTAGTGGCGTCATCAATTGTTGCAGGAGAAACACAGCCGCACATTCAGGTCTGCGCAGGAAAAAGGGGTTTAGGTTCACCTTTCAATGCATTAATGTGTAAGTCTGCCCTTGCATTCTGTTAATGATGTGGGAAACAGTGTTTATCAAATTATTTACTTTATTTGGGGTTAAAGAAAAGTAAAAAACATTTCTGTTTATCACTAGGAGCTTCTCCCAAAACGTAGAACACATCAGCATCTTCTTTATTTGCTGTTCTGATCCTTGAACTTGTGGGAATTAATGGCTGTAAGTTTTGAATTGCAATTATAGGCTTTGCAGCAGTAATTTTGTTTTTATTTCCCACTGTGTTTGCTGTTGCTCTACAGAGAGAAGAGGCTTTAGTTAAAGTTCATGTAACACAAATGTACCTACAATTTGTTTGTTTCTTTAAAATCCCTTTTTTATTTCCTTTTGCAGGCTCTGGGTCCTTGGGATGTTTTGCTTCTGTTTCAACACAAATAAATATTGGGGGGCTGGATGTCTTGGACTGGTAATGGGATAGGGAGGCTTTCACCTCTGGGTCACTTGCTGATATCCAAAGCAAGTCAATAATAATCAATGGCTGATCCAGTCTGACAGCGACCGAGGCCTGTGTGTGTGTGAAATGATTCGGGGGTCTTAGTCCAGTTCCTTACAGGCAGGTGTCGATATCACAGAAAACAGCACCACAGCTGGCAGTGAATGGCAGTTGCGAAAACTTTGCTCATCACTCTCCATGGAGAGGTCAACCCTGGTGGGCGAATCAAAGTCTGATCTCTCTCTGCCTCTGCAGAACAGGGCTGAGGAACACCAGGGACACAGAAGGGAGGATACTAGCATTGCCTCTGCCTGAGCTGTAGCTGGGGTGTGGACTTAGGCCTGATGTCTTATGGCTTCAGAGTGTAACTCCTCTGATTTCAATGGTATGACACTAACATAAAGCTGGAGTGACCAGAGATCAGTCAGGCCCTTGCTCTCCAGAGCTGACACTGTACCTGGGACAAATTCATCTAAACATGTCGAGTGTCGTCATGGGAAAGGTAAATACACTGGACCAGCCATCTCACTTTTATTAAAGTGATTTCTATGCATAGGGGGATCAACAAGCTCATGATGATGTTCTCATTGCCATGCAGATTTACTGCACCTTGATTAATGTGTCCTGGCTAATAATGACATACTTTCAGAAGGATTTACACCACAAGACTGCAATGGCTCAGAAGGGAAGGAGCCAATCGAGTTAATTGGGTCAAAAATCTATAGCTGTAAGAAGGTCCTTAAGTCAAGGTTAGGTCAGAGTCATAATGTCACAGAGTTTAAGGCCAGAAGTGCCAATCTGATCATCTACATCTGACCTTTGGTATATCACAGGCCACCAACAGTACCTGCACACTAAACCCAACAATGGAAATTAGGCCAAAGTGTTACAGCCCACAGGAAATTAGACCATTATGTGTCACAGGCAGAGAATAGAAGGGACTGAGGTGCACCCATGCCCAAGGCCCCCACAGTTGCAGGGAATTGATTAAGTGAGATATACCCAGATTATCCTGGCAAGTGGCCCATACGCTGAAGAGGAAGGTGAACCTTCCTTCCCCACTCCAAGGTCACTGCCAATCTGGCTTGGGGAAAAATTCCTTTTTGACCACACATAAGGTGATCAGTTAGACCCTGAGCATGTGAGCAAGAACTAGAAAGTCAAGCACCTGCTGCTAGAGAGACTGCTTGGTGCTACCTCAGGGCCTTGGCTCTACCCGTCCAATGTCTCATCTCCAGCTGTGGCCATCCCTGATGCTACAGAGAAGGGAGATAAAGAAAAAACCTCCCAGAATATGTTGGGGACGAAATCTCTTCCTGACCCCTGCAGGTGGCTGGCTGAAACTCTGAAGCATGAGCTTTCAGGAACATAAGACATAAACCAGGAGTGAGCCCCAGGGCTGTTGAGCCCTATTAGGCCTATCATTCTAAGTAAACATCAACTAAGATTCAACTAATATGTTTCTCATAGTTTCTCTAACTCAGTAAGAGTCAGGCAGCATTGGAAATATGCCACAAGAAAGTCTGTTCTCATGAGAACCCAATTATACAGCAAGAAAATACAAGGAGAAACCTGGCCCCTCAGTTCTATAGTTTGTGCAATCCATACAGCTCCATAATGCCCAGCCAGATGGGATTTTGTTTTCACCAGCTTCACTCTATGATTCCACTTTCCCACCACTGGATTGCATTTTGCTGCCTGCTGTCAGAAACCAGAGCCTGGCCCTCCTTGTTAACATTCCATATTAACTGCTGGCAATGCTGTCTGTAGAACTCCATCGACTGGCGGCCACTTTGTGCTGGATTAATCATGCATTACCCAAGCAGTAATTTGTGATGGTATTGAACATGTCACAGCCTTTCGAGGCATCAAGAGCACAGTAACTTCATTATGTATCTCAGTGAGTCAAACAACACATGCTGAATAAGAAAATGTCTCCAGCGTTTTGAATATCGCTTCTATCTTGTAAAAGTCGGGAGACCTGGTGGGGATAGACCATGACAGGGCTACAGGAAGACAGGGAGCGGAAAGGGAGAATAATAATTAATGTCCCTCTCAGAAGAGGAGTGTGGGCTTTTCTTTTTAAATATACAGTCATAGAAAGCCCCTTCTCTTTCTCTGCCTCCCCCCACACCAGGAGACACCTCCAATGCTAGGCCATCCCTGATTCCCCCAATGCCTTTCCTTTGATCCTTTCCCTTCCCATCTTTCCCAAAGACAGGTACACAAGGAATGGAACTGGTTCAAGCTGCGGTCAATCAAGGCTCCCGGCAATCCCTGCTTCAGTCAGGGCTCAATACTCTGACAAGGGCTGAAGGAAGATTTGCTGAGGGATGAAATACTGTATATACTATGAATTCCTGGGTTTCATTTCTTCACTTTGCAGGTCTCCATAAAGCACATTGAGATAATGGCTCCAGTTGTTTCTCCCTGAGTTAAATTAAGAGCTATCCTCTTATCAGTAGCACGTGGACACTAACTAGGCCTTGTGAGAGACAGAGACCTCCAAGGCTCTCGCTGCTCAGCCAGCCATTCTACCATTCCTTCTATCCTATCTGCCTGTGCCTGGTTTGAAAAATGCCTTGAGATGAAAAGGGCAAGGTAAATGGGGTAAGTCCAGATACACAGACGTACTGCATAAAGTATATGTGCAATTCAGAGCATACCTGCCACTGGGCTCAAAAACATCATGCCACTGCACATGTTGGTGTAAATAAATACTGTAAACTCAAATCTTGCTCTTCAATTGACCCAAGATTTTGCTTATGGCAAGTATCCCTGATAGTTTCTTTGCTGGGACTCCAGGTTCTTGCAAAGCCTTTTAAAGCCAGAAAGGCCCATGCTGATAATCTAGCCTTACCTCCTACCTTAGAGCTGGGCAGGAAATAGATTTCCCATCCCATAAGCAATGTGCAGTTGCATGGAGGTTGCCATTTTGTTTCTGTATAAAATAACATCCTCCATGTGGCATGATCTCACATGTCCAGTATCCTCTATGCAGCAAAAGTGTCGGTATGCCATTGCAGCATGATCTGCCTCACTGCAGCATAGGCCATAAGAGTGTTCAAGATTTCAAAATTATTCCCCATCCTGAATCAGGATGAAAAGCCAAAATCTAAAAAAATGTTCAATCTGATAATCAGAAAAGAAAAATTTGGATTGGGTCAGTTGAAATATTTTGGTTTGATTTAGAGATTTGCAAATAAATTTAACCCTTGTTTACTAAAAATTAACAGAATGTTCAAAATGACAGCCATTTCAAATAGGAAAGTAAGACTTTTCATTTAGATAGTATTACAGCTTTTATTTTCAGAAATGTTTGAGCCAGGAGATTCCTCAAAACCACCCTTTTCCCATGAGCAGTTTCAGTTTTAAGGAATCAGCATGTTCTGACAAAAGAATGTTTTGTCAGAAAATCCCCATCAAGTTCTATCCCACATAACACAGGCCATAGAATTTCACCCATCAATTCCCCTGTCTATCTCAGAAATTCTGGTTAAGCTGGAGCATTTCCCTTAGGGTTGATCTACACTTCAAATTTAGATTGACGTAGCTATGCCAGGGTGTGAAAAATCCACACCTCTGAATGCTATAACTATACAACCTCTAACCCCTTGTGTATATGAAGCTAGGTCATCTGAAGAATGAGTCTGTCAGCCTAACTACCTTTGCTCAAGAAGATGGAGTTCCTACAGCAGTGGAAAAAATCTTTCCACCACTGTAGTCTGAGTCTATACTATGGTGTTATGTTGGCATAGATATGGTGCTGTAGCTGTGCCACTATAGTTCTATAGTGTAGACATGGCCTTAGAAAGGTGGGCTCTGTGAACCAAAGAAAATAAAGACAACAGAGATGGGGTAAATGAACTAAAAATAAGTGAGGAGGAAAGCAAGCAGGGTTACCCTACATGTTCAGAGGGAACATAAATAGCTTGCCTTCAAGTGCTGCATGCTCTCAGGAAAGCTGCTTGTCTGAAATTTGCAGCATATGGCTAATTCAGAGGTTCTCAACCTGCGTCCCGTGGGCTGCTTGCGGCCCAGTCTGCACAGAGTTGAGGCCCATGTGACATCCTCAGGGTCATACAGGTAGTATTGGATGCGGCCCACATGACACACTGGATGCGGCCCACAATGGTAAATAGATTGAGAACCACTGGGCTAATTAAATGGACTCTAGTGTATTTTATTGGCTGTTTAAAAAGGATTTTCCTTGATGTTGGTTATGAAAGGCTTTATAAAACAACTGTATGTGTGTGTGATGTGTGCACAGGTAACACCCTGTGGTTAGACACAAACAAGACACACATACTGTCTATATAGAAGGCAATAAAAGCAGCCTTTCTGTCCCATTGCACTGGGCTGGGTCACTGCTATAATACCACTTGTGTGTCACACATCACAATGATGGGGAAAAGTGTGTCATTCCAGCCTTCAAACGGAGTACAAGACAAGTGGATTGAATAAAGAAAAAGGGCATCTGCAAGAGAGAGATCCAAGGAAAATGCAAGTTCTCGGCACCAAATTAGATCTCCTAGAGTACATGGTGATAATGAGGGTGAAGCCATCTTCAGCCATTAGCTGATCACAAACTGGAACGCTGACAGAAGAAAGCCCTCTGCACAGGTGTGCACTGAAATACCTTCAGAGTGAAGTTTTAAATGTGTCACTCATTCAGTCTGATCCCAACAAGCCTCTTACCTTGACCAGTCAATAGTTACCAGCTTGTCAACCACACACAGAGTCAAGCTGTTGTAAGAGTTTTAAAAACAACAGAGACTGAGGCTTCAGGGCAGGTGTAACTTTTTTTCCTCTTCTGTGTAACTTAACATACTAATCCCACTCCCGTCTCCCAACATTTTAATACCCGTCTGTCAGCGTCTCCAATAGGCCTGCTACATAGGAGGCTAGTTCACTTCTTATTGGACACAGCCTACGACTCCCCTCGCTACAAAGGAGAGAGAATGAACAGTGATATTGCCCCAGTAATTTCCCTTCTACCCTTCCTCATTTCCCCCATCCCCCACCCAGAAATCCCCCCTTTAAACCAGTATTGTCTTTGAAGGCCAGGGTGACTTTCCAGTTGCTGCAGGTCACTTTTTGGCCACTGTGTGTGAACGAGTGATTGAGATTATACATGTAGGTCAAGGTATAATAGGAGGATCCAGCAGGTGCACGACAGAAAGTTACGTCTGCATGAGAAACAGGCATTTATATATGGAAACTGGGTGATTACATGTCAAAATACCAATTTTTGAGGGCAATTGCCCACTTTGTGCACCAAGGGCAGGTTTTTTCAGTGTGAGAGGTGCACACAGATAGCTGTTGGTGTTTTTGGCATGTGTTTTAGGTGTTCTTTTTAACAACGCATGGGCACTGGCACTCCTCTGGGAATGAAAGGGAGCTCTGCCTAATGATTAGTGCAATGAGCACTGCACGCTTTTGCAGGTGGAAGACGTGACCATGTAATATGGCAGGTGCAATGGGAAGTACCCATTTTTGTGGTGCAGTTGGTACTGGACATGTTTGCTAGTGCAATGAGGGAGCCTGGAGTTTAGCCTGGGCAAGGGGTAATGCACATATTTTGAGTCAATGAATGCTGAGGACTTATTGTGAGCGCTCTGGGGAGACAGCATCTTTGTTGGGCGAATCAGGGAATGAGCATTGATGCTGGTTTAACGGGGGAGTTCTCGTTAGGGCAGGTACAGATGGCATATGTGTGTTTTTGCGGCCATATACATTGCTCCGTACCTTCAAACTGTGGCTCTTAAAGTTCAAAGGCTTTTTCTTCCTCTTCCTCCCAGCTGCTTAAAATAAGAGGGTCAATGTATATACACTCCTCATAATAATGACAATGGGAGCTGCTGGAGGAATGCTGCCTCCAGATGAACTCCAGACAGAGACAATCAACTGGAACTCAAGGGTAATTTTGGTTTCTGATCAATCTAAAAATCATTTTGACCCAAGGTATAATTTAAAATGTTTCTACCTCAGTTATTATAGCCCCAGGGTGCTGTTGATTGTTTTTGCTCGCTTGGCGGCTTGTTCTTGCGCTCTCTTTCCTTATAAGATCCCAAGAAAGGTTTAATGAAAAATGAATGTGTGGCTGGAGGGGTCACTGGTTAGTCATTTTGGATCCTTTAAAAAAAATAACCAAGTAGAATTTGGACGTGCTTTAAAGAGGGCTTTGCACACTGAAGCAATAGACAAGGATTTATGCACTGATAGATTTTCTGGCTGTCTTTTGTAGATCCCCTTCATTAGTATTATCCCAAGGCAAGAGATGGGCCTCCCTCTTAGCCAGGCTTCTGCTTGCAGAGTGAAGGTGGTTATGTTAGTGACATCTCAGGCTGCTGTCACGGTACCACAAATGCACCACTATGGTTGCACTGTGCGGGATATAAAGGGTGGGCTGGAGGCTTGAGCATCCCTCTTTCAACAGATTTCTGGATAACCAGTAAAATGAGTCATAAGAAATGGTGAGAAACAACTGAAAAGTCAACGGATTGATGTTTGTCTAACATGTTATCTCTAGTATTGGAACAGCCTCATTAAGACACTAAGCGGGGGATAGCATCTCTGTAACATCTACAACAGAAGTGGACAAAGCATGCCCCAGCAGCCAAATGAAATCCAGAGTCCTATGGTAAGACCCAGGCCATGCTAGTTCTCAGTGCAGAGCTGTGGTCTGTGGAGAGTGCAAGTACCGATGTGCAATGCTTGCTTTTGATCAGAGCAGTCTCTGTTTGGATCCAGATGAAAAACGTAAACTGGGGCCCGCAGTCTCCTTGGGCCTCACCCTCCAGATTAATAATGAAGTTGGCCGCAATCAGGCATGCTTTTTGCACATGGGGTCGGACCCTTGGCCTGCTGGCAAACAGCCAAATGCAGCCCTCAGCCTGGTCAAATCTTGATGCTTTGAACTATGTGGACCAAGTTCCTTTTAGTGATGTGCAGCTCTGGTTTCCCAAAGGGAAATACCCGTTTCACTAGAAAACAAGAAGCGATGCCAACGAGGATGTGGCTGATGGAGACAGACAAACCGAATGAATATAAATGCATCACCATAAAGTAAACTTGCAAACTGGACCTGGAGAAATGCTGTGGCGGAGGCTGCAGCAGGTTTAAGGGATGTCAGAGCGGGTGGCTGGCCAGCAGGGTAATTGCTGCAGGCAGAAAACAAAAAAAGAATGACAGTTTTTCTGTGGATGGATTCAGCCCGCATGCTGCTTGATTCCCTTTGAACAAAGCCCTGTAATTGTCCTCAACAGTGAGGAGGGGAAGAAGCTAATTTCCAATGTGAGTCAGAGAAGCTTTCAAGTAAGGGTGGGTGGAACTATTTATAATGGACCATTATGGAAAATCAGGTTTCTACACACAGTACACAGAGCACATAGAAAGCTTTTACACTTGCATCTGGAAAGCATGTCCTGTGTAGCAAAATATAACAGAGTTCACAATGAAAACCTTTAGTGCTGACACTGAAGATTTGCCCCTGTGTGGCACTGGTATATTTTTGTATGTAATGATAGAACTAGGTGAATAACACAAAGCATCTTCTGCAGACATTCATTTGATTTTTACACTAATTTGCCTTGTATATTTTATGTTTCCTTTACAGGAAAGTTCAAATGATTGAGTTTTGCAGACAAAAACATTTGCAGAAAGTGACCGTCAAAATCACATGCTCAATTAATTGAACATAATGAACTCAAAATTTGCACGAACACATGTTTTCACCAGACATATTTGCATACTCATGCAATCTGGAAACATAAACACTCCCACGTGATTTGTCTGATTCATCACAGTTGAGCATTGATTAAATATTCACAATCATTCCATCATTAAATTCCAGTAACGAAAGAGTAGCAATCTGCTGACCATTCCCCATGAGGAGGAGGAGGTTAAACTAATGCAGTGAGTCTTTCCTTGTGCTTATCTCAGCACAGGGATTGGAATGTGTCTTGGTGAAGTGGCAAGATATCCTTGGCAAAAGGTGATCCGTGTGAGAGAAGACACCAGGAGGACGATATGAACCTTCTATAGGCTGCAGACACGGGAATTGTGTATCTTCTGTTTTGTCTTCTGGGAGAAATATAAGATGGTGTTTGCAATCCCAGCAGAGCCCATTTGGAACATGAGGCTACTGTTCCTTCTGTGGCAGTATGTTGGATTTTTTATTAATGTTCATGCTGCTGAAAAGCATCAGCCAGAGACCAAAGCCTTCTGTGCGTCCACAGTGCAGGCTGTGGCATAGGCTTGGCTCACGTGTCTGTGTGTAGATTTCTCCGATCCTTAGAGTCCCTCCATATTTGTGCCTCCAGTGTCTTCGCAGATGTTGGCTATAGTCCTGATTTCGGTGTCTGCAGGCTGGAGCCTCTATGTCTCTTGCTGAAGCACAGTCTATATGGAGCCTGACTATCTCTTTTATGCACATTTTGATAGCTTTAAATGTACATCTTAAAAGAAATGCATAAATGCACCCGAATTTCAGTTTCAACTTCTCCTTCTGCTTTTCCACAGCCAGCCTGCCCTGCATGCCTGGCTTTGGGAACACCAGGAAATGGGACACGTGCCAGTGCTAGAGTGAAGAGTATGACTCTCCAGCCATTTGTCTCTAATATGAAACCAGACTTTCAATCCAAAAGGTGCTATATCGCTACCTAGAATAATGTTAATTGGTACCAAGCACTTTACAAAGGTGAAGTATCATTTAGCCCTGTTTTATGGATGGGGAAACTGAAGCAGAGGGACAGTGAGTCAGCAAATATGGGACCTAGATCTCGTGACATCAGTCCTATGCTCTTTTCCAGCTCTAACATCTGTGATTTGATGATACCGATTTTCCATTGCAGAGCCAAATCCCAGCTGATGAGATGGCGAGCTTCACTGTGGAGCTTGAGCTGCTAGACCGAGTCCATTAGGGAGGAAGCACTGCTCTCTCTGTGATGTACCCTGTGTGCATGCAAACCTGATTTATATCTCATCCAACATCCTGCTCACTGCTATCATGAACCAACAGGACCCATAGGGTATTACAAGACATATTACATGCAGTCAAGAGCTTTAATCCCCCTGGGGGAGTGATTACAAACAACTACACACATCCCAGAGTTGCTTAATCACTGTTAAGAAATTTCTTTATAATCTGACTAAATTACTTTAATTACTCGCAACTACCAATTAGTGTTTGAATGCTTCCACTGAGAAGTTTGCAGGCATTAATCTGCTCCCTTGGAATGTTAAATCACCGATCGGAAGACAGCTTTCATCTACGCAGCACACAGCAGTGTGCTGGGGCCAGTGCAAATACAGGCCGAGCACTTTACCCAGCATTCCCCCCTTCAGCCATCTTTCCTCCTTTTACTTTTAAATATTAGTTTAAAAGAAATGTTTAATCCTTAAATGTGTTTTAGTGGCTGAAGGAAATTGACAGATTGTCATTTCACGAGATGGAAGAGCCTCTGTTTATCACCACCACTGGTGCAGGATCAGCACGGCAGGCTCCCACATGCACTAGCCCTGACCCAGAGAGTCTAGCCCCTAGGAGAAGAGACCTAGTCGATTCAATCCTTGGCTCCTCTGGATTGGCTCTCCGAGGAGAAGCAGCATTGTTTATTGGATTGGGTGCAGGACTGCCAGTCAGGAGTTGTGGGTTCTAAACCTGTCTCTGCCACAGATCTCTTGTGTGACCCTGGACTTGTCACTTCCTCTTTCTGTTTCTCCTCCTAACCGTTATCTGTCTGATCTAATCAGATAGTAAGCTGTTTGGAACAAAGACCATCACTTGCTATTTGCTTATACAAAGCACATAACACAATGGGTCCCTGACCTGGGATGGGGTCTCTAGCTGCTACTTTAATACAAGTTATAAAGAGACTTTTTAGTGCCTATTTTAAGGTGTTTGTCTGTGTTGTGGAGGCCTGTGCACTAGGAAACTCCAGCATCTTTCACACAGGCCACGGAACGTTCACCAGTTAGTGATGACTTCTGGTCACAACCAGAGGTGCACCTGAACCTAACCTTAGGCTGTGAACCCCCGTGAGATGCAGAGGAGCTTGAACTCATTTCTAATTTTACTGCTGGTGGTGTCTGTATAATAACAACTGCCAAACTTTGGAAAGGTTAGTATTGGGCCCGTCTCTCGGCACTATCGATATGGGCTGGCTTCAAACCATCTTTTCTTTCTCTGACAGTCGTGCCTGGGGTGACTGCCCTGATCTCATTTTTGTGTTTGTTTATTCATCAATAGGAGTGCACTCGTTTTGAGGCATTTGGGCAAGAGACCCACGTGCCCTTGACTGCTCTCCTAATCATAGCAAAAGAGACCAGCTGCTGTGGCATACACTGAAACCTGCAGTCGTGAGAATCTAAGCAAACATACCTGCTGTATATACTGGATTAGTATGACACCTTTTATATTGTGCACCTAGGGCTGCATAGCAAACTGTACGATTCATAGCTTATTCCTCTTGAGTTACCTTAGCTTTGTTCTGTGTTAAGCGATAGCTGAGGACCAAGAATCAGAAGGGCATAAATACTTGCAAAACAGTAGAGGGAGTTAGAGAGAGAGAGACTACAGCATTTCCAGGAGTTAGACAGCAGCAGCAGGACTTTGAGCTAAGAAGTTCCTGGGAGGGCAGAGGAGAAACAAGGCAACATGGAGAGTCAGCAGTCAGCAGTGCTGTCTGATGAGACATGAGGGGCAGATTCTGATCTCACTGACACTGGTTTATACTTACTTCAGTAGAGTTGCTCCTGATTTCCACTGGTGTAACTGAGATCAGCATCCCATCATAGTTTAAGATCTGTAGGTTTATAAATGTGCAGATTTCCTTGGGGAACCAGTAATTTATGCTATTTGATTTAAGATGTGAAGATGATGCTTTTAGTGTGCCAAGTGTCTACATTTTTGCATTAAGATTATGCTGATGTGGATGATAATAATTGCAGATTTCTACAATTATAATTTTTTAAGAAAAAAATGAACACCCCATCAATTACAATATAATACTCTATTGCATTTCTTTTCTACAGATATGAATGGCACAGTATGAGACAGTATAGTTTGGTGGATAGGGTATGAGAGGGGGAGTCACAACTCCTGGGTTCTCACCTGGTTCTTCCACACTGACTCACTATATGATCTTGAGCAAGTCACGTATTTTTTTCTTTTTGTATCTCAGTTTCTCCATGTATAAAATAAGCATCATGTTTACCCATTTTGTGAACTGCTTTGAGGTCTACAGACAAAACCAGGAGCCTCATCTCCAAAAGTACAGGATTCTCTCCCATTTGAATTGGAGGAATAACTCCATTTGCTAATACTCATAACAGCCTTTTATCTTGTATAGATAGCCACCATTAGAGGGAGACATACATACACTTGGCCAGTGTGTTACAAAAGTGTTATATTAAATAGGCGCTATATACTGTTATTTATTATCTGGCCAGACAGAGAGTTAATTTATTTATTTAGATGTATTGTATGCACCTCTCCAGTGCTCTCGGTACCCAACACATTGATGAAAATCTCAGCACCACAATTTGTTTCTTACCAGCCACCCCAGGTAAGAAAGAGGCTGCCTGAGCCCTACCAGAAACTGTTCTCCAAAGTCCACTGCTCAGGCACCTGAATTGGTGGGGCTCCTGCATGTGGCTCTGCTCTAGGCGGCAGTGGTAGGCTCTGTCTCCAGGGAGCTGGCTGTTTCTGATGTGTTGCAGACCATTCCCCTCAGTTTCACAGTAGAGTAGAAAGGATGAGTGGCATTAGCCAACAGGGAACATAGTCCAGGCCACTAAAATCAGAGAATTTTATAGTCAAGTTGTAGCAAATAAACAACCTGTCAGTGCAGTGACTGAAATGACAGTACAAGTAACATGAAACTTTTGCTGGAAGTGTTCATCTCCACATACTACTCGACAGCTGGTAAGCACTGCTAATAAAGGAGTTTGTTTTTAATTTATTTTATAAATCTTATGTAGATTTCTGTGGCTAGATATACCTTGTTGTGGCAGACAATGAAAAATATTCGGACACAGTCCTGCTAGTGCACTTCAAACCTGACCTGCACCACTGCCGCTGGTTATTTCTGGGGCCACCACACCGCTCCCTTCATGAAACTCAGTCCTAATCTGCAGCATCTCTGCTAGTTTGGTCCTGGGACTTTTATGAGTCAACGGTGCCTAATTACATGGTGATTTGTTATTGTGCTCAAACGGGGAACTAGCAAGAGATCCAACTTGTTAAGTTTTGACACTACGTCTCCAGAAGTACAAAGTAAGTACATTACCACAGGGCACAACAACCCCGCCTTCCCTTCCCACTAAAGATTGTTGCTTAACAAATACCCATTCTAAAGAGAGTGCAGTAATATGGGGGGTGTGGTACAGAAGCCATTGATATACAGCAGTGGAGTAGATTCTACTGTAGAGCATAAATAAAGTATATTAGGGTATCTGCCTTTTTTAGCTTCTCCCTCTTTCCCCCTCAGAGGCAGAGCTCTGGATCCAGCAATATCTCTTTCCTTAGCAGCTCTTAGTCTAACAGAGCTGTGGGAAAGCCAAGTATCTGCTGGTCTGATGGAGAAGCAGGGGTGGCAGATCCTTTTTGTGCACGTACTCACAGGAGGAACCCAGAATTCTGGAGCTCCAGGCACATATCCTGAGCACGGGGGTGGGGGGGAGCATTGGTTAGGAGCAGGTGCTATTATCTGACACAGATCTCCATGTCTGATCATCTTTACACCCCCTGCTAAGCAATATCTGCCAAATGGCAGGTGAGAACTGCAACAGGATGGTAGGAATATGACCCACCCTCCTGAGAGCACAGCAACCAGTGGGGATTGCTGAGGAGGGAGAAGGAGCCCCATCCCCTAAAGACTGAGGAGCTCATTCTGGAATGCATGAATGGCATTCCTATCCCCTTCAGATAATCTTTATCCCACATCCACTACTTCCCTGAAATGTCTTGCCAGTTTCCTCCCCACCCAAGATCTCTGGGCTGGGGAACACTTCTGTCAGTTTCACAGACCTGTGGAAATGAGAGACACAAAAGCACAAGGGAAACCCATTCCAGGCCACTCAAACAGAGAGCCAAGTGAGACAGCAGATGACCAGCCTGTTGAAGTACTCCGTGAAACAACCAATGGCAAAGAATCTCCTTCCACACACACACAGCCTGATCCTGTGCCCACTATAGTCAATGGTACAGGATCAAGCCCACAGTCCAGTTTCCGCTGCTGCCATCAGAGGATCAGACAGCAGTTCCAGGATTACTTTGCTTGGCCTGGGGGCAGTCATGCCAGCAGAACACATACTCATCAGCATTAGAAACAATACTCAGTGACTCCTGTCACTTTGAAACACCTAGGTTCTGGCTTCTCTCATCATCCATTGCAGCCAGGGACAGTTGATTCCTTTTCTCCCTGTTATCCCACTTTTGTTTTAACAAAGGAATTTGGGTGAATCTGCTGTTAATTGGAGTGATGAGCAAACAGCATTGGTTTGAAATGAGGAATTGTAAGGTGCCATGTGAATTTGATCCACCCAGTTCTGCCAATGTACCTCACTCCTGACCTCCAGCACTCCCAGTCCTGGGCTTCCCCCCATGCAGCTCTGCGGACAAACCTCACTCTTGACACACTGCTTCTCTTGCTGCTGCAGTCCTGACACTCTTGAATAGAAATGGCCAAGGATGCCAAATTGTGGGGTTCTTCAGTGTAAAGAAATGGAGATTCTGAAGTGGACCCAGAATATTCATTTTCACTCATAATCAAAATGGTGTGTGAACTGAAGGGTTAATGGATTGCTTAGAACTATTTACAGTGCTAGTTCAAAGGGAACCTTTGCATGATTCATAATAAATTATCCTCCCTGCCATCAAGGGCACAGTGCATCTTAGTGCATAGGAGTGCCCTTTTGCTTTTGGTGCAGATGCCAGACCACTCATTTCCCCTTTATGATTCTCAGATCCACACCACTCATGAACTGATTTCTGAATTTTCCAGAATGTATCCCCCAGGGTAGATAGCAATTTTATATAAGCTCATGAAGCAATGTGGATATGAGCAAGCAGGCACATACAAACACTCCCTCTCTCTCTCTCTCTCTCTCTCTCTCACACACACACACACACACACCCTAGTGTATTTCTGGTGCAGACAGTGGCGTTAAACTTGGAGCGAATCTGGCTCACAGAACTCAAATATATTTCCATCCACATACCCATATTTGCAGGTACACACACATATAATCTTTTCCTGACTAGTGAACAACTAGTGGAAGCATTTCCCTTTAACATAAAAAGTAAAAAAGCACCAAAGCCTAACTGCCTAGCAGTCATTGGAAACTGTATTTTAGGCATAGTTAAGAAGAAGCACTCTGCTGACTTTGTCCACAAGTTACATGCCAGCCCTTGGGATGAATTCTGCATCCTTCTGTGATTTGCCAGGCTCTCTTTGGTAACTCTGTCCCTCCACCCCACGTGGGCCTCTCTTGAATCATTACTATATTGCCTCTAACATTTCTTACACGATAATATTCTTCCAATGCACCCAGTATGCTAGCTGGCAGGGTTAAATCCTTGATGTCCCTTCTCTTCTAGAGAGAGATGGAAGAATTGCTAGTGACACTTCTGTAGGTCAGTAATTTAGGAAGAGAGCTGTCTCTCAGGATGGCACTTTGACTCTGGAAGATGAAAGAAGAAAGGAAGGACTTGGAAGATCATGCACTTTAAATACAGATCAGTAGCTTTTAATATATTATGTGGATCTTCTGAAGATTTTTGAACAAGCCCCATGGAAACAGACAATAAGGAAAGATCCTGGAGTGGATGTGACCTAACAGGGATTTTCCTTTTCTAATTTCTATTATTCTGTGTAGCTTGGAACATATCACCAGATGGGCACATAAGTGGCTCAGATAACACTATTTGCCCCTCACTCCCAGAAATCAGGCTCTGAGTTCAGCTTCTAAACTCTATTGTAGGGATCTGGATTGATTAACCAGTATCCCTGCCCTGAACTGCCCAGTAAGCAGGAGGGTGTATCCAGTTAATTGCTTTTCCCAGCTAGGAAAGCAGGGGTAGAGGAACACCTCCATTTAAGAAAAGAAGTACTTGTGGCACCTTAGAGATTAACAAATTTATTAGAGCATAAGCTTTCATGAGCTACAGCTCACTGCATTTTTTTTCCACCAAATGCATCCGATGAAGTGAGCTGTAGCTCACGAAAGCTTATGCTCTAATAAATTTGTTAGTCTCTAAGGTGCCACAAGTACTCCTTTTCTTTTTGCGAATACAGACTAACACGGCTGCTACTCTGAAACCTCCATTTAACAAATCCTAATTGTAGAAAAGGTAGGCGAAAAAATCCCATTTTCATCCTGTGTCTGATTTTTAGTTTCAAGGAGGTAGGAACATTCCACTGGGGAGAACTTCATGAAACTCCAGCCCAGTCAACTGAGTTTTCCTGGGCACTGTTAGAAAATGAAGCATCTCTCATAACCTTGGGGACCCCTGGGAATGAACTGGTCTGAGAAGAGGCTGCCATGCACATTAGAATTGATTGAGAAAACAGAACTCTTGATACATGTCACCGGGGATGGCAAAAGCGCACTTGTGTAATCACAACTGCTTCCCACTCATTGAGAAAGCAAGCTGTATTATTATTGATTGCTATCCATGTGTCCAGGGCTGTAAAATCTATAGAAGAAAACAGCCCCTGCACCAAGCCCATTATGTTCTCGACTGGACACAAACTGCAGTTCAGACTCATAATACACTATAGCCAATCTCAAACTGGTGCAGAGGTCTTTTTCAATGTTCTTGCTAGATTATCATTAAAAGGATTATCTTTTGTCTCTTGATCATCAGACAGAGCCCCCTAGGAGTGGGGACTCTCTGGATACCTTTACCCTACCCATAGGAGCCTCCATTTGAAATCCTCTGGATAATGAAGGAGATTTACCTGATTATGAGTGTGTGTTTGTGAGGCTTCTCAAGCTGTCTAGAGTGGCTCGCGAGCATGAGTGCCAGCCTCCGGGCAGACTGTGAAGAAGCAGGGCACAAACCCCAACTGGTTTTGAGTTCTATACTTAAATTTCATTCAAGTATCAAGTGTGAACTCCTCAAGTAGCCTTAACATGGAGCCACAGACAGTCTCCTTCGTACTCCTATCTATCTTGCCACCCAGGCAAGCTTGCCTTTGTAACAGATGATCCCTTACACTAAAAATCACAACAATATTCAGGTTACTCCCAGTCCCAAAGGACCAGTCACTTATCCCAGGTCAATTGCACCTTAAATCCTACACCAAAGACAATGCTTCTAGCCAATCCTATCATAAACTATCTAAAGATTTATTAACTAAGAAAGGAGTTATTGACAAGTTTAAAGAAGGTAAATTTACACACACACAAATAAGTTACAGTCTAAAGTTTCAAAAAGTAATACAAGCTGCTGTAATATGTGAGCTCCATATATCCTTTAGGACTAACCCAGGCCAAACAGCTGGGGATCCCTTGCTTATGGGAAATCTGTGCCCCTCAGAGTTCAAGCAGCATAGAGATAACAATTTGTTCTTGACAAGGATTTTTATTGCTTTCCCTCAAAGTTCAAACTAATGGGATAAGTGCTTGTGCACATTTCTTTTTCACGGGTGTGGGGGGACAATCCACAAAGTCTTTTGTCCACGGATGTTCCACAATGGCTTGTCTGGTGTCATTGGGCCTTCTTTTGTTGGAGAGGGTAAACTAGTATTTCACACATGGAAATACTTCTCTCCTAGTTGATGACTTACACAATTACAGAGCAAACACTTAAATATTACCTTATAACACAGGATACAATGCTATAAGTGAGATTAATGCATGCAGCAATTTACAAGGATTTCACAAAATCTAAACGCTAAACACATTCTTGTAAATCTAATACCGGTTTTAATAATATTAACAAACAGGTAAGCCAACCTGGTTTCCAGCTATGCATTTGTCAGTGCTCAGTGAGGCCTAGGGCCTTGGCATGAGCTGGCACCTGCTCTGCCAGCATTACAAGACTAACTACTGTGGCACACTCAGGGTTCTAGGTATCCCCAGTTCAACATGGAAGCTGCTTCCTGCTTTCCTATTTGAATACCTGTTTGGTTAGGAAACTATTTTCCTTCTTGGATTCCCATTGAATTCTGGCGTGGCTCAGGTCTGAAAGGCAGATGGCTTCTCTTTGACTGTCTGACACAGTGGCCTAGCCTGCTGATGGCTGAAGTCAAGCACTCCTCTGGTTTTGTAATAGTAATGGGTCCTTCCTTCTATGAAACTGTCCTTCCTAGTCCTTGGACTACAGGGGTACAGGGAGTGGGAATGCTGTCTCCTTAAGCCTGTCCCAAATAGCTATAAACCGGTGCCAGCAATGCGAGGGCAGTTAATGCAGAAGACTCTTCGGACCCTCCCTTGAACGTGAGAGGTGTCACAACTGAACAGCCCATTTCCATGTTGTGTTTATCCATTGTCATATTTTCACATGAGAAACAAATAAAGGCCGACACTTTCTCCAGACAAAAAAAAGAAACTATTCCCTGACCTGATTAATGCAAATAACCTGAATGGAATCTTGTTGCTCTAAGCCTGCAAATTTAATATCTGTTAAACTGATTCATTTCATGCTGTTTTAGCCTCTCGCCCTATGACTGCAATTACCTCCAGTGCTCTCTAGATGACTGGACCCCTCCCCCCCACACACACTTTGTCACATGATATAGTCTGGGCTGTTTGTTTTTTCTCATTGTTGTTCAATTTCCTTCAATTTTATTAATTATGGCTCCTGGGAGGAGAAAGTAGGAATGTCTGAGTAATGCTCCCTCTTTGCATAGCATGGCACTTCAGCCATATAATTCACTCTTTATTAGCTGCCCCAGGACGGGATTAGAGCAAATGGAACTGGCCCAGACTGTAGGAGGAAGATGGGAACCTGGGTTGCTTCTGTAGAGGACCTTTGACTCTGTCTCCCCTGCATCTCTCTCAACCCCTTACCCTGGGCCTCCTGACTGTCTTTCATCACAGAAGATGATTGCTCTGTGGGAGGCTAGAGAAGCATGTCTCGAGGCTCAGATTAAACAGGGACTTGTAGTGCCTCAGTTTGGGTCACTGGATAACGCAGACACTTGACCTTGCATCTTCTCGTCATGCCTGCAAGGTTTCTGGTGATGGTTGCACATAACCTGAGATAGGCTCCAGATGCAGAACCAGATGCTGCCCGAATTGCAATGTGAGGATTGGATTTTTATTCAAATGCTGACAGCAGCCAAGATCCAAATTCAGATCCATCATCTGAACCATCATGGGAAAAATATGGTGAGAACTGTTTTAAGGAGATAGCTGCCCTCTCTATTCCCTGTCCCACCCAGGTCAACCCTCTCACCCTTAGTGGCTCCCCCTGCTTACTATTAGGAAGGAAACCCACAGCTCCACTCCCCTGCCAGGCACCATTGTTAATCTAGAGCATCTTGCAGGTAAAACCTCTTACCTAGAGCTTAACTCCTTTAGTCTCTTTTGAAAATCCCAGCCTACATTCTTTATTTCAGCAGGTTGACAATCTATGGGTTTAATTCATATACTCAGTGTCACATCTGATGCAATGCAGCTGCCCCAGAAGGAATCATCGAGGCTTGCGGGGTGTATGTGTGTGTGTGTGTGTAGGGCGCATTTAACTGAAACAGAAGAGATTAAGAGGGCTAGGACTCCTACTGGAGAAAGGAGAAGAGTAAAAGGAAATATGATACAGGTATAAAAGATGAATGACGTAGAGAATGCCCATCAGTCCAGTTTACCCTTCATGTAACTCAATAACAAGGGAGCACTCAATGAAATTAAAAAGACACAGTGTAAATGCATAAAGGACATGTTCATTTAAACAACATGTAATTAATTCACTGCTACGGAATATTGTTGAAACATACAATTTAATGAGACTCATATAAGCATTTAGACATATAAATAAAGAATATCACCTGCAGTGACACTAGTTACTTGCAATGACATGGGCTCTCAGCTCTCCTGCTTACACTGGTCACCAGCTGGGGTAAGGATAATGAGCGCCAATGAAATAGTATTACCCAATTGACCAAGGGCATTATGGGCATTTCATGAGAATCATCCCTATCTTTGTATTCATATAGCTTTGAGTACACTGGTAATACATATTCCATATGATTTTCCAGTAGTTTCCCACTGCTTCACCTGGGAATTTTTGGAAAGCAGTTTGGTGAGAAGTGATAACTCTGGATTTCCAGTCCTCACAAGATTTGGTGTTTTTCTGAAAGCTCCAATTACTGGAAGAAAAAATTATACAAGAATCTGAGCTTTTTTTTCCTTAAATTAAGCTTCTGGGCATCATGGTTGCAGATAAAAGCCTGGAATATGACCCAAGTGCATCCTAAATGCTCAAAAACCAAAAGACAAATAAAAAGAACCCATCATTTACATTGTTAACAACCTGATGATTTTTGAAACCAGCCTCAACATTTTTGAATTCCTGAGGTTGGCAGTACTGCAGTTTCCCCAAACTTTCTATCACTTTCTACATTTGTTCCCATTAAGCAACTGGTCCCAGTAGCTCAGTGGCCTGTACGAAATGAGGTGGTTATCCTCAGTCCATATTCTAATGGCTGGGCATCCTCATCATCAAAAAAAACCATCATGGGTGGCATTAATTCTTCCCTTGGTTGGCAGACTCAGTAGAGAGGCCAAGAACAGGATGGGCTGTGAAGACTAATCTTGGATGCCAGCTCATGGTGACGGCCCATCAGCACAGGCCTGAGACACACCACCAGCGGCATTTTGTGTGCAACCACAGAGAGAGAGCCAAGCCAGTGCAACATTCAGGCATTACTCCTTCCTCCATGTATACTGTCCTCTCTCATCAAACACTTCCTGAAAGAGTCCTCTAAGTTCCTAGACATAATCATACTATAGCACCCCTGAATGGGAAACTATTTATTGTAACAGCAGGGTGTGTGGAATGAAGTGTACACTATCCTTGCCTGCACTGTACCTGTCCCATGGATAAATAGAGGGCTTCAGTCTCTGGAGCTGTCAATCTGCCTTTCACCAGCACAAAATTTATTTTAAAGGGAATAAAGAGTATCTGTGAATGGCCTTTTATTATTCATGAGCAGGATTGAGAACGCAGGCTCTCCCTCTTTCTGTTTGCTTACATCTTACTTCAAATTCCGAGCTGTCATAGGAAGTGAGCCTAGAGAGAGTGCACGAGTGTGCACACAAATGCATACACACACACACACACACACACACACACTTTTTAGTTTATTTTGCATTTCTTGTTTAGTTTGAGGCACCAGAGCTGCCAATCTCTCCCTGTGTTTAGAGCCTCTGTGCGGAGTCTGTCGTGATGCTTTAATGACTGTATCACCTTGTAAGACTCAGACATCCTTAACTCCTTTCATCAGCGGTGGGAAACCTGCCAGCCACTGACAGGTTCTTCTAAACAAATCACAATGAGATTTAAAGCTGGAGATGTGACCGGTGATTTGGCAAACCTCCAGGTGCTCAGGGAACGCAAATCCCAGGGCTATCTGTGCTGCAATGCACAGCACACATTGGGTCCAGGGCTGGCCTGAGATATGGGCTATCTGCTTCTGGGCTACTTTTTGGTCTTTCATCAACATTTTCAAGAGATTTTGGTCTCAGGCATTTATTGGCAAGATGTGTGTGTGTGTGTGTTTTCTCCCCTCCCTTCCCCACATTCTTTAAATGGTTTTGATGTATTTGCAGAATTACAGTGGTCATGCAAATGAGACTGATAACTGATAGCACTAGCTAGTGGTGATTAGCGTGTGAGCAAGAGGCAGTCACACCTACCACACAACACATGCACAGCTCTGCCATGCTGCCGAGGCCAGGCTCGCAGCCCCTCCTGCTAATCCACTCATGTGCTCATTAGATGCAGCTCTGCCAATGAACCTCACTCCTGACCTGCAGCACCACCAGTGTCTTTGTTATTCCAGTCCTCTCCTTCCACTTGCAAACTTGGCCCAGTTTGCCCTAATCCTAATCGGCGGCTTCTCTTACTGTTCCCATTTTGGACCTACACACAGCTCAGATAGTGTTAACACTATCTATCTGAATCTCTTAGATCTGCAAAATTTGTCTAGAGAACTCAAAAGAACAAGTTTTCCAAGAGATTTCTGGTTCTTCCTGCTTCTGACTGGGATGGAAATACTGGAAGAACGGTCTGATTATGAGCTGTGTCCACATCAAGATATTTTTGCTATAATTTCCACTAATTCCATGACTGGCTCAGCTCCAGTAGTGATAGCAATCATGGAAGAGCTAGTGACCATTAGAGGTTTAAGCACCAGGTGTTCCACCTTTTGCTCACAGCAAGTCTACATGACATCATGTTCAAAATCCAACAGCTTCCAGTGCTTTGTGTACACTAGCTCTCCCATTGCTGCTTCCACTAGTGAGGCTGAACAGTGGAAAATGTTAACGGAGGTTTCCTTGTGTAAGACAAGGCCATGGCATTTCAGAACTTCCGGGTCCAGACAGTTGCAGGATATGCTCATGAATCAAAAAGTGCACAATTACATGGATCAAAGAGTTATTCAAACTCTTCAAAACCACCCACTTCAAGTTTGGGTGAAGGTTCAGGTTTGTTCTTTTTATTCCCCACTCCCTTGCCCATCCCTAAAACAAACATCTAAGAGAAATATGTGGAGGAGAGAGAACATTAATCACAAAACAGGATGTATGTGAATCTTGATACAACTAGAAAGACAAATACCCATTGTACTGAAGCTAACCCCATGAAAAGTTATTGAAATAGCAAGATGTGGGTCTGAACAGGAACTCTGAACCCAAACTGCCCCAGAACATGGGGATGTTAAATCAGGATCCAGGTAATATGCAGTGCTTCCAAAACACTTTCTAAACCTTGCACTAAGTTTACTTTGATATAGGGCCCTAGCCTGCTTTCCTTTGACGTTAATGGCAAAGCTCCTATTGATTTCAGCAGAAGCAAGCCTGGGCCCATAGAATATGTGCTCCAGTCAGTGAGACAGTGAATATTAAATTCCATCAACAATCTCCACCAGCATTATGCAGATTCTTCAAAATGAGAATCGTTTTGCTGGCTAATAAAATCAGAAAGAAGCCCCAAGCATCACAGAAGGTTATGTATGCAATTTCAGGGTTAGGAAGTCCAGGGATTGCTTTAATAGAAGTTAGCATTTTGCAAATATGTGATTAGTCATGTAAAATGATTTTATGATTTCATTTAAATGAAAGTTTTCTGGAAGTGACCTGGCTTTTACTTTGAGCTCTGCCCCAATTTCCCTGGGTAACTTTGACCAAGCCAGTTAACCTCTCTGCACTTCAGCTTTCCCATTCTCCTTTGTGAGATAGAGATCGTAACACTTCTCTATCTCTCAGATTTCAGAGTAGCAGCCGTGTTAGTCTGTATTCGCAAAAAAGAAAAGGAGTACTTGTGGCACCTTAGAGACTAACACATTTATTTGAGCATAAGCTTTCGTGAGCTACAGCTCACTTCATTGTCGCTCACGAAAGTTTATGCTCAAATAAATTTGTTAGTCTCTAAGGTGCCACAAGTACTCCTTTTCTATCTCACAGAGATGATGTGAGGCTTAATTCACTAATGACTGTAATCACTTTGAGACCCTCTAATGGAAGGTGCTAGGAAAGGGTGGAATGTTATTGGTAACTGGGACATTTCCTTTTTTACATCTGACAGCAGAGGCAGAGCTGCTAGACACTCAAGGACTGAAATGCCCCTGTTGGCAATAGACTGTTGTGGTGTGACGTTTGGCATCTGGGGAAAGGGTAGGGTGACCAGATGTCCCGATTTTATAGGGACAGTCCCAATTTTGGGGTCTTTTTCTGATATAGGCTCCTGTTACTCCCCACCCCCTGTCCCAATGTTTCACATTTATTGTCTTGTCACCCTAGGAAAGGGAAACAAGAACTACTTCTCTTGTAAAACAAGTTGAGGGTTTTTAGCCCAATTCTGGGCTCCACTGGTGTCCCTATCACAAAAAGCACCATCACAGTTGGCACTAATTGGTTACTTATTAGCAGTCTGAGCAGTCAGGGCAAGAAGCCGGCTCCCATCAGCTCAAGAGGTCATCTCCCACCAGGGCAGGTTTGAGATCTATTGGTGATGGGCAGTGTATGGAAGAAGCATTCACATGCTTTGATTTTGATGAATGGAGCCATTGTAGTATGGCCCTGATCCTGCAAACATTTGCTTAACTTCATGCACATGAGTCAATGGGACTACTCAGATGAGGAAGATTAAGCATATGCCTAAGTGTTTGCAGGACTGGCGGCTAACTGCCCAACCAACACATTGAAAGGCACCAAGTGGGTAATGCCATATGTTTCCTTCCCCTGTAATTTTATGGCTGAAGGTATTTGATCAGGCCAGTTATTCACTAACCATCTGTCTCTTACACTAATTCAGTCCATTCCTGTCATAACTCTGTAACAGCAAATGTCCTTCTCCAATGCACTATAGAAATATTCCCAGATTAACAGCATTTTAGCCATTTCTGAAAATGCATCTCTCAGTAAGAGCTGGTGCTATCAAGCATTTATATGAATGGCAGCCAGCATCTATGCCGATTACAGTGGGTGGATATTTACAGCCCATTCTGCAAATCAGTGACTTGGATACTAACATAAATAACTTTAAAAAAATAGAAAAAAGGGAAAATGAGGAGATGAAAAACGCCCACATCATTTACATTTCTAAGGAATATGAAATTGTGCTTTTGAAAAAAAAAGCAATTTGTAAACTTTAGATAGCAGCAAATTCCTTGTTTTTTTGGACACAATACCATCTTTGCATATGTGCTGAAAGAAAGAGAGAGAGAAAATAACCCTAAAGCATCCTGCCCACTGCATTAGCTTTTAAAATAAAACCCATTTATATATAAATGTTGGCTTTTTTCCCAGTCTCTGTAGAAAAGCTTTTCTATATTAAACGCTACAATGAATTAAATTAACCATAATGATTTCTTTGTGAATGAAAACCTTTTTTCCTGTATGACATGTTTTTGATCATTTTTTTCTAGTTACAACAACCCATACTCCTATCAAGTTGAGGATTTTGTTTGTTCTGCTATTTGCACAATGCACTACAATTATTATTTGCACTTTGCATTCCTAAGAAAAATAAATCACAGTTATTTCTTGTGCCTTCTTTCTTTGCAGAGGGACGGAAGCCTGTTGCCAGAAGCATTATACCTGAATTCTGCACAGATGAGACAGATCCATTCGCTCTGGTATTCAGAAGCCAAAAACAAACAATTCTAGTGGTGTGAAAGGGGAAATTCCACTCTGGGTCCCCGCTGCTTAACCTGAATTACGGAGATGATATTAGAAATAAATCTCCTCTAATTCAGGGTCACACTTTTCCCTATATCTGCTGTGAAATGAACACTGCATTGGTCAATTTTATATTTTTGAAAATCTTTTCTTCACTGCCTTTTTATAATCCCCCAGATTGACATATGGAAATTGAAATCCACTCTCTTCCCATAAATCTGTTTCCTCGCTGGTTTGTTTTGGTAGGGTTACTCATGATCCCAGAGCTATGCGTACTAGTTTACTGTAACCAGGGTTGCTCATACGCACCTATCTGCTTGCACTGGTTTGATATTTTAGGCTTGCTTCAATGCGTAGAAGTAATTGGGTTGTAGTTGCAGATTTGTTATTGTAGGGTTATCCGTAAACATTATATTTGTAAATATTGGTCTGTTACTGGAAAAGGTTGTTCATGAGGGGGGAAAACATTTCATGTATGAAGAATGATATGGGTATGGGAAAGGAAAAGAAGGTCAAATTTGGGTTTGACCAGGCCAGTTGTCGTCCCTAAATTTTAGATTTACCCAAAACTCCTAATCAGTGCTTAGCTCTCATTTCCCTCCTGTTTTGTTCCTTCCTTCTCTCCCCTATTTCTTTTCCTTCTCTCACCTGCCCCTTCCCCTTTGTTTGTTCTGAATACAGTGAAAGGTAGTATGAGTAGACCTCTTGTGAAGAAAGTCTATGAAAAGTAGTTACCTCTTCAGATCTGGACTGAACTACATAGCAGAGGCCTGGCAGACAGTCTATACTGAAGCTTAATTATCTTGTAAATTTTGGGGATCTGTCTCCTACCTACCTCTGGGTTCTGAATATCAGTGAACTGAGCTGAACTAACAAAACCTGGGAATATAAAACATCTCTTAAAGAGAGTCCCTAATCTCTTCTGTCTCCTGGTAAATCATACAGCTCAGAGGTAGAGAAAGACCTCTTAGACCTTCTCTAGTCCAACTCTGAGGCCGATGCTGGATTGTTCCCTTTTCCCAATAGAGTTTTTTAATTATCCCACATGATGGGTCAATGAACGTTTCCCTTGGGAGACCAATCCACAGTTTGACAGGAATCATCAATAAGGTGTTTTTTTTCTGGCATTCAGCCTTAATTTACCTTTGCTGAATTTAACCCCATTACTCTTAGCTAAACCCCTGAGGCAATCCCTCTCCCTCCTTGGACTTCATGTCCATCATATGCTCTTAGGCAATTATTACAACCCAGTCTTCCTGAAGTCTACCTTGATCTTTGTAGATACTCCAAATCCCAGAGGACTGTCAGAGGGCTTCACGTTCCTGAGTTACTGTGATGGAGCACTGCCAATGGCATAAATATTATACCCAATATATATTGTCCCATGCCATATGTTTTAAATATTTGAAAAATTTACCATATGGTAATATTTTAAGTTTATTTTATGTATTGTCACATATATTTTGAGTAGATGAACAAAAGCATTTTGTCACAATGGTATCACAATACCCATACATGCTGCATGTATGTGTTTTCCATCTGAGTTATTGCTTCTCTGTAGGGATGCAAACTCTTGATGATCTGATCCATCATGGCAATTTATCTGTTTCCTAAGTAATATTTTATCTGTATCTCAACAACCAATATAATGAACATTTTTTTCCTGTATAAATGACACCCGAAACAAACCCCATTTAGTAGAGAATTACCAAATTGAGTGAAAATGGCTGAGTATAATAAACCCCCTAGGACTTACTCTTAGAAAGAAGATGAGCTAACGTTCCTTAAAGTACGATTTTTCTGCTCTCACTAGACTAATAAGGTAATTGTGGAAAGAGTAAGAAACGTCTTGCATCAATTCCTTATGGGAGTCATGGATTGCATACTTAGGATGAATTTCAGTTAAATGTCAGAGTGTTTGCCACTCTCACCATTCGTGAAATCTATATGAGTACACATAAATGGATATGGATTGTACCTGGGAGGGAAAGAGAGAGAAAATAAAGCCTCCTAGATTTAAAATATGTTTAACAAGAGGGTGAGATTTGACATTAACTGTTGTCCTCCCACTCCCAACTATTTCCTGTCCCAGTGCCTAATGAGAAATGTATCAGTTACCCCGGTAGCTATGATCTGTCCCCATGGATTTGATTGATTCAGGGCTTGGGGGCAACCTGCCCTGGAGGGAACTCTGATCATTTGTTCTTCTGTTGATGATATGTAGTGGGTGAATTTTGCAGAGGTCAGTGTCTCTCACAATCACTCTTCATCCTAGTATGTAGTATGGTGCTTCCTGGCTGGTCCTCTGAACTGCATACAGGTCCTTTATTAATATTGGTTGTTGGCTCAACACATGCAAATGTTTATGCTTCACGAGCTGTATTACCGATTAAAAGGTTAGGATGTAGAGGCCTCTCAACACACTGCAGGTAATAGTAGTTTACCCTTCTCTAGTGCCTTATGATCAAGATTGCAAATTCACCAATATCAATTATTTTAGCCTCATGATGACCATTCTGAAGTAGGTCAGGATTATTATTGTCATTTTGCAGAAAGAGAAATGGAGGCCCAGAGTGGGTAAGTGTCTTGCCCATGGTCATCCAATGAGTGATCAGCAGAGACAAAAGTAGAACACTGAACTTTAGAGTCATTGGGAATTGTGCTTCTTACGTACTTTTGAAACCCTACCTCCAGTCTCATGCTTTAAACACAAGACCATCCAGAGTAGAGGAAACAAATTGGGTTGTGCGATGAGTGTGATGACAATTCTGATGAACAAAGGGTGAAGCTGTACCGTTTGGGAAGTTCATGTGTGATTATAAGCACTCCTAATTTTGAATACTTACCCAAGGGTTTTCGGCTTGGAAGTCTCTTGAGAAGAGCCTTTCTTGCAGGATTTCTCTTACTTCCTAAGTTTCAACTTGGATAAAAATAGCACGAGAACAGCCTTTCTCACTGTTTTTATCCCCTACTTCCCTCCCCCCCGCCCCGGCTCTGCCCAGAACAGGGAAACACAGAGGCTGCCAGGACAATAAGATTTTAAAAAAGATAGTGTAGTGAACTTCTTGAAACCTGAGGTAATGTCTGTGATTTCAATTTTTGGAGATGATTCTAGGCAGCTATTTTTTTTTATCCAAACCACTTTGCCCTTCTGAATCATTGATTGCATTCCTCTCCCCAGCATGAACTTCTTGGCTGTGTCTTGACTAGGAAAAGGCACTTTTTCAAATCAAGTTTGGTGTTTCGAGTTAGCTAATATAACTAGAAACATTATGTATCAACAAAGCTAGACACAGATTAGCGTTTTTACAATAATTTCACCTGGTTATGTTGTGGTAGAGATCACTGGTGACATTCCAACAGTTCAAACTTCATTTTAGCTCCATATCAGTATGAAAAGTCAAAAAGTCTAAATTTCTGACAAATTCTGAAAAAAATAGATTCTGAATGGAAAACATTTTGTTTCAATAATGTTTGAAAATTATATAATATAAAATATTTAATTTCATATTTAAGTAAAAATGAAATGATAAAGTTGGAACTAAACATTTGACACTGTCGAAATGAAAGGAGACAATCAGAACAATTCATGTTGACACTTTTTCAAAAGTAACACATTCCCCTGAAACGTTTTGATTTTGAAAAAAAACACATTTTCCAATGGAAAATGTTTCTTTCGAAAATTCTTTGACCAGCTGCATGTTGTAACCTAGGCTCCACCTCACCCCCTGGTGTTCTAGGCTCTCTCCTTCTCCACCAGGTCACCACTGTGCTACCTACGAGCTCTGCTCTCCTGAACATGGCACTTCCCAGCCACTCACAGCAATCTGTGCTCCTGACTGAGCTCACTGCTGCTGTATACAATAATATATTGTCTCCTTTCTTCCAACACCCTTTGTCCTCCCTGCTGTTATATATCCATGCTGGCAGCTGGGAGAAAAGGAGCAAGTGAATTGTTACTCAAAATACCCCCTCCCCCCAGCCCCTTTCCCTCCTCCTGCCAGTCTTACAGGGGAAAACATTAAGTGCAACTCAGGCCTTAAACAGGTACCATTGTCAAGTTTCCAACATACAATGTTTGAGGAGATTTCTGTAGCTCCCCACAACCCATTCATTGCCATAGCTAACTCAAAAGAAACAAAAAGAAAAGGAGTACTTGTGGCACCTTAGAGACTAACAAATTTATTTGAGCATAAGCTTTCGTGAGCTACAGCTCACTTCATCGGAAACCTATTTTTCACTGAATACATCCGATGAAGTGAGCTGTAGCTCACGAAAGCTTATGCTCAAATAAATTTGTTATTTTCTAAGGTGCCACAAGTACTCCTTTTCGCGAATACAAACTAACATGGCTGCTACTCTGAAACCTGTCAAAAGAAACACAGATCCCTTCTTACATTCAGCAGCTGGGCTACAAAAAGACGCAGTATTACAATTTTTTGCTATAAGCCACTGATACCACACGCTGCGTGCTCCTCCGAGCTTTAATATGGATGATTTAGGGACCTTTTATTTAGTTTTAGTCCATTTACTATTGAAAAGAAGCTCCAAGCCAAGACACTGGTCTCTGTGTATATTGACGTAGCTGATCAATTACCCACTTCAGCGGGAGGGGGAATGATATGCTTAAGGTAGGAAACAACCATTATTTTCTCTTAATTGGGTGCTTCATTTGGCTCCACAGGTGCATGTGTTTCAGATAACAGGGGTGATATTTCCAACTCACAAGGCTGATGTGGGAGGGGGAGGAGAGCATGCAGAGAGCTGGGAAATGGGGTGGACATTGAATCTCAAAGAAACATTTTCATCTCATCCAAGATGTTATTCTAAGACTCTATTTAGTTAGAGCCTGACATCAGTGGGGAACCAGATCCCCAGCCCTTTCAGCCTCACATTTCATCTATTTATTAAGATGAAAAAGCGCTGGGAGTTTGGACACTAACTAATGCAGCATTGTCAGAGGAGGCAGCGGAAACCGTATAATCAGGGCAGGCAGGGATCCCAATACTTGGTACGGTTCTAGAAGTGGTTATCACCAAGCTGAGAGGGAGAGCAAGAGAAAATAAAATATGCAAGGGGCGGGGGGAGTCTATCAGGAAGATGAATGGGGCGGTGAGGAGGAGGAGAGCTGGGGGTTCCGGCATTGAGTCTCTGAACTTTCCTGGACGTCTAGAAGCAAATCAATGCTGCATCAACAAACAGCTGCAAAAACATGTCATAGGCAAAGAACTTCAGAAAAATGGGAGCTAAACATGTATAAAATGAGAAGATTAAAGGCAAATGCACCAGAATTACCAATTGGTTCCAATATTTTTTGCCTCCACAATGATTTAATATTGCCAGCATGTCTTTGATTAACTCAGTTCCTTTTTAAAGCTGTATATGTATTTCCTCATCCATTAGACTTTGCAACATGCATCCCAGAATTAACTACTTGAGAGCTGAGCAGCATAGTAGGGGCGCTTCAATGTGCATGGTCCTGGAAATTGTCCCTGCTGCAACACCACTTACTCAGTACAAGTCTGACGTTCCAGCCACTCTCTTGCCTGAATGCTCTGTAGGAAAGCATGTTCTGATAGGGTTATACAATTAGAGGGTCTTTATTTTTAATACAGGTGACTGAGCGAGAACCACAAATGTCAGTTGCTGATCTAGATTTCAAACACCCGAAGTTCAGAGGAGTTAAGATCCAGGGGGTTGGTTCTGGCTCATCTCTAACTTTTAATGGCTATCTTTAAATATTAAACACTGTGTAGAACAGATACAACAGCTGACATCACATCTTTATGGTTGCTAGTCAGCACATGCCAAATTCAGCCTGGGGTTATGCCACTAATTTCCAGGAATGCATTTGGGTCAGTTACCTCCAACCCCAGCTCAGCTTCAATACAAACTTCTCTTCCCATATATCAAGCCACATTTTCATGATGAGAGAAAACAAAACCTTTCCCCTTCTTTTCAATCTCCACACTCCTAGCTGGAACTCAAGGCATTTTCTGTGTAATAGTAAATGAAGCACTGCATCCAATGAGAACATGTCAACTGCAATTAGAATAGGATGCATGCGGAAACCTATCAACTCAGCTGGCTTCTTTAGAGGTAGAATCAAGATTTGTAGGTGTTGAAATTTGGACAATACACCCTGTGGAGGCAGATCACACACCAGTCCCAACACTGAGGTTCAACTTTTGGATTCAGGAGTCCTTGGAATAGGTTGAAGGCCCTAGGGCCTGATCCAAAGCACAATGAAGTCAATAGAAAGACCCCCATTGACTTCCTCTAGGGAAAGATATAACTAGAAGGATTCTACTACAGCACGACAAGAACCATGATAGATCAATGTTATCAAAATATGCTAGTAGTTATTTATAGCACGTGTCTAGCATGAAACTAAAGAAATAAATATCTGTTCACACTAGTTAGGGGAAAGATTATTAGCACCCTTCTAGCAACAGTCCTGTCCAAACTTGGTTGTGGAAACTATGACCCCAATCCCAACATGGCAGAGCCACTAACACAAGTGTTAGTATTTGAAAATGTTGCACAGAGTGTTATTGCTAAAAACCCTCTGGCAATTATTCTATCTTAGTGCCATAGCAAAGACTCTTTATTAAACAAGCACTTCCTATCAATTGGCCCCATGATACTCCCAAATGCATCAGCTCCCTTTAGACATCAGCCCACTGCAAGTGACCGTTAGTCTCGGCTTCTGGCACCAGCATAAAAAATGAGCAGGGCCAAGGAAAGAAGATCATTACTGCTTTTCTGACTAAAATCCAGTGGCTGAAAATGCTGAGAGGTAGCACACAAGGAGCTGCTGCTCTTGTTGTTCTTAGTTTCCTCTGTTTCCCCCCCCCCCCCTTACCATTTTCCAGATGCTTCAGAATTCCCAGATGCTGCCACAACAAAGTTCTTATATTTTTGACTTTAAAAAACATAATTGGGTAACTGAGAATAAAGACTAAACAATGTAATAAATCATGTCTATACCTGGCTTAGAAATGGGGGGTGGCAGAGAAAGAAAGGAGGGCGAGAGAAGTGTTCCTTTCCTCATTAATAAATGAAACCGAAACATACACATAAAAGGTTCCCAGTCAGCAAATGTGTTCCAGTTTTCCCACTCAGACCCGGGCAGGTTTTTTGTGTATTCAGTCATCAGGAAACCCAAAGCACAAGTGTCACATTCTGCCATGTGACCAAATAGGATAGCTAAGAAGGAACTTCTTGTGGGAAATAAGCAGATTCCTCAAGCCTATGCAAAATGGTGAATTTCATGGATAAACAGGTTTCTATGTCACAATGAACATTTTCTGTCTCCAGAGCACCTTGCTCACGTTTGGTGCTCTATAAATCAGCTAATAACAGTTGCCACACAACAGCACTTCAGAGACTGCCACTTTATCCATCTACTTAGCATAACAAACACTTGTGGTCACCATGTAGAACCTGGTGGCTAATGTTGATTTTTTTAATAGCAAACACTTCATAACTGCAATTATCATTGGTGTGAAGAGTATAAGGTGCCAGACCAACAACTCCTTAAGGGGTCTGTTCATCCAGAGGGCAGGTGCACTCTGGGAACAACTGCACAACCTTCCCACGCACACTGCCACCCACCAATGGGCTGCAGCGTTGCACTAAAGTGTCAAGGCAGCAGTGCACTTTCCATGACCGATGAAGTGAGCTGTAGCTCACGAAAGCTTATGCTCTAATAAATTTGTTAGTCTCTAAGGTGCCACAAGTACTGCTTTTCTTTTAACCAAGGGATAGAAATTAGTGAGTACCAATCCTCTGGTATGCAGGATAGGGAGTCTCCAACTAATCACTCTAGTAATGAATGCTATATTAAACCCTAAGGAAAGTAGGTAGATTTCACACAGGCCACCAAACTCCCTATGGTCTCCAGTTTGTGCTGGATTCAAACCAGTGACCTAGAAGTGAAGGAGTCTGAGATAGCTGCGATAAAGGGACATAAAAGAAACATTATCACATCAGGTTTCAGAGTAGCAGCCGTGTTAGTCTGTATTCGCAAAAAGAAAAGGAGTACTTGTGGCACCTTAGAGACTAACAAATTTATTAGAGCATAAGCTTTCGTGAGCTACAGCTCACTTCATGAGCTGTAGCTCACGAAAGCTTATGCTCTAATAAATTTGTTAGTCTCTAAGGTGCCACAAGTACTCCTTTTCTTTTTATTATCACATCACAATCTCCAGCACAAAAGAGCTCCCTGTTCCTTCTTTTTTACTCTTATTGTCTCCTCCAATGTCTCCGCTGGGTGGATAAGGGAAATCCCAGACTCTACCTCTCTCCTCACTGCCTCCAGGACAAACTGAATCAAGCACCGGTGTGCCTCCATGTCGGACAAATCACACAGAAAGTCTTGCTACTCACTAGCAAATGACATTGCTCACTGTGGTAATAATCCTGTCTCAAGTTGGTAATTGTCTTTATTGTTTCCTGCCCCTGAGCTGAGGGCAGTGGTCGGGGGGACGGGGGCAGCAGAGGGAATACTAACTCCTTGGTGTCTGTCAGCATTGTGTTTCTGTTGTCTTGGTCCCGGCCTGTCTTGGCTCAATGGCTCCCTCCTCCTTAGAGTGTGCAGGGCACATGCTGTCTCAATTAAAATGGCATAACGAGGAGACACATGGGAGCAGGCAAGACGGGAGGGCAGACTGCAGAGAACTGGGGGTTGGTTGCTTATCATCATCTGGAGCAAAGAGAGCCACAATTTGGAAAATTTAATTTGGAAAATACCTTAAACCCACTTATCGAATGTCGTGGTCAGACAAACCCATTGCTGTCAGCTCAAAGCAGCTTCTTCATTATTATTCGTTGTGACACTTTGCAGCCCCTTCTTAACTTCCTGAGGCTTTGTGTTGCTTAAAGAGGATGGGGGGGTTGTAAAGTTTGGGGGGGGCACTTGGTTGTTGTCAGATGCTGAGAAGACCTTGACTAAGCACCCATTTCCTGCCACTCCTGAGGCTCAGACACCAGCCCCGAACTTCAGAGAGCAATAGTTGCTCTGACATGTTAAATCCATATGTATTTTCTGGGGAGTTGTCCTGCAATTGCAAAATCACTGCAGGTTCCAGTATTTTTGCCCAACAAGTCCCAAAGTAACCAACCATGCCAGGTCCCCTGCACGCCAGGTCAAAAACCAAAAATACCATTCCCTGGGCTGTGTATAGAGTGACTGCATTCCAATATATGGCAGTGCTTACATTGTGCCTAATTACCTGCTAACACACGCTACCCTGCTAAGGCATGACACATAATCTGCTCCACCAAGCATACCAACCCTGAGCTGCAGTACCCCCTGCTATTCTGAGATTGGGCCCCATGCAGCTCTGCCGATGCCCCTCAGTTCCAACCTGCAGTAGCCAGTGCTATTGCAGTCCTGGGCTCCCACACAATGCCGCCAATGCACCCCAGTCCTGTACTCCCTTCAGAGATCTGTCAAATACCTTCTGGCATGACCTTGAGAGCATATCTACCCAGCCTCAAGATCTTGGCTTGAACCTCAGAACAGCCTCCATTGCTCAGGACTTTCACTGGTGCCAGGGCTATAGGGACTGCAGCTGTCAAAGTGATGTGGGATTAAACAGAGGAGGGGCAGGGATGGTAACTAACACAGCTAATAATTCTTGTGTTCCTGAGCCCCACTGTTATCCACATTCACTGACAGCCTAATTCTCCCTCCCTGCCAATGAAATCAATGGGAGTTGCAACAATGTAAATAAGAGGACAGTTGGGGGCTTCAGGTTGGGAATATATTGTTTTCTTGAGGTTTCCCCCGAACAGACATTAAAGACAAATGGAGACAGGAGGGCAGAGGTCATCCATAGGGGAATCTCAGGCTTGTGTGCTGCATCATCCCTTACTGTGCTCATCCTGGGTTTTCCATGCAACTCTGCAAAGGCACCCTGATCCTGACCGACAGTAACCCTTACTATCACCATCTGGAGCTTTGTCATCACTATGCTGCTCCGAACCTTCCCACTAAAAAATAAAAAAGTCTTGCCTGTTATTTGTTGTTAATCACTTAAAAGTAAAAGAAACTTATTTTGGGGAGCGTCTGACATTTATCTGGCATTATATCAATCAGAGGTGAGTTTCTTTGGAGGCCTGACCCTGGAATATATCACTTGGGCTGCCTTTGAAATCCTAGTGACACTAAGAGAAGCAGGCCCCCCAGTAAGTATGAGAATATGCAGCAATTCAGAGGAAGGAAGGGTCATTTATAGACTACCTCTGAGCACTGTGCTGACCAGAGGGACCTGCTGCCTCCAACAGAACCTGAGACACGGGAAAATTGCTGGCTTACTACTCAAAACTATTGAGGAGAGAGGAAGAAAGCTTCCTTGGGCCTTCAGCTACGGCTTCATTAGAGGAAAAGTCTAGTGTGCAAAATACAGGCCTCATTCTGACTGAGGCCAGGGACATGTCTTCAATGCCATGTTTCCAGTTTAAAAACAAGGATGAATGAATTGGGTCAGAGATAAAACAAGGACCCAACCAAAATGTCACCCATAACTTGAACTGCATCCCTTCGTGTAGGTTTATTGTGCTCCTGCAATCTTGCTGCAAGCTGAAGCCCTAGAGCATGTTGGGAGATGTTCAGAGACCAGGGAGAGGAGCCAACATAAACAGAATAGAATAGAATTCTCCTGGCATTGCCAACCCAACTGGAAGGATCCAGACATTGCAAGTGACAGACGGCCTGAGCTGGTGAGAATTCTAGCTCAGTTGCACTAAGCAGAGTGGGGCTGGGAAAGTTTTGCTTGTATATCTAAACTGACCTTCCAAACACCCTGCTTGCTACATCACTTCTTCACTGTTTGTGTGTTACTGTCTGGAACTACAGTGAGAAAGACCTTCCCGTAACTCAGAAATGTGCTGTGAAGGGAGGGCGCTACCCTTTGATCTGAGGATCATAGTGAAACAGGCTGCCTGGCAGCAGAATAATGGCGAGCCTTACAGTTACTTAGATATTGCTGGATGTAATTAATTAGGGCCAGATTAGCAGGGAATGTTTGGTATAACAACTGGTAAGCGTGGGTACACAGAGAGGCAGATGGTGCGAAAGGAGCTAATGGATTAACCGTGTTGTTAAAGACAGGCTCCTTGCATTGCATGCGTTGCCTGGTGCATGGTGCTAATCCCTTGGGATCGGTGACAAGCAAAGGAGCCATTTTCTGCAGTGTCTGTGGTTATTGCAGTCCTGGACTGGGCAGCCCTGAAATCAGAGGGATTGTACGGGCACAGGCACCATATTTTTTTTTTCGGAGCATGTTTTTCTCCTTCTCATATGCTGCACCAATTAGAAGCTGATAATAGAAATGTGGGATACAGGACAGAAAGTCGATGGGGGTGGAGGGAGGAGAATTGTGACACTTTTCTCGAAGGGCCAACAAATCTGTCTTGCTTCACAGCTGTTTTATTTAGTGTATTCCATGTACGCAACAGGAAATTTGAAGCATATAAAACATACACAGAAGTTATTGGAATGAGCATCTGGGGCATGGGGAGATGGTTCACGTGGGGTACCACAACTGAATCCTTGGGGATGGTCCACAGTCACTGCTCCAAAGAGATGTCAAATTCTCCCCACTCCAAGGTCCCTGCCAAAATACTCGAGAGGAAAATTCGTTCCAGCACTTATGTTTGGCTGTCAGTTTAAAGTGATTTGTTCAACGTGTCTATCTGCATGAACCTTACTCAAGAGGCTCATCCAGTCCACAGATGTTTGCTAGTGAGGCTGGTGTCTGAGTGCTGCACTGGCTGGGAAGTTTGGAGTAAGTGTGCTAGAGGACATTAACTGTGCTCTGGTATTGAAAGCCAGATTCAAGGCTTTCCTGGCCTCATGAGGGCCCGTTATTCTTTGAATTTCTTACTCTTTTTTTCATGTTGTTGTCAATTCTAAAATACTGTATCAAACCAATGGCCATCATGGAATTCATGGTAGTCTCTATGCTACACCGCATAGCTGCACATTGGGGTAAACCTCACACCCTCCTGCTCCAAAAGCATAGGCCTCTACTGCTATAGATAAAGACGAATCTGTGTGAGCTGTACAGGAGCTATGACACAAATCTGACCAGTTCTCATTCTGCAGATGCCAGTAGAGGGCAGTGGTGCACAGGCTAACAGGTTTTATGTCTACAACATGGTCATAAAGGTCAGATGTGTTTCTTCTTTTCAAATGTTTTTTAATGAACTCCATGATGGTGGGGATGGGGTGAGATGAGGACCCAATGATATCTGATATGATAGGACTGATATACCCTATCCGCAGAAGAGGGACAGCACAGTTAGCAACAAGGCAAGTTTCCCACACATACTACCCTCTACTAGTGCCTCTGAGCTGTGACCTGGTAGGCCTTCTTCTGGGATTAGAGAGCAGTTCAGCCTACATGCATGTCCTCGGCTTCTCTGCTGAGTCTGCCAACAGAGGTCCCAGTTGTGCTGGTAGCTTTCTTGACATGGGCACGTCTCCATTCTGAAGTGGACTGAAACACACAACCAGTTTTGCATGGGGACTGTTGAAGAGCTGTCAGGTGAGAATGACCCAGGGTTACAGACTTGGGCTGGATCAAAAGTTTTCCCCATATACTTTGCAGTACAGCCTGCTCTGTGCCATCTCGAATATTCACGGATACAGAGCCTGAGCAAATCCCAGATTGATGGGGCATTTCATAAGCAGCCATGATGAGGCAGATAGCACTGGGGCTGCTTATCCCAAAGCAGGGGGCCTCATCACTGAGGAGCTGAATGGTTTGCTCTGTGGGAGTTTGTACAGTGACATTAGCCAATTATAATCTTCACAGAACGATATAAACAGAAATAGGGCTTTGATTGGCTGCCTTAACCCAAAAATGCCCCCTTGCTCCATCTTGAGAGGTTTAAATAAACACTCACCTTGTGTTCATTCAATCTAATCCTCCCATTTCATCCCAAACTCTCTTACCTTCTAAGGTTTGTCACTTAGACTTTTCCATTGTCACACAATCTGTAGGGAGCAGGCAGCAGAGTGTGTACATGGTTTATTTCCGAAGAGCTGCAAGGACAGGAGTAAACACACAATTTTTAAAAAAATGAAACTTTATAATAGCACTAATGAAAGCATTTCCTTCCCTCAGTTGGTCATTAATCCCCAGGAAATGCCCTTAGGCCTCCATCATTATGGCTTAAATAGAACTGAGCGTAAACTCCTGTGATTAAACGTGGCCTTTACCAGCTCACACTGATAGCTTTTTGTCTTAAAGCAGTGGGTGCCCAATCTTTGCCCAGTTGATGGCTGCATGGGCAACTTATCAGGACACATTTCAGAGTAGCAGCCGTGTTAGTCTGTATTCGCAAAAAGAAAAGGAATACTTGTGGCATCTCAGAGACTAACAAATTTATTTGAGCATAAGCTTTCATGAGCTATAGCTCACTTCATCGGATGCATTTGGTGGAAAATACAGAGGGGAGATTGATGTACACACACAGAGAACATGAAAAAATGGGTTTTATCATACACCCTGTAAGGAGAGTGATCACTTAAGATAAGCCATCACCTGCGTGTATGATAAAACCCATTGTTTCATGTTCTCTGTGTGCGTATATCAATCTCCCCTCTGTATTTTCCACCAAATGCATCCGATGAAGTGAGCTGTAGCTCACGAAAGCTTATGCTCAAATAAATTTGTTAGTCTCTAAGGTGCCACAAGTACTCCTTTTCTTTTTATCAGGACACAGAGGATCACATCTAATATGCATTAAAATGGGAGCAGATTTCAGCTGGCTGCCAGCCTCAAGCCTTTAACAGGAGGCCTGGCCTGTGGAGTTCACAGGCCCCAGCATTTGAAAATCAGGGTCAGGGCTTTGCCCCCATTAAGGCTGCTTTGCAATATTAGGCAAATCTTTAAACCATCTATTCTAGTGTCAGGAGATTCCTCAGTGTAAGGAAATCCTTGGTAGTGTAGAACCACCCACCCCAATTCTGGTGTAGGGAGCATGCCAGGTGCATGGCTGGTGGTAAGGGGACATGGTCAGAGCACACTCTGGCTATCTCAAACTGCTGCAATGGCCCACTGGGAGCCACTGAAGCCAAGAACAGTTTATAGCAACCCTGAGACACCTCTAAATTGCACCAGAATCTTGGCTGGGAGGAGAGAAACAGAAAAGTGATAGGGGAAAGGTGATGATTTTCTATGTTGTGGTGCAACTAAAGCAACATAATCTTAATCCATCTCAATCCAAGCAGCTAGAAAAGCCATCGGCACTAGCCCCATCGGCTGTATTAAAGACAAGGCTAGCTGAAGCCTCTGCATTATAGAACCCAAAGGGCCACACATTGGCTATACTGCTTTAAGGGCACTTCTATGGACACAAAGAAAGCTCTTCTGTTCAATGCAAGGACAGACAATTTTATGGTGCACGTTCAGAATTTTAAATTGAGTGGTAGGTTCTAAGGCAAGCACTGCCACCGACTATGAATAAGTGAATTTGGGAAAGCCACCTAAGCCAAAATATTCAAACTTGGCTGTCTAATTACCCAAGTTTGAACATTAATCAGTTTTCCTATCTGTAAAATGGAGATCAGAACACTTGTCTTGAGACACTTAACTCATTAGTATCTATAAAGTGCTTTGCGATCCTTCCATGAAAGTGCTATATAAGGGCAAAGTATTATATCTATTGCATTTTTAAGATCTTTAGCTGATTAATCAACATCTATACTTTGGTGATCAATTATTCACAGAATACACAAATGACTATGGCAGAAGCCCCCAAAAGACAATAAATTCTAGATGTCTGACATTGCACATAGCATATCCAAAGGCTGTCTGTAAACTCTGTTTTACCATCCCCTGCACTCTCAGCTTGGGTTTCAGGGCTGAAATCTTCAGTTTCTACTATACTGGATATTACATTAATTAGGGTGCTGGACATATATTGCTGACTATCTGGCTGTACAGATTCAGACGGGATATATCTAGAAGATTTACCCTGCCTATGCTGACCTCTGTCCTGCAGCTGCCCACCACATTGCAGATCAAACCCCCTCTCCTTCAGTGTATTCCGGACTATGCTGCATTCATCTATTCAAGTCTGCTATGTCTGGGGCTATTTCCCTTTCAAACCCTTCCAATCCAGTCCAGCGTTTCTGTGTCACTGGTTAGACATATAACGTGAGGGGGTGGAAACTCTGATTCACCAGGCTTTTTGCACTGAAACTTCACACACTGGAACAATTAATTATACGTTAATGTTTTTTTGTCTGTGTGGATTTGATTGTTTTAAATTCTTCATGCAGCTACTCACTGAAATAATTGATCACTTTTGAGACTTGAGTTAATACATTTTCACCCTGAGCAGGTACATTGGCATTCAGCTGTGTTTAAGGGACTGAGGACTGTGATATATATTGTACAGAGCAGGTAAATAATCTTGGTTTGAGAGAAGAGTGCTCCTTCTGGGCTCATGGCTAATCCCAACCCTTTCCATTCCTTGTTGAGGAGGGACCAAACCAAGGGGAATGTTAGGATAGAACTGAGAATTTGTTCCACCTTCACAAATCTGTGATGAAATCAAAGACAAACTGAAACCTGGAGGAGTACGGATGCTTTGGAAGTTACAGAAATCTGACAAGAGTCTTGAGCTGCCCGTAAAGCCACTGATTTTTCACCCAGCCTAGGCCATGACCAAACAAGGATACATGGGAGAGGGATCTGAGCTTGTTTGGACTGTCATTCTCACTTCATAAAATATCTGCCATGGTTAAGTGGTATCTTCTACAAGAGCGTAGTAACTAGCTGCTGCAAGCTTGCTGCAAGTTCACTTCAAGCAGGCAGAGAAAGGCTCATCTATTGCACCCAGAGGGGCCCACCCCACAACTGTCTGATAATGTTTACTGTGCCCTCTCTCATTCCTGTTGAAGTCCATGAGGAGTTTTGCCATTGAGTTGAGAAGGACTGGGCCCTTTGGTGTTAGCCGTTATGGTAAAGGTGAGACAGGGGCGAACAGTTAATACAAAATGAGCTTGTCACAGTCCAGCTTGTTTCCAGCTCTTTAGTGATGAAGACAACTAACTAAATCATTAAAAAAGGAGTACTTGTGGCATCTTAGAGACTACCAAATTTATTTGAGCATAAGCTTTCATGAGCTACAGCTCACTTCATCGGATGCATCCAATGAAGTGAGCTACATCTGATGAAGTGAGCTGTAGCTCACGAAAGCTTATGCTCAAATAAATTTGTTAGTCTCTAAAGTGCCACAAGTACTCCTTTTCTTTTTGTGAATACAGACTAACACGGCTGCTACTCTGAAACCTAGCTAATCATTGACCCTGCAGATTGCCACACAGCAACGTTTAGGCTATAATCCTTGCATAGGAATAATCTCCTTGCAGAATGTAGGAGCTGGGATCACAGCACCCTGTGCAGTATGTGGAGTCAAAGCTGTGAGTTTAATTGGGACCTAGAAGCTGATTTGGTGCCAGCATTCCTGGTATGTGCCATTGTGACTGTATAATCACCTCTTAATCCAAGAGTTCCCCCTAGGCATCTCACACCAGGGAAGGGAGCTAGCCCTCTCCACAGTGGGAGGAAGATGTAAAAAGCAGAATGAGAGAAAGTGAAGCGAACTGCCATAGCTGCACAACTCCACAAAGACGTGCTGCCAGCTGTGGGGGATGGCTTTATGGGATGCCGACCTGTGACGAGCCCAACCCAGCCAACCCAGCCCAACCCAACCCAACCCAATTACATTGGCATTGCTCTGCTCTGTTAGGGGGGAAATAACACCACAGACACAAACACATTTGCATGCACACTAAACCCCCAATCTATGAAATAAACATACACACAGCTACAAAGCCAAACGAATCTAAAACAAATACATACACATATTTGCCCACCCCCTGCACCCCACCGCCAAGCTCACAGACACACAACACAGATACTAAACACACAATGCACACGCATATGTATCTAACCTCTAAATTGAAATATGCATTCCTGCCTCTACCCTAAGTCCATACAGACACATAACAAACACTAAACATGCACTAAATACACTAGCCTACAATGCACATCCACACAACACAGATGTCAAACACACATGGCCATACATAACACATATGCGATCGATACAAGAGCAACTCCCTGTACACACATACTAACCACACACACATGCATATTAAACACTCTCTCTCTATCACCCTCTCTTTCTTTCATAAACTGTGGTTAAAACCAAAGAGATTAGCTGATCATAGCCAAATGCATGCTACAAAGCAGACTTCAATGGAGTCCGAGTATAATGGTAGATTACATTAGAGAGACCAGACAGACGTGTCCTTGTCATCCCAGGTTAATATGACTGTAGATTAATGCTGTGGCTGTTGATTGTTATGGAAATCCCCTCATTTAGCTCCTTCCCAAAGCATTGACAGTTCTAGCCTTGAATTCAGAGCAGGAGTGGAACTTGTTAATGGATTTCATTTTCCTGCAGGAAGGCAGCGCATTTAAAGGGAGAGCAGAAAGCAAAGCTGCTGACTCCCTGGAAGCATTCCAGCGTGCGTCAAGTCAACATGGACGTTTAATCCCTTGTTCAGACGCACACCCGTGCAAAGCACAATGCTGGTCTGGGCTCCCTGCGGGAAGGGGAGGGCTGCATGGTTGGTGACCGAGCTTTCTCAGCCTTCAGCCCCCTCTGAAGGACTCCCCTGACATCTCCCCATGCTCAGACACACACTCAACACTACACCTGCAGCAGGGCACTGGCAAGGCCACCAGAGAAATATCAGCTCCAGCAGGCTTGCTGCTGCCACCCCTTTGGGCTATGGGCACAGGGATGAATCAATGCAGGGAGGCCATAACACTTTCACACCTTCCTCTTCCTTCATCCTTTTGCCAAAAAAGTCAGGACGGCCGAGACAGGGCTTAAAGAAGGGACTGTCCCAGCCAAAACTGGACGTTAACCCTAGCTATTCACGTGTGAAAAGGTGAGGCTCCCAGAAGGTCTCACCAGAACCCGCCAGTTCACCTAAGGAGAAGCGCGCTGCTGTCTGTGGCCTTCCCAGGGCAATTTATTTCATGTGATCAGGCTTTGATGCCTGCTGGACAAATTCTGCCAGGTTGTCTGATTTTGATGAGTCAAGCCCCCGTCTCCCCTCCCCTGAGCAGCAGGGTACGCAACAACCAGCCAAACTGTACGGCGACAAAACCCACAGAAAGTGCCCTACTTCCCCTTCATGGGATGATGGGCATTTGCATTGGAGACATGCTTTGTTTTGGCGCAGCCTTTTGCAGGGGATTGAAGGGCTGCAGGAGGTGGCTCTGAGCCCCACCATCACACGATCATGTTTGGGTTCAGTTCAGCATCCAACTCCTCCCTGTTGTTGGGGGAGAGGCTGAAGTTAATTAAAATAAAGCTCTGGGAGGCAAAGACCATCTTTTACTGTATATTTATACATCCCCAGCACAGGGAGTGCCTGGCCCTGATTGGGACTGCTGGGAGCTATTGCAATACACACAGTAAATAATAATAATCAATTCCCCCTGCCCTAAGAGCTTCTTGGTCCCCAGTAAAGCAGCAGTTGACACTCATTCACAGGCCTGAGACCTCAGTCCTGAGCGCTCGCTCTTCCATGTGAATGTTCACTCAGCTCCACTCTACAGCGTGGGGCCTCAGTGGTTGCTGTGGAAATGACTGTAGTGTCCCACACAGGATTGTGACTTCAGGTGGAAGAATAGGCAGGAGAAGCAGATGAGATTTCAGGGGAACAAAGCTCCTGTTTTCATGCAAATGCCTCTCATGGTGAAGAAGAATGTGAGGGAGAGAAACACAGGGACTCAGAATATCAGGTAGAGAGGCCCTATTGTTTCTAATTAATTAGCATGTTTTTCAAAGCTTTGGAGGAGGCGTCAGCAGCTTTTTAAGGGCATCTTGCCAATGAGTATTTAAATGGAAATCCTTCTGCACTGCTGTATGTTCTTTACAGGGACCCAGTAGAAGATGCATTCTTCCCAGCGGGAAACAGCCCCATCTCCCTTGTGTCATATGGGGATTTACTCAGATCTCAAATTTGGCGAGTTTGTTCCAATCTGGAATCAGCATTCTTGACTGTCAGCTTGAGTCCAGAGGCTCTATTCTTCATTCCTAAAATCCTCCTCCCACATCCATTTAATTTTACTACGCACACACACAGACAAATAGAAAAGGAGTACTTGTGGCTCACTTCATCGGATGCATTCAGCGGTAGCTCACGAAAGCTTATGCTCAAATAAATTTGTTAGTCTCTAAGGTGCCACAAGTACTCCTTTTCTTTTTGCAAATACAGACTAACACGGCTGCTACTCTGACACAGACAAATGTTCACACTCAGACATGCAGCAGGCATACACAAACACACACATGCACCTATACACGCACACACAAACACAGTCCCACACACAGAGTAAACCTGCTAACAAAATGTAAAAGTAGTTTGGTCCTACTCTCTCCACATAGTCGCTACTGTCACTTGCTCAGGGCCCATCGTTCACCTGCATTTTGAGTACAAGCTGGAGCAACAAGCAGATGTTGCACTTTAGCCATTCCGCATGCCTTGCAGCAGATTTATTGCTGCTCACTTCCCGCCCCATGGAAACGAAGAGTCTAAGCAGGGGGCTGCAGTCTGTCAGCGCCACTAGAGGAAATATATATACTGCTGCAAATTATAAGAGCTTTAGTGTCCCAGACCTGGCTTCTCTGGAGCGATGATGAACTAAGCCTCCAAATGAACCAGTCAGAGTGAACTCTGTATCAAAGGAGATTTCCAGGCTGAGCTTATTGGCCCATGTTTGCTAAGTGAGAGAGATCTTGTTTAGACACTAACTAGAAGGACATATTTGTCACCCAAAGCCCTTTATTTCCATCCACTCATTATGATTCTAAGCATGAGATCAACCAAGATGAAAACAAAGCTCTCTGCTTTGGTCTCAGAGGCTGTTTACAGTGCCCAGGTGAGCAGGGTTTAAGGGATGCTGAGGACTGGCTTGTTACTTCACTGATGATTACACAGAGAGAGAGAGAGAGAAAGAGAGTTTTGCAAGCATGACATCAGCGGAGGCCAGCTCTGCCATGAGGGTTCCCATGGTACACCCATAAACCAATGTTTGCACATCTGGATGTCTAAAGTTAGGGCTCCTCAATTAATATTTAGGCACCTGAATAAAAGTAGCCTGATTTTCAGAAGTGCTGGGGATCTGTAGCTCCTACTGATTTTAGTGGGAGTTATGGGAGCTCAGCAAGAGTGAAAATCAGGACAGGTTTACTGAGGTGCCCAAATATGGATTTAGGAGCTTAATTTAAGATACCAGGGTTTGAAGAATTTAGCCAATGACAATTGTTCCCAGTATGAATCTCAGCCCCAGTGAGGTGCAGGACATACCAGAGTGGGGACTGCTAATGGGTTACGATTGCTCTGGTGAGTCGCCCTGCCCCCAAACACTCTGCAGAGATACCAGGGTGCAATTCAAATGACTCTTTAAAAAAAGATTATAAATTTTCCAAAGGTCTCCAACGCTATGCTGAGGACCAAATTGCTGGATCTGACTCAAACACACATTTTTCACTAATCAAAAGAAGCCGCTATTGCGCTATTTCACAGAGGACAGGGAATTTCATATTGCTTTGTTGTGCAGCCGTGTGTTTGTGAGATTTTCACGGCCCTGTGATTTATTCAGGGGCCTGAGTTATAACTCACATTTCTGTTTAAAAGCTAAACACTTTAATAGCGGCAGCTATTACTGTCGTCACGTACCAGCCACACTTCTGAGATTCAATCTAGCCAGTGCTAGTCTACGCGATATTATCTGTGTATTTGTCTGCCTGATGGAGCCTCCTTTATTTTTGCTTTCATATATTGCTTTCTCAAGGACTGTTTTCTGAGCAGCAATTCATGTCTTCTTCAGTCGTCAGCAAAAACCATCAAGCCCTCTTTTACTTTTGCTGGAAATCAAATGCTAAATGAGATCATAGAATCATAAACAAGAAAGATTTAGACAAATTGGAGGGAAGTCAGAGAAGAACACCACAGATGATTAAGGGGCAGAAGAGACTGACTTATAGGGAAAGATTAGAAGAACTAAATACCTATAGCTTGCCCATGCAAAGAACAATGGGGAATATAATAGCTATCTAGGAAGATCTGAAGGGTGTAAACACTAAGGAGGAAGAAAGATGATTTAGGGTGGATCAAAAATATGTTGTACTCGGAATAAAAGGGACGAAATTTTGATTCAACACTCGGAAACATTTCCTAACAGTGAATTGTGGAATTGTCTCCAAAGGAGAGTGGGTATAAATACAATTGCTTGAGTTCTTTGAACCAGACTGGACAAAGCAACAGAGAATTTACCATGCATAACTAATTCTTTACTGGACATTTTTTCTTTCAATTTTGTGCTATCTTCCCGAGTTGAGCAGAGTGAATAATCCATGACAAATTATTTACTGAAGGAATTTTGCCTCCTACACTGCTCACAGTTTGCTTGTGAATGAATAGATCACAATCTGCACCAATTCATTAGTTACTCAGAGACATCTGAACCTATTTTTTTTGGTGAATGTTATTTACTATGTGGACTGATTGTCAACAATGAGCTGTGAAACCCAAACTGCATTGGATAGTTGTTGTGATTGGCCACATAAATCGTGCTTTTGCTTCATAACCAGGCAATGTAACTCTTCTAATCAGGAAGAGGGCTTGAGGAGACCATTGGGGCTTTGAATCTCTCAGTGAGGGAGCAGTTTAGGTAGAGGAAGCAGATAAGCAGAATTAAGGTACTTTAGAAAATGGTAACACTTTTCTTTCTACACACCTTGCTTCTTATGGCATCAGTGAAAAAAAAATTACACCAGTGGGTAAAGAGTTGAAATTGTCTTTTAGCACATTCACACAAAGATTATTCATGTGGGTCCTAGTGGTAGATGGGACCAGATCCTTATCTGGCTTGCTTAACTGTCTCTGTGCCTGGACTCTGGCAAGGAATGTGGGCTACACTATCCTCCTGCTGCATCAATAAGTCACAGAACCTCAGACTTTTTTCCCACAGATTTTGCTTAGTTCTTGTAGTTAATTATACTGTGCATTTATGAGTCCTATGAAAATGAAACCTGATCCTTGTGAGGTAGGTGAGATTAAAGTACAGAGGAATCACTCACTACTAGTGAAATGCAACCATCTACATAGGAACCGTCATATTGGGTCAGACCAATGGTCCATCTAGTCCAGTATCCTGTCTTTCAACAGTGGCCAATGCCAGATACTTCAGAGGGAATGAACAGAAAAGGCAATCATCGTGTGATTCAACCCCTGTCATCATCTACTTACAGCTTCTGGCAAACAGAGGGTAGCGACACTGTCTGACCATCTTGGCTAACAGCCATTGATGGACCTGTCCTCCACAAACTTATCTAGTTCTTTTTTGAACCCTGTTATAGTTTTGGCCTTCACAACATCCCCTGGCAATGAGTTCCACAAGTTGCAGTGCATTATGTGAAGAAGTACTTCCTTTTGTTTGTTTTAAATCTGCTGCCTATTAATTTCATGGGGTGATCCCTGATTCTTGTGCTATGTGAAGGAGTAAATAACACTTCCTTGTTCACTTTCTCCACACCAGTGATGATTTTATAGACCTCTATCATATCCCCCCTTAGTCATCTCTTTTTCTAGCTGAAAAGTCCCAGTCTTTTTAATCTTTCCTTATACGGAAGCTGTTCCATACCCCTGATCATTTTTGTTGCCCTTCTCTGAACCTGTTCCAATTCTAATATATCTTTTTTGCAACCACATCTGCATGCAGTATTCAAGATGTGGGCATACCATGGAATTATATAGAAGCATTATGATATTTTCTGTCTTATCGGTCCCTTTCTTAATGCCTCCTAAAATTCTGTTGGCTTTTTTGACTGCCGCTGCATATTGAGCAGATAGTCCCTCTGTGGTAAAATGCTGCAGCTGCTAACACTGATATAGCAACACCACCAAATGGGCTAGGACAGGAAGTGGAGAACAATGCCCTATACAGCTGCAGAAGGAACTTAGGCAGGCAGAATGTAATGACCTGCCATGGACGCTTATGTGACCACAAGTGGTCAGGATCTCAGCGGTACATCTCATGTGACATATGGTACTTTCAGACACTCAGCAACCTCTAACACGATTCTGGGCATTGGTCCAATAGAGGGAAGACAGCCACTAACTGAATCAGCAACACCACTTCCTGCACTGATGTTTCTTGGAAGTCTCCCATCCAAATGCTGACCCAACCCAACTAGGCTTGAACTTGTGTCATTTTATGAGATGGGAGCACAAAGTGGCATGGCTTCAGGGTGGGAAATACTGAAAGCCTCAGAGGCAGGAATAGCTCCTTTTTTAAAATGGAGTATTGGGAATCATCAGTGATTGTTCTGCAGCAAAGTTGTGCCATCCTCCTTGCTCTTTCCTTTGCCCTCCTTTTTCTTTTTCTTTTCCTTCTCCTTCTCTTTCTTATACTTCAGAGAGAGAAAAAGAAGGAAATACAAATACAATTTCAGTGGGAGCTGCCAAAAGATCTATGAGTCCAGACATTAAAAATTCAGAAGAAATGCTTGCCTGGGACATTTCACTCGAGCATTTCAAAGAAAACCATAAGGTGGAAATCCGTAGGGCCATATGCTGAGCTACTGAAACATACTGCTTTAGAGAGAACTGGCCATATTCTACTCTCATTTTACAAAGGTGTAAATCTAGAGTATCTAGTCTGAAGTCAGTGCAGTTCATTGGGATTTACGCCAGTGAGACTGAGAGGAGGATGTCGCTCAGTGTGCACTGAACTAAACTAACAAGGTCAGTTCTCTCATGGCAGACCAGAAGGATGTTCAGCCAGAGCTGTAGCAGAAATGCTAGTGTCACTAACGGAAGGAGTTACCACTTGGTAATGTCATCCACTCCCTGCCCCTAACAGTGTCTGCTCCAGAATAATGCTGTCCTGGTCTCCCCAGAAAGGCTGAGTTCCATCCCAGATCAGGCTGTGTTGAGGGCTCCTGAATCCAGGATTTGAACACATGAGTTAGATTGAGCTCCCCAGTACACAGGCAATGCTGCTGCTGCTGCTGCCCTGGTTATTCTAAAATTTGGAAATGGTTTGGCTGCCTGGCCAGGTTAATTAGCAAACAGCCAAAACTTGCACTTTAAATAAACGCAAGCCGTGACCCAGCTGGGATCCTATCAAAAATGTGCTGGGGCTTTTTGGATCAGCTGCTGCAGACAATAACACAAACAGGTCCTTGGCCTGTTCCCTTCCCAAGTGTCTGTGCTCCCATTACCAGTGGGGAGGCCACAAACCTCTGAGTGTCACTGCACTGGCACATCCCACTCCCTCACCTCTTTCCCTTCCTCCTCTCCCCACAAGGACTAGCCTGAAGAAAGTTCTTCGATTCTGGAGTCAGTGTGTGATGGCTCCCTCATTGCCTTTATCTGAGGGACGACAGTGTGACTTGGAACCTTCTGTCATTTTCCTATGGAGGAATCAAAGAGAACCCTCCTCTGCTCCCCTGTGTTCTGCATGTTGCACCCCCTCTCCACGTGGTTACCTCCTTTAATGCCAATCCGCTTACAGGTCTGGGTTCTTTTGGAACTCAGCAGGATGTATCTTCTTTCTTTTTTCCTATGAATTTATTTGGCAGTGCCTCCACCCCCCTTGCTCCTTCCTGGCAGGGTCACCAGGGCAGCTTGGACGGAAAATTCTAACTACAGGGTAATCCCCACTTACTTGCTAGATAGTTGGAGACTTCCAAGAACTAACACAAATACATACAATATATTCAACTCAATAATTATATTAAACAGGAGACAAATACAACATAACAGAGTAAAACACTATTTTAAAGAATAAAAAATAGGGAGTAACAAATGATGAACCTTCTAGTACAACATTTTGGCCAAATAAAATGTTTTGCTAAAATTAATGAAATGGTTGAGATTTTCTGAACCTTTATATGAGTAAATGAAGGATTGTCTGAATAATGTAACCCCCAAAATAGCAGCAGGGTGAACTCATTGAGTGTATTTGCAAAAATATATGTGAATAACTGTTGTTTGCATTATTTGATCCACTCTATGTGTTACCATGGTCTTTGGGTTTTGTACAAACGACAATATTCTACACTAAGATTCCAAAATATTACGCCTGTTATACCTCTACGCTACGTTTGTTGAATACTGTAGCATATTTTTAATAAAGCAAGAGGTAGGGTTTCCTGTAGAGATATCACACAGGAGTGTCAAGAGGTGGGACTTCCTGTTTTCATTCTATGCAGAATGGGTACGCGGACAGGATAGATACAACAGTGATGAACATAGTATAAGGACTTGATACAAAGTCCTTAGAAAGACTCCAGTTGACTACAATGAGGTTTTTTTGCTGGTTACGGAGCTGAAGCCAGTCTTGTAGTGACCGGAGTATGTCCAGCCCTCCAGCAAATTTCGGCCTTGCCTGGAAAGAATGATTGGCTGCTCTTCCGCAGGAGAAAGGGCAGCGGTGAAGGCCGACAATCAGGGCTACTGCAGTAAGCAGTCAGCGCTTTCTCCCCCTTCCCTCAGGAGCCAACACCATTCTCTCAGGAGGGGCGTGAAGAGCGGAAAGAGCACAGCGGTTCAGAGGCTCCACTCCCTCCTTTCCTCATGTGGCGATGCACTGAGGAGCATGAGGGCATAGTGTCAAGTCGTCATTAGGCCCGTGTACAAAGGGCCTGCCCTGCTTTTCCTCATCAAGCCATCAGCAGGCCCTGCATATCCCCCTCAACCCAGGCCTGAGGAGAATACCCAGGTTTCCTCAGCCCTATCTTTCCCTTAGGCAGTGCCTGTGCTGTGACAATCAAGGTCCAGACATCCCAAGGGGAGAAAAGAAGGTGTAAACCCCCAGAATATGCAGTTAAATCAACTAATTTTCACACAGTGTTATTGTACTGTAAAATATATATTGAGTAAGCTCTTTTATGAAAGCTTGCAGTGTTCTAAACTCAGTATGAAGTATGAGATACAGGCTCTGCTTTGAATTTATGAATTTGTGTGCTCAGAATTGTGCTCATAAACTTCTGATCCACCTTACATCAGGGCAGTGAGTGATCAGACAGGGAGAGGCACTTCCTGAGCCAGGTGTTTACACAAAACTGACCTCAAGTAACAATCCACTGTACAGCCCTGGAAAGACAATGATGGGCCATTAGAGCTAATGGAAAGACATTGAGACAACTGGGGATTTCCCCACTTTGAATATCTATAGTGACTAAAAGGGAAAAACTGCAAGCCCTTTTAAAATGGGAGTGTTTTTAGAGAAATGCATCAAGAAACTGTGAGGGACAGCCTGTAGGTGGGAAGCTGTCCATAAAATGCTGGAGCCCCCTTATTGCTAGGGTGTACATTGGGAAACTTAGCTAATATAAACGTGTAGAGCCTGATGTTGCATCTTATTGTTTACTTTCTGTGTATCTTGTATATGTTTGCTTCCCTTACTAGTTCTTCTTTGAATCTGTGGTTTAGCTATTAAATAAACTCTCTTGGGCAAACTGTGTGGAGCGTATATGCCAAAGTGAACTAACTGGAGGGCTGGTTTCACTCCTTCAGGGTGACAAACCAGAGGGGAACGGTCCGGCTGTCTGGTACTTAAGAACTCGGAAGGAGGGATTCAGGGAGACTCCGGATGGAAGGGCTGTTGGTGTCACCCTGCAAGGAGTAATGAGGCTGGTGAGAGTGAGGGTGTGACCTTATGTTTGTACTGGTGTCAGGGATCTGAGCTGTAGCAGCACACTATTAAGGCAGACCGAAGTTACAGGGCAGGTGGTGTCAAGAATCCCTTACTGGTCTGGGTGATCCCCAAAAGACACAGCAACCCCTCGTCCTGCTCCAAGGTGAGTCATGCTCCCTTCCATTCTCAGGGTGCAGACTCAGCAGGGGACCAAGCCAAGGGCACCTCCTTGTACAGAGCAAAAACCCAGTGGGAAAGGTGGGCCAAAGGCTGGGGAGCAGGTGGTGACAAAACCCGGGACTTTTAATGTCCTGGAAAGACTTCCAGATATCCTGGGACACCTATCTCAAAAACGGGATGATCCTGGGAACACCTGGACAGGTGGCAACCCTGAGGTGAGAGCCCCTGCACCAAGGGTCAAAATCACCTGACTCAATGTATCTGGGAGAGCTGAGACAAATTATAACACACATATACTGGGGATAAGGAGGGGCAGTTCAAAAATCAAAAGACAGGCCAAAACACACAGCATAGTGTTTATTTGCAAATCCCATGATTTAGGGGGCAATCATGATTTTTGGGGGGTCTGACTCACAATTTTTGAACCTTTGGAGGTGGCGATATTGGATACCCACGGAGCGCTAGTGCTCCAGCTTCACTCGTCCCTAAATGGAAAGCATGTTTGTTTACTGCTAAGCGAAATCCAAATCCTGAAAGGCCCCCTTGCATCCCACCCATGTTTGTTTGTCTAAGCTCTTACTGCAGCATCCTTTCACCCACACTGGCGGAAGGACGAGGCCCTGCACACAGATCCTAAGATCGACTCACCCATACTTTGAATGGAAATGGAGAACAACACAAATAGAAAACACATTGCTTCTTAGCAGTACTGAAAATGACAGCAGACCAGCCCAGGCCTGGGCTTCATTACCGCAAAATCACTGCAACTGCTGCTGTTTATAATTCCAGCAAAATTAATCATTGTAGTATGTTTTCCTCTAGTTTTGTTTTGGGTTTTATTGTGACATTAAAGGGATCTTGACATGTAGTTTAGGCCCAAAATGGGACCTGCCAGCAAATTATTTTAACCTGATTACAGGGGAATGTCCCCCAGATTTGAAACATATAATTGCTTTAATTCCACTGCACTGTTCTCACACATCCTTAAAAATAATAATTTAAAAAATAAATCTTGTGTAGCCTCATTTCCTGTGAGTCTACAGTATTTCTGCCCTGCTGCCTGGGAGCTCTTCCACCAGAGCACCAGTAGAGGGTGCTGTAAATAACTGTCCTGGCACTGTGATTACATCATCCAAGATCAAAAGCTACCTGCAGAAACAGAATTTGCTGAGTAGAATATATACCATGAGAGTAAGTGGGAGGAATGGAGATTAGCCCAATGCAGTGCTAAGGATTGTGAAGTATGTCTCTGCCCAGGGTTCCCTTTGCAAAGCTGGCCAACTGCTTAAAGTAGAGCTGGAGGTCTGATAGTCTTCTCACTTGCACTGGTGTGAATCAGAAGTAAGTCATCAGCAGGGTGTAAAATGGGGACGATGAGAGGAGAAGCAGGCCCACAGCCTGAACTGTGACTGTAAAAACAGCATTGTGGGTATCCGTACTAATTTGTTCTCCACTACTTCACATCTAGTTGGCTCCATTATTTTTAACCCCAGAGCCAGAGTCCCAGAATCCTGTGGGATCTGAGAAACCTACTGGGTTCTCTCCGCTTTTTCACACCATCAAAGATTCTGTAGTTGGAATTCAGCCAGCAATGCTGCTACTGAGTCAGGAAGCAGAATGAAATCCAGCTTGTTTCTGTGTATCTGTATGGTGCTGAAAGAGGCAAAAGCTTATTTATCTCAGCAGAATCAACGATACACCTCTAGGACACACAGGGAGAAGACATTCCACACACTCAGTCCATTTTACTTTAATCACATTTTAAGGTCCAAATAATGGTACAAATCGTGGGTCACCACAACGCAGTGGCAAATTCAGCAGCTTTGACAAGGAAACCCAAGAATCTTCTGTTTGCCCACTTCAGCCCTTAATTACACAGGTGCAACTCTTTTGAATTCAGTCGTGCTGCATGGGAGTAAGCAGGGCAAACATGAGCCCTTTACCTGAATATCTACTGCGTAATGTGCCTGTCTGACTCTAGATATATGTTGCTTTCTTTTCTGTATGTTTACACAACTATGTATTCCACTGTACAATCAGCTTTTATGTTCACACTACAAAACTGGGTGAAATAATTGCAATAGCAGTTTCTCGTTTCCAAATATTTCTATTTGGAGAATGAAGACGCACGGGTTTGTTTTTTTCAGGTTCTGGGTAAATGCGGATTATCACGTGGAGACCACGATCATTTCTGCAAGGAGCTGAATACGCAAACAAATTGACATGCAGCCCAAGCTGCATCTTCAGTGCAGATTCTCTCATGTTGCTTACATACAATGGCAGAGCTTGCACAGCTGCTTGGTTACTAGGGTGTCAATAATGGGTACTCAATGGCCAGTTTGTAGGCCTTTTATTTGCAAGCTGGCTGATAGCCAGAATTGAAAATTTGAGCTACTGGTATGACTGACATCCACATACCCAGCTATGTCAATAGCAAGGGCCCCCAAGTATGGTAAGGGAGTGAGGAATTTTTTTAAAATTGTTTTTGTTGCTGGACGTGTGTAGATCTAAATTAGAATTATTATTATTATTATTATTAATATTATTACTTGTATTGCAGTAGTGTCCGGGAACATCACTCATGGACCAGTAGCCCATAGTGTTACGTCCTGAAACAACATGGGGCAAAGAACCCCAAAGAACTCGCAATCTAAGTATAAGACAAGAGAAAACAGATAGATATAGACAAATGGAAGTACACGTTAAAATGAGACAATATTGGTCAGCATTATAGGGTGTGGTCCCAGCACATGAGCAACCTATAGAAATAATAAGCTTTGTCCTTTCAGTGCTGAATGTGAGAAACAATTGTTGACCCCAGCTGGTTACAGTGGGTGAATAGGACCCCAGCATTTTGGGAGTGAGAATTCAACCCTAAAATCAGACCCATTTCTCATTAGCCATGTGCTTTTTTCTAACTGTCCATCTGTCTCGCTCGTCTGTCTGTCTAGATCGATCCCATTTTGTTATTCATTTGTCTATATATTCTTCTCTCTTTCTCTTCCTCTGCTTGTCAATTTCTCTCTTCTGCCATACCTGGGAAACCTGAATAAGAGGGGTTTGAAAACCACTTCAAAAGACAGCCATCACCCATTGTTTTTCCAATGGCATATGGTGATAATACCAGTGCAGCTGCCATAGACCTCCTGGCTTCAATTACCATACAGAATCAGCTAATCCCAGTTAAAATTACCTATGTAACTGAAGAATAATTGTACAGTGGGATCTCCTCTGGACTCTGGTTTTCTGAAAAACCGTTATTGAGTTGCTCCTTGTGCCAAGCCTGCAGAGGATCAGCAGATGAGTAACAGGTTCAGGGAGATGTTGTCCAAGAAGATTGGTTTCTCTTTCTTTTCAAAGCAAACTCTAAACAGATGGCAGGGTCTCCTTCATTTTTTATAGCTCTATGGAACAGACAGGATTGAAGCAACGGAGGGCAGAGGGCAGATTTTATGAGTTCATTTCTCTAGATGGAGCTCAATGGAGGCACTTCTCTTGTGAGATTGGACAGCATGAAATCACGGTGAATCTCCACAGAGATACAAGGGAAAAAATACATTAGCTCAGTCAGGAAAATATTGCCAATTCAACTTCTGGCTGTAACAAGGACATGGAGTGCTGTTTCCTAAAAGCCAGGCATGTTTTCTAGAGTATGGACAGGTGAACCGGGTTATATAACATACGAAGAAGCAAACTGAGCCTTAGCCCCAAAACTCTATGAAGATGTTGTATGAAGTTTGGGAAAGGATGGTTATTTTTTGTTAATTAATTGTCATGTTCACCAGACAGAACCACTAGAAAAAATAATGAGACATCTATAAGTGAAACTGCCCTGTTAGTTACTTATAAGTTCACAACTGAACTGTTTTTACCCTTATGATGACTTCCATGATAACTTCTTGCATATAAACCCACTTTACTCCCTGAATTTGAAATGAATTTCAAATGAAGACAACACAGCTCTTGCGTAGGCCAACTCTTCATATTATTCTTGGTGCCTCTAAAGGGTAGCTGGCATGCTATAGCAATTCACCAGCTGCCTCAAACTAACCAATTTTTCATGGCAGTCATGTTGTAGAACCTGATGAAGGATCCAATGGACACTGATTGCTGCAGGACTCAATAAACTTATTTAACTTTTTGACAGGCTGCCTAATAGATGCCTTGCTAGACTCTATTATAGCCCCAGGTTCGGGGCCGGCTCCAGCTTTTTTGCCTCCCTAAGTGGTGAAGGGAAAAAAAAACAAAAAAACAAGCCTTGTTGAGTTGCCGCCGAAGTGCTGCCAAAGAGGAAGAGAGGGACTGCAGGACTCGCCGCCGAATTGCCAGCAAAGACCCAGACATGCCGCCCTGATGACGGACGGAGTGCCGCCCCTTTCTATTGGCAGCCCCAGGCACCTGCTTTCTTCGCTGGTGCCTGGAGCTGGCCCTGCACAGGTTACAGGCACTGTTTGGCATATCTGGTGCAGAATTCCAGGCTCATACTATTTGGCACATATAGCTGTCTGTCACAGAGACAATACCTACAGAAGATGCCCCCTCTCCAATATCACCAAGAATGGCATATGCTTATTTCTAAGCACAAAACACAACTCATGCAGCCTTTGTGATAGATACCTGTCACTCCAGGATAGCAAGTAGACTTATGCCACCTTTAGAATCTAGACATTAATGAGCCAGTCCAGGCCACAGCTTGGCTCTCCAGCCAGTAGGTCTACAAATATCTTGGCATCTTCAAGTGTGCATTGTGCTGTGCATGGTTAACAATGCACTTGTGGGAGAAAAAAATATTTCCTACCTACCATTGTGGTGTTCATCCCATAATAACTGGCATGCTGGGTCCATTTCTGTAAGCCAAGCCTCTTACCCAGGGCTATTTACCAAACAGTGCTATCTGAACAGTACCAGACCCTTACAACAACTATGATCCATAATGATATCTTTCACTAGAAGGTTCTTTTGATTCAGCTAGTTTTCAGAATGTCATAACCACAATGTTGGCTGGATTCTTGGAAGGGCTAATATGTCTACTGGATGCTATTTTCCCTGGGAGCTCCAGAGCATGTCACAATATCTATGCTTATGCCAAGTCTTATAGTAGCAGCCCATCCACGCTGTCTACGATGTGAATGGTTCATCAAGAATTTGCTGCATAGATCAAAGACAAGTAGCAATGTAGATGTGAGGGACACTTATGGATCTGGATTCACTGTTGTATTGTGTTGGTGATGGAGAAGGACTCACTGCAAGCAAGGACAATTCTCCTCATCCAAAAACATTCTCAGACAGACAGGTGATGCACAGAATCTTCACTACAACCCTCCCACTAGGAATTCCCTTACAACTCACATCCACACCATTGTGGTGTTCATCCCATAATAACTGGCATGCTGGGTCCATTTCTTCCATGCTTCCTTAGATTCACAGTCTTCTGGTCCTCACAATCTTTCACTCCAAGCAGGAGTAGTCTGCCAACACTACAAAGCAAGGGTTATCTCGAAGGAGCACTAGCACCCTCTAAATGCAATGAGCAGCAATACAATATTTTGCACATAGTTGCACTTCCGTTTAAATAAAGCCTTGTATTCTCCAGGGTGAGCTGAATAATTTTGCAGAGAAAAATAAAAATGGGAAAATAGTGCTGTCTGATCAATGCTGCCATTTGGTCATCCTCAAATTGTTTTTCTTCTGTGGGTGTGGGTTGGCACTTCTGCTATTATTACTCTTCCCTATTTTTCAGTGTGGTTTATGAAAGCTATTGATCCATCAGATGCTTAAGGATCCTGCTTTCCGGCTGGGACGCCTCATCTGAGGTTATACAGACTCTACAAACTGCAGTGGTTTAGAATCAATAAAGTTATACACACACACACTCACAAGCTAAAGTATAACTGAACTGATATGTTGGTTAGAATATATTCAAGGATACTTATCCTGCAACCGGTATATCTGAAGCTAAAGAAGCATATTTGTTGATTGGAATCCCATAGTTAAGAGGGGGGATGCTGACAACCAGCTGCTGACTGTAAGTTGTTAGTTATCTTAATAATAATTGATTTGCCTGTTATCAGCAGGTAAATAACTGTATGAAGCCAGGAGCTTGCTGAAAGGAAAGATGGAGTGAGAGTGTAATTTTCCTATTTCCAGGTGCAAATGGTTGATGTACTTTGGGGAGGAAAATAAAAGCACGTCTCTAGTGGGGAGAAGTCTTTCCTTAGTTTTTTTAAATATTCCTTTCTTTCACTGTGCCCATCACCATGATATCTGAGCATCTTAGATGTGTGATGAAAATGGTGGTGGTGATGATAATGAGAACAGATATGCATTCTCTGCTGTGTTTTTAAGTTTGTCTTTAATTCAAACCCCCCATTCCTTGCATTTTATCAGATGCTGGGCAATGCCCATGGGTCAGGCCAAGTTGTACGCAGTTCAAGACCTGGAGTGGACTTAGCACAGGACTCCTGGTGTTCCTAAAGGCAACTTAAAGACTGCGCTGAATTGTGCTGGTTGGAATGGTCCCAAAGAGATCGATCTGTTGGCCAGGGATTGCTGGAATGCAGTTGTTCTCTGACCATGCCCTCTCCCACCCCAAGCCATGCTCTCTATCCCACCCAGGAATGCCTTATATGTTCAGCAAGGGATAGGTGGCATAGACCTGGCTATGCCAGTTTTATACCTCCCAGGGATTTAACTACATCAGATGAATTGCTACCTGCCAAGAATCTGGCCCTGCTGTTTTTGCAGAGGTATGTTACACATATGTATTGAGTAGTTTGCAAGTAAGTGTCACATGCATCCAGTCCATGTCCGGGACTATTATTGTTCAAGGGATTCTGCTGGAGGCGGATGAACAGCTGTTCTCTCTCCCAATATCTGTTGTAGCTCTTCAGCACTTTGGGATCCATTGATCCTTGTATATTCTCAGGAACACCTCTGACTTTAAAATTTGAAAGACATTTTTTGCATGCTCACTTCTACCACCATTGCCCTCAGGTGAACTGTCTCCATATTCTGGACCAGGACTTTGGAACAAAGGAAGCAAGAAAGATGCCCGGAAAATGCATCTCAGGTTTTACACTAGTCCCATTGAATGCTGGGACAGGATGCTATGAGATGCTTTTGTTCTATATATCTATCTATACATGTCCAATCTGAGTGGGTACAATTAGAAAAGCAGATAGGGATGTGCATTAATACTGGTGTATTAACTTCAGTCAGATGAGACTGAACAGAAGCCAAAGACTGGGGTGATTTGCACAGTAGATTGTGGGGTTGGCAACTCGAAGGCACTTGTGAACTCTAATCCCTACCCCATTGCTGAGAAAAGGGATGTGCTGATCAACAGATAAGCTGAAGTCAAGCTGTAGCTATGGTATTATTTAGAAGCTGCGGGAGCTGAATGGCTTTGTGAGGAGGGCAAGGGCAAGGAAGTTGCACTTGTCTGGAAGAAATGTGAACATCTCAGAAATAGGGGGGGCCTTCCCCCCAGGATTTGGGAAACATGGTAACTTTTCAAGCTTAAACGGTCACTCAGCTCCCAGTGCCACCCTGGTGCTGATGAGCATAGTATAAATAACCTATACACACAGATAGAACAGACTTGTTCTCGAGACCTAAGGGACTCTTCGCTGGTACTGTGGAGCTAATGGATTTTTGCCTGTGGACTGGCAGCACTCTATTCACTGTTGGAGACCTCTAAGGGGTTCCTCCTCAGTTCTGTTCTCGACCTTTCAAACCAGCAGCGTGCTTTTGTTCACAGAAATAGACAAGTGGCTATGGAGAGAACGCACATTTGTAAGGACTATAGATCTATATTGTGTGTGCTCAGGGCGCAAGCAGGATAAGTTGAAGAGTTTATAGAATTATGTTTTTGAGAGAAATTATGCCAAGTGATGGCACCATCTTTAGTCTTGCCTACTTGTGGCTGCAGGGCTCTGTCTCCCTCCCTCACATGCCCTGAAGCCATTTGAAATCTCAGTGGGTTTAGAGAAAGGAAGAAATCTCAGTGGGTTTAGTCCAGGGAAATTTTCCCTGGAAAACATTTACATAGGTACATTATTGCTGCTACAGGGAAGTAGTGATCTTAACATACTTGTTAGCAAATAAATAGATAAGGGAACAAAGTTCATTAACAGACCTGGGACTCTCAGATACATTTCCTTTAGCTTTAGGAGCTAATAACACAAAGAACTCCATATGAGAAGTATATTTTTATGACAAATTTATTTATTTTTTAATATACCTTCTATCTGTCTGCCATCTAAACAGCAGTTGGCTTTTCCTGGGTGATCCTAAGGCACACACAATTGAATATGTATATTCTGAGTGAGGATACAATGCATTTATACAGTAAACAATTGTGGGAAAGCTGTGCCCTACAGGTATATACTGAGACACTGTGCCATATTGTCATATCCTGCAGGCTTGCTCTATACAGGAATTGGCTGCTAATATGTTCATGTTGGCATTAAGTTGATCTTCCAAGTATTCTGAGTTTTGTGATGGTTAATAAAACTATTCAAAGACAAACCAAAGGTCTGATGTATTTGTCTCTCCAGCAGAAATAACTTATCCTCTATTCAGTCCGGCTTATGAGGTCAGTAGTTTGTAACAGTTGTCTGAAATAATTAGTTCCAAATGCAGAAAGCCTGTAGCAAGAAGGGATACTTTACTACCCAGATCACTGTGGTACCTACTCACCAAAGGAGTAGCAAGAATCTATTTTCACTAGAGAAGGAGCTTGGTTTGGGATTTACCTGAAACTGTCCCAAGACAAAAAGAAAAGGAGTACTTGTGGCACCTTAGAGACTAACAAATTTATTAGAGCATAAGCTTTCGTGAGCTACAGCTCACTTCATCGGATGCATTTGGTGGAAAAAACAGAGGAGAGATTTATATACACACGCACAGAGAACATGAAACAATGGGTTTATCATACACACTGTAAGGAGAGTGATCACTTAAGATAAGCCATCACCAACAGCGGGGGGGGGGGGGAAAGGAGGAAAACCTTTCATGGTGACAAGCAGGTAGGCTAATTCCAGCGGTTAACAAGAATATCAGAAAAAGAAAAGGAGTACCGGTGGCACCTTAGAGACTAACAAATTTATTAGAGCATAAGCTTTCGTGAGCTACAGCTCACTTCATCGGATGCAGTCTCTAAGGTGCCACCGGTACTCCTTTTCTTTTTGCGAATACAGACTAACACGGCTGCTACTATGAAACCTAAGAATATCAGAGGAACAGTGGGGGGTGGGGTGGGAGGGAGAAATACCATGGGGAAATAGTTTTACTTTGTGTAATGACTCATCCATTCCCAGTCTCTATTCAAGCCTAAATTAATTGTATCCAGTTTGCAAATTAATTCCAATTCAGCAGTCTCTCATTGGAGTCTGTTTTTGAAGCTTTTTTGTTGAAGTATAGCCACTCTTAGGTCTGTGATCGAGTGACCAGAGAGATTGAAGTGTTCTCCAACTGGTTTTTGAATGTTATAATTCTTGACGTCTGATTTGTGTCCATTCATTCTTTTACGTAGAGACTGTCCAGTTTGGCCAATGTACATGGCAGAGGGGCATTGCTGGCACATGATGGCATATATCACATTGGTAGATGCGCAGGTGAAGGAGCCTCTGATAGTGTGGCTGATGTGATTAGGCCCTATGATGGTATCCCCTGAATAGATATGTGGACAGAGTTGGCAACGGGCTTTGTTGCAAGGATAGGTTCCTGGGTTAGTGGTTCTGTTGTGACATGCTAACAATGCCTGAAATGGTGTCAAGCAGGGACTGGACTCCTTCAGCCTGCTGAATCCCCGCTGGGTATTAGCATAGACTTCCAACCTCGGATAGTCCAAGGTGAATGCTAAACATTATCCTAGTATAAAGAATATTTGCAAAGAGCACAGTCTGAACTCATAAAAAAGAAGTATTTGCACCATAAACCTAAAAAAGAAAAGGAGTACTTGTGGCACCTTAGAGACTAACAAATTTATTTGAGCATAAGCTTTCGTGAGCTACAGCTCAGTTCCTCCAGTCAGGGACCAGAAACAGTGCCCTGTGATTTACATGTCCAATCCAAACTAATCAACACAACCCAATCTTTGAAATACTTGTAGGCAATTATTCATGAACAATTTACAGGCTCAGAATTATTTCCAGAAACTATTTGGGGAGTATTTTAGAATTAATTTAAGAAAATCAAAAGCTGCTTGCTGGCAATTTCCAATCAGAAAAATAAGCAAAATTCATCCATTAAATTGGTTATTATGAATTATTTGATCAAGCTCTAGTGATAATGCCGCATCAAGAATGATCAATACAAATATCATGAAGACTTTGTCAAAGAGGCAAAAGTGTAAAGAGCGGTGGGAACCTAATGTCCCGGGTGCCTCTCACTACTGATGTGATAAGTGAAATGTTTCCCCTGAATTGCTTGAGGAAACCCAATTCTCGTCACTTATAACATTTCACCAAAGGCCATCTCTGACTAGAAAGAACATTTAATGGAATGCTACCACCACATTTAATCCCTCTGTGCAGATAATAGAGCCATTGATGATTTTCTTTCTTTCTTTGGTTTTTTCGTTCTTTCTTTCTTTCGTTCATTCTTTCTTTCTTTCATCAGTAGTACTCCAATGACATAGCAAAAAAGAGAACTTGTTATTCTGACAGAAAAATGTAACTCTACTAACTTGGGGAGGATCGTATTTCAGAAGGTAGCAATTAAAATTTCATGTTCTGAGTTTTCCCTGTATGATTTTACTCTACTTGCCACCAGGAAGTCATTTGAAAAGATATTTAAAAACATTTCATTATAATGAGAGCAATCAACATTTTTAATGCTCACTACAGTCCAGTATCCAACAGGGAAGCCTCATCTCAGTGAGTTCTGGCTTCTTGGGAAGGACATGGTATTGATATCCTTGAAGTCTTTGCCCTTGGAGTATTGTCAACAAGAAAATGAAACACCAGAAAGTAGGACACAGTCCCCCAAGTAGCATAAAATCCCACCTGATTCAGCAAATGTTACTTTTCTGCCTTGTATATTTTCTGTCACATCACAGGAATGAGATGTAACTATGATGGTATATGAATAAAAAAACCATATACCAGCTGTAGCAAAAATAACAAACAACTATACTCTGTGGGACAGGATAGTTCCAGGGATTCGGAATGGCATACAGGTCTTTCTCCACCAGGCTGCCAGTCCCAGGTCAGTAATGATCAAGAGTCACTTCCATCTGACAGCTGTTCAGTGGTCTGGTGGGAAATGATTAGGAGGTCTTGGTCCACTTTTCAATGGGAAGTGTGTTCACATCACAAAACCCCACCTCTGCTAGTTTCTGGCACTAATTGACCCCCTCCCAGGCATCCGCAAGAGAGAGAGGCCAAGGAAAGTATGGTCCTTGGAGCCCACACTCTCCCCGCACCACCAGAGATGGTCTCTCCATGTCACAGGTGAGGCCTAATTAATGCAGCAGCAGGGAGAGAAGCACCCCATGCTGCCACCAGTGTGCTACCTGTGCCATGGATAATTAGAGGACTTCACTCTCCAGCTCTGTCACTCCAGGACTCGCACTGGTCCTGTTCAATATAACTGAAGCAATCTTGGTGCTGGGGTAGCCTGTCAGTTAGTGTTTCTACAATGCAGGGTACTGGGGTTCAGTTCCCTGGTCGGTCCTTCAGGCTAGCAGGGCCACTGAGCCCTTGGGGGAGAAACTGGTAGAAGCCAAGCATTCCTGATGTGGCTTGAAGGGAGACCTCCCTAGAACTCTTTGCCCATCAAAGATTGCCATAGTGCGCGAGCTTTGGCACACCCAATGCACAGGCCTTCGGGAAACAATTCACGGATACACATGCACATAGAGACACAAACACACACATTTCTTGTTGGCAAAGATGTCCAAAGTCATATATTTTTGCTCACACAGGAAGCATTTGGGAACCTCCATGGAGTACAGCCCTGGGGGCAACTCCCCGAGGCAGAAACTATCCCTTAATAGAAGGAGAAGGACAGGGGAGGTATTTTTTTTCCAGTTAAAAGCGCTGAGGGTCTGATTGTGCAGCTGCAGAGAAGCGCTTTTCTCCCCTCGTTGTGCATACACATGGCTGCGACAGGCCCACCCTAAATTACACAGCAAAAGGATCGCAGAGGTCAGGCTGGTGGCTTTCAACAGGCTTTGCTCTTCCAACTGGGTTCACACGTGTCATCACTAAAACTCAGCTTTACAACCTGCACTGTAATAACATAGATGAAATGTATCCCCAGCAGCTTGCCCTGTCAGACTGCTGCGGAAAGAGCTGATGATCCCAGGCAGAAGGAGAGAGGTGAACGCCAGCCAGAAGCTATCTCTGACCATCAGCCAGCCCGTACATTTCTCCAGGCTGATCCTTACAGAAGGAGGGAACTGGCTAACGCGGGCCCGGTATGCACATGCCGTTCTGTGCGGGGCCTGCTCATTGGATTCCTGCCATTCAATAATCAAAACACTCACCGCTAGGGTGACCAGATAGCACGTGTGAAAAAGCGGGACGGGGGTGGGGGGGTAATAGGTGCCTATGTAAGAAAAAGCTCCAAAAATCGGGACTGTCCCTATAAAATCAGGACATCTGGTCACCCTACTCACTGGATTGGGGGAGATGGGGAGGCGTAAGCAGGGCTGGGATGGATCACTGGGCACCTGGAATAACTGCACTAGGCCTCAGTTTTGAAAAGAAGGGATTGTCAGTTTTATTGGCCACATCCAGTCAAGCTGGGGGGTCTCCACAGAACTGGTGACGCTGCGCACTCCCAAAGTGTCCCGACTTGGCGTATGCTGAGTGAGGCTGGTGTAAAAACCTGGGGTGGATTCCTCAGTGGCTGTCTCTGCTTCAGTTGTTCTAAAATCCTAGTCAGCAGGAGAGCATAGTGCAGGCTGCCCAAAAGCAAACCCTGCTTGAGGGGGAACACATAGACAGGAAGGTGTCAGATTCATAATGCTCCAGCTCCCCCTTTCCACCCCCTCTTGGCTCCACAACCTTCGACAATATCCCCTTTTCCCTGTCTGATGACACTGACACTGCTGTAAGAGTAACAATCCCATTGGAAGGGTGGGAGTACTGAGGAAGAGCAAAGGTAGATAACCTGACCCCGGCATGAGGGTCAGGGGGAGAAGGGAGAGGGGACATGGCTGATATCACAGCCTGGGATTGTTGCAGCTCCCGCTCCTTCGCCTCTGTTGAATGAAAGATGTTTTTGTTTCACCTCCTGTCTGAAACCCAGAGGTGTGTAAACAGGAAGAGGCACTCCCTAGGCACCAGGAGAAAGGGGGAAAAATGAGGTGTTGAAAAGATGACAACTCGCTCTGTCAGGAAATTCACCTTGTCAAGGAGATGGCGAATGGGAGGAGACCAGGGGAGAAGAAGAGAGGGGGGCAAAGTGAGAGGGGGACGAGCAAGAGGAGAAGCGAGGCCTGAGCCGATTTCATATTTCTGGTCTCTATTTTTTGGAAAACAAAATATTCTCCCCATTTCCTGGCATCAAAGATTTTCACTTTCCTTCAAACTGAACAAATAAAGCCAGCACCGTCTGTCTGTTGAGAGATCGCGGGGCAGCGAAGGAGCGGGGGACAGGGAGGGAGGGCTGCGGAGGGGGATATGGCAGGATGTGGAGTATGAAAAGCTCTCTCTATGTCTCAACTCTCCGGTGGGCAATAAGGGCTGTTGAAAACCCCAGAAAGAAGCTTTATCACAAAGTGTTTATGGCTGAGGTCATTTCTGTCCTTCCCAGCCTCGTTTTCCCTCCCACTTGAACCTGAGGATTGCTAAGCCCTCTGGTGCAGGGCTATCCAAATGTCTTTGGAAAGGAAGGACTTGAGATGCCACCACATCACTAAGCCAGAGTAAAGCCAGCAATTTGCACTCGCTTCTTGTCATGGCGCGTCACAAATTTGACCCAAGGTGAAATGTTGCCTCCTGCAGGACAGGATGTTTTTTTCACAGTGGCCTGTCACCATTTTCTGTTGGGATGGCACTTTTTCATCCTCAGAAATAACCCTCCATTTTCATGGAATAATCAAGGGTGAATGCAAATGATATTTTTGGTTTTCATGAAGCTGTGGAAATAGGTTTTTCTGCCACAGGAAGAGATTTTTCCACACACACCTACATAAAAAGCAGTTTTAGATGTTATTCATGCTGTTGCTTCGTGTCCAGCTATCATGATATTTAGTGAGATGGTCGCTCCAAATGGTTCAGAGCATGGATGTTTTAAAAAACAGTCATTCATAGGCTTGGAAGGATTAGAGTTTTATTAATGTCAGTAAACGTCGATTTCACTGTACACACACAACCTGATGAACATGTATTTCCATTGATAATAATCAAAATTTGAAGATAGGCAAAGTATGAAAAATCCTGCTTGAGAGTTCTTAGAGTCACAATCTAGTGATTTAGATGTTTGAATTAGGCTTGTTACAAATGGACTTGCAAATGAATAGTAAAAACAGGCATGGTTTGTTGATATAAGGATATTTACTTTGTATATTTTGACGTGTAATGTTGACTATTTGTGTTTTAACAGTTTGTAAAGGTTTAACTTTTTGAATCTCAGCCTCTATTATCACTGAACAGTTGCCTAACCCCCATAATTTCATGCAACTGTGAAAATTTAAGTCAATATACATGTAAAAATGCTTAAAATAAACATCGATATTGTCCACCAAAATTATATTTTAAAAAAATTGAATTCTGCCAAGCCTAGTCATACAAAATATTACCACTTGATGGCACCAAAAAATGATAACCAGGGGCTGATTACTACCAGTTGATATTGGTTGGCTTGAGGGTTTCAATATGGAATTTAGTATCTGTGTGGTTGGCACCACTGAATTATGGTTTATAGCCAGAAGGCTGATGTATGTGGGTTCAGATCCCATACCAGGGCTTGTGTTTACATCCAGCAGAACTAAAATATGTGGTGCTTCACTACTAAGGGTGTTGTCTTCCAGGGGAGATATTAAATCAGGATTCCTTCTGGCCCTCACTATGCACACTCAGGTGATCTCTGAAAAGAGTAATCACATTGGCCTTGGCAACATCCCTGCTCCAGAAAACAGGTGTGAATGCTCATGGGCTATTACTGTAGGGAACAGAATATAGATGCATGTGCGTGCTCAGTCACACTGCTACTGGTATCTTCCTGGGTATGATGCCTTTGTGTGAAATAGCCTACTCAAACCAAATTCTGTTCTTATGACTCCACTGCTAATTAGAGCAAGTCAAATAATGGATATTTTGGATCTCTGGCGACTCCGACAAATTGTTTGGGTGGAACTGAAAATGAATTGGTTTTGGCAAATTGAAAATTAAACAAACAACCCCCTCACCCTGACGTCCACTCATATTTCAAGTTTAATGGAACATTTTCTTTACATTTTGAGTGTGTTTTAATGTTTAAAAAAATAAAATAAACTTGTAGAAAGTTTGGAAACAAAAAATCAAAATATTTTGTTTATCAAATGGCAAAATGAAATGTTTTGACTTTGTCTGGATTTTTTTTTTACACAAGCATTTCAATGAAACTGATACAAATTAGCAAAATATTTCAATGTAGCTAAATCTTCATTTTTTTGCCTAAAAAACTTTTTGGCTGAAACATTTCTGATGCTTACCCCCATGTCATCTAAGCATACTCGGAGTAGGTCTAGACAATCCAGCCTTTACAAAAGCAGCAACCTAACTGCCTTGTCCACATTAGTTCTTCCATCATTGCTAGCACCAGTGGAACTGAATGGTGGAAAATTTCAGGGGAAAATCCTAGTGGAAACAAGGCTGTTGTGATCTGTGTTTAAATCTTGATTCTAAGGTTAGTGTCACTCACCCAGATCCCCATTTGTGAGCATCAGAAAACCACCACAATTTGGGGTGATTTCATCCTTGGCTTAGGAGAGGCCCAGAATAGAAGAGGGTACAGCAGATCAGTAGTCAGGTGCCTCAGCAGAGATGTGTGGGTGGGTTGCAGGATTGGATTGGGGTGCATCAGCAGAGTTTTGTGTGGTGGCAGGATTGGAATAGTATGGTGGACAGAGAATGGGATCAAGGTGCTTGAGCCAAGTTGTCGCATGTGGGTGTGTTACACTGCACCACCCATCCAGCTCTCAGTTACATAAGGGCTAATGCAGCCCCACAATTTGAAAGGGAAAGTCTGCTGCCACATGAGAGCTGAGGTTACTGTTGGTCTTGGGCCATCTCGGAAACCCAAACTCTCCCATTGGATCAAACTGAGAAATGTGCCACGCTTAGAATGACTCCTGTCATATCCCCTGCTTGTGGCTGTGCTGCTAACAGACCTCGGAGATATAGACCACGAGTGCCTTGGCAGGTCCAGAGAGATAATGACAACACAGTGGAGACTTGGGAGCCCCTTACGTATTTAAACCCAGATGCTACTGGCAAAATAGATGGACGCTGGCTGCGATTTTTCCTCAGATCCAGTAGAAGATGGATTAAGCATCATCTTCCACCTCCAGCCCAAGCCTGTGGCCTAGGGAGAGTGCAGAGGTAAATTAATGTCAAAGCAAAGCAAGAGAGTGCATGCCACTCCCAAAGCCTTTCACTGCCACAGCTCCTTCTTTCTCAGCTGTCTCGGTCCATTATCCAGAGCCATCTACGCACAGATGAATTCAGGGGCAGCTTTTGTTCAATAAAAACCAGCCTTAGAAACAATTTGAAAGGGAAAACAAACAGCAAACACAAGCCAGACCCTGTTCAGAGAGACAAAGGTGCTTGGTTCAGCCAGTGCATTTTTCCCCGTGGCCATTATTTCCCTGAAAGAAGCAGCTGCAGTTCGTGATGGCAGGAGCCTCCCCGCTAAGCAATCAGGCTGGCATGGGTTCTGTTTGAAAATGTGTGCCAAGGATGTGTCTGTGTGAGTGTGCACATGACCAAGCATGCCTATCAGCAGGTGTGAGCCAGTGTGTATGATTTTGTGAATATCCATGTGTGAGTGATTATGCATTTGTGTGCTACCACCTATGGGTAACTGTGTGCACAGGGACATACATGCACATGTATGTGTGAGAGTGCACTATTCTATACAATTTGGTAGTGCGTATGTATATATGCACAAGGTCAAGGTGCCTTACGGGGTATGTCTACACTGCAAAGAAAAACCCACAGTGCTACATCACAGAGCCCAGGTCAATTGACTTAAGCTCACATTGTGTGGGCTGTGGGGCTAAAAACAGCAGTGTAAACTTTCGCACTTGGGCTGGAGCCTGGGCTCTGAAATGTGGGGAGGGTCTTGGAGCCCGGGCTCCCACCTGAGTGGGAACAGCTACATGACTATTTTTAGCCCCACAGCTCAAGCCCTGCTAGTCGGAATCAATTGATCTGGGCTCTGAGACTCGGTGCCATGGGTTTTTGTTTTTGCAGTGTAGACAGACCCATTGTCCCCGAATTGGGATCATCGCAGGCACAGCCAGGAGAAAAGCCTTAACCCAATCTGGGGAGTAACTCTAATCTAACCTAAACAAGGCGTTCTGATCTGTGATTCGGCTGGGCCTGCCCAAGGCAAGGAGCAAGTGCTAACCAAATCTGAGCCAGTGATAGGCAAGGAGTGACTCCTTCAGCCCACTCACCTCCTTCTTTAACAAATGCTTCCCACCTGCAGCTTCCTAGGCAAATCCCAGAGAAGAGCCTTTCTTAGAATGGGTCCTAGGTCCTTCCCTGAATACAGGACTGCAGACCCGGCCAATTGACTAGGCTCAGCCACAGGAACAGAAGAAGGCAGATCTAGTAAAGGGCAGTGAAAAATTCAGCCCTGAGACCTGATCAGGAATTCTCAGCACTGGTTTTGTAAAGCCTGCATGTTGCCCCTCACAAACACTAGCTGTTTTTCACATACAGAGCATTAGACTCTGGGAGCAGAACCGGGATGAAGTGTAAAGGCTGGAGGACAGCAGGCGAAATTCCTCTCTAGCCAGGAGGGAAGGTTTTTAGGACAGCAGGATGGCTTCAAAACTCCAGGCCTCCTACAACTCAAGAGAACTGGCCCATTCCATCCAGGGGGCTGCATCTGTGTTTTGTTGATAGCAGCTGGGTCTCCCGGATGCTTGGAGTAACCCTTCTACCATCCAAACAAACCCCAGTCTCACAGCTTTCCTGGCCAACATATGATCTATCACCAAATCTGCTTTATAGCAAACAGGGAAGTACTGAGTAGGCTTGTTCCTTCAGGGACCCCCTGCACAACTGCTTACAGGAAGAACCTTAATGTCAGGGGTGCTGCAGAAGGAGTCTCATGTGGCAAAGACAAAGGGGAGAAGTAGGCATGACAGTAAGACTTGACTTAGCAGGGTCTGCGGTCTTCAAGCTATGTTGCAGTGGCCAGGGCTCCCCCAGCACTCTGCAATGTCCCCTCTTGACCAGCTGAGGAATGACCTTGAGGAATACCCAGCCCTGGGTGAAAGGAAGATTGGCAGGATACTAGGCCTTGAAGAAGATGGGTCGGAGGTGTAGGAGGATGGGGGTATCCTCCTGTGACCAGTCAGCCCCTTGCCACCAGGGGTGTCTCTGTGGTAAACGGAATGATCCATGCTCCAGAGACTCTGTGTCCTAGGGAGAAGGCAGTGGGGAGCTCTCTTTTCGGGAGAGGTGCTAGTCATGTTTGAGTATGAAGTGAGAAGCCACACAGGAGATAGGGAGGATCCTTGTATCTTCCCCTGAAGGCTGCCCTGCCCTTTCATCCACTCCTCACTGCCCTGTCTATCTTCCCCACAAAAGCTGCCTCCTTTCTCCTCACACTGCTCCACCCCTGCTTCTGCTCTCCCTCCTGCTCGCCCGAGGGCCCAGCCCACATGAGAGGCTCCCACAGTTTCCAGGCTTGCTGCCATTCCCAGCTTTCGCACCTGCAGTTAGTTTCTCACTGCAGCCTGAGCAGAGGGCAAACTCCAGAGCTGGGGAGGAGGGCAGGCCAGGCCCCAGCAAAGGACCCGTGGTCCCCAGGCTTCCAAGGCAATTCCCTTCAAAGGCCGGGCTCCCGGTGATCACGCTGGGGTGACACTAATCAGTTGCAGCATCCCTACTCTACAGTGTGTCCTGCAGGAGCCCTCCTCGCAACCCATTTCCCTGTCCTTCTGATATCACTGGCAGGGAGGTGAGGCAGGGGACGGGGGCTCTGATGAAAGAGAATTTATATGCTTCAGATTTCATTTGAAAATCCAGCTTTAATAATAACGACAATAATAAAGCCTTGGATGTTCTGGGGAGATTTATGTATCTCATCAGCTTCTGACAATTCCCATCCCCTCCAACTCCCCCTCATTTCTTCCCCCCCCCTCCCTTCCAGGGCTGCCTGTACATGTTGAAAAGTTTGGGTATCTCAGGAGGACTGAGCCACAGCCCCTGCTAATTCCCTCTACCAACCCGACAACATAGAGGAAATTGGCTTCAATTAAATGTGTAAGGTTTCATTTCCCTTTGAAGGACAGCAAAGCACAAGAGGCTGCTCTGTGTGAGCTCTCTGCATAGCCGGATAAGGTAGGCCCAAGAGTGCTGGAATCAGAGTCACCAACTAAAGACAGGGCCTGAAATCAGAACCAACCTGAAGCTGTGGCCCAAGCCTTGTCAGAGGTTCGACAATGTTCGGGGACTTTTTCTTTGTTTGTTTAACTTCCCCATTGTGTTCATCTGCCCTCCCTGCATACCACCTGAATTAGCAACTTGCTTCTGAATGAAAGGACCAAGGAGAGAGGGTTCCAGGCTCAACCCTAGGATCAGCGTTTCCTAGTGCTGACATTGGAAATAGTCCTGGAAAAGGTCATGATGCAGCTCTGTTATGGAACTGCCCTTCGGGAGAGACATTAACCTCAGGTCCCTTCTGCTCCATTTCAGGCCATTATCTACCTGAGAGTTAAACTTCCAAAGTGTGTGTGTGGGGGGGGGGGGAGGAGGGGTGATTTATAGGAAGACTGGTGGATACATCTGGTGCCCTTCAGAGGTCTCAGCGAAACTGGAGAGGGGATCCAGATACAGACTTCCCTAGAGAATGAGAAGGATGGATTCTGTGTTCTGACTCTGTCTAACTCAAACAGGTTCTGTCGTCCATGCCTGAGCAGAATGGTACATGCATTTGCCTGGAGAAGAGCCTCGCAGGAGGACATGTGCTGAAGGTGGGTAAGCGGATAGGGTGTGCTTCTGTCCCTGCCCATGATTCTTGCCAGGTTCTGAGCACAGGTGAGGTTCCGTCCTACCCAAGAGGCTCTGCTGGATGCTGCCCATTGGATGCTCGAGGCAATGAGACCCAGAAGCGCCCAGTCACATGCTGCACCCCACGGGCAAAAGTGGCAATAACAGATCACCAACTATTGCGTGTCATCCATCCTGCTTGCTCCTGTATTTCCCCTAATTTATGCTCGCACCTCCTTCCTTCATGCCATCACTACCCGTTGATAGATGGGCCCTCTCCTTGTTCCTGCCACCCCCTTGCGCTACATCAAACCAATAATTCTTTGTCAGTGTAAACTTGTCTCACCTTCAAGACTTTAATTTTGCAAACACATAAACACCTTCTAATCTGTCGGCTTTTACCTAGCTAGCAAGCTCTGGCGCTCACTCTCCTTCTGTTTGTCTTTGTTTCAGGTTATCTTGGGTAATGGTGAGGCTGTGAATCCAGGAGGAGTGGCAGCCCTGCAGAGATAGCCAGCTGGCAGGCCTTTCAAATCCTAAACACTTGTGTCAACTTGAAACAAATAAGTCAACATCTTTATTTTGCCTGCTTTATATCCTGAAGCAGAAAACACACCAGGAGACTCCCTCTTGGTCTAGGGATGTGGAGTGTTATAACTAGGTCCAATATATAAGGCAGCACGTTCGGAACCAAAGGTAGAATGCATCCCCATGCAGAAGGCCGGCATGAATTCTACGCACCACCGAAGCTCTATCTGAGGGCTTAAGTGAAATTTAAGTGCTTAAGTGAGATTTAATCTGGTCCTCTGTGCAGGGGGTGGATTTCTCCCTGAGTGAATGAGGACCTTTACTGGGATTAGGTTATGGGGACTGAGCTCCAGTTGTTTTCAGTCCTGTGAAAGGTGCCAAACTGACAGCCCTGGAAACAGAAGTGAGGTAAGCACTGCTTGTGGAGGGTTACATCCTATTTAGAGACAGTTTTCTAATTGTCACCATGCAGACCAGGAAATGCCTGGGCTGTAGCAAAGCAAGCTCATCCACTCCACCCTGACCTGGAAGGGTCACAGGTATGAACGAGCAGGGAGTCTGCTGAGATTGCCAGCAAGGGAGTGAGCCAGTGCCGTGGGCAGTGGAAGCTTTCATTCCCACTAGTTCATTTAATGAGTCTTCCCAGCCTATTTCACAAAGGTTCCTAAAGGACCAGGACAGGACAATGACTTCCAGTCACTGTAAAATATGAGCCCAAACAGGGACAGATCTGACCCCCTGCAAACTTTGGGGAGGTCTGGGTCCCAATCAGAATCTCATGGCCCAGGCCTATCTTGAAGCTACCAGCCTGCAATGAATTTGAATGTGTGTCCCAGGTAAAGGGCTCAGTAGCTCACTTCTCATCCTTGGGATGGGCAGTCGTTCTGGTTGCTTTCCAGTGGAAGTTTCATCACCTCCAGCGGGGAAACGTTATGCGCAGTGACATGAAACATGTGGGGGCAGGGCTGGTTCTCGAGCTTTGCTAGGAGTCTGTCATACGTGGCAGCCCCATTCGGTGAGCAAAGTGCTGGACTGAGAAGCGGGGGCAATGGACTGTGTTTGCGTGCTTTTACAAAAAAGAGGGAAAAGTTAATAAGAGGTCAGAATAACAAGAGTCCCTGGAGATACTGGGTCTGAATGGCAGGAGCCACTGAGATACCACAGTGATGGTGCCAGCTTAAGAACACATATAGAGAGAAAGCTATTCCTGGTGGGGCAGGAGAGGAGTGGACTGGAAAGACTGAAGCCTCCTAAGAAATTCTTGCACTAAAGCTTCATATATGTAAAACCCACATTGAGAACTAAAGCCAGGAACAGAGTGGGCAGGCCAGGTGCTATTCAGGCTTCTACCAGCTAGCCCTGGCAATGCACCTGAGTCCCAGCTTTCAATACCCCCAGCTATTCCCATCCTTGGTCTTTCAGATGGCTCTGCTGATGTGCCCAGCCTGCAGCCTTTCACTGCTATTCTAATCCTAGGATCCTCCCCACCCCCTATAGCTTAGCTAATGTACCTTAGTCCTGACCTTCATTGTGTTCTGGGCCTACCCAGCTCTGCTAATTCACTTTGATCCTGACCTGCAGTAATATTCAGAATACATTCACAGTAGCTTCAACCATTGGATTGGAGATTCTATGAATGTGTTAAATCCGCTGTAGCATCTGGGCCATTCTGTTGCTAGACCCAGCACCAAGACTCCCTCAGGACCTAATTAACTTTCAAGGGGGGGCGTTAATATTTGACAAATTTGCTCTGATCTCTGATGACTCCAATGGCACACACGTGTGACATTCCTCCGCTCTGGGAACGGCCTGAATTTGGTCTCATGGCTGTAATCCGTTTAGCGCTGAGTTATTAAAATGAAGACATCTTTCAGTGCTACAAACCTATTCATCCAGGTAATAGTTTGGGAGGGGGTTATGGTTTCTGTTAATCTACCCCACAGTGAGCTACCTAGAACGAAGCTGAACATTATGGGAGAGTGGAGAAGGAATAGATTACTAAAGTGGATTGGAGAGTGTTTGACCAGTTTGTTATTTTGCAGCTGTTATGTTCTATAATTTAAAAATTATACATCAGTCACAGCCCCTCAGATGTAACTCAGGCTCGCAGGAGGCAATTCTTCTCCTGGTCAATGACGTTTTTGTTGTTTAAGTTTATAGACACATTGCATATCCCCACACTAGGACCCATTCATAGTTCTGTTGCTGTCATCCCATTGCATCAGCCATTTAATCTGGTAGGTTTTCTTCAGAGCGATCAGTCAGCCAAACATATTGAAAAGCAGATGGTGCAGTCTGGGGACCGTCTGGCTCAAGACACTGGGAATGAGCTAAGGAATCTTTCACTTTTTGGTTGCTGGTCCTTGCTGGTGGTGACAGAAGACTGCTACTGACTGTCCTAGGGCCTATATTACACTGTGTGTTTCAGTCCAGTTCCTCCCAATCAGGCGTCCACATAAAAATTTTATCTTCTTTACAGCAGTCAGCAGAGAGACCCAGGAGTGATTGGCTCTTCCCTAGAGGGCATTGCTCCAGGGCAAGCTTAAGGCACAGTGGCAGGGTGGTGTGGGGGGCCTGGGATGTTCCAGTGCTGTGGGTTTAAATAGAGAACTTCAGCCTTTTCAGCTGTCTGCATGGCATTCTTCACCAGCACTAAATTCACTTAAAAATACAAAGAGGGGCCTGTATGTTTTGTGGGAGTCTCAAATACCAAATGGAAGGGGATCACCTAAAAGTGAAACCTTTTCCTTGCTGCACTATTGCAAAGTGTTTGGAGTTTGGACACCATCTCGAGACAAACGATTCCTACGTGGATGTCTCCAAGCTCATGGGAGAGTCAGGGGAAGGATGTGTCAGAAAGCCAAATCAACGCAGGATGTGTAATAATATCAGGCATAATTGTAAACATGCTTTGGGAGGGGCAGCTGTGACTTCCATATTCCTGTCAGGCAGCTCTTCTGTGTGAGCACCTTTGATGAAAGTTCCAAGAGACAGCAACTGTTCAAAATAATCATTAATAATTAGTGCAGCTCCCCATCCACGTCAGTGCAAATAGGTTGCATGTGAGAAATTAATGAGTTCTTCTAATTAAGTTCAGCCTTGTGAATTAATGAAATTCTAGCAAACTTATAAACAAGTCATGGTTACCTGTTTATTATCTACGTGTCTGTCTGTGTTTCTAGAATGAGAAACACTATAGAATACTATATAAGGGAGAAACCAGTGATTCCTGCTCAGGACACTTAGTTCTCTACCCTCTTCCAGGAGTGCTCATAGGTTTTTAATTCTGAGTCCATGGCATTTCCTATCCTGCTCTAGGTATAAACATGAGCTCTTGTTTTCGAGAGAAAAGCTGGATTTTTTTTTCTGGACAGGCTCTTTAGTAAAGGAAATCACCGAAGTCTCCTGAATGTTGAAACTTATTTCATATTGCCATCCTTATGAAAATGACCTCTCTGATGACACATTACAGAGAAAAACCTTTAAATCCTAGGTGATGCCAGAGGTGATGTATAAAGCAGTGTAAGCTACAAATCTGTAAGTGGGTGTGAAATAGACTAAGGCAATGTAAAGGAGTTAGGTGATGTAACTTATGCACCAAAGAGATGGAAGAAGGTGTCCACCAGACTGGGATATTTATCAAGTCATTGGTGCTGCTGGGGGAGCAATTCATTGCACATAGTTAGAATCTGCCTAGAATTGTGGAGTTAGGAATTTCCTTCCTAGTGGGAGGTATGTATGTAGTGAAAACTCCAGTAGCCAGGAGCAGAAATTCCCAGTAAGTACTCTGGCACCTGAAGAGAGAACAGGTGATAGGAAGGCTCAGCTGTGAAAGGAGCAGGAATAACTTTTAATTTTTAGCCATGACATCTAGAGAGTTAACCATCTAAGATTACCTGTTCTGACAACACCTGATGGAATTTTCAAAGATTCACAACTAATAAGTCTATAATTAACCATATAACTTTTAAAAGATACACCTAGGCACTTTCTTACACTGAAGACAACTTCAAAAAGTGTATTTAGAGTTTCTAGACTTAGCGGTCTGACACATGACATTCCAAAACAATGTTAGAAGACTTCTCCCAGAGTGACAAATGTCTCAGCTTTCAGACTTATGAATCTCCAAGATGCCTTATCCAATTAAACTCAAACTTGGAAGGAAAAAATTATCCTCTAGTTAGAGGATATGCTTGAAAAAATTCAGGTTGGAAGGCAGCCTTGCTGAGGAAGTTAGAGGGACTTCTAAACTGGGCTGATGATGGGAAGCTAGCTACAAACTTTGCTTTGGGGGCATTATCAAGATTCCATAACAAAAAATGAGAATGTTGGCTCTCAAAATGTGACCCTCCGTCATGTTCTTGCTCACCATAAGGACAGACTTATTTCCCATCTAAGGTGGCTGGAAGGCTCAGGGAATTGCCAATGGCTTTAAGACCATGTTGCCACTGGTGCTGATTCAAATGCAGCCCAGAATAATAACTAAAAGTTGTTACTAACTGATGACTGTTCAAAGGCCTAGGTACAGACAATGAGGTGGAGCAGAACAGTTGAGAAATAAAGATCTGAACTTTATGGTTTCAGGCAATCTTTATTTATAGGAAATAAGTTGGACACATCTCAGTCCTGATCTAGTGGACAAGTGTCTACATCATGGATATGATTTTTATTGGTGACCATTTCAGTAAAGAGGTCATTGAACTCACCTTTGGCTGCTGGAGATAGTCTCTCCAGATCAGGGCTGAGGCAGACAGCAGAGTAGATGAAGTGCACACTGCTTCTCTTCTCCAGCACAAATTTCAGATGCACACAAAAATAACCTATCCTCAGCAGATGGTAATGTCTAGTGTGTTGGAAGAGGGGCTTTCACAATTGAACAAACTGGAGATACACCTGTGTATGATACTCCCCCTCTGTTCAGAGGCATATTCTCTATTTCCCCTTGGCTGCTATTTGCTTGGGAGCTTGGCTGGTATTTTTGTCTCAACCTGTGCTGCTGGAGTGATGGAAGCCTTTCCGAGCCCTGCTTGAAACAGGAGAGTGAATTGTTTGAACATCAGGAGCTGTAACCCATTATTCAGACAAACAGGTTTGAACTCCAAAGACTCTGGTTCTCCCATGAGAAATCTTCCTGCAACACGAGAGGGGAAAGGGCCCCAAGAGGTGGCAAGGACTTCTGCATCTGAGGAGGAAAGGAAAAGTCAATGCCTGGGAAAGATGGAGAGGTGGCTGAATGTGGAGAAGGAAGGGACTCTGTTTAAACCCAGCTCTCTGAACACCAGCAAATGGAGCAGGGCTTGTTCAGACAACAAAGGAATTCTCACTCAGTTCAAAGCACCCAGCTGTGGATTGCTGTCTGTCACACAGCCTGATTTTCAGGGGGCTGGGGCACATGCAGTGTTTTTTTCTTTTTACTCGTCATGGGATGGGTGAACCTATGAAATTTGATTTGGGCATTTAACTAGCAGAGAAAGCTTGTGGCACTGTTGGAAGGGACTTCAATAGCTGGCATGCCTACAGTCCTGCCCTCTGCCTCCCTTTCCCCCCAGCCACAGGAGAGGGAGAGAATCATGAAGCTGAGATTATGGAAAATGTTCTTTGTCAGAGGAAAAGAAGAGACTTTCATGCACTTTGTGTACATTCCTTCTGGGCTGGCTCCTGGTTTTTAAAAACTGCCAGTAACCCTCTTTTGTCTGTCTGCCATTCCGATTTGCTTTTCTTTGGGTGACTTTCTCTAGTTTTTTGGCATCTTTTTCACTCCTTTGGCTGTTTCTCTTCCTCCTTCCTGCTTCTCACCTCCCTCACACTCAAGACGTGTCAAGGGGTTCACCAGTAGTTCGAGCTGGAGTAGCAGCTGATAGCTGTCAGGGATATAGCTCTACCCATTGCCCCGAGGAGATGGGAAATATAGGAATTAAAGGCAGGACACTGGATCAGAACTTGTAAAACTTTGGGGATGTTCTGATCCACTTTTATATCCAGAACCAAATTCTGTGACTTGAGTAGGACCATTATTAGTTATACTTCACAGAATTATAGAAAGACAGGGCTGGAAGAGACTTCAAGAACTCATCTAGTCCAACCCCCTCTTCTCCCCCCCCCCCCACAAACACTGAAGCAGGATTAAGTACACCTAGACCGTCCCTGACAGATTATTATCTAACCTATTCTTAAAACTGGTCAGACAAGAGCCTAGCACCTCCAACCAAGATTGCGGGCCCATTGTGCTCGATACAAGCAGATAGTGAGAAACAATTCCTTCCCCAAATAGATAAGACAAAGAGTGAGATGTGAAACTGAGGCACAGAAAGATGAAGTGACTTGCCTAAGGTCACTCAGCAAGTCAGTGGCAGAGCCAGGAACCAGCTTTCCTGATTCCCAGACCAGTGCCTTATACACCGGGCTACACTGTCTCCCAATAGAATGGAAAATCTTTTCACGCCATCTGCGGGATCCTGTTATCACTCTTTGCTTCTTGTCTACATGTGGAAAGGAAGTCTCACATGCAGCTGGGGAAGCTATTGAAAAAAACCTCACCCAAGGCCCCAAGAAAATTCTGTGCTAAAATCATATCTTCAGAGCGCAGCTGAGCGATACAGCCTGCCGCTGAATGTTTTGATCTTCCTAGCAGAATGTGGGGAAGATTTACTAGATACTAGAGGCCAAGATGCTTCAGTCACAGGTGCATTAGAAATATTGCAGACAGGGAAGGCAGACAAGATTGACTGATTGATTGATTGAAGCTGGGGCAGCCACACTTTACAACATCAAGTGGGGCTATCTATCTCTCTGCCACCTCTTCCCCCAAATCACTGGCATCTTCTCTGAAACAGCAGGGTCAAGAACACCAGGAGAGGGCAGCAGGCAAAACCAGGGATAAGTATTGTGTTTGAGTCCCACAGCCCTGTACTCAGTCCCGTAGGCTGTGCTGCCTCACAAATCCACCTGAGGACCTTCAGCCCCAGGCTTGCTGAGCAGCGTTTCCAGGCTCCAGGGGCCTGTCACTTCTCCTAATTCTATTTCTCTCGCTCTCGGTGCTCATGGCTCCCATGCCACCTGCACGTATCTAAGGTCTCCCCAGTGCTCTCAGTCCTGGTGTCGTTGGCAAGGTTCAGTGCCACATATTCAAAGCCCTTGAAGGGAAAAAGGTGTCTTTCCCTTTAAAACAAATATTCTGGTTTACTAAATTATGACACTTTCAATTAGGACTCCAAATCTTTGTGCAATTGTGCAAAATGGCTAGTTTCCCTTGGGGTGTCCACTACCCGTATTGCAGGAAAAGAGGCCTGGGAGGGTTAATGAGTGATCCCCCTCCTTCCTATTATGGGATGGGAGAGAAGGAACTGAGCACTTTTCCCTCTACTCCTCATGATTTTGCAAACTTCCCTCTGGTCCATCTCTATCTCTCACCTTTCCAGGCGATTACTTTGCTTTTAGCAACCTCTTTTCATATGTGTGGTAAGTGCTCCCGAAGACCCAGCCTTTGCTGCTACTGTAGGGACCTTCACACCAGCAGTGGACATAAAATACTGTCTGGATGGCAACCGAGAATCATTCCAGCCTAGCATCAGCATCATCCATGATATACAATAGTCTCCAAAGGGCAATGTTGAAAGACCAATTGAATGAGCAGTTTAAAAATGGACTGGCCAGAGCCCTGGAGGATTCATTGTAAAGAACAACTCTACACTGATTCCTGGCGATGGGAAATAGACAAGCAGGCCTTTTGCCTCGCTAATTCATTTGAGTCGTTTTCTTATCTATGGTGACTGCACAGCTCTGGAAAAAAAGTTTTGTTCGGTAAGCTGTGTTCCTTTCATGACGGCCCCAGAGTGCTCACAATTTGTAGCTCCTACATAAACAAACAACTTGTTTGTTTGGCAAATTCTCAGCAACATTTATGATTTCTTTCAAAAGAGAAGCTAGCATCTAAGTTACATTTCCCACCTGGGTATAAGTCATTTTAGGGCAGGTTCAGTTTTAGCCAAGACAATGTCTTGGAGTGATCACTTTAACACAGCTGAAAGTTACTCAATAATAGCGCATACTTTGTAAAAGCAGAATCAGTATTTCAGCATTTAGCAGCCTCTTCTCCCTGCTTTAAAAGGTTTGGGGAAAGAATACATTTTAATAATTGTACTTCATAATAATGAATTTGAATATATTTTGGAAAAGATTCTGGAATAAACATACAGCTTATATGCCCCCTGGTCCAAACATGGAAACTGGAGGAATAATGGCATATGGCAGGCATATGAATTGTTTGTGAATGCTGTTAACCCATAGCCAGTCTCCATCTACTGCTCCCTTCACTGTCTGCAGGTGCCAGAGCTGTATTTGTTGGCTGGCTTTGTTGTTTCAGTAGGCTTTGCTTCTTGTGTCAGAGGGGTATTGTGGGCAGCTCTGTTGTCTCTGAAATGAGGACATAGTTCAAGCCCATTAGCAGGACTTGGATACAGCCCCACTGCCGACACTGATGAGCTCTTACATGTGCTGTGTTGTCAGAAGGGCTGTCCTCTGTGGGAAACATTGGACTGAGGTCTCTTCTCCCCTTCTAATGGTTGGGTATGAGCAGAGGATGGGGATTAAAGTGCTTGCAAAGAAGTTCCAGCTTCATTATTGCCCCATAATGCCATTTCATTAGTACTGTTGCCCACTTCTTCTGATGCCGGTGTCCCATTCTGACCCCAACATTGCCCTTTTTCTCAGTGGTAGCAGATACCCAAGGCCTTGCAGCTTGGCATCCCAGAGGAAGAGAAATCAGTGACACTCTAAAGGAACTTGCTTTATTTATACACGTGCACCACCCCGGAAATGAGATGGTCATGCAACATGCATGCAGGGATCTTTTCTCCCAGGAATCTCACCCCAACACCAATGCCCTGTTCCCAGGGAGCAGCTCTGACTGTAATCAAAGACTCAGGCAGAGAGCCACCTCCCCATTTCTCACACAGTTCCTGCTCTCCCAAAGCTGCTGCTAAGCAGAATCTTGCATAACTCAAAACTAACAACAGGTCTTCCCGAGGGTCAAAGCTCTTGACTTGCACTTAGAACTTGGAAGGCCGTATATAACAGCACCGCCTGGAGACACCTACTATAGCAGTGTGTAACGAAAGTTTACTGCAGGGACAGTAGCTCTGGCTGCCATGGAGGGAAGTGTTTTTCTATTATTCAGGAGAAGCAGAGAAGATGCCATGGTGCACTGAGGTGAGTTTGTCAGCTGGAGAGCTTTGCATGACTGCACCATCCTCTTGGAGGCAGCTGGGGATGGGCCTAGAGCAGCGGCCTTATTGACAGATGGCAAGGTCAGGTTGTCAGTCCCCAGGATTCCAAAAAATCAGGAGGCAAACCAAACCCACCCGGGGTGCTGCCAGCCTGCAATGCACACAAGTCTTGTTCCCAGTATGAGAATAACACACAGCTCTAATCTCTTGTACATCAAACGTGGATGATGCCACTCTCTTTGCTTCCCCAGTGCCTGGGATGAGGGCAAGCTGAGCGAGGCTCAATCCAGACAAGGTGGTCTGGCGGGTTTTGGAAACATCGAGGGTGGAAATGGCGTCTTCCCCCAACACTAGTGGCTCTGCCCGCTCCTGGTCAAAGAGGTTTGCAATTTAAGGGATCCCTGGATCCCTGATTGCTCCTGCAGTCCTAGGTGATATTGAGAGGCAGAGCAGCACTCTTCATGTGAGTTTGTGGTGACTGAGGCATGTTCTTTGTGGTGCAGGGACCTCATCACAGTTATCAAGGCCCATTGTCAAACCCTTATTCGATTGCTGAAGTGAGAGCTACTCAGGAGCTGCACCCACTGCAGACAGAGTGACCCTGCTTGCATAACCTAATTGGCCAATATGGAGCACATTATCCCAGTGCTCCAAAGATGGCATTGGCTTCCTAGTCTTTTCCAGGTACAGTCAAGTTTGATATAGATCTTTAAATACAAGTTTTGGGCCTCAGCTAGCTGAGAATTAGTCTTCCTCCATCTGCAATGCTGGGCAGTTGAGATTAGCCTATGCATTGTACTAACAGCTTGTATGTTTCAAGGGTTTTTTACAGCAGAGGGCCCCAATTCTAGAGTTAATTTTCCAATTGTTACAATACAGTCCAAGTCTGTTGACCTTCTAGGCCAGTGTAAAGCTGTCTGTTGTCATGCGGGAGGGGAGGCGTTGCCTGAGGTTTTGATGACAGGACATTGATGTGATATGGAATAGCTTAATCTGGAAGTGAAGTCCTCTGTTTTTAGTTAACACCAGTTCACAGATTTGGTGCTGTTTTTAGCTTTTGTCCACATCCCAGAGACAATAGGGCAGGCAAACATTTTAGAGGCTGGAAAAATGGAATCAAATCTAGTGTGTATTTGGAAAGGGCTGGTTAATAACTAGAATAGCCACAGAATATTGGGAAAGATTTTAAAAAACTGGGGAGGTTCCAGTAGCAGAGCAGTGGGTATGAGGGAGGATAGGTTTCATAGGCATGCAGGATATGCTGGGAGCATTCGGAGATAGGGAGAAGTTAAGCAGATTGGCTGTCTACTGGCATCTGTTGGAAATTATCATAAAATCTTTAAAGCAAATAAAGTTCTTTTAAATTGAAAAAGGTATTATTTGGGAGCTTTCTGAAAGGAGAGATTTAGCCAGCATGATCTATTCCCTTGCAAAAATGTCACAGAACATTTATACAGCTGCTCAGTGGGCACTAAGAGATTCGTCTTCTTTAGGAACACTGGAAAACAACTCCAGGTCACTGGTATGAGTCCAGGGCCTCAGGCAAGAAGTGACCAGGGGTCTCCTCATCTGACAACTACTGTATGTGAAATGGGTCAGTGGTGTCAGTCCCGTTGCTAGTGAACACGTGTGCACATCACAGAAACCAGCAGGCCCTTTGTTTGCAAGCCAAGAACTCCCGTCACAATATTCCACTTATGGTGCTAAATTCAGAGACTGAACTTCCCTCACGACGCTCAGGGTGACCCCTCACAGTGCTGAGGCACAGGTGGTCTGATCCTGCGGTGACTAGCGCAGTCTGCTGTAGGCCGCTATCTAGGTAAAGCTGGCACAGTAGGGTAGGATGGGAGTGAGGTCCAGACATGCTCCCCTGATTCCCCCAGAAACAGATTTAGTGGCCAGCAGGCCCCAAGCAGCCTCCCTCTCACCCAGTCCATTAGCAATGTGCTGGGGGTGAAACCAGCCCTCAGGAGCGTGTAGACTTCCATAGTGGAAAGGTGAGTGGTGCTGAGTCATTTTCTCAGCCCCTGGGCCCCAGAGATATTGGCAGAATTCTGGACATTCTTCTCTGTCTGCTGAGTGGCCATGTGCTCTGACCTCCTCCCCATGTCTATCTCACAGTCCCTTCCCTGCCAGCAACACTTCCCTCCACTCGCCAGGCTCCCTTCCATCCTCCCAGCTCACATTCCTTCTCTCCCCCTGAATGCTTCTCCTTCCTTTCCCCCCACCTTCTCTCTCAAAAGAAAGCTAACAAAAACAGGCATGCTGTGCTGAGAGAACGGGACTATCCTGCCATGAGCCCCATCATCTTCCCAGTCACTTGGCTGGTATGCTGTACCCATTGGCCCCCATCTGTTCTATCTTTTTAGGCTCTACAGTCTGCCACGCAGGGATGGTCTCTTTCTATGTGTGTGGGCAGAGCCCAGCACATCGTGAGCACGACTCCAACATAAATAACAACTAGGAAGGAGGTGCCTGTGGAGAAGTTGATGTGATCACGTGTGATTGTCTCTCCCCCTTTAGTAGCTGGCCTCACGTGCTACAACAGCCTGCTATTTTCTCACAGCTAAGGAGCTCTTCTCTAGCCCAAGTGGTAGAGGCCTGTGGTTTTGGTGGTGAATACCCTGCCTTTGATCCCTGATGATGGCTGAGGCGTCTGTCTGTACGTATGCAGCCACAGTTCAATATACTTGCTTTCATAAGCTCCTTTGAAGCATTTCTGACCTCCATGTTAAGGTCTCATTGTCTAAGCAGGGACAGAACCCTAAGCTTAGAGATTCATATCTTCCCCTGACAGATCCCTCTAAGGCTTTCACAAGTGACTCAGGTATGTTGATCATGGCAACCATCCCAGAAAAATCCATCAGGGTGATTTTCCTTCCAGGGCAAGCATGACTTTTGTTCTCCAGGAGGCAAGCTTCTTAAGAGACCCACCTGAAGAAGGTTGTGGAACAATGGCTGCAGGCAAGAACCCTGCAGGTAAAGCTCCCCCAGGGAGGTTATGCCTCAGTTACAGTGGTTCTCCTTTATGTGCTTTAGTTCTTTACTTGCTTTTATCCTCCCGGTTTTTCTGGCAGGCTTTGAACGCACATAACAACTTGGAAGGTACAGTAAAGCAGGAACCGAGCCAAGACACCGGGCTGCACAGTGGTTTCATCCCATTTGCAAACTATAAGGCTGCCTTTGAGCAGAGGGGGGCAGTGTGAAAGAACATGTGCTAAACATCATGTTGGGAAGCTTAGCGCATTAAGAAGAACAGCATGCTGGCTAAGAACAAATGGAAATGGTTTTTGATTTGTTATAGGAAAAGGGGAGGTAAGAAACAGTCTCTTTTGATTTAGGATTTAGTGAACCACTTTGGCAGGGGAGATATGATGGTCTTCTCCTGATATTTTCAATCAAGTAAATTTTAGAATGGCATAAATCAGATTCTTTAATGGAGCCTCTAAAGTCTTTGAGAAGATCTCCCAAATTTCTGAGACCTCATATAGAAGGAGGGGAACAGACATGCCACAGTCACATAGAAAGAGAGTTAATGGGAAAATGAAAACCCAAGAGACCAATCTGCTCTCCCCAAGAGTAATATGTGCTTAGAGCATTTACTGTGAAAAGCTTTTTGCAATCTGCTGGTCATAGGGAACCTTGTGATGGTCTTGGGCTCTACAGCTCATATTCAGTGCTGACAAATTCTTAACATCCTGCTCAAATCAAAGGGGCAACTGCCAAAGCAAACTAAAGACCAAACAGTCATGCATATATTTTACCCATAATGATTTGTGTCATTTCCTTGATGCTACAGGAGGGCACCCTTACCTTCGGAACCATAACATTTGGCATGATATGGCATGTCTATATCAGCCTCTCCACTCTGAATACCCAAATACCAGAAAGACTGAAATATCCAATCCATCATCACGCTCTTTGGGACAGTGAAACAGATGGACGAGCAAACCCCATTGCTAGGCTATGGGTGCTGACTGATGGGATCATCTGGTCAGAGTCCCTGGGAATTGTGAGGAAGGTTCAAAACTCCAGTTAAAAACTCAGATCTCTACCTCAAAGAAATTCCTATCTGACCCTCAACATCTCAGACCCAAGTCTACAAGACTCCATTACATGATCGGGGGACAGTCAGCCAGTTTGTTGATAGATATAAACAGATGACAGCTGTATTATAAAAAACAATACTGGTTTTTAAAGACTTTTTAGTGTTTAGACCTGTGTGTATCAAGCTGGGCACCCAGAAAGTGAGGCATCTAGTTGTCAGGGGTCACTTTTGAAAATTCTGGTCTATAGCGTCTAATAAAATGTTCAGAGTTTCAGAACTAGTCAGGAAACCAAACGTGCCCCCAGCCTTGGTTCAGAGACAGGTTTGTGCTATTGTCAGTGCTGCCCATAAGCATGTGGCAAAGGGCCCTGTGACAAGCTCAGGTGACACGCATACAGCTATTAACCCTGCAGCATCTGCTGCACTGCACCTGTCCGAAGGTGGGGGAGTTCAGTCCAGCTGAGTCATCAAAGATGTCAGCAGCTGCCCCAAGACAATTTAAAGTGACAGGCACAGAGTTTTCCTGTGGAGAAGGGGCACTACTGTTTCATGTGACGATGAGCTAGCGTTGTGTGAAGTTAATTTTCAAAGTTGTATCCTAATCCAAATTTCTCTAAAGTTTGGGCACTTTTTTCTGGTGTCCCGTTCTGGCCCCTCCATAGTGCCACAGCTAGTGTGTGTGGAATCTCCTGACAGATCAAAGCTTTAAACTTCCCTTCAGTCAATTATAGCTCCTTCCTCCACACAGCCCAGAGGAAGTGGCAGACACACAGCACATCTCTCATCTTGTTCTGTTATGTCATTGATAAAATGGCTGTCAGGCAGCCCCGTTATCCAGTGCACCTTCACAGCTCAGGCCGCCTGTGCCACAGCCACACTGCTTGAATTTAATAATAATTTTTAAAAATCTGAGTGAGGTATTCTACACCCTCTTGTCCTAAACTCTTATACAGGTGTTACTATGCACTGTTAAAGAGGTACTTCGCTCCTCTCCTGGGGTGGCTGCATTTCACTGGTAGGTAAAAAGATTTCTATATCTCAGTTTCTGAAGTGCCTCACATGAAAGGTGGCATGGAGGTGAAAACTAAGCTCTTTGGGACAGGGACTCTTGATTGACCATGTTTGTGCAACACCTAAAACAACAGAGTCCAAACCTGTTTTATCACCAGGTGCAACTGGAAGATAAATGATGATAATCCCTAGCTCTTATGTCGTGCTTTTCATCCGTGACTCTCAAGCACTTCACAGTCTTTAATATGTTTATCACAACAACATCCTTGTGAGGCATGACAGTGCTGTAATCCCCATTTTACGGATGGGGAACTAAGGCACAGAAAGGCTAAGTGAATTGCCCCAGCTCACACATACTATTAAATGTTTAATAATAACTAAAAATATAAGACTAGGTAGGTGATGGCATACATCAAGGCATGAGGAAACACTTCTTCCCGTGGCATTGCTTTTAAGTTTCATGGATATAGCAAATAAATCATAGACAGCAACTATAAAAATCCCATTCCCCTCTGTGTTCTCATTATGAGATCATAACATACAGATGTGGCATCATAGCTTATGAAATGATTCAAAGTGTGGGAACAATCTGACACTGCGTTAGCATCATTTTAACCAATAGTGTTTCACTGCATCAATGAGCTATAGTCAAATGTTCTCTGATAACTGGCTGGGTCATTGCTGAGGTCACAATCCCAACCCCCTTCTATCCCTTTCCTGTTCGCTACCCACAGAACAAACACTGTTTCTATGAAATTGTAGGTTTATTTGTGTTAAAGAAACCAAGTATCCCCCAATTTTCCTTCTGCTTTCTTTTTTGTTTTGTTTTCCCCCTTGATTGTCTTCAACAGAAACAGAATCTCAGCAGAAGTAACTCTGCAGGAGGGCTAGGGCAAAGGGAGATTTTTGTATATGGTTTTAATAAAAACACAGAGGGATTGTTGTTAAAATGTTGTGTGATCCATAAACTCTATTAAATACAACACAGGGAAACTGTGAATAAGTCTAGGGGGGACCATGATGTCACACAAACCACATGAGCTGCTCTTCTTCTTAGTTATATAGCACCAGAGCTTAACAGCATGCTTTATGACACCCTTCACAATGTCATCCAAACAATGTTTCATAGTTTTAGATTCACATAAGGGACCATTGTGATCATTGTGTGTGCAAACATAACTGTGCACATGTGCTCATATTTCATAGGCTCAGTGATTTTAAGGTCAGCAGGGACCATGAGATCACGTAGTCTGACCTGTATAACCCACTAGGATATATCCTGCTGTAGTGCACATGTGTTTTCATGAACATAAAGGTGCGTGTCTGTGGCTACATCTACATTTGAGCCAGGAGGTACGATTTCCAGCTCACATAAACGTGCCCATGCTAGCTCTGCTTGCCCTAGTGTGCTACAAACATCAGTGTTGCTGGGGAACATGGCAGGTGGCACAGGCTATCTGTCGACGTATGTACCCAGGGGGTCCAGGCAGGTATGTATGTGGGCAGCTAGCCCAAGCCACTGCCTTTGATACCCAGGCTACGGTGCTATTTTTAGCATGCTAGCTGGAGCAGAGCTAGTGGGGGTACATCTGTGTGAACTGGGAATCCCATCTGAATCATATGAATCTTAATGTGCTTGGTGGTCTGAGCCAGGCAGTGGGGACAGGGCCTGTGCATGCTGCCTCCTCTCACCCATCACAAATCTCCCAGCTCGAGATGGACCTTGGATTTGAGCCCCACTATGCTCTCAAAAAGAAAAGGAGTACTTGTGGCACCTTAGAGACTAACAAATTTATTTGAGCATAAGCTTTCGTGAGCTACAGCTCACTTCATCCGATGAAGTGAGCTGTAGCTCACGAAAGCTTATGCTCAAATAAATTTGTTAGTCTCTAAGGTGCCACAAGTACTCCTTTTCTTTTTGCGAATACAGACTAACATGTCTGCTACTCTGAAACCTGTCTTTATGCTCTCAAAGTTCAGATTCAGATCCGGACTTCACAGCTAGGACCACTTGGGGCCAAACTGGAATTTCAAATCTGGAGCCTCCCAGATTCTGCTAAAGTTCAGATTCAAATCCAGATCTCAACATTCGGGCTGAATTTTCCAGTGTGCTCAGTGGAAAGTGGCCTTAAAAATTCTGAACGTAGCCGGTGTGGAATTCTCCTTGTGTAGAGGAGCACTCTTCCCTTGGAAAGCTAGCAAAGGTGGCTCTGCCAACCCCGCTGCCAGTCAGATCCTCTCTGGCATAGATAAAGGATATATAAAGCACCATCGAGAGTCAGTACTATGTATTATTATTAATTTATACTTATAAATTATACTGATTAATCAGTGTTTGTAAGGTGCTTTGAAGTCCTCAGACAGCAGGGTAAATGAATTACACTGGAATTTGTATGTTTGGTTGGTTGGTTATTATAGCCCTAGTGTTCTCCTTGGCCATTCCTCATTCTTTTCTTTTAAAGAGATGATTTTTGCACAGGCAAAAGGCGCCCAACCGGAGTCCTGTCTTGCACTGTTGTTTATCCACACAGCAGAGAGAAGTACATTGGGACATCTGCATGATGTGAATGGCTGAAACATCCCCAGTGGTTTTATCATGCAGCATGCATGTACCCAGAGCACAGTCTGGGAAAACGAACTTGAGGCAAATTATTCTGAAAGCACAAGGGGAAAAGCAAAGAAGGTTGGAGCCAGCACCCTGTGGAATACAAGCACAGACTCCCAGCGGCTTTTGGGAGAGTCCTGTGTCAGGGAGGCATTCCAGCAATTCTCTGAGCAAACAATTCTTCCTCTCTAAGAGCAAACACTGGATAATCCCTCTGTTATGTTTATTTGCACAAGATAGCTTTTTTTTGGGTTGACATTTAAGAACCTTTTTCCTCTTTCCCCCTTCACTGGTGTTGCCATAAAACATTAACCCCATGGTCTCAGTGCAGCACACCATGGCTCTCCGAGTGTCAGTTCAGGGGAGCTGGAAGAACATAGACAGCGAACAGTCATGATTCTCTATCCAGGCTTCTGCTATTTCAGTTCATCCAGTAACAAGTGGCCTTTAGCTGAGCAGATTCTATTCTGCTTTGCCATACACAAAGGATTAACGGATGGAACAACCTTTATCTTTAACTGAGAACGAGAAAGAACAAAAGTAAAGTCTCCAGGAGAGTGTCATGTGCTGAGGATAGGTGGGAGTGGTCATATGCCTATAACTTTTTGGTTTAAGTCTATAACAAACAGGTAGCTGGGAGAGACACTGTGGAAGATTCTGGACAGTGAAGTACAGAGAGAGAGAGAGAGAGAGAGAAAATAGCTTTAGGTATAGCGCAGTTTTCCTCATTCTGACAGTTTCTTGTTCAGTGTTAGAAGAGAGCAACTCCTTCTGTGATGCTTTGTCATTGTCACATGACATCAAGGATGTGACGTATGCAAATGAGTAGGAATTGGGAGGAAGCACATCAAAAAGGTCACAGAGTCAGTGGTTCCAAACCTCCCAGAGAGATGAACAACTGAATATTCAGGGCAATCACAAGCAACTGAGCAGCACATTAGCAGAGCCGATAGTGCAAGTATTTGCAGCTTCTATTGCGCATGGCGAGAGCAGCAAGGCAGGGGTCCAGTGTTCTGCACCCATCGTGTGTACAAGAGTTCAGCCAGAGAAACTTGCAACAGTAACACTGAAATTCCTGTGGGGTGACAGTGGCCACCCAGATAAAAGGCATGAAATGAAATGCAGTCACGGGGGTTCCTGCTGTGTGAATGACACATCCTGACAGACTGGCTGGTGTGTGTATGAGAGAGACCATTGTCTTCGACTGCACTATTGAGAGTTACTGAGAGCTGTTGTTGGCTCTACAGACTCAGTGGGGGACTTGCTGCTTTAGCGCTAGAGGTTGATCTGTTTGAAGCAGAAGGCCCCAAGTTCAGATCCTGCGGGGAGCTCATTAATGCTGATGATGCTGAATATAACACAGAGCACAAATCTAGTGACTGGGACATCCTTACCCTCTGCTGCCAGCCTCACTCCTGCACGTTCCCATCTCACCTTCCCCACAACTTGGTATCTCCCATTCATTTCCTTCTCTTCATGTTCCTTTGTTCCAAGTTACCATCCCCCCTGCATATTTTTTAAATATAAAAAGGACAATCGTCACTCTGATGACTGAGCTGATGCAGGGCTTCCTTTTCTCCCACCCTTCAACTGCCTTGTGTATTTAGATTCTGATCTCTTCAGGGCAGGGTTTATGACTTCCTGTGTGTTTGTACAGCACCCAGCACAATGGGGTCTCAATTCGGATTAGGAGCCTTTGGCTACTACTGCAATATAAATAATAAGTAGTAATAATAATAATAACCATTACCAAGGTTCTGTGAGAAGTAAACATGTAAGAAATATTTGCCACAACTTATTTTTCTAAATTGCTTTCTCAGAAGCTTGTCCCGGGGAAGGTGATTAGCTGGTCCAGGCATCAAACTGCAAGGTTCCCTGACAAATAGAATGACATTTGACACGCTGATGTGACAAATGAAAATGCACTGAGCCTGGAAATGTTTCATTATGACAAAGAATTTTATCTCAGCTCTTCTTAATAATGTTTGCTGTGGTCCTGGCAAAATAGCCTGCAATGTACTGGAAGTACAGACTGCTGCCCTCTACCGGTTGGACTGTGTATCAAAGATGCTTAAGTGATCCTGAGTCTCACGGCCCACTGAATGAGTGGAGCTGCTCCGTCAATTCACTGTGTAGCAACCTGCAGGTTGTTGGAACAGACGTTTTTGAGGCATCTCCCTGGTGTCCTACGTATGTGATTAAGCCAGGTTTATCGGAAGCATGCAGGCTAGGGAAATGGAAGAAAGTGAAAAACTCGGAGTGGAATTTCAACAGGGAAGGGTGGTCACAATGGATTTAACAAGAACATGGAGTGGAATTGCTTACCAGGAGAACCCCAACCCTCCCCCAGTTTAGAGGTCCCCACATGCAGTGGTGCTTCTGTGTGGAGTAGAATGGAATTTGAGGAGCCTGTGCTCCCTGAATGCCACCTCTACACCTTCTTCCATTCTGTCCCCTAAGCTTGGAGTGGCCGCTCCTCATTCAGATCCCTCCTCCAAACTCACTCTTCCTGTGTCACCCCCAAGAATTGAGTTAAACTACACCAATGCAGCAGGTTGTGTAGAGCTTGCTCCAAAGACCATGGAAATCAATGGGCAGACCCACACCAACGTCAATGGGCTTTGGATCAGGCCCCTAACTGAGCTACCTGTTACTGTCATCCTTCCTATTCCTTCCCCTCTTTTGCCTGTTTATGACCCTCGCTTGTTATTTCGTGTCTGAATCTCATGGTCTTCATTGTTTCTGTGAAGAAGGATCTAGCTGCCTCTTGGCATTATTATAAATATTATTACAATTATCATCATCAACTTTCAGATTAGTTACTCATTTCTGGACACTGGGCTCCTTTCTTTATTTGCAGTACATAACAAATGAAAACTAACTGAGTTGTAAACATTAAAAAAACTGGGTTCATGCATGAACAACAGTAATTTTAGCTATAGCTGGGAGAAACTGTGCAAACTATGGCACTAAGGTAGCCACAAAGATAATATTTGTGGGTAAAGATTTCAATGCGGATAACTTTCCCTGCAGCTAGATTTTATCACAGAAACAAGTTGCAATTTGTTATTCTCCTGCTCTGCTTAGAACCTCTGCCACAAAAGGGAGCTGTTTCTCTTGAGGAGCTTGCACACTTTGCCAGCCCACAAGATGTGTTTCAAGGAGCCTACCATCTCTTCAAGCACGGCCGTCCCTAGGGGTACCCGGGGCCTGGGGCAGAAGTGACGAATCTGTCACTTCTGGGACTGACCACACTGGCCAATCACGCCAGCCCCCCAAACTGCGGGGCCCGGAGTCATTGCCACGATTCGCCGTACCCTAGGAATAGTTCTGTCTTCAAGTCAAGCTCTGGATTTTTTGGATTAAAAATAAAATACAGAAACTCAGGAAACAAGCTTAAATGCTCACTGCTCAGGCTGTGAGTTTAAATGCTGAAACACAGGGAAATCAAAAGGAGAAGGTTGTCAGAGATGTCAGCTGTGTTGCAAAAAAGTTGTTTACTGCACACATTTTATGCTGACATACCTACTTAAATATAGTTGTAAGTGCATTGCTACATCTACATGCCATGAAATATCCAGCATGTGCAATGGGACTGAGCTGATGTTCGGAGGAGTTGAGAAGCTAAACTTATTCACTTCCTGACTTCTTAATGTTTCAGCTCATACTCATAACATTAAATGAGTGTCAGCATTTGTCTTTTAATATTCTATAGGAAGCCCAGCCCTCTTTACTAACTTTTTCAGGCCTGGCTGAATCAGTTGCAGACAGATACATCACTCACTCTAGATGTACTTTAAAGAAATGTTGGTCAGTCTATTTTTCCTCTGCAAATTGAAAGGATGAAGTGTCTAATTTTGTGCCAAATAACCACTGAGTAGAGGACAGGATATGGAGGAGCAGACGGTTCCTACTAACCATTAGCCTGATACCAGACCACAATTTAACCTCAGTGCAGCCACTACCATGCATAACAACACTCAAGAGTACAGCTTTCCTTGGAGCTTTATTAACTCTTTTTCCTCCTGGGACAGAGCTTGCAGGGTCCCTGAGAGCTCCCACACATGCTGGATGGCTTATTGGTATGACTAGGAGGAAAAAATACTCACTTCTCTTCTTCATACTGAGATGATGCCAGTCAAGTCACTTACCCAAACATTGTTAATCTGGGCCCTAATTCTGAGGCTCTTACTTTCTATTTAATCTTTCTTAGGCAAAACTCTCATTGACTCCATTGGGAAGAGGAAGGTCAGAATTTGGTCCCTTCTAAATACATTGGAATTACCCAATTACAGCGGATCCGTTTTCTTTTTAGAACCGATCTACAATACAAATGCTACTGTATCCAGAAATGTTTTTTCAAGATCAGGTCTCAGAAGTTGTCTGAGGTCACCTGGTAATTCCAAAAGGTGCTCATCTGTGTGCAATGGTCAGAGATTTTTTTAATTGTATGTTTTAACCATAGGCTCATATTGCTTTTCTGAAAGTAACTCCAAAGGGCCAAATCCTGAATTCCCTACTCAGTTTTCATTTAGACATAACTCAAGCAAGTCTGCCTTTGATGTCAAGAAGAGTTTTGCCTGAATTAGGACTGAGTAAAGATTTCAGGATTTGAATAATAATAATAAACTTAATTATAAATTTTAATATAATAAAACATATTACCAAGAGAGAACCACCCAAGACAAGGCTAAACAAAACTAGAGAAAAAATACCAAATGTAATATATCTCTTTCTCTTTCTCTGAAATCTGACATTTCCAGATTCAAGTAACAGAGATTATGGTAACATTTTTCTGCAGCTACTTTGCTACCTATGGATTAAGCTGATTTTTATTAAACCAGTCAGTAACCAATCATTTAGATTCATCTTTCAGTTTTCTCCTTACATTTCACTGGGTAGCTGTTATAACGATGTCCACCCATTTTTAGTAGGAATGGCTGTATGAGTAAGAAAATTCATTTTACAATTATTGTTGAATAAGATAATGTAAGATTCAAAATCCGGGGAGGCTGAAAGTAAAATCGTATCCCACATCCATGAACTACTTTCCATTCACAGAACGCACATTAAAAAAAAGGGGCCAGTGTCTTCTTGATATGGTTAACAAACTCTGACTGTGATAATCCAGTTCAGTTTAGTTTGGTTGGAATATACCACACGTGTGGAGGGGACACTTGTGCATGCATCGTAGAACCTGATCATCAGAGATGAGAAAGAGAAGCCCCTACCAGTCCTGGAGGCCATTTCACTGAGATGGGTCCATGCCTGTTTAATTGTTGAGGCTCCCATTCAGAAAGGGACGTAAGCATGTGCCTAATTTTAATCATGTAACTGGATCCATTGATTTCAATGCCCTCCTTCAATGGGACGACTCACATGCTTAAAGTTAGCCCTGTGCTGAAGCACCTTGCTGAATCAGGGCCCAAGTTATTTTCCCAAATCTTTTTAGTTGCATTTCAAATTGTTCAGCTTCCCATATCAAGATTTTTGTAAACAGTTGATGCAACAAATTTGCTTTTCTCTGACTTTCAGCCCATGGTAACAAGATCAACCATTTCTTTAAGTGATTTGATTTCAAAGGGGTTGGAATTTGGGGTACAATTTTGTTTTAGTTGTGGCAATTAGGTAAAACATTGTGACATCTGGCCTTGGAACATGGGTGCCACTTCATCAAATGTTAAAAGATTGTCATTGTCTAAGAGAGCTCCCAAAGTTTCAGTCTCTCTCTCATGCCATTCTGACCATATTTTTAAAATCAGTGTTATGGAAGAGACGAAACAGATAGAGTTTGAGCTATGTGGGTCAAGGACTATTAGTCCAGGGTTTATAAAGAATTTCAATTGGCTTTTAGGCATAAGATTCCCTTATATTGGGTTGTGATGCAGGTACAAGCAAGGAGCACAGAGGTGCATGTGTCTCTAATGTAGGAAATATCCTGGAAGTGATGCAGAAGAATCTGCTACATCAGTGGTTCTCAAACTGTGAGTTGGGACCCCAAAGTGGCTGGCTTAGATTGCTGAGGGCCAGGAGCCACAGCCGAAGCCTGAGCCCCACTCTCCGGAGCTGAAGCCCGAGCCCCACTCTCCGGAGCTGAAGCCCGAGGGATTCAGCCCTGGGCAGCCGGGCTCAGGTTACAGGCCACCTGCTGGGGCTGAAGCCCTTGGGTTTAGGCTTTGGCTTCCCGGCCTGAGGCAGTGGGGCTTGGACTTTGGTTTTGCCATCCCCCACCTGGGGCGGCAGAGGTAGGGCTTTGGCTCAGGCTTCGGTCCCCCCTCCTGGGGTCGTACAATAATTTTTGTTGTCGGGGGGGGGGTTGCAATGAAGTTTGAGAACCCCTGTGCTACACTTCCAGGAGATGAGCTTATGCCAGGACTGCCTTTGTCATCTGTTATCTTAGCTGGTATCGCTGCAGATTCTATTCCTTATCATATAAAGAAGCATCTTAGGTGCAGCTGAAGGAATAGCTGATCAACAGCAGCAAAACTCGGACAATTAGGGCTTGCTGACATATACAGAACTAGTCCCTTTGTTTGATGATCCCTGACCCCTAAGGGCTGTAATGAGTAATTATGACTAGTAAGAAGAAAGAAGGCAACTTTAATGGGTTTTTAAATCTTTGCCAGACAGCCTGCATTTATTTTTTTGTTTGTTCATTTTTTTTCTTTATCAGCATTGAGAAAATATGACTGATTGTGCTAGCACATTGCAGCTGGTCCCTAGAGGTGATCAATTCAGCTCTACGAGGAGCCAAAAACAGAATCAGGTCACTGCTGTTTGTACAAGCTGTGTCTAGCGCAATGGTACCGTATTTGCGGGCTTGATAATGCACCATCCTGCTGAATACACCATCCCAATGTTTTTGGGGAGGAGGAATGGGAGCAGGGGAAGGGGAAGAGACCTTGATGAAGGAAGAGCCTGCAGGGGTGAGAAAAGAATCCAGCCACATTCTTATTTGATTGGTCAGCTTTTATCTGACCAGTGCTTATGCCAAGCTCAGATTCCTCACACACGCTCCCAGATACTTTGACTCACCTAGAACGAATCTCTAGCTTTGCTCCATCTTATTGGGAGAAGAATGGGATAAATATAAAATATATGCCATAAAAGCTCCTATGTTCCTCTCTTTTTGTCCTCCAGTCTTGACCTCACTCAGTCACTCGCTCTTACCTTCACAATTCCTCTTCCTTCTCTGTCTCTCTCAGTCAGTTTCTTGCTCTCCTTCTGTTTCTTCATCTCCCCTTTTTATCTCTGGATACCAATGAAGATTAGATCTTCTATAATTAGATATATGTTTGTCGGTCATGTCTCAAAGCTTTGCCTAAAAGCTGAGTTGGCTCAGATGTCATTGCATGCAGGCTTTCTGCTTGGTTACACTTGTTTATTACTAGTTCATTAGCTTTTTGCATTGCTGGAGATCTGAGCTACTCACATTGCAAAGGAGGCTCAAACTGACAGCGGTAAAAGCCTCTGCTAGTGAGATTATAGCCGCTTGTTGGCTCGGCTGGGAGAGATGGAGAGGGCAAGGGGAGAGGGCTGCCTTTGTGCTCAAGTGAAAGGCCTCTGTCAATGTGTGTCAGGCAGCCTCCTGGACAAAAGGAACTTTCCAAAACCGTATGACAATGAATTAGATTAACCCTTTCCATGACAGTGGTTTATATCCTGAAAGGAATCAAGAAAGCCAACGGGAGCTGTGGCGGACAGCTCTGCTGAGCACTTGGACCTATGGGAAGGGCTGCAGGGTGCATGGGGGTATGGAATGGATGGGTGTCTATTGGCTGATGGACACTCACACGCCTTAGAATTTGTGCTTATGACACGTCTTGTTCCTGTGCTTAGAAAATGGATTATGGAGCACCAAGAAAGAAACTGTTCAAAACGTTGAAATAAGCCAAATATGCAAAATATCATGCACCAAATGAAACAGTTTCCTTGTGTGTTTGCACGCGAATGCTACAGGCTCAGTAGCATGATAGTTGGAAAACTGGGTGCCCCAGACACATATCAAGCAACTCTTCTAATTGCCTATAGCACCCACAGGTCCGCAGCTATAACTACAGGTGATTTAATTCCCTGACACCCTCTGATCTGCCTTCCCGACTGAGGGAGGGAGAAGGCAGGGGGAGTCAGAGGTGAAGAAAAGATTTTTAATACTTGCCTCACATACACACGCTCACTCGCAGGCAGTGGTGAGCTGGAGCCGGTTTGTGCGAACTGGTTGTTAAATTTTGCAGCCGGTTTAGAACTGGTTGTTAAAGAGGTTCGGCAAACTCCGGCCCGTGGGCCACATGTGGCCTGCGGGACCGTCCCATCCGTCCCACCTGAGCTCTCAGCTGGGGAGGCTCCTCTGAGAATTTTTACTCACCTCCGGCGGCCCTGCAGTCATTCTGCGGCGCTTCAGCAGCGGGTCCTTCAGTCGCTCTGGGTCTTCGGCAGTACTTCAGCGGCGGGCCCTTCAGTGCTGCCGAAGACCCGGAGTGACTGAAGGAACTGGTTCTTCAGCTTCTGGCAGCTCATCACTGCTCGCAGGAGTGTGCTTATTACAGCGAGAGAACAAGGGAAAAGGATTTCAACTGAGGACATTTTAATTAAAAATAAATTATAAAAATTTTGCTTAATTTTAAAAACTCCCCTGTGTGGCTGTGGCACAGTGATCTAGATGGTGAAGGAGCTGTGTAGTCCTAACAGGGACCCTCATGGCAGGTTATGGCATTGGATCAGAGCTCTCACTGGAGCGTCTGAGGACAGCTTGTTCCTCTCTAGATGTTATAGAGGCCACCATTAAACTGTCAACATTTACCAACAAGCAGCACACAGCTATTCCCATCCCAAGCATAAGAGGAATCTGCCAGATTCCACTGTGTTATACAGTAGCTGATGGCAAATGCTATCTTTTAATGGTGAGTACTGCAAAAACAGAAGGGGCATCGGATCATTACAGTGCAGGCTGTGCATGCACTGATGATGGGGGTGGTTATCTGGGACCTGCTGAGTATGGGACACACTCTGCAATGAAAATCCAGGGGCTGTGGGGCCAGCAAATACTAATGCCCTCCTTGAAGAAAACAAAGTCAGTGATATGAAATCAGCTAACATACACGGGGGAAGCGTATATGCTTTCTTCTCCCCACGCCGCTCCAATGTAATCTTTGAATGGAACAGACCAGCAGTGAGAGTAGAACAATCTAAAGAGCAATTAACTCTGGGGCCTGAGATTGCCCCTTAGTGCCAAGCGCCAGGGTTAAAAATGTGCAGTGGTCTGATTGGCATTGCCTCACAAGGTGCTTTGCAATGCAGTAATCAGACATGACAGTTGTGTGTTCTGGGTGATTTTAGCGCCCCTCTGGGCATGTTATAAAGCACCCGAGAACCCGAGAACCACCCAAGAAGTGTTATCATCGCCCTGGGTTGTGCTGCCTGGAGAGGAACTTACTGCTATTGTGACATGGGTGTTTATACTTAAATATAATTGACAGGCCTGATGTGTTTACTATTTAAGCACGCATATGACTTCACTGAAAGCCAGCAGGAAGTTCCCGCATCCTGCAGTAACTTCTAGACTGGGTTGAACTATTCATTTTGAATAATGGTGTTTTGGAAGTTTGGCTCTTTTGGTGAATCATTTGTGAGCCAGCCTTGATGAATGCATGTGCGGTTCATATGTATTCCCCAAGTGCAGCATGTCGCAGCCCCAGGGTTCTCCACCAGCTCTGGGAAACTTTCAGGATTCATGATTATTTTCACAGATATCCAGCAGAAGTCTGAACGCTCTTGAACAGTGACTAGTAGGACTCCTCAAATCACAGCAAACCCAAGTTGACACTTTCAGTCACCAAAATATTTGTGAATCAGGCTTTTACTTTTCACCCAGCTCTAGTTATTTCATAAGGAAAGTTAGAAACTTGACCCTCTGTCAGACGTAGGTGGGAAGAAGGATACAGCAATCACCAACAGCCATTAGGCTGCAGTCGGGCTCTTATTTCCTGCTCCATTTAGATGCACATGATCTGTCTATCTGTCTAGTGTTCACATATCAGATACTGTACACAATTTGTAGACACTGTCAAATGTAAATTGCATCTGGTATTATATTAGATATTAAAATATTGTGAAACTGGGTTATTTTCTCTTCTATTTGAAATATGCACAATGTCTGTGCGTCATGCACAGCATTCCAAAATACTTCACCGAGTGTCTCAGAGGTAAAGCACCAAGGAAAGGGAGAGGAAATTCCAAGATGGTAGGAGAGGGGGTAAACAAGGGGAGAGAAGGTTGCAAAACACATCATTGTGGAAAGTCCAGGGGAGGAGGCAGAGGTGGTGCCAAGGTTCTAAGTGGCAGAGTTAGAAAACGGGGGAGTAGGCAGGCATAGTACTACAGAAGTAAGGTGAAGGTTAGGGCGGCAGAGCAGCTGGGCATGAGTCTGAAGAGGAAAGGGGAAGTGATTTTGTAGAGCACTTATCAAAATCAATAGTGTTGAACCACATACAGTATATTAACTATCATGGAGACCGACCAAGTTGAGACCAATTCCCTTTCCCTCTAGAGATAGCATAGCGTGTTATGTGTGCAGTGCATGGTATCAAACCCATTAACAAGCCCAGTGTTTCTTTGTGGGGTTCCTTTCTCCAGGTTTCATCTGCAGCAATTTTCAGCCTCACCTGTGTGCCAGTATGTGTGTCATTCCAGACAAGGCCTTCTCCACCCTCTGTCGGCGGCTGTCTGTGGGGATGCTTGAACAAGGAGAAATGTCACTGATGAGTAAAGGTGAGTGGCTGTGTAAGAGACGGGATCTGCACAGGAATGTCGCCTGAGATGGTGCCACTGGCCCATCATGCAACACAGGTTGCACATTGTACATGACCAAATGGGAAAGAGGACACAGAGAGAACCACACAAGAGCTGCCAACAGGTAATGCAGCCCATTCCAGCAGCCCACCAAGACCATTCAGGATGGTGTAATCAGCTATGGAAGGTTGCACGCCTGTCTGGAGGGGGGTCAAGGAGCAATGGGGTATTCCAGATATTCTATTAGATAAAACATTTACAAGAGGTAGCTTGGTATAGAGGCATGAGCCATGGGTTGGAAATCAGGAGCTTCTGAGATATAATAGAGAATCTGCTGCTGGCTTGCTGTGTGCCCTGCGGCGAGTCACTGCACTGCTCTGTCTTTCAGTTTCCTCATTGGAAAAACAGACATTTTGAATGGTGGCCATTATATTGTCAGTGGGGTTATGTGCTAATGTCTTTACAGCGCTCTGAGGGCAAGGCTACACTTAAATCGCTGCATCGGCACAGCTGCACCCGTTGGTCTAGTTAATCCACCTCCCCAAGAGGCGATAGCTTTGCCGGCAGCAGAAGCCCTCCCGCCAACACAGGGAGCTGCTAGGTCAATACAACTACGGTGCTCAAGAGTGTGGATTTTTCACACCCCTGAGTGACGTCATTGTACCAGTATAGCTCTGTAGTGCAGACCAGACATTACTGATTCCAAAATAGTGATTAAGACACTCACCGACTGACAGAATCAAATCTCAAAGTAACATTTGCCTAGCACAGACCTACAGCGGCCTCTCAAACTGTTTCTTATTACAAACCACTGTCATCAGGAAACAAAAGTAATAGAAAGTGGACCCCTCCCTCCTAAACACCCCCCAGCACCACCACCACCACCTTCCCAACTCCTCACTCAGAGGTTGTCGTTTTTTCATGTCCCATATTTTGTTTCTTTGTCCCATTCTGGAATCCTGCCAGGTCATTGAACAGAATGGCAGGGAAGTTAAAATCAGGAGCCATTCCTTGCATCAAAGGAAGGGTGCAGCTGGATAATGCAGCTGTTTGAATCACAAAATTCCCAAAGCCTGAGCTGGAAAATGCAAAAAAGGCTTTGTATGCCTCAGTAGGAGACAAGGCCATTTTGATGAAGTTTTCTCAGCCTTTCCTGGTTCATTCCTTTTGACACTCATTATGGAAATGGCAGTCACATCTGCCAAGCTTTCTGCAGAGGCTGGGGGGAAGCCAAGGTCAAACCAACAAATATACATATATTTGTTGTGACAAAGTTCCTGCTCTACCTTGGTGGGTCTTGCGCTTATTGGCGGATTTGCTCGCCTTGGAGCTTCATGGCAGCCCTCAGCTTGGCTGATTTTCTGAACCCACAGTCCAAGTCGACTCCTCTTGTGTCTGACCAGGACTTGGGAGGATTTGGGGGGAACCCGGGCCCGCCCTCTACTCCGGGTTCCAGCCCAGGGCCCTGTGGAATGCAGCTGTCTAGAGTGCCTCCTGGAACAGCTGTGCGACAGCTACAACTCCTGGGCTACTTCCCCATGGCCTCCTCCCAACACCTTCTTTATCCTCACCATAGGACCTTCCTCCTAGTGTCTGATAATGCTTGTACTCCTCAGTCCTCCAACAGTCCGCATTCTCACTCTCAGCTCCTAGTGCCTCTTGCTCCCAGCTCCTCACACGCACACCACAAACTGAAGTGAGCTCCTTTTTTAAAACCGAGGTGCCCTGATTAGCCTGCCTTAATTGATTCTAGCAGCTTCTTGATTGGCTTCAGGTGTTCTAATCAGCCTGTCTTAATTGTCTCCAGAAAGTTCCTGATTGTTCTGGAACCTTCCCTGTTCTCTTACCCTGGGAAAAGGGACCTGCTTAACTTGGGACCAACATCTCTCCCTTCTATTATGCTCCTGTAGCCATCTGGCCTGACCCTGTCACATATCCCCCCCTCTGCTCAACACTACGGGGTTGCACAACTTGGGACGTCAAGCAGTGTACTCGTGACAAGCCATCTGCATTGCCATGGTGGCTTCCAGCCTGGTGTTGTATGGTGAATTGGAAAGGTTGTAGGGACAGGAACCATCTGGTCACCCTTGCTTTCCTCTCTTTATTTTGCTGCATCCACTGGAGGGGTGCATGGTCGGTCACAAGGGTAAACAGTCGTCCCATAAGGTAATAACATAGTGTTTCCATGGCCCATTTCACAGCTAGGCATTCTCTTTCAACCACGGAATACTTCTGCTCTCTCGGGAGGAGTTTTCTGCTGAGGTAGAGGATTGGGTGTTCTTCATCTCCAACCATCTGCAATAGGACAGCTCCCAATCCTACTTCAGATGCATCTGTTTGTAAAATGAATTCTTTGTTGAAGTCTGGGGCTATAAGCACAGGGTTACTGCAGAGGGCTGTCTGTAGATCCATGAATGCTTTCTCTACAGCATCTGACCACTTCACCATGTCTGGACCCTGGGCTTTTATGAGGTCTGTCAGGGGACTCGCTTTAGTAGTTAAAAATGGGGAATAAATCGTTGGTAGTACCCCACCACACCCAGGAATGCCCGGACTTGCTTTTTCCGATTCGGCTGGGGCCAATTTTGGATAGCCTCTAGTTTGTTTAGTTGGGGCTTGACCATGCCCCTTCCTATAATGTAGCCAAGGTATTTAGTCTCGGCTAGCCCTATAGCACACTTGGTTGGGTTGGCTGTGAGGCCAGCCTGTCTTAGCGTGTCCAGAACCGCTTCCACCTTTCCTAAGTGGGTTTCCCAGCCAGGGGTGTGAATAATCACATCATCCAGGTATGCCGCTGCATAACTGGTATGGGGCCGTAGGAGCTTATCCATAAGACACTGGAGGGTGGCAGGTGCCCCATGCAGTCCAAAAGGAAGAACAGTATATTGAAACAGACCCTCTGATGTAGAGAATGCCGTCTTTTCTTTCACATCTTTGGCAAGGGGAATCTGCCAGTATCCCTTTGTTAAATCAAGGGTGTTCAAAAATCGGGCATTGCCCGGGCAGTCAACTAACTCATCGATACAGAGTATGGGGTATGCATCGAATTTGGATATCTCATTCAGCCGGCAAAAGTCATTACAAAACCTAGTGGTGCCATCAGGTTTGGGCTCCAACAAAGTCAGGCTTGACCACTGACTGTGGGACTCTTCGATGACTCCCAGCTCCAACATCCTTTTTACTTCTGCCTTGATCTCCCCCCTTTTTGCCGCTGGGACCCGATAGGGCCTTAAAGTTACCTTTGTCCCAGGGTCTGTGATAATGTGGGGATATGCTTTGGTGGTCCGGCCTGGTTTGGTTGAAAACATGTCCTGGTATTAGTTGATCATCTCAGTTACCTCCTTCTTCTGGTTTGGTGTCAGATCAGTGGATATCCTGATCTGCTTCTGCATATTATTTCCCTGGATCGGGGTCTCTTGGGCCACTACACATGCCTCTCATTGGTGCCAAGTCTTTAAGAGGCTTTTTAATTTTCAAAATAAATTTGTTCTTGTTTCCGGCGTCCTGGCTGCCGCAATTTGTAGGTTACTTCCCCCACGGGTTCAACCACCTCATTGGGCCCCTGCCATTGGGCCAAAAGCTTGCTTTCTGACGTGGGTACCAACACTATCACCTAATCCCCTGGTTGGAACTGTCAGACTTTTCCTGGCAACTGTAATGGGTTCGCTGGGCCTCCTGCACCTTTTCCAAATGTTCCCGTACAATAGGGGTGACCCAAGCTATCCGTTCTCACATCTGCAACACCTGGTCAATTATATTTCTCCCCTCAATGGGTTCCTCTTCCCAGATTTCTTTTGCAATATCTAGTATGTCATGGGGGTGACGTCCGTATAATAATTCAAAGGGGAAAAACCCAGTGGAGGCCTGAGGTACCTTCCAGATTGCAAACATAAGGTAGGGTAGTAGGGTGTCCCAATCCTTCCCATATCGACTTACCACTTTCCTTATCATTGCCTTGAGGGTTCAGTTAAAACTTTCTACCAGCCCATCGGTCTGCATATGATAGACTGAAGTTCTCAGGGTATGTATATGGAGCAGCGAACAGAGGCCCTTCATTAGCTTCGACATAAAGGGGATATATTGGTCTGTTAATATGTCCTTTGGTAGCCCCACTCAGGCAAAGATCCCTACCAACTCTTTAGCTATCGTTTTAGAGGACGTGTTCCGCAGGGGGACGGCTTCTGGGTAGCGAGTAGCATAATCCAGAACGACAAGTATATATTGGTGGCCCCGGGCTGTCTTCTCCAGGGGTCCCACTAGATCCATGGCTATTCGTTCGAAGGGGACCTCTATGATGGGAAGGGGTCCTAAAGGTGCCCTCAAGTGAGGATGGGAACTGTGCAGCTGACACTCCGGGCAGGACGCACAGTACCTCCGCACTTCTTCATGTACTCCGGGCGAGAAGAATCATCACAGGACCCGTGCCAGGGTCTTCTCTACCCCCAAATTCTCCCCAAAAAGATGACTATAGGCCAGACTTAATACAGCATTCTGGTGTTTTTGAGGTACTAGGATGTGCTGTACCTTCTGCCCCTTTACTAGTGCAACCCGGTATAAGAGATTCTTCTTCATTATGAAGTAGGGTCCTGGACCATGGGTTTTTCCTTCCACGGGGACCCCATCTATTTCGTCACCTCCTTCCTAATGTTGTCGTACCTTAGGTCTTCAGCCTGGTCCCGTCCAAAATTTCCTCTCCCAGGGATAATCTGCCCGAGATCTAGAGGGCCAGTCTCTGTTGCCTCTACTGGCTCAGAGACGTTAGGGTGTGGGTCAGACTTGGGTGCCTCTCCCTCCTGGGTGGCCTCCTTTTCAGCTGCTTGGGTCCGCCTACCTACAAGAGCGACCCTCTGGCTTTGGGCCAGTATTCAGGTTCCCAAGGCCTTAGCTCCCCTTCTTTCTCTTTTCGTCTTTCTACGCTGTCTGGGAGTGGAGAACAAATCTGGGGATATTTCAGAGATGGTTGGGGGTTGACAGTCTACTGTGGATGCCTCACTACTTTCAGGGCTTCCCCCTTTCTCCAATTCCCCTACCGAGAGTAAGTCTCCAAACCCTGGGAAGTCCCTCCCTATGAGCACTGGGTATGGGAGTTTAGGGACTATACCTGCTGCTACCTCAGTAGTGTTCCCCTGAATCTCGACTTTTACTGGGATGGTGGGGTAATAACCAACTGTCCCATGGACGCATGTTATCCCCATATGCTTAGCCCACCGCAGCTGACTACGCTTCATGATCTTCCCCGAGAGAAGCGTGATAGCACTCCCCGAATCAACCAGTGCTGTGTTCTCTACCCCATTTAGCTTCACTGGTCTAGTGTACATATGTGGGGTTAGTGACACCCCCACAAGGTGGATTAGGGAGCATGGGTCTGCCCAGTTCCCCAGGTTACACTGCATAGGCTCCTCAGCATTGCAGCTATGTGTCCCCACTCCCTGCAGGCGTAACATCTGTATGGATCCCTAGGCATTCCCCGGTCTCTTGGTTTGGATAGTTTAATATCACGATCCTCTTCCCCCTCAGTGCTCCGACTCTTTGTGGCTTCTGGTAGGCCTTCAGCCCTTCTCTTTTTCCACCTGGGTTCTCCTGGTGGCCCAGTCACCCGAGCTCTAGGGCTTGGTGCTGCTAGTTTAACCCGGGGTGCTTCTTCCTTAACTGGTCGTGTCAGCTATGTAAGGGCCTTTACCTGGTTTACCAGTTCCCACAACATAGGCCCGGTCCATCAGCAGGTGATTAGTCTCTTGCTGCAGCCACACTGCCTCCTGTTGGGCGGCTGCCTGGATACGAGTAGCCTCCTGCTGGGCAGCCGTGGCTTGTATCAGTGCCTGCACTACCTCCTCCATTGTGGTGAAAAAAATAAAAATAGACCCTCTTCCCTTTTTTTTTCCCCTTCCTTCCAAACACCCTCCTCCTTCCGCCGCGCTATGGACACCAGATCCCACTTTTGACACCAGTTGTAACAAAGTTCCTGCTCTACCTTGGTGGGTCTTGCGCTTATTGGCGGATTTGCTCGCCTTGGAGCTTCATGGCAGCCCTCAGCTTGGCCGTTTTTCTGAATTCACAGTCCAGGTCGACTCCTTCTGTGTCTGACCAGGAGTTAGGAGGATTTGGGGGGAACCCGGGCCCGCCCTCTACTCCAGGTTCCAGCCCAGGGCCCTGTGGAATGCAGCTGTCTAGAGTGCCTCCTGGAACAGCTGTGCGACAGCTACAACTCCCTGGGCTACTTCCCCATGGCCTCCTCCCAGCACCTTCTTTATCTTCACCACAGGACCTTCCTCCTGGTGTCTGATTATGCTTGTACACCTCAGTTCTCCAACAGTCCGCGTTCTCACTCTCAGTTCCTAGTGCCTCTTGCTCCCAGCTCCTCACACGCACACCACAAACTGAAGTGAGCTCCTTTTTAAAACCCAGGTGCCCTGATTAGCCTGCCTTAATTGATTCTAGCAGCTTCTTAATTGGCTGCAGGTGTTCTAATCAGCTTGTCTTAATTGTCTCCAGAAGGTTCCTGATTGTTCTGGAACCTTCCCTGTTCCCTTACCCAGGGAAAAGGGACCTACTTAGCCTGGGGCTAATATATCTGCCTTCTATTACTCTCCTGCATCCCTCTGGCCTGGAGGGAGAGGGCTGCTGCTGGACCCTGGGCTCTCCGTGCTGCTGCTGCTGCTGCTCCCCTGGCTGGGCCAGATACCTCTTCTCTGCTACCTGGTTGCTGGACCCCCACCAACCCTTGGGTATTGCTACTGCTCCAACTGCAGCACCTGGGGGGGGGGCTGCTGGCCCACTCCCTAGAGGGGGGGAGTGAGGGACCCCAGCTGCTGTGGACACCACCTCTACCACCCCCACCACCTGAAAGGGGTCCTTCCTGCCTGCCTGGACCACCACCTGGAGTTCCTGGAACTGCTGTGGCTGCGGAGTCTGCTGCCTGGAGCTGCTGAAGCCCGAAGAGGAGAAGAAGAGGACCATCTACCAGTGGGGGAGCACCTAGAGACTTTGCAGACCACCATGGAGGGGGCCCTCAGACGGAGTAACTTTCAAACTGTGCTCTTGTGGTGGGGGTCTTGACTGTGTTTGTAGGGACACAGGGGGTGTGGTGTGGAGCTGCCCCCCGATCCATCAGTGTGTCCCCCCCAACCCCCACCGCTACTACCACCACCGTTGCCCCCTCCACCACCCCCACTGGCTGTATACTATCTGCCTCAGCTCCTGCCTCTGGACTCAGCTGCTTGCTTGGCTTGCCACGCCCTCTTTTCACCCTTTGGGCCAGAAGCAGCAACCAGCCTAAAAAGACTTGTGCAAGTGCACGTGGGTGCACGTACCCACCCCGGACTGCCTACTCCCCAGCTTTGCCCTTTACTACCTGCCCCATTTGCCACTTGTAGCTTTGCCCCCCCTTTTGCCCCAGCCCCCCTTACTAGCTTCAGTTTGTTTGCCTGCCCCGCCCATAAAAAAACAAAAAAAAAAAAAAAAAAAAAAAAAATTACTCTCCTGCATCCCTCTGGCCTGGAGGGAGAGGGCTGCTGCTGGACCCTGGGCTCTCCGTGCTGCTGCTGCTGCTGCTCCCCTGGCTGGGCCAGATACCTCTTCTCTGCTACCTGGTTGCTGGACCCCCACCAACCCTTGGGTATTGCTACTGCTCCAACTGCAGCACCTGGGGGGGGGGCTGCTGGCCCACTCCCTAGAGGGGGGGAGTGAGGGACCCCAGCTGCTGTGGACACCACCTCTACCACCCCCACCACCTGAAAGGGGTCCTTCCTGCCTGCCTGGACCACCACCTGGAGTTCCTGGAACTGCTGTGGCTGCGGAGTCTGCTGCCTGGAGTTGCTGAAGCCCTAAGGAGGAGGAGAAGAAGAGGAGCATCTACCAGTGGAGGAGCACCTAGAGACTTTGCAGACCACCGTGGAGGGGGCCTTAAGACTGAGTAACTTTCAAACTGTGCTCTTGTGGTGGGAGTCTTGACCGTGTTTCCAGGGACACAGGGGGTGTGGCGTGCCGCTGCCCCCCGATCCATCTATTTCCCCCCCAACCGTCACCACTACTACCACCACCGCTGCCCCCTCCACCACCCCCACTGGCTGTATACCATCTGCCTCAGCTCCTGCCTCTGGTCTCAGCTGCTTGCTTGGCTTGCCACGCCCCGATTCCACCCTTTGGCCCAGAAGCAGTAACCAGCCCAAATTGACTTTGTGCAAGCGCACATGGATGCATGTGCCCCACCCCCCGCACTGCCTACCTCACAGCTTTACCCTTGAATCTGCCCCATTTGTCCTTTGCAGCTTTTGCCCCACCTTATTCCCCAGCCCCTCCTTACTAGCTTCCGTTTGTTTGCCTGCCCCACCCATTTCCCTCTACAGCCTTTGTTTGTTTGCCCCACCCCAGCCTCTGAAGCTAGGCCCTTGGTTTCCCTGTACTAACTCCAGCCCGCTTAGCCCCTTGCTCCGTGTGCCCATGCCCCCCCATGTGCTTGTGCCACTCCCCATTTTAGTTTCAACCCTCTTCACTGCACCCCCAGTGCTGTTGTACCCCCCGACTCCCCTAGTGCAGCTAGAGGAGCCGGAATTCCGCCCTGTGTCGGCGACTGACCCCAACCCCTGATTGCCCCCTGTCCAGTCCACCCCTTTTGGCGCCCTCCTCCCCTGCCTGCAGCCTAGCGGGGAGGAGTGGTCGACCTGCTTCCCCTCTCCCCTCCTCCTTCTGGGGTTTCCCCTTCCCTCCCTGCTCATGATGGCGGGGGACGAGATGGGTGGGGCCCCTCCAGCAGCCCGAGCTGCCCCTCCCCCACCTGCCCCTCCGGCACCCCCCCAAAGCCTCTACCTCTGCTGCCGCTGCCGAACCATCTGCCACCGCCCCCAGTGGGGTGCCAACAGCGACGGGTACCGGGATGACCCCCGCTGCTGCCACGTCCTTCCCCCCCTCAAATCCAAATCCCACCAGCCAGCAGGAAGGGCGAGGGGAAGAAGAAGGGGAAGGGCCCCACTAAAAAGACCAAACCCTCCATGGCAGGGGCTGCCCCAAATGCCCCGGCCCCACCACCAGCTTGGGCGTCCCTCCCCGCTGTTCCCTCCACCAGCTCTGCGGGTGTCCCTCCCCCGGCCCCCAGGGCTTACGCCCAGGTGGCGGCAGCCCCCCTGCCTGCCGCTACATCATCTCTTCCGCCCACCGCCTCCGCTACCATCTATAGCAGCTGGGGCCCCTTTCCCACCATGACCAGGAAGCACGGCGTCCGTTGTCTCCTGGTGCCCGCCTCATCCCACATGGAGATCTATGTGCGGGCATTGGCGAGGGTGGTGGGGCCCACGGCCATTGTGGCGGCCTCCAAAATGTATGGCAAGGTCGTCTTCTTCTTAACATCGGAGGCCGCCGCCCAGGAGGCGGTGGAGAAGGGCCTGGCAGTGGGGGGCGTGTTTGTCCCCTTGGAGCCGCTAGAGGACCTGGGCGTCCGCCTGGTCCTGACCTCCGTCCCTCCCTTTCTCCCCAATGCCGCTCTGTTACCCGCCCTCTCTACCCTGGGGAAGCCCATCTCTGTCATCAGCCCTCTCCCGTTGGGCTGCAAAGACCCCGCCCTCCGTCACGTCCTCTCGTTCCGCCGGCAAGTGCAGCTTCAACTGCCGCCGATGGCGCGCGACGGAGAGGCGCTCGAGGGGTCCTTCCTAGTCCCCTACCAGGGGGCTCATTACCGGGTGCACTACTCCATGAGGGAGGCCTGGTGCTACCTCTGCCGGGCGATGGGGCATGTCCGGAGGGACTGCCCCTTGGCCCGGCAAGGAGGGGCATCCAGGAGCCCCGAGCGCCGGCGGGGCACCGGCCCCGTCATCGCCAGCACCCCTGGCTGCCCGGCACCCGAAACCACCCCTCCTGCTTCCCAGTCCACCATTGCTCCCACTCGGGCCCAAGGGGCACCTCCCCCACTATGCCCAGACGAGCGGGAGAACCCCGCCCCCGCTGCTTGCAATCTGGCGGGGCCTGTGGAGGAGGGTGCGGCAGGGACATCGCCGGGCATGGGAGAGGGCCCGCCCCAAGGGGAATCTTCCCTCCCTTGTGCTGCCCCACTGTTATCCCCTCGAGTCCCTGAGCCATCGCCTCTGCCCCCCTGACACGACCCCTGCTAGCCAGCCCCCGGATGATGTCATGGAGGGCTGGGCCCTAGTCCAGGGGAAGTGGGGCAAGCGGAAGGCTTGAGCTCCGCTCCTCCCATCTGATGCGGAGGCCCCCCAGAAGACCAGGAAGGGGGGCACCGATGCCGAGCCTTCCACTCTACCCATGGGTGTGTTCCATCCACCAGAGCCGGCTGGGGAAGACATGGCAGCACTGGAAGGTGGTATCTCCCCTCCACGGGAGTCCCTCCCCTCCGAGGCCCCCGAGGGAGCCCCCCCTGCCCTGGCGCCATCTGAAACCTCAGTGTCAGGTGCCAGCGAGGAGAATCCCGGGGTGGCGGAAAATGATGTCCCGTCCATATATGAGGAGATCGAGGCCCTGGGTCTGACCCCGGTCACCCAGGAGGAGGATGACCCTATGCCAGCGGGCCTCGATCTGGGCAACTTCACTCCAGCCCCCCTTTCCCCATGCTCCCTCCCCCTAACCATTGCTTCTGCCCCCACCTCCGAGGAGCCTCTGGACTCCTCCCTCAACCTGGCTGCAGATGGCACCCCGGTGACGGCCACCAAGCCTGTTGAGACGACGGCCAGTGCCACGCGGCCGGGACCCGAGCCACGTGGTGAGGAGAATTCGACCCCCTTCCCGGGAGGGGGCGCTACAGAAGAGAATCCACCTCCTGATGCCGTGGCTGCCAAATCCACCATAGAGCCTGTGCCCGGCATCACTGAGAGCCCTCTCCCTGCCCAGAATCTCGCCTCTACCCCTGCCCCTGCCCCGTCCACCTCCCGAGATGTTATTGCCTCCCCTGGGGCTGTCTCCTTCCCTTTGCCAATAGATGATCCCCAGGGAATGGCCTTTGTGTTTACCCGTCCTGACCCACCGGGGCTGCTATCGTCCCTCTGCTGCCCCCTATCGCCCCAGGGTTCGAGGCGGGCCTAGTGGCGCTAACCCATCAGGAGCCCCATCGGGGGGTCGCACCCTGTCTGCCTGTCTCGGTGGGCCACGGGGCTGTACCAAGGGCGCCATCGGGGAGTATCCAGGAGACCGTAACCCCACCCACCCATGCGGTGCGAGAGGAGTTGCGGGAGTTTTTAGAAGATGTCCATGGCTCCCACAACAAAGTACAGCTTGCTCTCCAGCAATGGGGGGATTTTCATCAAATCCTCCGGGCCGCAAGGGCCCTCATGGGGAAGGGTAAAAGGACCAGAAGGCAGGGCGCCGCGGCCTACCAGTGGGTCCGCCTCTTCCGTGACTCCTTACTCACCTACGAGGTAGGTCACAGACTGCTGCGCGGCCTGTCGGGGGCCGCGAGCATCCCTGCCGGCGAGGATCCCCCCAGCCCTCCTCATGGCACCTCTTACCATCACAACATTGAACACCCGCGGCTGTAGGATGGGTCTCCGCAGGTCCCAGGTGCTCTCCTTCCTTCGGGACGGGAGGTACTCTGTGGTTTTCCTGCAGGAGACCCATATGGATCCAACCACCGAAGACAGCTGGCGGCTGGACTGGGCGGACAGGGTTTACTTTAGCCATCTCACAGTTCGTACAGCTGGAGTGGCAACCCTGTTCTTCCCCAACCTACAGCCCGAGGTGCTGGGGGTCACTGAGGCTGTGCCGGGCCGCCTGCTGCACCTCCGGGTCCGCATGGAGGGGCTCGTAGTCAACCTCATTAACATCTATGCCCCGGCAGCGAGCCCAGAGCGGCTGCAATTCTATCAGCAGGCGTCCACCTTCCTCGGCACTTTGGATCCTCATGAGTGCCTGGTCCTGGGAGGGGACTTTAACATCACCCTCGAGGAGCGGGACCGCTCGGAGACTGAGCAGAGCCCGGCCGCCGTCGCCGTCCTCCAGGAGATAGTCGAACACCACTCCCTGGTGGACGTCTGGCGTGATTACCACCCGGATGACACTTCCACGTTCACCTTTGTTCGGGTGGAGGCCCATTGGTCGAGCCACTCCCGGTTGGACCGCATTTATTTATCACGCTTCCATCTTTCACAAGCCCACTCCTCCAGCATCCGGCCGGCCCTATTTTCTGACCATCATTTAGCCACCGTGACGGTCTCCCTCTGCGTGGAGAGGCCGGGGCCGGCCTATTGGCATTTCAACAGCAGCTTGCTGGAGGATGTGGGCTTCGTGGCATCCTTCCAGGAGTTCTGGCTGGCCTGGCAAGGGCAGCGGCGTGTCTTTCCCTCGGCGCGGCGGTGGTGGGACCTAGGGAAGGTGCACGCCCGGCTCTTCTGCCGTGACTACACCCTGGGCGCTAGCTGATGGAGGGATGCGGCGATAGAGCAATTGGAATGGGAGATCTTAGAGCTGGAGAGGCATCTGGCCGCCAGCCCTGAGGATCCGCCCCTCTGCGGAGCGTGCCGGGAGAAGCGGGAGGAGCTCCGGGCCCTCGAGAACCATTGGGCCCGGGATGCCTTTGTTTGATCCCGCATCCGTCTCCTTCGGGAGATGGATCGCGGCTCCCGCTTCTTCTATGCCCTGGAGAAAAAGAGGGGGCCAAGAAACATGTCATCTGCCTTTTGGCAGAAGACGGCACCCCCCTCACAGATCCGGTGGAGATGTGCGGGAGGGCGAGAGCCTTCTACGCAAGCCTTTTCTCCCCAGATCCGACCAATCCTAACGCTTGCAGAGTGCTCTGGGATGGACTCCCGATGGTCAGCGCGGGCAACCGAGACTGGCTAGATCTGCCTCTCACTCTGGCTGAATTCTCGGAAGCCCTCCGTTGCATGCCCACCAATAAATCTCCGGGCATGGACGGGCTGACCGTGGAGTTCTACTGTGTGTTCTGGGACGTCCTCGGCCCAGACCTAGTCACCATCTGGGACGAGTCTTTACAAAGCGGGGTCCTCCCTCTTTCGTGCAGGTGAGCCGTGCTCGCCTTATTGCCGAAGAAGAGGGACCTCCGCGATTTATGAAATTGGCGTCCCATCTCACTCCTCAGCATGGACTACAAAGTCATGGCAAAAGCAATCTCGCTGCGGCTAGGGTGCATGCTGGCGGACGTGGTCCACCCAGACCACACCTACACCGTCCCAAGGCGCAGCATCTTCGACAACCTATATCTGGTCCGGGACCTTTCGGAACTCGGATGTAGGGATGGTCTGTCGTTCGCCCTCCTGTCCTTAGATCAGGGGTATCTCCTGAGCACTCTGCAAGCGTTTGGCTTCGGACATCAGTTTGTGGGTTTTCTCCAGGTGCTGTACGCCTCCGCAGAGTGTCTGGTCAGGCTCAACTGGACCCTGACCGAACCGGTCAGCTTCGGGCAAGGAGTACGGCAGGGGTGCCCCCCTCGGGCCAGCTGTACACTCTGGAGATCGAGCCCTTCCTCTGTCTCCTCCGAAGGAGGTTGCTACAGGAGCCGGAGCTGAGGCTGGTCCTGTCGGCGTACACTGATGACGTGCTCCTCGTGGTCCAGGATCCAGGTGACTTGGCGCGGGTGGAGGCTTGCCAGGCCATCTATTCGGCAGCCTCCTCCGCACAGGTCAACTGAGTCAAGAGCTCTGGCTTGGTGGTAGGGGACTAGTGGCAGGCGAGCTCCCTCTCACCCGTGCTTCAGGCCATCTGGTGGAGCACGGGTCTGCTGCTCTATCTCAGCGTTTACCTTTCTGCCACACATCCCTCTCCGCCGGAGAACTGGCAGAATTTAGAGGGCGGGGTGACAGAGCGGCTCCGGAAATGGACAGGACTACTCTGGTGCCTCTCCCTTCAAAGGAGAGCACTGGTGCTTAATCAACTAGTCCTGTCCATGATCTGGTACCGGCTCAACACCCTGGTCCTGGCCCTGGGTTTCCTGGCCAACCTCCAGACATCGATTCTGGAGTTCTTCTGGTCAGGACTGCAGTGGGTCTCTGCAGGAGTTCTCCATCTACCGCTGGAGGAGGGAGGGCAGGGCCTGAAATGTCTGCTTACTCAGGTCCATGTCTTCTGCCTCCAGGCCCTGCAGAGGCTCCTTTATGGTGCAGGTAGTCCGGCGTGGAGCATACTGGCGTACGCCTTCCTGCACCGCTTCCGAGGGCGCCGATACGACCGGCAGCTCCTTTATTTCCATCCGAGAGGGCTTCCGCGAGACCTTTCCGGGCTGCCGGTCTTCTACCAGCACCTCCTCCGGACCTAGAACCTCTTTTCAATGACCAGGTCCATGGCGGCCACTGAGGGGAAAGATCTCCTCGCGGAGCCCCTGCTACACAACCCCTAGCTCCGTGTGCAGGTGGCGGAGTCCCACTGGATACACCAGAGCTTGGTCCTGGCAGAAGTCACAAGAGTCGGAGACCTCCTGGACTATGACCAGAGAGACTGGCTGGATCCCCTGACGCTCGCTCAGCGCATGGGGCTCTCCAGACCTTGTACTCCCCGACGCATACTTCACGAGGTGAAGGCCGCTTTGCCGCTTGCTGCTCAGGTTTATCTTGACCGGGTCCTGCTCGAGGGCATGCCCCACCCACCCTCTACCCCAGGCCCGCCGGACCTTTTAATTGGACCCCTGCCCCGTGGACCCAACCGACCCCCCCACCCCTTCACTATAAGCCGGCTGCACAAGATGCAGCCGGTTTGCTTTCAAACCGCGCCAAGGAAACATCTATACACACTCATGTTCCACACCCTTCACGCCCTCACCCTCGTGTCCCGCCCCAATACAAAATGGCAGGACCTCCTGCCACCTTTGGAGGGTGAGGAGCCCCGGTGGGCCAGCCTATATTCCACCTTAGTCCCGAGGCCCGCCGGGAATGTCAGTTGGCGGCTCCTTCATGGAGTCGTGAGCACGGGCGTGTTCTTGGCACGGTTCACCTCAATCCCAGACACCTGCCCTTTTTGTGGCATGAGGGAAACCCTGGCACACATATACCTGGAGTGTGCCAGGCTGCAGCCCCTATTCCGGCTCCTCACCAATATTTTATTACGTTTCTGGTTGCACTTTTCCCCTCACCTTCTTATTTATGCACTCCCTATCCGTGGCCCCACAAAGTCATGGGATCTACTGGTCAACCTCCTCCTGGCCCTAGTTAAAATGGCCATCTATAAAACCAGAGTGAGGAGGTTGGCCGATGGAGTCTCCTGTGACTGTGGAGCCTATTTCCGATCCTCGGTCCATTCACGTATCCAGGCAGAGTTCCTCTGGGTGGCGTCCTCTGACTCCCTTGAAGCCTTTGAGGAGCAATGGGCGCTGTCCGGCATTCTCTGCTCGGTGTCCCCATCCGGTTCCCTTCATTTGACCCTTTGACCACATTTCTGTCCCTGTTATTTCATTAGTTGTCCCCCGGAATTTTTTGGCATCTAGGTCCTGTGGATCCCCCTTTTAGGCTGGGGGGGATACTTTAGCAGTGGACGGGCTTCGCCCGCCCACTTCCCAGATCCCAATAGGATTACTCTCCTATAGCCATCTGGCCCAACCCTGTCACATTGTACATAAAAGAGGAAAATCAAACATCTGGTAGCAGGGTGTGGAGGCAAGCAACTGGGGGGGTGAGAGGAGTGGAAGGAGAGCTTCCCTGCAAAAATCCTGCCACCCACATCTTCTAGAATGTTGGCAGCTGCTAAGACAATCATCTGCACAAGCACCCCGCCCAGCAGGAGTGAGCCGTGTGGAAGGAAGGAGGCCCGTCTGATTGGCTGACAGCTAAACTTATCCATTGTTTCATTTGTAGGAAAGTTCCCTATAAGCAAACGCCCCCGAAACTTGCTCAGTGTGGCTGGGTCTGAACGTTCCCAAGCTAAACAGCTTGTCTCATCAGGAGTCAACTGTGCAATGTCCATTCTTTGGTAATAATGCTTCATGGCATTTTGGAGTCCGGTGGCCACCATCTTGCTGCAAAGTGATGTTGTGCGTGACATGGAGCAGCCCTAATGTCAGAGAATCAAAACCAGTTTCCATCTGGTTGTGATTCTACTGGCTCAGCAATTCAAAAAATAGCTTTCATGTTTAAAAGCTAAATCCTTGTGAAATATTTAACACAGGCCTGCACTTATACCACCTTAACTTGTTATTGTGTTTGGTCCCCCCAAGCTAAGCAGAGTTAAGGTTGGTGAACATTTGGATGGGAGACCGCATGGACTACCTGTTGTAGGAGTTGATATTCATTTAGTAAGTGGCAGTTTTCTCTCTGACTCATTACTGAACCGGTTCCCTAGGGTAGTTTTAGCTGTGCTGTCCTTAAGGAAGTGTGTCTTGCATATGAGAGGATGAGCTGTAAAGCCACAGTTCTGCCAACGGCTTGTGGTTATGAAAGATCCCGTGGCACTCTTTGTGAGAGTTAGGGGGCATTCGGTTGATGGTGGTTCTTAACACTAGAGGTTTTGCCCAAGATCAGCACCACATTGTGCTAGGCATGGTATCTGCAGAGATCAGGGGCAGGCGCTGTTTCCAAGAGTTTGCAATCTAAATAGACACAAAGGCCGTATTAGGATCCCTGTTTTCCAGATGGGAACTGCAGCAGAGTTATTAAGACCCAGATCTTCAAAGGTATTTAGGCTCCATTGAAATAAATGGAAGTTAGGAGTCCAAATACTTTTGTGGATCTGGGCCTAAGTGACCTGCCCAAGAGCACGCAAGAGGTCGGTGGCAGAGCTGTTAATAGAAACCCGCTCTGGAGTCCTTGTCCAATGCCTTAATCACAACAGTGCCCTTTCGCGGGGTTCTGGCCAAATTCAAACTCAGCTCATTGCAGTTTGTATCCTAAAATCACCCTTGTGACTTCAGTTGGACATGTGTTTCTTCATTCTTTGCCTGAGCTATTGGCTGGCGTTGCTGTGCACCATTAAGTATCTGCTGTGTTCCACCCCAGAAGCGGTTGGGGATGGGATAGTTATTGCTGTTTCTAATTTAAAAAGTTCTTCAAACATCCTCCAATTTGAAGCTACATGTAAGGTCATTCACATTACAGTTAATTGTCTAGTTATAAACCATTGTCAAAGCCAGTTGGAATCTGGTTAATACTTTCTGCCACTGGGCTTCCTATTTACTGCCAGTCGTCCCCTGACATAGACCGATCATGTCAACTTCACCAAGATGGCTGCAGCCACTCACAGGCTCTTTGACACCGTGATTGCAATTAAACACTTTATTGTCAAATACATTTTACTGTTTATTCCGGATGACAAGCTCTTTGCAGGAAATCATGTGAACTCTCAGACTTCTCTATACCAAGCAACATAGTGGAGGGCTCCTTTAAGAAGCAAAAAACCCTTACTTCTCCTTCTTGCATTATTTATTTGGTAAGTAGTATTTTGTGCCGCTTCTTTCCTTTTTCGAATGCTTTCATTCCATTCTATTGCCTCCACCACAAAGTGCCCCATTCCAAATAACAACAATATCTAATAAATTAGGCCATTAATGGGCTAGAACATTTTTAATTGCTTCCCTCCACACACACACACACTGCCATCCCCACAGCCAGAATCATCACTCCAGGGCTTACGAGTGAGAAAGGTTCTCTTTAAGAATTTGCATTGTTCCAAAGGAAGCACATTTTCCCCAACTTCTAATGAATATTGCAAATTCCAAGGGCTAGGAGAGATAAACACTGCCAGGCCAGATCACTCTCTGTAGAAACACTTTGTCACTAGCTGTTCTCATCATGTGCTTTTTAAAAGCCTGATAAATTCTAACTCATGATTATGGACAGCTAATGTCTTCAAAGCCAGCAACAACAGAGTCTTTGGTTTCAGGTCATAGAAATGCCACTGTCACTGTAATGTCTGAACGTCCCAAACACGTTGTCAATGGGGATGTAAAAATGCCCTGAGTCAACAGAAAGGAAGACAAAGGAAGAGGGGTCAGTGAGATGCTTTGCCCTACGAAACTCAGTGGCTGGCAGAGACACTTCTGGTTTCATTTGAGTTCAGTTTCTGTTCGCTGAAATCAGAAAGTTTACAAAAGAGATCTCAGGTACTTGATCATCAGAAACTTAGCATTTAAAACCCTCATGGGATCTATAAATGTCTCATCTGATTTAACTCCTTCCCTCCTCCTTTCTTTTTAAAGGGGGAGGCGTTTTGGATACCCCTCATTTTCCCCTCTGGACCCTGCCCACTCTAGGTTTCATGGCATGCTAACCCGTCCTTCCCATCTTCCTAAGCGGGACACCAAGAGCAGCAACAGTGTTCCCAAGTCACCAGAAGAGGTTGCTAGAGATCAGTATTGTGAGGTCTTGCTTTCTTCCCCTCTGAGGCTGAACATACCGCTGCCAGAGATTGCACCCTCCTTGCTGGGTATCAGGGTTGAAGAGAGTGGCCTGAATTTGGAACCAATGTGTGTAAGCATAATTTTTTTTTTAAAGAGCCAATGCTATTTTTAAAGAAAAGTCGATCTGAAGGGGTTTGTTAGTTTGTGTAGTTTTAATTCTCTGTTGGTTATGAGAGCCTGTAAAATGTAGACAAGAGTAATTTGGGGCAAGCAGTGCAGCAAGCAGAGAGGGATCCCACCTGGCTTCTCAGTGTGGGTGGGAGCGGGGTTAGTATTTGATTTATTTGTTCAGTAACAGGTATGTTTGTCGCATTGTAAACAGAATACAAGTGATGGGTCTGCACCACAAGGAGAAGGGCATGTGTGTGCACATGCGTGTTCACGCTGCACACAAGCCACCACAATGGCTACTGTTGGGGAGGGGGTTCCTCTCTGTGCATGGTGGCACTCAGATAGTAAGGTGATGGGCACCAAGATAAGAATTGGGGTCCCAATCCTACAAGTCGTTCTGCATAGGCACAAAGTCCATCTGCACAGTCACTTGCAAGATCAGGGCCCTAGGTATAGATGATTAGATTACGTGGAGGGGAACACAAAAATAAATACGGAGGATGAGCGGCACCTTACAAATGCTTGTAATGATAATGATTAATGATGAAGCAGCTAAAATTAGGAGAACAGTTTCCCTCTACATCAGCACAAATTTAAGGAAGACCAAAATGAGCTTAAGAGACTGTCTGTCTGAGTCCCTTTAAATAAATCTCCAGCTGATTTTTTGGTCTGTTTTAGCTGAGCTAAATAATAATATCTCAATATCCAGTGACTGTGTGTTTCCCCCAAGAGAACGCACGTGGTGGAGAGAGAAGAAAAGAGCCTACTGTATCTTTCTTAAAGGTTAGGATGTACATTAATAAAATCTTCATAACAATGAGGTCCTACAGTATCATATAATGAAGAACTTGCTGATTAGGAAGAAACCCAGTTATATTGTCTCTGAAAGAGTGATTTTGTGAGGAAGCATTTTTAAATGTCAAAAGGGATATAAATGGGGTCCTGAGCCACGTTTCCTGTCTTGGTTAAAGGGGAAAGGCTGCTCTTGTCTCAGTAAGCCCAGCAGGCTGATTTCACAGGGGCAGAGGCAGGTATTATAACCTGTGAGAGGGTTGGTCAGAAAGTGGTATTTCTGTTCACGGGGAAATTCAGACATGTCAAAATTTCTCTTTGTTTCAAACAGAACAAAATGCTAAAATTTCTCATGAAATGAAAATTCTGAAAAATTTCAGTTTGGAACAATTGAAAAGTTTTGTTTCAATAATGTCAAATCATGTCATTTTGATAAGGTAAAAACCTTTCATGGCAATGTCTAAACATTATTATATAATATTAAATATAACATAGAAATATAATATTATCTAGTTAATATATAATACCTAGACAAGGATAATATTTTATTAATTAATTACAATTACAATTGTAATAATCAATTACAATTAATATTTAATATAATAGTAAACATTAAATTAATCAGAACAATAAAGTGGAAATGAAACATTTTTACCTTATCAGAACAAAATGAGAAAGTATACATTTCATATTGGCATTTTCCCTATCAGAAATTTTGTCAGAATGAACATATTCCCGTGAAATGTTTTGGTCTTGACAAAACTTTTTTCTGATGAAAAACTTCTGTAAAAAAAAAAAAAAAAAAAAAAAGGAAAGTGACCGGCTCTAATCTGTGATGTGTGTTTGAAACTAACAAAGATTGTATTTCCATAGAGGGTATCTGTGCTGGCAGTGGCCATTTTACTGAGATGTGGCTCATTGTTTCTTTGTGTAGCCCTTTCCATTTGTCTGTATCCACCTGCTGTGTCTTGTCTCTTCTTAGATTGTAAACTCCTTGGGGCAGAGGCCATCTCTTTGTTCTGTGTTTGTACAGTACCTAGCATAATTGCTCCTGGTCTCTGACTGAGACTTGTAGTTGCTACGGCAATACAAAGAATAAATAATTATAAAGGTGACATTATATGTGACATCAGAGACTGGAGACTCGTGAGAGTTGAACCTCTGAATGTTTGCAGGCTCTGGATGCTTCAGAGAGGAAGCCAAAAGATGGGATGTTTGCTGAAGTACAGCTGAACCTCTTGAGCCTTGGGAATCTCTCCAAAACAGGCTCTGTCACCACACATAAATTTGTTCTTCAACAGCGGCTCAGGGTAACATTTAAAACTAACAGACAGGACTATCGAAGTGCAATTCTGTGAAGCTCAGAACGCATTCAGGATCCATCTTAAGCTCTGGATGCAGGGTCGGATCAACCCTTATTTTATCCCAGCTGTTCCTCTCGTCCTTAGTGTAAACGTGTCTCCATCCAGCTGGGATTCTGGCTGAACATCACAAGAAGAACTCTTAATGTTTAAGTAACGACTTTCCATGTTTACACAGTAACTTTTTTCCTCTGTTTGCTAAGCCTCTATTGCAGCTTGCCGGGAGGCTGCTTTCAGATCTCAGATACACAAGGCCCCCCCTGTGCACTGCTGGAGTCATGCATGTTGTTCCTTCACATCATCAAGATGGCCGCTACCACCAGCCTCCAAAACTCCAAGCCTGGCAGTTCTTAGATGTTGGTTTTCTGATTCATTGCAGTTTTTCTGCTGAGAAAACAGGAGCTTCCAACATGGAAAGGAGACCAGAAACAAGGCCATCTCCCCTTCCTTTAGTCTGTGTGTACATTTAACCTCGGTGCCGCAGACTGAGATCATGTCAACAAACCACAACGTGAACTCTGAGGCATTTGTTCTATGTAAATGGCTGTTAATGTTTGCAAGGATCCATTTCCCTGCTGGGAGAAGCACAGCCCTTGAGTGTAATGAAGAGAGACAGGGAAGAAATTAAAGCACCAGGGAAATGTAGCGATTATAAGCTGGGTTACAAAAGTATGTTCCAGCAAAGGTGTCAGTATAGGCTTTCATTAGCAGGGGAAAGGTAAGCAGGGTCAGGCAGGCAGAGAGAGAAGGCAGGTCAGGACTATAATTATATAAGAACAGATTCCCCCTTTCCCAGCATCCTGAGTAGTTCCTTATTATTTATTTTGCAGTAGCAGCCAACGATTCTAATCAAGATCAGAGCTCCATTATGCTGGGCATTGCACAAGCACATAGGAAAACATGATTCCTGCCTCTAACACACCAGATCTGTGATCACATTGGCACAGGCAGACCCTTGTGCCCTCACAGACCCCTTTAAAGTCAGTGGGGCTCCATACGAGCGGAGAGATCCACACCAGTTTGACCAGGCAGGATGGCAGGATCATGGTCTAAAGAGACCAGTAAAGGAAGGGAGAATGAGCAGGATACAACGGACAAGCAAAGTGCATGAGCTGTAGCTCACGAAAGCTTATGCTCTAATAAATTTGTTAGTCTCTAAGGTGCCACAAGTACTCCTTTTCTTTTTGCGAATACAGACTAACACGGCTGCTACTCTGAAAAGTGTGAATACAGACTCATGGCTGGTTATTTAGTTGTGTGTGCATACAATTATTTATTATTCCTTTGCCTAATTGTATCTATACACTTTGTGCATATATAGAGAACGTTTTTCTACATTGTTTATAATTAACACTAGCATTTTCCTTTAGCACTTTGGGTTTTCTACATTTTAATTTGACTTTTTTCAATTATTTTTGGCATTTGCCATTTTCTTTTTTTATGCCTAGTTTGTCTCTTGCCTTTTCAGTTTTGTAAAAAAAACTAAAAATGTAATCCTCATCTCTTTTTAGCATTTAACCCTTACCATTTCCTGTTGATTTTATATATATCATGGTAGTCTTGCCTATCTATATTTTAAACACTCTGGTTTTGGGGATTCACTACCAGGCAAATGGAGAACAGGTGATTTGTTTTAAAATCCTAGCAGTACTTTGTTTCCTTCTTATATTTAATTAACTCTTTTAGTTTTGAAACAGTTGATACAAAATGAACTGTAAAAGCACAATTGCTAAAATTACGATATGAAGTACAATGATTATAAATAGCGCTGTCGATTAATCGCAGATAACTGTGATTTAAAAAATGAATCGTGATTAATTGCACTGTTAAACAATTGAATACCGATTGAAATTTATTACATATTTTTGATGTTTTTCAGCATTTTCAAATATATTGATTCCTTTTACAATGCAGAACACAAAGTGTATAGTGCTCACTTTATATTATTATATTCATGCTTCAGCCACCATTCCAGAGGACATGCTTCCATGCTGATGATGCTCATTAAAAAAATAATGCGTTAATTAAATTTGTGACTGAACTCCTTGGGGGAGAATTGTATGTCTCCTGTTCTGTTTTATCTGCATTCTGCCATATATTTCATGTTACAACATTCTTGGATGATGACCCAGCACATTTGTTTTAAGAACAATTTCACAGCAGATTTGACAAAACGCAAAGAAGATGTGAGATTTCTAAGGATAGATACAGCCCTTGACCCAGAGTTTAAGAATTTGAAGTTCCTTCCAAAATCTGAGAGAGATGAGGTGTGGAGCATGCTTTCAGATGTCTTAAAAGAGCAACACTCTGATGTGGAAACTACAGAATCCGAACCACCAAAAAAGAAAATCAACCTTCTGCTGGTGACATCTGACTCAGATGATGAAAATGAACATGTGTTGGTCCACTCTGCTTTGGATAATTATTGGCCAGAACGCATGTATTCTGGAATGGTGGTTGAAGCATGAAAGGACATATGAATCTTTAGCGCATCTGGCACTTAAATATCTTGCAATGCCGGCTACAACAGTGCCATGAGAATGCCTGTTCTCACTTTCAAGTGACATTGTAAACAACACATGGGCAGCATTATCCCCTGCAAATTGTAACCAAACTTGTTTGTCTGAGTGATTGGCTGAAGTAGGACTGAGTAGACTTGTAGGTTCTAAAGTTTTACATCATTTTATTTTTGAATGCAGTGATTTTTTGGTACATAATTCTACATTTGTAAGTTCAACTTTCATTATAAAGAGATTGCACTACAGTATTTGTATGAGGTGAATTGAAATATACTATTTCTTTTATTTTTAGAGCGCAAATATTTGTAATAAAAATATACAAAGGGAGCACTATATTCTTTGTATTCTGTGTTGTAATTGAAATCAATATATTTGAAAATGTAGATAACATCCAAAAATATTTAAATAAATGGTATTCTATTATTGCTTAACAGTGTGATTAATCGCAATTAATTTTTTTTAATCGCTTGACAGCCCTAATCATAAACAAAACTGGATTCCATGCAACAGGGAGCTTGTGTCTTTTTAGGTCAAGCAGCACAGCACAAAACTGACATCTCTGACATCATTACACAAAGTAAAACTATTTCCCTATGTTTATTCCCTCACCACCACTGTTCCTCACATGTTCTTATCAACTGCTGGAAATGGCCCACCTTGATTATCACTGCAAAAGGTTTCCACACCACCCCCCCCCCCCCCCCGGCTCTCCTGCTGGTAATAGCTCACCTTACCAGATCACTCTCTTTACAGTGTATATGGTAACACCCATTGTTTCATGATCTCTGTGTATATAAATCTCCCCACTGTATTTTCCACTGAATGTGTCCGATGAAGTGAGCTGTAGCTCACGAAAGTTTATGGTCTAATAAATTTGTTAGTCTCTAAGGTGCCACAAGTACTCCTTTTCTTTTTGCGGATACAGACTAACACAGCTGCTACTCTGAAACATCTCTGAGCAGGTTAGCAAGGAGAAGAGAGAACAGAAAAGGTGGGTGAAGAAAGCTTGTTTAAGTGAGTTGGGGAGTTCAGAGTACAGGGTTGATCAGTGAGTGGATTTAAATTTTTTTAATCCCATCCAACCTCCTCCAGGGGAAAAAATAGGCAAATGTGGCAAATGGGGTTTGGTTTTAACAACAGATAATCATAGAAATATTTGGATATTGCCTGTCACGGTGAGAGTAGTTACCATTAACCCAGTATATCCTCGGCCATCTGGAGCACCCTGAGAAAGATGATGTGCTCCACTGGATTTGAGGGGTATCCCCTGTTTCAGTGATGGAGACTTCCTTACATTGCTAGAAGAGAATTCCCCTTCCCCTTCCTGTATTTGTCTCAGGAGAGCCCTGTGTGCAATGTGCTCCTTACAAGTGGTTGAAAAAATTTAATCAGAGAGGGGTTTTTTTATGAAAAAATGGCTTTTCAAATTATATGAACGTTTTTGATTGAAACTTTCTGATTTTTCTACGGAAAGATTCTAACAACAAATAATTTCAGCTCTAATTGAGTGGAATCAAAACAAAAAAAACGTTTCTTTCCTTTAAAGGAAAAACAGAGAGAGAAGAGAGGAAAATAAAACTATATATATATATATATATATTTAAATAATTTCAATTCCATTTTGAAACAAAAATGTTTCAATTCAAATCACTTCTAAACAGAGTGTTTGTGTTCAATTGTTTTATTGAGACATCAGAAAAATCCAAACACAGAAATCAAACAAAATAAGAATTTTAATTTCTTGTGATTTTTGCAGAAAATAATTCCAGGTTTTCATTCAGCTCTAGTGCTGAGGCTGTGAGAATCACAATGAAAAGTGAGTCTATCCCAGTGCCTGAAACAGAAGAAGAATCTTCTAATATACTAAGGAAATTTTATTGGAGCAAGATTTACATTTAATATTTAGAGAGTAAACTCTTCACAGCAGGGTCTGTGTATTATTCTGTGTTTGTACAGTGCCTATCATGATAGGGCCCCATGCTTGATTGGCTTGATTGGTATCATAATAAATATGACGAATAATTATAAACAACAGCAAAATACATGGTTCTATTTATTTAGCTTATGTTGTGCTTGATATAATTGTTAATAACACTCTGGAGGTGAACTGGAAAAAATAACAACTGCTTTTTATTAAGAACTAAAATATATGAAGTTTAATAGAAACTACATGGGAAGGAGAGGTGAAGGAAGAATGTTGCGGTTCATTCTACAGTCAGGCTATGAAACCCAACCCTGTCCCCAGGCTTCAGAGCCCGAGTTCCAGCTTGAGCCCAAATGTCTACACTGCTATTTTTAGTTCCACAGTGCGAACCTGGACTCTGAGACTTGCTGCCACAGTGGGGCTTACTCCATGACACTTTGGATGCAGTGTTACTGGAATGCACAATACCAAAGGTCTTTCTGGTGCAATCCCAGTGAAATGCCCCTTCAATGCAATCCAAGTGTAATAGACCATTGTTGCCAAACTTCTCTGGTACAATCCAAAGGAATGAGCAATTGCCACAGAACTTCTTCTATTCCAGAGGAGCCATCATCCATTTAGAAGGGTCAGTGAATGGAGTGACAGGATTGGTTGGCTGTAGCTCTCAGGGCGGCATGAACCCTTCAAGAGGTGTTGCTGCTCTGTGATTAGAGCTAGGAAGGCATTGGCCCCTTCCCACCCATCTAGCTACTCCATCATGTATGCACACTGCGATCACATTCCTACATTGTAGGGGAGCAGCATTCTACAAATGCCATTCTCAAAGGATGAATGAGTCAACCCCCCAAGTTTCTGCTCTGACTAGCTCTGAGCACCTGAAAAGGACTAAGGGACTTAGCTTAAGGGCAAAGACACCACACATTCCTCTTTGCCAGGCAGAGAATGTCCCTGACCTTTACACCAATCCCCTCGTGGCATCTCATCTGATCCTTTTTAAAATCACCCAACTTGCTTGCCCCCTCAGGGAGATTCTTGGGTGACAAATTTGTTCTAAGTTTCAGCTTTAAAATTTTCAGACTTCTCTGTGCGTTTCAAGAGCATCCGGCTCTCCCCAGTGCCAATTCCCATGGGTCTGTGACACACCGAGAGACCCTTTGGAGCTAAAGGTCAAGTGACAAGTTCTAAAGAAACAATTTGGGGCAATTATATTTTATAATGTCTTGCTTCTTTCACTTCCTCATTTCTCCCTCTCCTCCTCCCCTCAATCTCTGTCCCTTGCCATCTTCCCATAGCAGGGGATACTGTTCCTTTAAGGAACTAACTAGGTCATTGTCAGGCTAAACATTCCCACTGTACTAAACAATCTGATATGATTGGTGGTGATGAGGTCAATTTCACATTGCTTTGTTCATGCAGCGAGCTTGTCAGAAGCGATCATTTCCAAGAGAGGAGGCAATAATCCCAGGCACAAATAGTTCCATTGGCTCGGCTCGAACACTGCAGCCTGCAGCCTCTTTTTGTCCAAAAATACAAGCTGCCCTAAGTTCTACAGGCATCAGCAGCAGGAGTAATGGACTTGGGTTAACACAGGTTTTCTATTCCCCTTTTCCTTTTCTCCAATGTATTCATTAGCATGGGCAATATCTGTGCCTCCCATGCAGGGTTATAAAACTACCATGAGCACCATCATCAGAGTAGCTGAGGGACCTCAACTCCAGCTGAGCCCAGTGTAAGCAAATAGAGCTCAGCACCTTGCAGAAGGCGCTCAGCACCTCTTTGAATTGGGCCCAATGGTACTAGTATGGTACTAGTAACTAGAACTTGTCTGATTATTAGTTGCAAATAATGTATTCATTTGATTTTCACCATTTCATTTGTTTGTTTTTCCTATTGCCCAATGAATAGTTCTGAATCAAAATATTTGGGTCAGTGGGTTTCGGTAACAGGCACAAGTGGGCCCCTCTATCTTCAGCCCCTTCTTCACCCACAAACCAGCAAGAGACCTCTACTTTGGTGCAATCACCCATGCTCTTTATTTACAGTACAAGTTCCCACCTCCTTGTACCTACAGACAGCATCAGGCTCACAGCCTCAGGGACTGCTAGGTTCTACTGCTAACTCCCTGGCTTCTCCCTTTCCTCTCCCTCTGGCTTCCTTCCTGCCAGTCTTTATGTAGTCCCGGGCTAAGAAGGCCGGCAGCTGTTCCGTTTTCCGCTTAGGTCTGGGCTTACTCAGCCAGCTCCAATTCTCCTTTCCTGCTTGGAGCTGGCGTGACAGAGGTCTGGCTCAGGGTTTCCTAGCCAGCACCCTGTCACACACTTCCCCACTTATGAACCACCAGGTTTGTCCTTCCTCAGTCTCTCCACCCCATCCAGTGGGGTTTGTCCAGGGAAGCCTCTCCGCCTCTTTCGGGCGATCACCGGTGTCATCTCCTGGAGGTTCCTTCATCCCCCACCTGGAAAAAGCACATTGGTTGGGGGTGGATGTCCCCATAGCTCTGCCGCCACCCACAGGTCCTCACTCCAATCGCACCCCTGCAGGCATCCCTTCTCCTTTATCCCCTTTTCTTTCAGTAGGGGGTCGAGACCAATCCCAACCTCCTGCTGGACACCCCGGGCCTCGGGTTCTCCCAAGCCACCAAGCAGGGTCCCTGTTTCTTCTCCTGGGAGCTGTATTGTGGGGAGCTCCAATTACCCCTTTTCTCCCTCTGGGGGCTTGGGCTGGCCAGCTCCCCCGCTCCTCCTTCCCCTCTGTCTACCCTCTCTTGGCTCTGTTGTCTATGGTTCTCATGTTCAGGGTTTTCTAGCCAGCACCCTGTCACAGTTTCACAAGCTATTCTAGAGAGGGTCTCCTTCAAATATTCCACATTTGGGATTCGGTCGGTGTGACTGGCCATTGAAGTCACATAGTTTAGTTTCTGTTTCCTGCTTGGCTGATGAGAATTTTATAAGCAGGAACAGTGCCTTGAGAGAAATCATTTGGGCCTTAAGTGTTCCAGAGAGAGGCTGGGGAGTGAGATACAAGGAATAGGCAGATCTCGGACATAAACCATTTCTCCTGTTTCTTTTATACAAGAAAGAACATTATAGTTGGCCTCATATGTGGATGCTGAACTTAAAAATAGCTGGGTCCATTCCTGCCTGAGGGATAGGGAAGGATATGACCCAAATGTATTTGCTATCTAATCAATTTTGCATTCAATTTACTCAACACATTACACTAAGTAATTGTGTGTATGGGTAGGCTGACTGGGTGAGCAATAGATTCCTGCTTGCACACACACATTCATTTGTGCACAAATAGCCACAACTGTGCAAATATCCCGCTCAAATACACATGCAAACAAAACCTGGTTTTCTCAGGAGAATGAATGGAGGTTTAGTGAATGTTTGTGGATAAGCCTTTCTGCTCTTCATGCAGTGCAATTAGTCAACTGAAGACGTTCCCATTGGATGGGTGTTCGATGAGTCATGTGGTGAGTCTCAGTCAAGGTCTTAGTGATAGGTGTCCATATGAAAAAAAACAACTGCAAATTGGCAGCCTCAGCAGAGATCTTAATTGCTTAATGGGTCATGGAGACTGAACTCCTGTCTTAGCCCTAGAGATGGTGTCTTCAAGTCAGGGTAGAGGCACACTGGCTGGCAGCAAAGTTGTTCCCTAGGAAAAAGCTTGCAAAGTTGTTCCCTGTGCTGAACCTGTGCTGTGGCTAGGATTTAAGTTAAATTCATCTCTTAGTTTGACTTCTGCAATCCCTAAAGCAGAATATGGCTCCTAGTCTCGAAGGGCCAAATCCTGACCCCACTTATGCCCATTGAAGTCAGCGGGCACTTCATTAAGATGAAAACTTGGCTAGAAACATTTGATCAGGTACCTTTCACAATCAGGATGCTCACTTTAGAAGAATTTGAATAACCAATAAGCGTTTGAATTTCTCAGCCAGAAGTTTGACAAACAGATTACTTATTAGGAGTTAGTTACAGAGCTCTGATGCCTAGATTTCAAAATCCAGGGGATGGGGAATGAGCGTTCCTCATGGTGCCTATTCAGATTTGCATCTAACTACCATCTTGGGCCCATAAAGCCCAATGTACCGACTGTCCAGGAATAGGACCTTCCTTACAGGACCCATGCAGTCCCTCATGCTTCTTCAGAGAGGGAGAGTTGAGGAAGGACGATTTTAATGGGTCAGGTAGTTCTGTCAATGGGGGCTTAAGGCTTTTTTACATGGTACTCATTTGAATTACTAATGTGATCTGTATTTAGATCTGCCACTGTATTTGCTTTTAGAGAGTAGGAATAGGTGCAATAAATACATTTTAAAAATAAACAATGTTTTAGAAAAGCATCCAAAGTTTGGTTGATCATCGCAATGCATCCAGTTCTTCCTGGTCTGGAAATCAGGTTGGGAATCATATGAGAATAAGCCTTCAGAATTTACAATATTCCCAGGCAGGGCCACCCAGAGGGAGTATTGGGGTGCGGGGAAGTTTGCCCTAGGACCCACAATCAGAGAGGGCCTCCAGACCCATGGAATTCGAGTGAGTGGCATCATGACCTCGCACTCGGGGTTGCAGTGCCATGTTGCAATGCCATTCATTCAAATTTGGGACAGCTGCCCCTCCGCACTCACAGCCAGTGCTGTGATCCCATGCACCAGGTTTCACTGCCCGCAACAGGGATGTGGCCCCAGCCACACTGGACAGGAGTTCCTGCTGTGGGGTGAGTGCAGGGTGGACTCACTCTCCAACCTCCCACCCCCTCAAGGCCTGAGTTTCAGGGTGTGGAAGGATGCGGGGAACAGCTTTGTGATAAATGAAGGTGGGGGTAGCTTCCTTTTGTGGACATACAGCCAGCCAGTTAGCTATAAAGTCCCTCTTGATAGCTGTTCTCTATTTGCTTTACCTGTAAGGGTTAACAGACTTTCCCAGGTAAAGGAAAAAGTGTCGGCACCTGACCAAAAGAGCCAATGGGGCGGCTAAAACTTTTTTAAAGGGGGGGAAAACTTCCCTTTGTTTGTGTGTGTGTGTCTCTCTGGGAAAGAGGGGACCAGAGGGCAGCAGGAATGCTGTGTAAGGCTTGAACCAGGTATAAAAATTCATCTTTCATACCTAAAATAAATAATTTGGATAGGGAATGTTTAGTTAGACGCTATCAGGTCTATTTCTTATTTTGGCTTGTGGATCTCCTCTGTGCTAACCCCAGATGCTTTTGTTTGCTTGTAACCTTTAAGCTGAACCCCCAAGAAAGCTATTTTGGGTGCTTAATTTTTGTAATTGTTTCTTTTAAGATCTAGCAAAAAGCCCAAGTTCCAGATGTATTTTTTCCCTTTTTGTTTTTAATAAAATTTACCTTTTTTTCAGAACAGGATTGGATTTTTGGTGTCCTAAGAGGTTTGTGCATATTGTTTGATTAGCTGATAGCTACAGCTAATTTCCTTTGTTTTCTTTTTCAGCTCTTTCCTGGGGGTGGGGAAGGGCTTGAGGGTACCCCACAGGAAGGAATTCCCAAGTGCTCCCTCCGGTATTCAAAGGGTGGTGGCAGCGTTTACCAAGCCACTGTCAGAGAGAAGCTGTGACTTTGGGAGTTTAATACAAGCCTGGAGTTGCAAGTATTAATTTTTAAAATCCTTGTGGGCCCCCGCCTTCTGCACTCGAGGGGCCAGAGTGGGGATTCAGCCTTGACAGGCTCATTTTCAGATTTTGCCCTTGGCTTCCAAAAACCTCTGTGCAGCCCTGTTTCCATAGTCCATCCAGGTTGCTGCCTCTGGTTAGTATTTTTGCTACCATCTAGGGGCGGGTTTAGCTTGAGCTCTGGGGCAAAATGTCAGGCTGGTTTCTTGATATGAATGGGATCGCTCTTAGCTGTACTCTTCCCTCCATTTGGGACATCACTGTCATTTCTAGAACTCCCTAGAGTGATGTGACCCAGAGAGATGCAGGATGGGGTACAAGCAGCAGGAGCAGAGGGAGTTAAAGGATCAATATCCTATATGAAACTGTCAGAGGTGATGAAAATAGAAAGGAAGAGAAACACCTGAACTCTGTGAGAGGGGAACAGAATAATTTCTAACAGGCCAGTGTTGCTTTTCAAAGTCACCTGCATCTGCGGTCTCTCTCTTCAGTGCTTGGGAGAGAGGTTTTTTTTTCAGTCAAGTGAGGAGCCCAGAGGTCTCCCTTTCTGGGTTTTGAGAGTGGACTGTGCTAGTGGGAACGGATGCATAATTGCCTCTGTAATCCATCCCTCACCTGCCCATGCTCTGTGAACTCAGCAGCAGTACTGGTGAGCACAGCCTGGTCGCAGCTCAGAGAGGAGAAACACACGGCTTCCTCTAGCAGCACTTACTAAACCAGCCCTCAGGAAAATTGCAGTGCAGTGAGCTGAACATTTCACAGCAGTTAGAAAGTTTGTATTTCAGAAATACACCGTACAGAGAGAGAGTTTTATACCACATTGGCAAATGCAAAAATCTACAGCTAACCTATATAATTTTAGCCTATGGCAGATCAAAGCATGTTATTTCTAAGGCATACAGGTAGCAATTTGAAGTCAGTGAACACATCGGTTTAGCCATTGCCCCTTCCTTGCAACCCACAATATTCCCATAATATCCCCAACAGACCTGCCATTATAATAAACATACTATGTTCTCCAGCCCTGCACCTGCAGTTAAACAGGGACATCTAGCAAGTGTTGGTGAAAGGCCTAATAAAGACCCAAACAGAATGTTCCCCCAAGAAATGAAAGCGGCATGCTACGCACTAGATGACATCTACTGGCTACACCCCATCAATTATTTCATAGCTGCTGTGATGCTGCCAGATTATTTTCACAGTAAAGTGGCACTTTTGCCGAAGGCTGGCCATAAACCAAAGGTGCCCCAGACGAGGAGTATCTTCGCGCCCCCCCGCCCTGTTTGTTAACCTTTTGAATACCTTATTTTTTATTTCATTTGTATTGAAAAAGACAGTATTAGGGAGAGCAAAAGTTCATGTTCTGCAGTCTTAGAAAGTCAGCAAACATTACGTGTTAAGCATGGCAAAAGAAGTATATTTGATATTGTTGTGTAGATGGGGGGTTGATAGATATCTCTGGCGATCTCATTAACTTTGTCCTTTATTAGTAGCTACTTACACTCTTCAAGTCTTAAAACACAGGTACACTTTCACAATTACACAATGAAACAAGATTCACAACATCGTAGCTGGGCTCTCACTTCACTTCACTTCACTTCATTTTTATATCACACCGACTGACTGGCAACACCCCGCTCCTTATATACCCACGAGGGCGTGGCTGACAACATTCCAGAAGGTTCGAGGAAAATGTAGTTCTCAGAAAGTCTGGAAGATTCTACAAAGGTCCAGAACATTCTAGGAGGTTAGAGAAAAATGATTCCACATATAGAATGCCTGAATCATTTTACTTCAAATGTTCTATGTTCCGTTTTGTTGCTAACAACAAAAACAGCTCCCTGAGCGCAGCACCCACCAAGCCTGACATCCCAGGCAGTTGCCTGGGTCATCTGCCCCTAAATCCAGCCTTGATTTTGCCCACACCATTTTGCAGTCCAAAGGAGTTAAACCCTGCTCCTGACCATAGAAATGGACTTCAGAATCCCCTGAATAGGATGCTGTCCCTTTTCTTTCTTACTTCTGAGAGCCAATAGCAACAGTCCAATAATACAAGGGGGGCAGCAGCATCCCCAGACGAGACATTGTCAACATGCTTTGGTACATTTTAATGCCAATCATTCCTTAACTAAACGTGGAATTCTTTCCACATCCTATGTATTGGATTTAAGAGGAGAGGTAGCAACCCCACCCTCAAGCGTGCCTGGCCAGGTTTCTCCAACGGGTAGGTCAATTAAGATCAGTTAGCAAAGGTGACCCTTTTTGGTGCTGCAAGTCTCAGAGCTGTGCCTGCTGTAGGCACACTGCACCATTGTATACTGAGATTTGCATCACTGCAGTGGACCTTGGCTTGAAATGAATGCAGCACATCTATATTAGGGATTGGTAGCGGTGCTAAAAAACCCAGTGTGCCAAGAAACTTCAGCCTCAGGGTAGAAGTGCTATCTTCAAAGGGAACGGTGGTGCATGGATCACAATCTTCAGAATCTTGGAAACTTAAAACTGAAACCAATTCCCCAATAAATTGGTGATTTTTTCCTCCATCTAAACTACTGTTTTACTGCTTCTATTTGTGAAATAGGGGACATACTTTTATAGGCTGATGTTACTAGGTTCCAGTGCACCACTGTAGTAAAATCCTTGTGCTTGCTCATTGCTCTGTGTGAATTCTCTTTTCCTGTTGCTCTTTAGTGTTCTGATACAGCTGAGTTGCTGCTAGATATTCAGAACCGTGAAGGGTGATAAACAAAAGCAAGATAGGACACAGCACCAGGAGGACCTGAGCTAATGGAATTTTTAAGGTACTTAATTTGGGGGCTTGTCAACCTTGACAGCATCCCTTTAATAAATGATGCGTTGCAGTTCCTGTTTAGCTCACTAAGTGGTGTGTGTCTGTGCTCTGTAGGAGGACGTAAAGCTGGTGGATTTCTGCCTGGAGTGAATACAATAGGAATTGTATTGAGTGACTAGTGGTTCAACTGAGGCTGGGAGTCAGGACTCCTGGGTTCTATTGCTGACTCTGCCACTGACTCACTGTATCACTCTGGAAAACTCACTTAAAGTCACTGCATCAGTTTCCCCAACTGTCAAAGGGGGATAATGCATTAAGTACCTCATGGGGGGTTGGGGGGGGGCTAAGAGCCTTGATTAAATACCTGTTTGTGAAGCCCTTGTTGATGCTTTTTTTAGAAGTGCAAAGAAGTGGCAGAGGGGTCAATAATGGCTGCACCAAAGTAGAGCAGAACTAGAGTTAATCCACTGCCATTTGATTTGATTTTGCTCAAACCCCACAGATTAGTTCATGCCCCACTAACCTGAATGTGCCTTGCCCAACAGCCACAAGATTCAAGGCTTGCATTGCTGCAAAGCCAGTTACCTACAGCCCGACCCAAAGATCCTCCTTTGGGAGAGGGTATTATTCCTCCTCCCTTTTCATTTAAAAACTTCCTTTTTCTTTTTGTGTGGAGGAGTGATAGTGCCCAACAGTAACTGATTGGTCTGCACAATCTCAATACACACACATGCACGCGTACACACACACCCGGAGGCTGGTGTACTGATCAGCCAGTCTCTGACTGAGAGAGAGAGCTGTATGCACCACCTTTCACATGTTTAAAAGGAATTCTAACCTCCCTTGCTGCTATGGCCTATATCTATGGAAAAGGGGCACCAGCAACAAGTGCTTCCCCTGAATCAAGTGCAGGCTTCGACATCATACTCCCTCCCATCTTCACTCCATGTGGGGACAGGGACAAAACAGGCGAAAGAGGGTGGGTGTCTCCTAGGTTAATGCTTTTATCTCTACAAAGACCTAGGTTCAAATCCTAAATAGGTCCTAAGCGAAAAGAAGGTTCTCTCTAATGAACATTAGACCAGGCCACAAAATGTTCAAGCAGTTTAGAACAGATGGCAGATTGTGCTCAGGAAAAGTATAGGGCTGAAATAGCAGGACAGGCTCAGTCCTGTGGGGTACAGGACTGGGGTATGGTTAGTCAGCAGCAAGGTGGATTACCAGACCTGCACTGGGGAGCTTATGAATGGTCTAGCAGGGTAAGATCGAGGGCAATGGCAGAGCTCTGGCTGTGGGTAGCAGGTCAGGACTGGCCCAGCAACAGCTGTTGCAGGTCAGGAGTGAGGTGCATTGACAGAGCAGTGTGGAAATATACCCAGGATCTGCTTTCATTGTGTCTGCTTCCAGCCAGTGCTACTGGCCCCTCGCTTTCACAAAAATGTAAGTAGTAGAGATTTAGGCAATTAAAATCACTACAACAAAGGTATCTTCCGGGTGGTCACATACGGGCAGATCTGGAACATCTCCTGAAGAATTATTCTAATTACAACATCCCTCCCCCTTCCCCCCCAGCAGGCCCTTGAGTGTGTGTCTGATTGCAACGCATGCCTATGGCACTTCTAGTCATAATCAAAAGCAGATCTCCATCATCGGCTGACAGAAGCTGAGAGATAACATGGATCATGATACCAAACCCAAGTGAACACATTAAATGATAAAAGGCAGCTCCAAGAAGGGAGACACCTGTCTCCTAACATCGCCTCGCCAGATGAAAACTTACTGGGAGGTGACATATCAATTTATGCATAGATTCAATAGTTACAACTAAGACAGAACAAGCCCACTCGGGATGCCGATTAACAAAGTGATGGTACCGCACCATGTCTGGGGAGATGAGATCTCAGACCTATTTAGGTTATACATGAATTGCAGGACTGAAATGGGGTGGAAAGCTCTAGATCAGAGCTGAGGAGTCTGGGTAGAGCTGTGTGGAAAGCCCAGGATTGAGGCGCATTGGTATAGCTGGGTGGAGAGCCCCATGCGTGGGATAGCTTGGGGGTGCTATTGGTCAGGATTGAAATGCGTGGACAGAGCTGTGTGTCAGGAGCTCAAGGACTAGACTTGCTATAGGGCAGTGGGAAGATAAGTTAATATTTGCTGGCTCTTACACAGTAAACCCTAGAGAATTCCCACTGGAGAGCCTGTTTGGGATACTTATGTCCTGTAACATAAAGCAAAACTAGTTCTCAAACCTCCAGTTTCCGTATGATTTCTGTGACAAGTGGTGCTTCCCTCCTTCATTGATTTGAGGGATTTTTTCCATACACATGCTTTTAAATAGGCTCTTTGGCCTTTATTAGATTGAGAGTGATGGAGTAGGGGGGAAGAGGAGGAGGAAGAAGCAAGAAACAACCCAGAGGGGAAAAAAACCCAAGTGGATATTCTCATAATTCCATGAATCCACCTGCACTCCAGCTGGCCACAGTGCCTGTCACGTGGCACTGAGCTTGCACAAGGATGGGCTGCAGGAAGCCACATAGCCACCTCTGCAGTCTGCATGGTCTCCCCACCCCTTTTTCTTGGTATTCTTTCCATACGTGTCACACAGCGGAGGAAGCACCTCATTCAGTGAGCCAACTGATGGGCAGTGAGCAAACAGATAAAGAGAAGGACTAGGATCTTTTAGAAGGGAAATTATTAAAACAACATCTCAGGGCGTATATGCACGAGAAATGCAAACAAGATATTTGGCTCCATGAGCAGAAGGATGAAGATAGACCTAAACTAAGTGATACTGGGACTCTAAAGCATTTATTAGACCCCACTTGGGAACCCATGTACTAAGCCTTATCCCACATAGAGGTGATCATTGCCCTAGAGAGGACAAACAGAGGAATCTAAGCTCCAGGGAAATGTAAAAGTAGTTAAATTCATTGTCATTAGAAAAGAAGAGGGTGACAGAGCCAGGGGATTCACATAGAAAAAGGGGATGTGGAAAGGTGTTGGAAATGCATTTGTCACAAAGGGGGCAGGAGGTGTCGGCAGGAGAAGAGGGGTTAGAAACTAGGTTCCATCATCTCAAAATGAGGAAAATGGAGAATTCAGGCAGAACTACTAACTGCACAGGAGGGTGAAGACAGGGAATGAGTCATTGGAGAAGGAAAGTGAAGCAAAGGGTAGAAGTGAGTGCAAGAGATCCCTGGGTTTGTTTCAAGGGAGGAACTGATCTGGTGTAGGGCAGGAAGATAGGATCATGCAGAAACAGGACCTGTACAATGAGCTAGATGGGATTTGTGCTTTCAAGTTTGGACCCACTAGACCTTGATGTCCCTAAAATGTCTCATGTTCTTGTATCATTGTCGTTGGAGCTGCCCTAAACAGAAGTGGCCAGCTGAGCTGAGCACTGAATTATGCTCTCTGGAGCTTTATAGCCAACAAAATTAATTTTACAAAAATCTCTTGTACAGTCTGTGATGTCTCATGTTTGGCTGAGATGTTAGATAGTCTCCAGCCACCCTTCCCCACATCCACACAGCTGGGTATAAATAATTAGAAAAACACTAGGAGATTAGAATTCTCTCCAGCCAAACTGGGATTGAGGGGTCACGGACTGGAGAAACTACAGGTGTACAACTTGGAATGAGACAGAGAGAAAGCAAATGGAGCAGGAAATCCAGCCAGGGGGAAATGACTGAAACACACATTCACCTTGACTTTGAAGGGAGCAAGTTGCTTCAGTGGCCTAATGGGATAGGAATAGTGACTTGCTTGGCCAGCTCAGAAGGTGACCTACCATTCAGCTTTTTTTCTGTTCAGCAACCCTGTAACTTAGGGCATAGGTGCTGGAACTGGGGGTGCTGCCAGAGCCCCTGGCCTGAAGTGGTTTCCATCATATACAGCAGTGGTGGGCAACCTGTGGCTCACAGGCCACACATGCTCTGTCAGGGTAATCCGCTGGCGGGCCACGAGACAGTTTATTTACATTGACCATCTGCAGGCACAGTGGCCTGCAGCTCCCAGTGGCTGCGGTTCACCGTTCCTGGCCAATGGGAGCTGCGGGAAGCCGCAGCCAGCATGTCCCTGTGGCCCATGCCTCTTCCCGCAGCTCCCATCGGCCAGGAACAAACCGTGGCCACTAGGAGCTGTGGGTGGCCTTGCCTGAAGACGGTCAATGTAAACAAACTGTCTCATGGCCCACCAGCAGATTACCCTGACTGGCCGCATGTGGCCCATGGGCCGCTGGTTGCCCACTACTGATATACAGTGTTTAAAGTTTAGTTCGATGGCTCTCAGCACCTCCACTATACAAATTGTTCCAGCACCCCTGAACTTTGAGTATGTCTGTACAGCCTGTGGCAGTTAATCTCCCAGCCCAGGTCAACGGACTTGGGCTCGCAGGATTCGCACTGCCATGTTAAAAATAGCTGTGCAAACAACACTTTGAAGTTGCAGTTTAGGCTGGAGCTTGGGCTCTGAATCCCACCCCCTCCTCTAGGCTTCAGAGCCCAAGCTCCCACCCGAGCTGCAACATCTACACAGCTACTTTTAGCACGGTAGTGTGAGCCCTGCAAACTCAAGTCTGTCAGACAGGCTGGGAGGCCCACTGCCCTGGGCTGTGTAGATGTGAAGTCCTTTCTTTAGTCACAGAACAGGTGCGTACTGGGTAGCAACAATGCCCACTGCAGTGAAAGCCTTTGCACAGCAGGGTAATAACCCTGCAAAGGCGGGAGAGTTGGTCTCATAGTGAAAACCCAATTCGTCATATTTTGACAAATACAAGTTCTGAGTTGTTTCCTACTGCTCACGGACTGTTAATGGGTAGTTGTGAGGATTTGTACAACCACAGAGTACTTGTGGGAAAGTCTGTGAATCCAAGAAGTTTCAGGCATGATCCAAAAATTCCTATAAGAGAACGTACATTTTGCGAGGTGGAACAGGGAAGGATTGTTTGTTATGCTGACCATATTAAATGTCTGCTTATAAGGTTTCATTCATCCAGTGAAGGAGCGATAGACAATGCCATGTGAATGAGGTGATCCACCACATGATGCAAATAGCAAATAGTCCAAGCAAACAGTTCCCAAACAATCCATAACCCTAATAATTATGTAGTTAAACTACTTGGCGAACATGTTGAAATAACAATGACCGAGAAGAAAATCAAAGTCGGTTCGTGTTACAGCATCGTGCTAGTCCAGCTGTGCCCCAGTCACAGTGACATCCAGCTGCAAGGCCTGGCATGGTCTCTCTGCTTTTCACCAGCCTCCATGCAAACACAATTAATTTGGTCTGTCTTCATTCTTACAAACTTTTACAAAAGGCTCTATGGAGCTAAATAATGCAAGTGACAACATTAATAATAAATGAGAGCTGAGGATGGGTGAAAACAAGAGGAAGAGGCAAAGGAGATTTGAAAACGAAATAGAGCTGCTGACCCAGAAAGGTGCAGACAAGCCATTCCAGAAGTTGCAGAGGAGAAGGCTCTCTCACCAAGAGTGATCAGATGGAGAGGATTGCTCGATAGTTGTGGGGAAATGAGGGCAGGAAGGGAAAACAGAGGTAGGCCCACAGGTTCGATGAGATCAGCTGCAGCAAGTCTGTGCAAATTGTGAAACCCAAGGCATCAGTGAAAGTTTGAATTCCCTGTATTTTCCCGTAGGACAAATGCAGTCAGATACAGGAAGTGAGAGCTTCCCTATCCTGGGCAAAGAATGATTACCACACTTCGATGTCTGGACTCCACACTCTGTAAGGGCTAGAGAGAGTTCTCCTCCCACCATTGCAGTTTCCTATGCAAAGAGATGCCAATCTGACAAGTCTCTTGTGGGCTGAGCTGAGACCATCAAACTCATTTCATGTAAGACTTCAAGCTGGACTTGAGCCCTGACTTGCAGGTCCCCATTCAGAATAGAATTTGGTTAATAGAGTGCTCTTCATGCTTGAGGTATCTTCATAGCCACAAGTCAGAACCTGGCAAGGCAGAGTCTAACTGTGGGGGCAAAGAGTCAGTGGCAGCCATTGAGTGCTCAGCCATAGTTCACACAGGGACTTGGACATCAGACACTGTTTGACTGAGATCCCTGGAGGACAACAGGATTATCTCTCACGCTGTACAAAAAGTGCCCTACAGATCTTTAACTGGTCCCTGGGCAGCCCTACCGAGGTGCTCCAAAAGGCTCTCAGCTAGGCATCTCTGCGAAATGCTACCCTATATTGTCAGCATTGGAAAGCAACCCTGGCTCCAGGCAGGGACTTGAATTCATGGCTTTTTGCCCAGAGACCAGGATGCTGCCTGTTGACCCAGACACAGTGCTTTATGGGGAATCAAATGCTGCGGATGACTGAGGAATGCAACTGCCAGACTGCAACACTCTAACAGTACTGTGGGCTCTGTTTTCTGTGCACTGACCTGCCCCTTCAATGTCTGTGCTGGGAAGAGATCATTTGAGCATGCAGTGAATCTATGCTCCCAAGATACTCTGTGCTTCTGGCTCCAAGCCAGTCTAGTCACTGACCTGGAGAGAAAGGTGAAGGCGCAGCTTCCCTGGAACAGACATACTAAACATCTGATTATTGAAAGAAAACCAAAACCAAACCCCCTCATTACCAGTTGCCTCCAGCTTCCAATTAGGCATTTGCAAATGCTGAGGGCCAGCATGGCTTAATTATCATTTCGCTTATTCCTTTTGTCGCAGGCTTCAAAACAACACATTATGTATCTACAGGCTTTTCTCTGTTTCTTTTTTCTTTAGCAGACTCACCATCGAGATGTTTTGTTAGCATTTTTAAAGCATGTTTGCTTCACCTGCTGGAGTGTAGACTAGACCTTTGGAAACTTGAACCCAAAATTTCTTGTCTCACAGGAATGTTTTTTCTCTATTAGGTATGTACATGTTGGTTTGTTATTGTGCGGTCACTCTTGAGGCATTGGGCTGTAGTTATTGGTTTGTTATTGTAGAGCTGATTGGCTTGTTATTCATATGCCCTGGGCTGTGTTCATTGGTTTGTTATTACTGGGTCGCTCGTATGTACTGGGCTTCACACACTGGTGTGTTATTGTGAGGTTGTCGATGAGTTTTGAGGCAGACATGCAGGTCTGTTATTCTAGAGCTGGGCCTGGTGATCATGCCTTTCCTCTCTAAGTGGTTCATTTAAAATCCATCCACGCACAGGCATCGACTTTCTCATGTGTTGCTCGACCCCCAGCTCTGCCCCAGCCCCTGTCCCCACTCCACTCCTTCCCTCAAGTCTCCACCCCCACCCCGCCCCATTCTGCCCCCTCCCCCATGCGCGTCGCAGCCTCGCTCTTTCCCCCTCCCCCCAGAGCCTCCTGCACACTGCAAAACAGCTGATTGCGGTGGGCAAGAGGCACAGGGAGGGAGGGGGAGGTGCTGATCGGCGGGGCCCACCGGCGGCAGGAGGTGCTGGGGTTGGAAGGTGGGGGCTTATAGGGGGGCTGCCGATGGGTGCTCAGCACCCACCATTTCCCCCCCCAAGGGTGCTCCAGCCCCAGAGCACCCACGGAATCGATGCCTATGAATCCACAGCTTATAGTGACTAGCAGTTGATGACTGTTCAGTGGCCCCTATGCAAGATAAGGTGGCTGTGTCAGTCAGTTCCTAGCAGGATGCGTGTCCACATCCCAAAGCCACCATCACAGCTGGCACTAACTGTGCCTCTCAGTGGGCCTCTCAACAAGGAGGCCAAGGTCTAACTGCTCTGTGGAGAACAGACTGCTCTCCCAGACCTAGGAGTTCTCCCCTCAGGGCAGGTAAGAAGGCACATTGGTGGGAGAAGCTTACACTGCATTTCCTGTACTGTGACTATCTAGAGACCTTTGGCCTGACCCGCATTTTCCCTAATGCCCCCTTAGGCCTCAAAGTGGGCAAAAACAGCCCCCTGAGAATATTCCCAGAGCAAGGAGGCTCTGTGGCCGGTGTAGAATGAGCGTGAGGATTTAACATGGCTCTCCTCCCAGCCTCACTGTAGGGTATCTCAGAGACATGGCTGGAGCATTATGGGCATTCTCTGCTTCTAGAGGCCCCACGAAAAAGACCGTAAGTTAGAGCAGTCTGTAAGTTAGAGCAGTCCTGAGGCAGGTAGCATTTTGGAGAATACTACCCCTCTCTGTTCCTACCCAAATGCAGAAAGGAAACAAGTGACAGTTGGGCCCTTTCAGTCTCCAGGACTGCCAATTGGCAGCTTTCACCAGCACTAAATATACATTAAACAAACCCATGCATATATTCACAAATAGATTTACCTAGGTGCAGAATGTCTTTTATCAGACCAATAACAAAATCTATGGGAAAGAGCAACATTTAATCTCCCAGGCGCAGAGGGTCAGAGCAGTGGAGAAAGCAAAACTTCACCCAACCCTGACAATTACTCCAGGTTTTATCATTCCAAAAGAAAAACAGAGGCTATACGTAAAGGAGATTTTCATCTTAATAGCTGCATTTCAGCTTAGTTTTAATTATCGTTTTATGAATGGGTGCATTAGAGTATATTTAAATATAAACGTAACCATGCTGTTAATGAGGCAGGATTGTTATAGGCCACGTCTGGCTATATATTACATTAGTATGTACATATTCTCAGACACCACATTTAAAAATTAGCTTTTTCAAGCATAAAATTATAATTGGTTTGTCTAATAAAAGGATAAATAAATATCTATTTAATACTTCATTACTGTCCAAGGCAGGAGGCTTTTCTCCATTCCTTCTTTGGGGTTTTATGGTGGAAAAGCTAATTAGTTTTAATTGGGTGGCTCCAAGGTGAATGAGGCAGCCTCAGAAATAGTGTTGGCTGGGAATAGGGTATCTGTGCTTTTCCCTGGCTGTACACCCTTCCTAGGTCTTTACAAAGGAGTTAGCAGGGAAGGCAAGAAAGCTGGGCCCAGCCAGTTGCTTTCCCTTCCTGGGAGAGTGTCTTGGGGAAAGAGAAAGTTTGCCATGTCTGCAAAATGAACTTTCGCCATATCCTCCCCTCACACACACAATGTGGGAACAAAAACTCATCTTTATTTTCCAAACCGGCAGTAATGGGGATGTTATGCCAGGGAGATTTGCTTTTGCACTCATCACAGTGTGACTGTGCAGCCTGGGGGAAGCCACTTCCTACTGTCTGCACCTCGGTTTTTCTATCAGTAGAAATGGGGACAGCGATCCTGACCCACCCCTGTTCTTTATGTTATTAGAGTCATAATGTATTTACACCAGGATCTCAGGAACTGGGATACAACAGTATCTATTCTGGCTACAAGAGGGAATTCAAGGCCTTTTCTATTTCCTGAGCGAGCTTATGTGCACGAAATGTTATTGTTTTTTCCACTCTTCTGCAAATTAAAAAAGACATTTTTGTTCACACTTCCTGCTTGCTACTTACTCACATCTGCTACTAAACTGTGCAGCCCAAAGGCCAATGTTGAAGGGGCAGTACCCCTATTTCCACCTTCTCTCATCACTGCAGCAGACTTTCCCTCTGTATGAAGGAGCAGGTTGCAGATTGCTAAAGAGGACATTAACATTGGTCCTAGAGCTGACCAAATGGGGATGCCGGAGATTCCCTTTTTGCCTCCTACAGCGTTTCTGGCCCAGGGCAGGGATTGTTCACACACATAATGAAAAGTCCACCTGAGCCAATATTACTTTCTGTGCAGAACTGTGTAGCGCAGCCCTATGGCTGACACTGGAACCCTTCTGTTTCCTTTGCTCCTTTCTCCCTCTGCGAAACTCCCTCCTGGCAGTGTGGAGATGCAGAAAGACCTATCAAAGAGGCAGAGATACAGTGTGTGTGTGTGTATATATATAATTTCCTTAGTATGTGCTGTTTTTCAGGAGCATGAGCTGCCAGCAAAATCTCCTTTTTATAAGAAAGGAAGAAAGATGGAATTTTAATAATTGCACAGCAGCCCCTAATAATGAAATCCTGGCTGGTGCGAGCGTGCCTGTGTGATGAGGGTGGCAAAGGGGAAAGAATCATTAGCATGGAAGACGTTGTTTAGGTTTTGCTTATCAGTTGTGCTTGTTGAGCTCATTCCAGGGATGGAAGAAACTCCAACAGACAGCATGGAAAATTAATTTTTAATGGCTTTTATTAGCGCTTAAGCCATTCTCAGAGGACAAAATAATCCCCGTTTAGATGGAATGGCCAGAGTCTTGGAGGACTTTCAGAAGGCTGCAAGCCCAGGTCCATTCCTCTTTGCAGTCACTCAGGGATTCATCTTCCCCAACTGCTAACTGCTCCGCAAGCCAAAGCTACTGAAACACACACTCCTCCCTCCTTTATGCAGTGCTGCAAACCTACAGGGCTTGATTCACCACTGCCTTGCATCGCATCCTGTTGTTCAGCCATTCCAAGTCAGTGCACACTGCTACCACCAGTGTAAATGAATGGAGCATCCCAATGTGATTGCATTTTACACCCACTGTGCACAAAGGTAAATGACGTGTGTTAATGGAGAAGCAGGATCACAGTATTAAATGCACCCACAGTAAAAGGGGGTGCAATGCTCTTGGGGTCTGTTTTCTACCCAGAATGAATCTGGCCCCTGGTCTCAAAAATGAGTGCTGGGTCACTTATCACTTTTCTCCCAGACTGAATTTTCTGGGATTTTAAGAAAGGCTTAAATGTGAATTTTAAGTCAATTGAATACCACTCCAGCCCCAAACAGTAGCACCAACAGTACCCCGGCAGCAGCAGATCCAGCTAGTGCAGCCACATTCCTGGAGGGAAGCCCAGCACCAGAACATTTTGTACGGGTGGTGTGGGGAATTGGCCATTAGTGAGGTAGCTTTGGAGCAACCAGTGATATCAGTGGGCAGAGGGCTTCTGGGGAACCAGAGAGGTTCAGGTGGATCCGATGAAATCTTCTCAGCTCAACTCCCAAGTGCCAGAGCATAAGTTCTTCTGTGCCCCCAGTAGCTTGCCTTTGAATGTAGCACTTGTGACAGCGAGGGACTGACAGCACTGTCATGGGACGGTGGGGGTGGGGGATAATGGGTGCTTTCTCTAAAAGAGGCATACGCAGGGGACGTGGCTCACCTCAGTCACTACCCTCCCATAACTTGCGGGTGACAGTCCTGATATGCCCACACCCTCTTACGCCGGCTCACTGGAAGAGCAAGAGTCCTCCAGCATTGCAAGGCAGTGTCACAGTTAGGCGGAGGTACAATGACCAACCAGCCTGAACCTTCAGCTCAGTTCAAGGTCACAACCTGGCCCTCTGAGTGAGGAAATAGGTAGATAATAGGGGTTGTTTTTCATTTCCTCTGCAGCTGCATCGATCCTGGGTTGCAGCTGAAGTGCTGCCCCCCTCTGGGAAAGGCTGACCATATGATATTTCCACCCTGGTCACAAATGGACCAGTGTAAAAGAATGAATCTCACGTCTACCCAGAGCTGATCCCAGACTCCCAAAGGAAGCTGCCTGATACGCTGGGATGATCCACTTTAGGTTGCTGAGTCTCCTGGAGGAACCTAGGGAAATGATGTCCCCTGGCCTCCTGTCAGACAAGGGGGGAAGTGTCTCTGGGGGAAGATTTGGAAACTAAGATAGTTTGGTCTGAAGACTGTTAGCTGGGAACACATGCTTGCTGCAACCACAGGGCCCTCCATGGATGTGACATACCCAAATGAGAAGTCACTAAAAGTAGTTTACTGATGCCCTTGAATGGATCATCTGTGGGGATGAAACCTGGGGCATCACAAGCCAAAGATCAGCTCCATTAGCTCAGAGGCAGTGACAGACTGTATGAAACTTCTATGTATGGTTGTGGTTTTTAGATGCTGCTTGTAATTATTAGAACTAGGAGCACTGGCTGTTGGGAGTCTGAAAGGACAGGAAACAGGAAGGTGGGGGGGGGAAGTTGAGGAGGCGGAGTGAGAGCCACCGAGGGTACATCAGCAGCTTGGTAAAGAGGTTTTCACTTTAAAAAATAAAGTCCAGTTGAAGTTTTTTAGTACCTTGCCTGGTTGCTACAACATTTTGGCGATGAGGATGGATCTTCTGCTTCTGAACCCACCTGCACCCTTTCTGCAAAGTCCAGTTGCTACAACAATGGTCTCGCCACATGGGGGACAAAGAAGGGTCATAGTAATAAGGGATTTAGGTGAGGAATGCGCCCTTTTTAACCCTTAAGACCTCTGTTCCCTGGTGGGAGATGCACCTGGAACTGCTCTGGTGAGAAGGAAGTGGATATGCATCCCTGGCTGGTGGTTTGTGTGCATCTCAAGCTGAGGGACTAGAGGGAAACCAGATCCCCTGACTAATACTGTGGTCAAGGGTGGGAACCAGGGCCCAACCAGCAGTCTCATGAGAGATGTGAAATCAAAGATGCCAAACACACTCCTGTGTAGACACCCAGGGCCAAATTCACAGGCGGTGTATACAGTGGTGCAAAGGAGAATCAGGAAACTGGTATAATATACACCTTCTTCCAGACTCTCTGAGGAAAAATCTGTCTTTTCTTACACTGGTGAAACCCCAGTGACATAGTCCTGTACTGTGTGAGAGCTTCTATGCTAGCTTATACTCTGTAGATCCACTTAGCAATGTGTAACTTACAGCCCTTTTCATTTCACCTCAGAACTTAGCTCTTCCTGCTTAACATGTTTTGCTGTTAAAGATCTTTCCAGTGACACAGTACTGACAGACTGACAGACAGACTGTGCCATGAAATTACTGCCATATGTACTTGCCCTCAGCAGCCCCTATCCCTGGGGCAGGCGTGGGGGGGACTAAATGGGGAGGGTAGCCCTTTCCCTCTGTCAAACAATTCCAGCCAACTAATTATTTCAAACAGGGGCTGTTCTGCATCAGATTTGGTGGTTGAGAAACAAATCCCACCAGTGTTTCTCCATTAATCAGACTGTTAATAGTCTTTTAATAAGGAAAGAAAACAAATATGTCAAGACAGAAAAATGGGAAGGATTCAAAGGAAAGCAGGATAAGCCGTGAATGAATGGTCTGTGGCCCTGCTAAAAATATGCAGGTTTGCCTTAGGCACGTCCCTCATTTGAGCTAATCTTACTAATGCTATCTGGTTTCATGCTTATAATGGCATCCTTGTCAATGTCTGTCACTGGCAGACTAGACTGTGTAGGACTTAGCGTGTGTGTGTGTCTCTCTCTCTCCCCTTTCCAAGCTGTGTTCAGTATTGCAACCAGTTACATAAGTATATAGGATCTCACATCTTAAATGATCCCAATACACTTCACAGACTACTCTGTGTATATATGTGTATTAGAGGTGGCACAGATAGAAATGTCTATAGTTAAGGTTGCCAGATAGTTTCCATTATAAAACCCTGTTTTCAGTTGCTTATACTTTTGCCCAACTTTAGCTGTTCAGGTGGAAATTTGACATACTGGGCATCTGCCTCAGGCTGAATTTTTTATTTATTTAAGTTAGGGCTATCAAAAGATTTAAAAAGTTAATCATGATTAAAAAATTTATCGCGATTAATCGCACTGTTAAACAAAAATAGAATACCACTTAAATATTTTGGATGGTTTCTACATTTTCAAATATACTGATTTCAATTACAACACAGTATACAAAGTGTGCAGTGCTCACTTTATATTTATTTTTGATTACAAGTACTTGCACTGTAAAAAAACAAAAAAAATAGTATTTTTCAATTCACCCAATACAAGTACTGTAGTGCAATCTCTTTATCATGAAAGTTGAACTTACAAATGTAGAATTATGTACAAAAAGCTGCATTAAAAATAAAACAATGTAAAATTTTAGAGCCTGCAATTCCATTCAGTCCTACTTCTTGTTCAGGCCAATTGCTCACACAAACAAGTTTGTTTACATTTGCAGGAGATAATGCTGCCCGCTTCTTGTTTACAATGTCACCTGAAAGTGAGAACAGGTGTTCGCATGGCACTGTTGTAGCCAGCGTTGCAAGATATTTATGTGCCAGATGCACTAAAGATTCATATGTCCCTTGATGCTTCAACCACCATTCCAGAAGACATGCGTCCATGCTGATGATAACATGCTGCTTGATAACAGTCCATAGCAATGCAGACCAACACATGTTCATTTTCATTATCTGAATCAGATGCCACCATTAGAAGGTTGATTTTCTTTTTTGATGGTTCAGGTTCTGTAGTTTCCACATTGGAGTGTTGCTCTTTTAAGACTTCTGAAAGCATGCTCCACACCTCATCCTGCTCAAATTTTGGAAGGAATTTCAGATTCTTAAAACTTGGGTCGAGTGCTGTAGCTATCTTTAGAAATCTCACATTGGTACCAGTGATGAGCTGCCAAAATCTTAACAACGGGTTCCCTCCTCACCCCATGAGGGGGTCATTGCCCACCCCTGGGACCCCTGCCCCATCCAACCCCCCCCCCGTTCTTTGACATCCCCCCCAGGATCCCTGCCCCCATCCACACCCCTCCCCTGTCCCCTGACTGCCCCCAGAACCAGGCAGGAGGGTCTCGTGGGCCACCGTAGTGGGTGCCCACCCCATCCCTAAGAGCCAGAGGCACCTGCCGGGGGGCGAGGTGGGGAGTCCTGGCGGTGCTTATCTAGGGCAGCTCCTAGGAAGCATCCGGCAGGTCCCTCAGGCTCCTAGGGGCGGGGGAGTGTAGCTAGTGGGGGAACAGGGAGAGCAGCCGCTCCACCACTGATCACATCAAAAGTGGTGCTTTAGGCGATGACTCCCTGGGTGCTCTGGGGCTGGAGCACCCATGGGGAAAATTTGGTGAGTGCAGAGCACCCACGCCCGGCCCCAGCTCATCTCCGCTCCACCTCCGCATCTGCCCCTGAACGCACCATCCCACTCTGCTTCTCATCGTCCCATCCCCACCCCCCTGGCTTCCCACGAATCAGCTGTTCGGCCGGGAAGCCGGGAGGGCTGAGGAGCAGGCCGCAGCTTCCCGCTCAGGCCGAGGGTGGCGGAGGTGGGCTGGGGCGGGGAGCGGTTCCCCTGCACACCTCCCACCCCCCGGGTTACTTGCTGCGGCACGGGTGGCCTTCCTTGCGACCCCCGCCCCAGCTCACCTCCGCCTCCCTGGGCCTGAGCGGGAAGCCACCGCCTGCTTCTGAGCTCTCCCCAGCTTCCCGCAGCGAACCTCCGCCTCCCCCGGCTGATTCGCGGGAAGCCTGGGGGGCGGAGAAGCAGAGTGGGCAGCGCGTTCAGGGGAGGAGGCGGAGCGGAGGTGAGCTGGGGCCAGGGGTGGGGCGGGGAGCTGCCGGTGGGTGCTCTGCACTCACCAAATTTTCCGCTGGGGTATTCCAGAACTGGAGCACCTGTGGAGTCGGCGCCTAAGGCGTCACTTTTGGCTGGTTAAATTTAGAAGCCCTTTTAGAACCGGTTGTCCCTCGCAGAACAACCAGTTCTAAAAGGGCTTCTAAATTTAACAACCGGTTGTAGCGAACCGGTGCAAACCGGCTCCAGCTCACCACTGATTGGTACCTTCTTTGCGTTTTGTGAAATCTGAAGTGAAAGTGTTCTTAAAATGGACAACATGTGCTGGGTCATCATCTGAGACTGCTATAACATGAAATATCTGGCTGAATGCAGGTAAAACAGAGCAAGGGACATACAATTCTCCCCCCAAGGAGTTTAATCACAAGTTTAATTCACGCTTTTTTTTTTTTAAACAAGCTTCATCAGCATGGAAGCATGTTCTGTGGAATGATGTCTGAAGCATGAAGGGGCATATGAATGTTTAGCCTATCTGGTGCGTAAATACCTTGCAATGCCAGCTACAAAAGTGCCATGCAAATGTCTGTTCTCAGTTTCTGGTGACATTGGGCGATTCTACACTGGCAACGCTAAAGTGCTGCCGCAGCAGCCCTTTAACATGGCTTGTGTGGTCATGGTGCAGCGCTGGGAGAGCATTCCCTCAGCACTCTAAAAGAACCACGTCCATGAGGGGTTGTAGCTCCCAGCGCTGGTGCACTTGTCGACACTGGCGCTTTACAGTGCTGAAACTTGCTGCACTCGGGGGAGTGTTTTTTTCACCCCCCGAGAGAGAAAGTTGCAGTGCTGTAAATTGCCAGTGTAGACAAGCCCATTGTAAATAAGAAGCGGGCAGCATTATCTCTTGTAAATGGAAACAAACTTGTTTGTCTTAGCAATTGGCTGAACAAGAAAGTAGGACTGAGTGGACTTGTGACTCTGAAGTTTTATATGTTTTGTTTTTGACTGCAGTTGTGTAACAAAAAAAATTCTACATTTCTAAATTGCACTTTCACAACAAAGAGATTGCACTACAGGACTGTATGAGGTGAATTGAAAAATACTATTTCTTTTGTTTAACATTTTTACAGTGCAAATATTTGTAATCAATAATAATAACATTTTGTTTTCAATTCCAACACAGAATACAATATATATGAAAATGTAGAAAAACATCTCAAATATTTATAAATTTCAATTGATACTCTATTGTTAACAGTGTGATTAAAACTATGATTTATCGCAATTAATTTTTTTAATCGCAATTAATATTTTGAACTAATCACATAGTTAACTGTGATTAATTGTCAGCCTATTTTAAATTTCAGCACAAATAGTTCAGCTGTTTCTCAGAATGAGCTTAGGGGAAATATATTGTTTTGCTACGTTGACAAAAACCTCCATCCATTTTGCTGAGAGGTTGTGAGCAGGGACTTGAAATTTGGCAGGGGCTTCCCTGGTATCAGAGATGTGGTCCTGAAGAAATAATAGTATGTTGTCATCTAAATAAAGACTGTATCATAATACATATGTCAAGGGGCTGATTTAAGTTGCAGAGGGATCTTAATTCAGGCATTTCCTAACTTTGGAATGCTGGACTTTGCAACTCTTGCCATTCTTAATATATTTTTGTATGCAATATACAAACACAACAGTACACACATGCTATATGGCTCAACTTCTCCTACTGCTGAAATGCAGCCACTTCTGGAGTGGGAAAGTAACAACTATTTAACAGAACGCAACAGCACTATACAACAGTTGAATACAGGAAGAAGAGAAGAATACTGTATCCTGCTGAACATGCAGTGGGGATTTTGGAGGTAGAGTGTACCCAGGCAGGAAATTGACTAGATCGTTTGGGCCAGACCCCTTTCACTTGTAAAAAGTGCAATGAGATCTGTATTGATCACAGGCGAGCAGGAGCTTGGGTTCTTCTCCCCTCCTTGGTGCACAATAAGGCTCTTAGCACCATGCTGGAGCAGTGCTTCAGAACTCGCTACTCACACTACTTCCTTCAGGACTGGGATGGTCACGAAGGCCTTCCATCTTAGCTGACTCTGTTCCTCTTAGAGAAGTGACATAATCCCACAACCAACTAGTAGGAAGCTTGGCAGGACTCCTGAAGGTATGAAACAAACCTCAAGGGGTCACTCACTCCCCTGGGGCACTAAGTTAGTGTTCTGGCTTACAGTAAGCGGGCCTGCATATGCAGAATTGCTCACAGATGATATTATCCCTGCACACTCGGCCTGTAATATCCTTGTGGACCATTCTCTCGTGGTCACTAAGATATGGTTCCTTTCTGCCAGCTTTCCATGCCCCCATGTGGCTGTGCCACACAGCTCCTCCCCACCCCCTCAGAGTTCCACTCACATCAGCTGGTGCCTGTCATTCTCGGTGCATCTGCGATGGGGTCACAACTCAGTACGGAGCTGTTCCAAGCTTTGCCTCCTGGGTGCATCATTTGCTGAACTCTCGACCTTTCCTAACCGTGTGCCGAGCATGCATGTTAATCCTGAGAGGATGGAAGCTCTAGAGAGACTCTTCACATGATGCATTTTAAGTTTCTTGCCACATTCAGCCAGAGCAAAATCCCTTCAAAGCCCCAGCCCAATGCAGCAGAACTAATTTGAAATGTCACTGAGGTCAGGCCCGGCTTCCCTAGCCATTACCCTACTTCTCAGCCTACAACGCGTTTATTTAGGTACATAGTCACATATTTATTTAAGGCCAAGATCTCAGATACATGATGGGGTGCAGTGGTCTGCACAGTGAAGGAAGCCCAATGTTTGCAGGGCTTGCAGCCCGGTGCAGGGATGCAAAGGAAGGGGTTGGGGGGATAATTCAGAGGGACTTCTTGTTCAAGGCATTTTATGAGGTAGAAATCTTAGGAGACCTGGCTGTTCCTCTGCAGGATTTTCCTTTTTTTCCCTAGCTCAGCTTGTTGTAAATATACTGAAAACAGCCTTTCCTCTCTGTTGACCAGATCCTCAGCTGGTGTAATCAGTGAGATCCATTCAAGTTAATTATGCTGATTTACACCAGCTGAGGAGCTGAGTATTTCTCAGCCTTTGCTTCTGCACCCCATGGAACTCAGAAAGCTCAAAGGTACAGGGGATTTTTTGTTTTCAGATCATTTGGTCATTTACCTGTTCCACGCTGATCAACAACTTCTTGAAACCCTGCCAACATATGCAACCAATTCATATTGGGAGGGAATCTGAACTCAGTTATCAGTGTCAGTTCATTAGAGTTACTCTGGTTTTAGTTCTGGTGTGACTGAAATCAGAATCTGCCCTGGAATGCCCAAAAGATGCTTGAAAGTATTTCCCACTGGAGTCCTTAGATGAAATCCTCCACACTTAAACCTGCACTCTCTAAAACATCTCGAGCAAACACATGCATCTTGCAGTATGTCCAAAAAGTCAAAAGACTGATTTGGACTACAAGAAAAAAGCTAGTTCCAAAGCTGAGGGCCGTCTGCTGAGAACACACAACCCCTGCCCCTCAATCTATCAATCAAGGAGCTGTAAATCCCAGTTGACCTCAGATGGTGTTGTACCCCAACCCAAGAAAGACTGCAAATGGATTCCTTGTGCAGGTTTTTACAGGTCTCTTGGTTAACTCCAAACTCTGAAGGGTTCCTCAGAAAAACCAACACTTGAGTTGTACCTGGGAGTCAGTCAGTAGACAGTTCTGTCTCTAAAGCAAGGGTGTAATATGCTTCCTGAGTGGGCAGCTGCCTTCTCCACCTGCTGATGTTGATATGTGGTTTTGAGGGTAGCCCTAAAATACTTAGCTGAGCTTTCTAGAACTTTTTTGGGCACAGATTATGGGCTCAGTTCTTCTGCCCAACCAGTTTTCCTACTCCCTTCTTTGCAGGCCTCATAGGGAATGGGACAGCATCACTCCTGGTTCCTGGAGGTCTCCCAAGCTCTATCAGGCTGAGCTTTGCCTTTTGTTTCCCCTGCTCACCTATACTTTGCAGCTGAGCAGCGAGGATATAGTCACTCACACATCACACACAAGTGCTTCTCTGGCCAGAGATACCAGGCTCTGGTTCTCTGTGCACTCAGTAGAAAACTCCATGTTCACAGGCAGTGATGGAAATATGAAAGCAGACAGCTCTTCACTGCTTGGGGATGCATAAATGCTATAATGAGGGTGAATTCGTACTTTGTTGACTTGAGCACTAGGTAGTTATTTTTAAAGGTTGTTTTTTTCTGGAGGGTTGGAGTGCACCAATATCTGGCAAGGATAGGGTTAAATCTTCTTCTGCACTGACTGCATGGCTTATGAGAGAGGAGCATAGCTGGGCTCAGCCGAGACCAGTTACTGCTAGGGGCAGTGAAGTGAAACTGAGAGAGGAGGAAGCCAGGGGGTGGATAAATCCAGCCAGTGAGAAGGATGTGTTGATATTTAGATAATCCCCTGGGGGCAGGTTGGGGTAAAAATACAGACCAGAATTGCTGCAGACTCAACAGATGGAGATGCCTCCAGCCCCTTGTCTTTTAAGTGTTTGTTTCTGACAGGATCCTCTGAATTTCATTCTCAGCTACTCTCAGCCCAGCCACTTGGATTCCGTGACCCTGTGTCTGACAGGCACAGAGCCCCAAAGCGACAGTTTGCTATTTGTTCCTAATATATGGGCTGTGGGACCATCCTGTTTTGGGGCCTATGGGCAACGGGGCTGTTTAAACCTTTGGCTTTTGTACCTCTGACCAGCCAATTGTCCTTCACCTCTAGGAACATGCATTTAGGGATTAATAACAAGAATTTTTGTTATAAACTGGGGACGCATTACTTGGAAGTAACAGAGGAGAAGAAGGACCTCAGAGTATTGGTTGATCACAGGATGTCTATGAGCCGCCAATGTTATATGGCCATGGAAAAAGCTAATGCGGACTTGGGATGCATCAGGCGAGGTATTTCCAGTAGAGATAAGGAGGTGTTAGTACCATTATACAAGGCACTGGTGAGACCTCATCTGGAATACTGTGTGCAGTTCTGGTCTCCATGTTTAAGAAAGATGAATTCAAACTGGAACAGGTGCAGGAAGGGCTACTAGGATGATCGAGTAATGGAAATCCTGTCTTATGAAAGGAGATTCAAAGAGCTTGGCTTGTTTAGCCTAACCAAAAGAAGGCTGAGGGGAGATATGATTGCTCTCTATAAATATATCAGAGGGATAAATACCACGGACGGAGAAGAATTATTTAAGCTCAGTACCAATGTGGACACCAGAACAAGTGGATATAAACTGGCCATCAGGAAGTTTAGACTTGAAATTAGAGGAAGGTTTCTAACCATCAGAGGAGTGAACTTCTGGAATAGCCTTCCAAGGGAAGCAGTGGGGGCAAAAGACATATGGCTTCAAGACTAAGCTTGATAACTTTATGGAAGGGATGATATGATGGGATAGCCTAATTTTGGCAATTAACTGATCTTCAACTATTAGCAGTAGATATGCCCAGTGGCCTGTGATGGGATGTTAGATGGGGTGGGATCTGAGTTACTACAGAGAATTCTTTCCTGGGTGTCTGGCTGGTGAGTCTTGCCCACATGCTCAGGGTTTAGCTGATCTCCATATCTGGGATCGGAAAGGAATTTTCCGCCAGGGCAGATTGGCAGAGGCCCTGGGAGTTTTTTGCCTTCTTCTGCAGCGTGCGGCACAGGTCACTTGCTAGAGGATTCTCTGCACCTCAAAGTCTTTAAACCACGATTTGAGGACTTCAGTAGCTCAGACATAGGTCAGGGGTTTGTTACGGTAGTGGATGGGTGAAATTCTGTGGTCTGCATTGTGCAGGAGGTCAGAGTAGATGATCATAATAGTCCCTTCTAACCTTAAAGTCTATGATTCTATAACATAGGAATTACTGCACTGGATCAACCCAGGGATCCAACTAGTGAAGTCTCCTGTCTTCAGCAGTAGCAGTGGCTTCAGAGGAAGGTGCAAGAACCCCACAGTAGATGCTTATATAGTAATCGGACCCTTGGAGATATTCCTTCCTTAACCCCCATCAGTTAGTGCTTGGCTTATGGCCTGAAGCATGCAGGTTTAAATTCTTCTTTTTTTCTTTTTATTCTAGCTAATGTAAATGTGGTTATTCTCGTTAGCCACATACATGTCTAGTCCAAGGCTGTGGAGCTGACTAACCTATGATAGGAATGCTTAAAAGTAACACAGCCAGGTCTTAGAAGAGTTCACAGTAACTTTAATTAACAGGATGAGCTGAGATGGATCCTACCGCTTGCAATGTCAACAAGGGAGGCAGAGTTTTGCTAGCGGTGCCTTTTCACTGCTATTATTTTAAAGACTTTAATTTGATACATTTTCATGAAAGCAACTTATTTATGAGCTAGGCATAATGTGAGCTATTTTCTCCATCCAATTAGTCCAGTCCTGGGAATCCTCAGCAAACCCTGTTAGCTCTTCTAATGCCCCTCATTCCTGGCCTACACCACCCCACTGTGCACTAAGCACAGAAAGAGTTAATCAGAGATGCCAGGACACCTGGCTGTAGTGCTAACTCTATCACTTCTTCAGCAAAGCACTTACCTGCCTTGTGACTACAGCTGCCTCTTGGCTTGTCTTTCCTCTGTGCACAGCTACACTCTCTAGTCCCGGACCCTATACAGTTCTGTTAAGGCAGCTTGTTCATGACCAGGTGTGTTTCACAGCAGACACCTATATCTTGGAGATCAACTGCACTCTTCTTATTGTAGGGCTATACTATATAGTAGACAGATCTTTATTAACTTTTGATTTCTCTGTGTTTGGGACAAATGGGGGGAAGGAAATAGAACAAGGGGTATTCCAAGTCAACATTGTATCTTTATTTATTTATAGTGCAGAGTGAGGAGGGTCCAGGCAAGAAACCTGATCAGAGCTGTAAATGCTCTCTATCTCCAATCCTGCGGTGCCAGAGGCTGCCTGCTGCAGGTTTCGGCCATTCACACCCAAAGGGTTGGCCTGGCTTCACAGAGAACATTTTCCATTTTTCAAGCTGTATTAGATCCCTTTCCTAGGGTTTCCAACAATCACAGCCTGGCTTTAGAAGAGTAAAAAGCCACTGGGGAAGAGGTGAGGGAATGATTTTAAAGAAAGAACAAAAGACAAACAGGAAATCTAACAAGGTTAACATTCTGCTGCTGTTCTACTAAGGAGACTGTGACAGGGCAGGTGGAGAGGAGCCTGGAGCGGCTGTGACTGCAGTGAGAGAAATGTCAAACCACACCAGGAACAAAGACTAGAGAAAAGAACTTGGGGAAAGGCTTCACATCAGCAAGTCTGTCAGTGGGTGAGATTAAAGACCACCTGCCACATCCCCAAAAGGTTGTATTAAAAATCTGGGAGGAGCTGCTATTAGTGAAAAGAGCTAATGAAGACAGATGGCTATGGGGAAATCCAGACACTTGCTACTCTAGTGTTCAGTCCCAAAATACACACACACGTACCTAACGATAAAATTATTCATTGGGGTGAAATATGCACTTGTCACAGATAACAGGTTTCTTTTCAGGTGACTACTTAGAATTAATTAAGAAGATAAGATTGGTGGAACACAGAGAAAGTTAGGGGCTTTAGTTAATACAGACAAATGTAACTGAAAACAGAAAAATCAAGATACATAAATATAAGAATTAAATAAGTACAGTAAAGTGGTTTCTTGTATTGTTTATACTTACTTACAATCTTATGTTGTGGAGACCATTAGAAACAAAGATGGAAGGAAAAGTAAGTGGAGCACATTAATTCAGTTTACGCCATCTCGGGGAACCAATGTACCCAAAATTAGAGAACTAGACTTGATCTTCTAAACCCTTCTTTATGTAACCATTTGAATACACAACCATTTTTAATCATCTTCTGTGACCATAACAAGATTAATACCTACCCATAATCTATATGTGCATTCTGGATATCCCTAAGCTTCTAATCATTAATATTAATAACTTGCATCAATCATTTCTTAATAATTCCTATACATTGTTTTGGTCTAACCACATAGTTATTGCCTAATTACCATATTGCAAAAAGCCCCCAAGCCCCTTCTAACATGTGCAACTTGTGGTCACTTGTTTACTTGCACGGAAGGAGAAGGCATAAATTGTGGCCTGGGTTATATCCTTCATGCCTATGTCATTCTAACTAAAAAATCCAGCCTTAGTATGACTACCACCAAACCTCGCACACTAGGCCTCACACCAATAAAACTGGCTACTAACCCAATTATTTATATTTTTCTATTGTCCATTACAGCTTCAATAACTTCCATTATTACCTCTATAAGCATGATTAGCCGATAAATTATATGTACACAAAAGGTATAGACCCTTCATGATCAGGTCATGGGGTCAGTGCGTGCATGCACACACGCACACGCGCACACTCTCTCTCTCTCTCTCTCTGTGCCAATGAACCTCATTGCTGACCTGTGGTATCCCTGGGCTCCCCGTGCACAGTCCTGCTGATGTACTTCAATCCCAACCTGTAGAACGCCCCTTGATTCCAGGCCTTGACCCCTCACATAGCTGTTAGTTTCCCCCACAGTCCCAACCTGTCACAGTGTCTGCTGTTCCTGTGCTGAGCCTCTCTCTGCAACAAAGACTGTGACTTACATTAGGTGGGCATAATGGTATGTGTTGAATGCACACACGTTCCGAAGGGTCTGGTAGGAAAACCTATCGCTTTCATTCTCATGTATAATATAAAGCACATTGGAATCTGGGCCTGCAGAGGAGAAAAGCTAGGGCCCTAGCCAAGATCCTCCTGTTTCTTTATGATGCATATTACACAATTCGCCAAGTTTTGTCTGATGTTCTTGAAGCATGAACTTTGAACAATGGGCCAGATGTGCCAGTGTCTAAAGGCATTTTACCCATTACCTCATAACGTAAAGTGCCATAGTGTGTCCAGAAAGGTCATGCCTTAAAGGTACGCCACCAGCTGTGTGCAAATTTTGCCTGGCATCTTTAGCACTACAGCTGGCTTCTCCTACAGTCTGTGCCTTGGCTTTTCTAAGTGTGAAGAGGGGAGCATGTCATGAGGAGAAGCAGCAGTAAATCCTTTAGCAATCCTGAATTCTCCTCTATTCACTCAGTTTAAGGATGGCAGGGCACAGAAAGAGAGAGAGAGAAATAGAAGAAGGAATTAAGGACACAGACAGGAGATCTGAAATTCCACACAGATGCTCACAGATGCTTCTGGGTTTGGATGCTCCAGTTTAAGTATAGTTCAGATAAGCCTGCATCACTGAATAGCCTTAGCTCTTGTGACATTGCATATTAAGTAAACAGGGGCTGAAGAGCACCCAAGGTCAGAGACTGGAAATGTGCAGAATATAATCTGAAAAGGCAAGTGTCTGTCAGTCATTCAGATGTTAGCAAAAGTTAATGAGAATCTCAGTGTCTGATCTTTTGCACTCAATTCCCTTTGCTATCCCTCTGTAAGAGGCTAATATCCATTCTGCTGCAGTGCTGTTAATTCTGGGTGGCCCCCATGCCTTCAGCTTTAATGCCAAAGGAAATTGCTGCATAACATTTTTGGGGCACTTGGGAAAGGTGCTAGACAGGGTTAAGTGGGTGGGATTATTCTGCTCTATGGCCCAGCTCAGTAGAGATGGTATAGAGGCAAAATCATCCAAAAAAGTCTCCCTCACACCTCCAAAAAATCATATCTACTGTTTTTTGTATGCAAAACTTGGCTGTAACTCTTGGAACAGTTCATCTAGTGTTTGCTTCTACCTTGGTTGTTCCAAAGTCATGGTGGGGGAGAAGGAAGGGACTCTTTCCTGGGAATTAGAACATCTCATTTCTCTCCCAAATCCTTGCTCAAAGGGGAAACAGCAGGACAAGGAAAGACACATCACTAAGCTTGCACGTTGCTTATTTTTCTTTACTAAAACAAACTTTCCAAACATGGCACACATGGATTTTCATTGGTCAGCATTTGTTATTGTTTTGCCAGCCTTGAAAAGGGACCTGCAGGCACTTTGATAAATGGGTCGAAAGTGTGTCAGGTTTCACTGTCACATCTATCACCTGCTGTTGGAAACCTCTCCCAGCAAGCTGAAAATCCCTGCAGGTATCCTACCTCTCCGGTGGCAATAGTACACAGCAGTGGGGGACTATTTTCTCTCCGCATTTGGTCTCCACACTGTCCAAAAAAGCCAACATCCCCCTGAAATCAATGGACTCTAAAAGGTTTGATTGAATAAGAGCCTGTGTCATGTGCCAGAGAAGTGGAATTAGGGAATAGAAAGGCATCAGCACAGAACATTTGAAAAAAATCAACAGAAACAAAATAACGAAAAAACCCAGAGCTGGAATGTTGTCTTGCTGTGAACTTTATGCAAAGACACTAAGCAGATGAGATGTGCAACATTAAACTTGGCAGGCATGTTCCTTCTGAAATGTAAATCTAAACAAGAGCCTGTGTAGCACTCACACAGTAGCAGCAAACATTTCCTAGTACAAAACAGCCGTTCTGTACACAATCCAGCGCAGAATTGCTACTGGTTAAAACCACAGGTGACATTTGTAGCTTTGATCAAGTCTGAGGAGACAGAAACACATAGGAGCTACTTAGGCCCTAATACAGCAGCCCCTTCCAAGCTGCAGTGTTAATAATTAACAAATATCAGACCCCCTCGTCAGTGTTTGCTGCATGGATTATTGCATGGCAGCGAAAGAGTTAAGGGGAGATGCCACCTATGCGGGGAGTGGGAAGACAAGTGAGGATTTAATGACATGTGAATTAATTTATATATGCAAATTAAGAAGGAAGCCAAGTATCATAATGACATAATTTATGTTCATCATTGTAATAGAAAATGCTTTGTTTATAAGAACCCCCGGACCAAATTCACCTCTGAAATCAGGCCCTAAAGTCACACTGTCTGGTGTTGGGTGGGATCACCTCCCTCACTGCCTCCATATCAACAGATAGAGGTCATCTCCCCCATCCATTTGACAAGGGGATCAGCCATCTCTGCAGCACTATCCCCAGCCCCGCCCTTTGGGACCTTGCAGAGAATGGCCTAATGTCCACATGTGGAGGATGTGTACTGAGTAGGAAGGGGAAGCAGTGGGCAGCTCCAGGATAGGGCTAGGAGGAATGCACTCAGGCCCCATAGAGAGTCCCAGCAAATGGCAAGGTAGCCTGAGCCTGTATTATCATTTCCACAATGTTCCCTCCACCCACGGTGCTCAGGCAGCCACTGACAACAGGCGTCCCCGATAGGGCCCTTGGGAATGCAGGGAATCACAGCCAGTGTGGCTGCAGAGGCCCTCTGTGAATATGACCCTGGCCTCCTATGCATCTATGGGGATCTGGCAGTGAACTATGAGAGTGGGGGAGGTCCAATGCCACCTGCCTGACCAAGTAATCGGCAGGAGCTCTCTCCCTGCCGTGGGAAGAAGCACTCACCATCCTTGTGACCAGGCCCTCACCTTGAAAAAGCTGGGGCTGTGGGGGAAGCTGTTCTTCATGCTGGCTCTGGTGATGCGCTGTGGCATGAGATGCCCAGGGTGGGGGTGGGGGGATGATGGAGTGTAATTGACATTTTGGGGATTTTCATTAAACAATAATAATTGTAGCGCAGGTCATTTCCTAGGGACTAATGACCAGCTGAGTGGAGCTGATGGTGTGACAGAGGGGTCTTAGGGAGCACAGCAATTACCCTGTGTTGAGGGTATTGTTACCATCATAAACTGGAAATGGAAGAGAAAAGCGACACTCAAGCATGTGGGTTTGTTAATGGGTGAGGCAGGGCATTTCCAGAGACTTCATACCTGGCGCCTTAGCCAACCATTGCTTGGGTCGCCACTCTACAGTCCAGTCAGTTTATAATTACATTTTTTTTAAATCCTTTTTTTTTTTTAATCTTCAGCAGGAGCTGCCTGCAACAGGTGATTCCAACCTGAACCCCAGGTGAAGAAGCCTCTTTTGAATTCACGTGAATCGGACCTTTTTGTGTCAATATTAATATTTGAATACTTCATCTAAAGCACCCAAAGTGGTGTATGAAAAATAAATGACTCCTCACAACCATCTAGGAGGCAGGTAGGCAACCTTAGCCCTACTGCACAGATGGAGAAACGACGGCATGGAGTAGTTAATTGACTTGCCCTGAGCAAGCAGAGGCTGAGGCAGGAATGGTTTGAGAGGTAGTTCCCCAGCCAATCCCATCTACCAGACTCACAAGCTCTCCTTTTTCCTGAGTGTGCACACAGCATCCCTTCACCTTTCTCAAGTGCTCAGATACCATGGGAGAAATGGTGAGGCAGATTAGGTAGGTAAGTGGATACATGGCTTATTCTTAATGTACCACTCATTGCTTGCTAACAGACCTTGGCTAGCAGCAGCACTTATGGTCTCACCCAAAGAGTCCTGTCCTACCATCTTTGCCTGGCCGGTGACTGCAGTAAGGTGGGACCTTAACGACAGAAATGTAAAGTGGGGAGAAGGTGGGTGGGGAAAGCCACCTGGATTCGGACGATCCTGGAGTGTGGAAAGGAGAGATCTTGAATACAATTTTGTTATCAATGCTGACAGCCTCTTTGGTTGTATCTGACGTGGATCATTGTAACCATGATTGCTGATTTGGATTAGAAAATTCACATCTCTGGAGTCAATGTGCAGAGGAAATCCTGCCAAAGACATAAGGTGTTTCTACACCATGGCTCCCAGCTTGAATACTCTATCCTTCAAATACTCAGCTTCAAAAGTAAGAAGAAAACCCAACCTCTCCTCAGGCAATACAGATCATGGCCAATACAAACCCACCTCCCCACACAGAGCCCCATTCTGGTGTGGGGAAGAAGAGGAACTTTGACATACAGAAAGAAGGGGAGGCGCGTGGCTTCATTCTCTGCCCATCCTCATGAAAATTTGAGGATCTTGGCTGGCCCAGAATGAATGTTGCTGTTCATTAATATAGGCTGTGGCCTGAACTCCTGACTTCCTGGAACAGGGAATCCTTCAAGTGACCTTGTTCACACTTTCTTTGGCACATATGGGGCAAATTCCAAACTGAAGTAAACAAGTGCAACTTCCCAGACTTTGCTGCAAATGTTCCCCAGGCACCAGGCCTGAACTGGCCCACAGAGTGGTGGGTTGCCACCACCTTTTCCCATATAGAATAAACTCTGAAAACACAGTCTTATGTTAGTTGTGGAGGTTGAAGCTTTGGCTCTTATGACTCCCTGGGGCATCCTGGTTAAGCTTGGATTTCCTGTGGGTAAGCCTCTGTCAGCATAGTCCAACAATGAGCTGGTGCTTCCTGGTCTGTTGTCACTGACAGTATACCTAAACGTACCATCCATAAATTCAGAATTATTCTCTATCCCTGCAATCCAGACAACAGGCCAGGTTGCTGTCCTTGCAATAGCAACATCTCATCTTGCTTATGAAAGAGTTTCTATCAGTGCTAGGAACACAGTGGGGATGAAACATTTTGAGACACACAGCATTTCCACTGAGCTGCAACAGACAAAGAGTTTCAATCTCTGGAATGTGTGCACTCCCAGTTAAGGTGGCTCCAGCAGGCCTCCTTTAATTGCCAAGCGGAGGGTGTTCCAGATCTGCAGGACCACTTATCAGGAGTTGTATGCAAACTGCATGAGCTGGCAGCACAAAGGAATCTCCTCTTGGACTGTGATGAGCTGGTTCCAGCAGTCCCCAGTGAGAAGGTTTCATGTCCATTACGGCCAGAATATTCAGAAGGGCTCATCACTCACAACTGCGGCCAGATCTGCAAAAGACCTCTGCTGGATTATGGGAGCTGCTTGGTGCTGAGCACTTTTGAACATCTGGCCTGACAAGTTCCAGGGTTCAGGTCTCAAGACTGAAGAAGCAGGAAGGGGAGACCTGCATAATTCCTAAGACTGCAATGGCAAACATTTCGTGAAGTGAAGCAGAAGGAAGAGACTGCCTGGCTATCTGAGCTATCTGCTACTTTAGTTTATGTTTCTGCCTTCCCAATTTCGCAGGGGCCTGACATCCTCTTATCTATTTTGCCATTGCCCTTTCTCCCACCTATGCCCCAGGCACCGAAGAGTCAATCTTCTGGGAGTCTTGCGTTCCTGCTGTTTTCAGGGGGAGAAGGTTATGCTGATCATTTAGTTTGCCAGCTCCAGGGAGCTTGAGACTTTTCCTTTCTCTTATTATAATGTCGTTTGCATTTATTTCTGTTAAGGTTCGCAGAGGCCTTTGCACTTTGGTGCTATTGTGGGCTATGTAGCTATATTCTCCTTAAATGAAAACAATGAGATTCAGTATTGAGATACATAGCTACGAGCTGTATTGCACGTGTCTGCACTGAATGGGTATCCTCCCAAAGTTCTGACCCAGCATGCACTGTGTAAGAATTAGTATGGGTTCTCAGGGGGCCATGCTCTTCTTTTGATGTTCCTGGTGAAGAATCCTGAGGGGATCTTCCCCACCTGAATGCTAATGTCAACTGATTGAAACTTATGCTTCTAATTTGTCAGATACTGTTTTGACACCATGAGAAAGGATGGTTCAGTTGTTAGGGCACCACCAGCCTTTAACCCCAGAGACCAGAAGTTATTCCACAGCTTTCCTGGATTTTACCTTGGGCAAATCACTTAGCCTCTCTGTCCCTCTGTTCCTAGTACTTTTTCTACTTCCCCGGGTTATAACAAGGATAAATATATTAAAGATTGTGAGAAGCTTAAATACCATGGTAATGGGGGACAGGTAAGTATCAAAGATAGATGTAATGTTTTGTTTGGTTATGTGGCTGTAATCTGTCGGCAGCACCTAGGAAATAGTCAGAGTGACATTCAGTCAAGGAATAAAATTTACTAATGATATGCTCCAACTCTAAAAAGAATTGCACCACACCCAACACTGAGTATTTCTCCAAGAGCTACCTGTCCAGTCAGTTATGCCAAATTTATAGTGCCATCTAGGAACTTCCACTAATGTCATATCATGTGTTAAATATAAGTGGATATTGCAACATTACTTTCTATCTATTGGTTATTGAAGCTGTTCCCCTTCATTTTCCCTGTTGTTAGTTTCATGGTCCATGCCCTGCAGCTTTTCCACTGCTGGAGCTGCCCTGCAGACCAAATGGGCACAAGTACCTTTTCCTGAACCACTCAGCATGCTCTCTGCCCTCGCGTGAGTTTCCCCAGAATGGGGTGCCATCTGCAGAGCCGCCCCTCCCCATGCTTTGAATGGAAGACAGACACAATCTAGAAAATAAGTAGTTATTCCTTTTTGACTTTACAAGTAAGAGTTCAAATACAGGCTTGTTATTACATAGCACACACTGGCCCTTCTCATCAATGATGTGGCTAAACAGCGTCCAAGAGAAGATGGGAGAAAGAGGGTGGCAGGGGAGGGGATAAGGGGAACGAGGGAAGTGCTGCCAGAGAGGGCTAAAAACTCAGTAATTATACAAGCTCCCCAAAGACTGTGCTCTCTTGAACTATAGCCGTTACCCAATGATTCGTAAAGACTCTTCAGGGACTCTGAGAGGACCATTCAACCATAATTACCTTGGCTGCCTGCCATCACTGGCCTTCCGCTCCGTGCCAGGGGACCTCAAGGCATCACTCCAATTAAGCGACGAAAGCCAGGGAAGTGCACAGAATACATTGTTCTCAGCGAACTAGCCAGTGATTTCCTGCACTAAGAAAGGGAGGGAAATCAGGCCTTGATCAAGCCCTGGGCTCAGCAGTGCTAGGAGAAAGCCAGGAGGAGGGAAGGGAGGAAGACATGCTGTTTCATTAACGGGGACTGGGCGTGAGTCATAAAGAAAAGGAAACCTTTCACTCTGCCCCATTTCGGGCCCATAAAGCAGGTGCTGACAGAATTATATGGCTGCAGTAGCCCTTTACTTACTAGGTGGCCTCTTTATAAGCAAAACCCGCTTTGCCACAGCTCTCTCTTTTCCAGCTGGGGTGCGGGTGCAGGTTAGCATCTCTCAGTTCAGTGGGGGGGGGGCTTTCACACAAGCACACTGTACTCTCACTTTATTGGTGTCTTTGCACCTTGCGGGTTAGGGACGTGTGAAGTGGGAGGGAGAGAGTAAAGCGTGCCTCGCTCTGGGACAGAGGCTTGTTTTTATCACACTTCACTGAACTTCACCCTGGCAACTTGTTACCAGCTGGGCTGTTAAAGTTCCCTTGAGAAATGGGGAATCTATTGCAAATAAGTGGTTACTGAATGTAAAAGGTAATCATGTGACATATGATAGATCACCTAGAAGTTGCAGTGATAAGTGCTCTAGAAACACCAAAGACTGATAGATAGACGGTGCTAGAGTAGAGACACAGTCTGGGGACAGTTAGACACACAGTGAAGGGGCTTTTAGAAATACCCCACAAAGACAGGCAGACAGACATCAGACAGTGCACAGTACCTTAGAAATATGACAGACTGCTAAATACATGGGCAGTGCATTAGAAATACAACAGAAGGATGGACAGAGATAATAATGTTTTCAGAGAGTCCAAGACTCCTGATCACTTCTGTGCTGAGTATATGATTTACACAGTAAGCCTGTGGGGTGCTGGGTGCTGCTATACTGGGGACATCCTCAGTCACACTTACGACTGGAGTGACAAATTTGCCAAAAAAGAGAAGGGGAAGGGGATCATCTTGGAAAACAATCAGAAATCAGATCATGTTTCAGGCTGTTACGCAGAAGCAAGGAATGGCTGCAGGACTGCCAGTGTTATGATAGCACAGAGCATGTCCTGGGGCTTCGTGTCCAGCCCTCAGTGACCAGGCCAGCAGGACATAGAAGCACTGTGGGGACCTGCAGCATTCTAGTGACAATACATAGGATTCAAGTTCTGGTCCCATGCCGATTCCTCGCTGTCCCATTGGAGAGGGCTGTGGGAAAGCCGCAGGAATTGTACTGTTCTCACCCAGGTGTGGGCTACATAAAAAAATGGCCATTCTCAGAAATGCCAGCATCTGAAATCAAACAAAATGGCATCAAAGAGAAGAGTGGAGCTCTTGGAAATGTAAAAATAAATCTGGAATAAAAGGTACTTGTGCATCTTCAATGAGTCATTTTATTTATTTGACCACACCAAGCCTTAACGAAAGAGAACTCGGGCTCATTACATAGAAATATCAAACCAGCCAAGATAATTATCTCTAATTAGGGTTAATTTAAAAGTGAGGTCTTTTCTATTGCTGAATTGTTGCATATTTCATTGCTTCATTAGATGCTGTACAGATAATGTAGATAAGAGAATCAGTTCATTGGTATGATATAAATTGCATCATCACTTCCCGGATGCAGGAGGGCGTCTATCCTGGTAGCACAAATTGTATGTTTAGCAAAATAACCAAAGCAAACAAAGCCAATTGACTCCGCAATTCATCTTCTGGGAAAAGTTCATTTAATATGGTGTTAACATCATTAAAATTAAAAGAGAAAGAAGCAATTCATCAGACAACAGTGTTATCCTGCTGTCTCTGCAAATACCAATTAATTGTATTTCATTCCAGGTTACTTTCAGTGGCTGGGATGGTGATGCAAATGCAATACATTCTGGATTTACCCCCCTGAAAGAAAAAGGTCATCAAATCAGGCAATGGCCTCCAAATGAGAATGCACATTGGATAATCATTAATACTGCTGCAGGCAATTTCCAAACAGTGGGACTGGGTAGCTAGAGATATCCCTGTGTGTAGTACATTCCACATGTCAGCTTCATGAGACAGAGCTCTCTATACATTAAGACTCATAGGGCCAAATTCTCTGATTGTGTCAATGGGCACAATAGTATTTTGCCCATTGACGTGGCAGAGAATTTCTACCATAGAAATTAGCAATGAGAAGAATTTGCTAGGACATCTAGTCCATCTTTTCCCTCCTATGACAGACCAGTATAGGATAGTTCCCTACAGGGGACCCTCCAGTGCTTTGTCTAGCATAGTTTTAATTGATTCAAGGGATGGAGTATCCACCACTTTCCTTGGAACACTGTTCCTCATGTAAGCACAGTTATTGAGATGGTCTCTCCTGACCTCGTGTCAGTTACCGTGGGAAGAAAACTAGCATATCTGCTTCATAGTCTGTGCCCCTCCACTCTACTCTCCTACCGTTTCTTCTTAAGATATTGGTGAAGAAGAGGTGAGGACAAGCAGCAGCCTTGTCTTACCCTTGGATCTATTTCAGGCATATCAGACTTGGCCCTCTTGGGTCTGTAGGTCTCACTCCCAAGGCCTAGCTTCTTTAGTACCTTTTCCATCTCCTTCTCCCTCATCCTGCCTGCTCTGAAGATATTGTACAGAATGGCCCTTCCTACCACTTCACACAGCCCTTCAGCTTGCCTAATGCCCCAACAGGTGACATCCATGCACCTGGCCCTACCCTAGGGGATTACTGTACCTTGAAATAGAAGAATAGGAAGAGGAGGGCAGGAGAAATGCTAGGTTCTACCTCTCAATTCCTTACTGAATCCATTCCACTCATTGGTGGAACTGCTTGGGACTCAAAGGAATGATTTGACAGATGGGAACAGGAATTGCCATTTATAGAATGTTGGGCTTTTGAAGTCCCTTCCCTGTAGCTAAGCGGCATTCAGGTTGGCTGTGATAATGGACATACAGGATTATCAGCCATTCCAGAGGGAAAATTCTGGATGGGCAACGAGTGACATTTAAAGTGAAGTGATGGTCAGAAAAATGACCATATAAAAATGGATCAACAGACCGGCTCCTTGTGTGTCCCTGAGTCAGGAGCAGGTACTTGACTATTTAAAATAAAATTTAAACACTTACTGCCTTCTATTTTGGTTAGCCCTGACGAGCCAATATAACATTGGGAAACTGAGCTGCAATCCTATCCCAGCTCACACATTAGCTACCAAAGCATCAGCTAACTTCTGATGGCAGAGTCATAGGGCCTGATTCTCATTTCACTTACACCCAGTGCACACCAGTGCAATTCCGTGGACTTCAGTGAAACTATGCCTGATTTCCACTGACGTGCCTGAGATCAGAAATGGGAACTGTTTTGTTACTAGTGATTGATGTGTGAGAAGGAAAAAACCTACCTTGACTTTCAGATCCCATTTTGAGATTGCAAGGCTGGCAGCTAGAAAAATAATCTATTGTAAACTACGCATGATCTCAAATCCTTGTGAGACAACAAGTAACATCTTACTGCAGTTTCTTCAGCATTTTACCAAACTTTAAAAAGCTTTTACTTGCTACAGCTGACAGAGTGAAGACCTATTTGATCTGAAGCATTCCCTGGGAAAAGGCACAATAACTTCTAATCCTTGAAAAGTTACTAGGTAGAGATGCAGTAATTGAAGAAAGTAACTGGAAGAATTTGAACCTATAAAACTTTGTAATTAATCTTTGAAAGAAGGGGAAAGATTTGAAGTTCTTTGAAGAAGCAAACTTCAGTGCTCTAACATATTTCAGAAGAGTACCTTGAACAAGAATGAAATATGCAAAGGAAGAAACTATGCTGTTAACTGCAGTTACAGCAGGTACATTTGTGAAATAGGAAGATACTGGGATAAAAGGGGGAAACCCTGTATAAAATCCCAAACAAAGAGGAACCAAGCAAATAGGAAAAGAATGGAAGGAGCCTCAACAGCATAACATTGAGTCAAACTCACTGAATTATTTGAAAACATTATACGTCAAGACCTTCCACCTACCTCGGAGAAATAGCATCTGAATTCCAGCATTGATTAGCTGTGAGGTTCTTGTTGCTGAAATGCTGTTCATTTGCAGAATTGCTGCTAGAGAAGTTAAATGTGGATAAATAAATAACTGCAAGACAGGAAACATGAGATGGCAAGTGTTTTGCTGAAAATGGTAGCTGAATAGGGGCATATTGTACATGGAGGAACCAGTAAATTCTTGTTTTTACAGAAAGACTAGAATCATGAGAATTTAATGAACAGTGATTTAACTTATTGATTAATAAAAAGGCTTTCTTCTCTCAATAACATTCGTCTTGTTAAGCAGGCATCTTATTCATGTTCGGTCAGGGTCTCTCCTTACAGTGAAAGAAAAGGAGTACTTGTGGCACCTTAGAGACTAACAAATTTATTTGAGCATAAGCTTTCATGAGCTACAGCTCACTTCATTGGATGCATTCAGTGGAAAATACAGTGGGGAGATTTATATACATAGAGAACATGAAACAGTGGGTGTTACCGTACACACTGTAACCAGAGTGATCACTTAGGGTGAGCTATTACCAGCAGGAGAGCGGGGGATGGAAGGGAACCTTTTGTAGTGATAATCAAGGTGGGCCATTTCCAGCAGTTGACAAGTCAGCAGTCTCTTGTTGGAGTCTGTTTTTGAAGTTTTTTTGTTGAAGTATTGCTGCTTTTAGGTCTGTAATTGAATGACCGGAGAGATTGAAGTGTTCTCCAACTGGTTTTTGAATGTTATAATTCTTGACGTCTGATTTGTGTCCATTTATTCTTTTTTGTAGAGACTGTCCAGGTGAAGTGAAGAAACAGATTGACAGAGCCAGAAGAATATCCAGAAATCACCTACTACAGGACAGGCCCAACAAAGAAAATAACAGAACGCTACTAGCCATCACCTTCAGCCCCCAACTAAACCTCTCCAACGCATCATCAAGGATCTACAACCTATCCTGAAGGATGACCCATCACTCTCACAGATCTTGGGAGACAGGCCAGTCCTTGCTTACAGACAGCCCTCCAACCTGAAGCAAATACTAACCAGCAACCACACACCACACAACAGAACCACTAAACCAGGAACCTATCCTTGCAACAAAGCCCGTTGCCAACTGTGTCCACATATCTATTCAGGGGACACCATTATAAGGCCTAATCACATCAGTCACACTATCAGAGGCTCGTTCACCTGCACATCTACCAATGTGATATATCCCATTATGTACCAGCAATGCCCCTCTGCCATGTACATTGGCCAAACTGGACAGTCTCTATGTAAAAGAATAAATGGACACAAATCAGACATCAAGGATTATAACATTCAAAAACCAGTCAGAGAATTGTTCGATCTCCCTGGTCACTCAATTACAGACCTAAAAGTGGCAATTCTTCAACAAAAAAACTTCAAAAACAGACTCCAACGAGAGACTGCTGACTTGTCAACTGCTGGAAATGGCCCACCTTGATTATCACTGCAAAAGGTTCCTCCCCACCCCCCACCCCGCTCTCCTACTGGTAATAGCTCACCTTAAATGATCACTCTGGTTACAGTGTGTATGGTAACACCCATTGTTTCATGTTCTTTATGTATATAAATCTCCCCACTGTATTTTCCACTGAATGCATCTGATGAAGTGAAATGTAGCTCATGAAAGCTTATGCTCAAATAAATTTGTTAGTCTCTAAGGTGCCACAAATACTCCTTTTCTTTTGCAAATACAGACTAACACGGCTGCTAACATGGCTGAAACCTCTCCTTAGAGTGATTAATGCAAACAACAGGGATTTTGGGTGTAGCCCGTGACTTGCTCAGGGAATTGGCAAATTACTAGCGTCTTGTACTATCCTTTAATCCACCCCCCTAGTTGCATCACCCAGAGCTCTATCACCCATTCCGTACCATGAACTTCCTCCACCTTCCCCAAAAGAAGAAACTAGAATGCAATTGTTGCCTTTCATGAGGTTTTGCTTATAAGGCTCTCTTCTGACATTCAGATATACTTTGGCTCTCAACTCTGCTAAGTCCAGTGTAGAAACATCGAGGTAAAAGGTGGGAAAAACAAAGGCACACAATGGTCAGTCCTCTTCCCCTTTTGCAGAGAAAGCTGGGTAAAGCTCCAAGATCCCAATCAACAGGTCAATGGCAAAGCCAGGAATAGAACTCAGGTCTCCTGACTCTCTTTCCACTAGACCACACAGCCTCTCGACCTACTATTGTAGTATAAATAACACCAATAATAAAACAAAGATTCATTTGACCTTTGAGCCAATTTTTATTTTGCCTCACATGGTTCCCCTACCCTGGATGTGAACACTTACTGCCCTGTACACCCTGCCCCCCATCACCATGTCCTAATTACTCTAGGTTCTCCTGCCTTCCTACAGGTAGCAGATTGGCCCAGTCTAAATCCTCTTTTATCCTTCATTCTGTCTCTTCATCAGCTGTCACCAGATACCAAAAATAATGTTTAGATTTCATGCTCAATATTCTTGATAAAAGTCTAACATCAAAACCTCAGCAGGGTGTCAGAGAAAATCTAAGTGAGGGTATCAGAGGAAGCTATTTCTTCAGACCAAAAGAAATCAACAAAGGCTGTTTTTTGGTGATTTTTTCCCCCTGGAGAATAACTAGGAATAATAAGTTTAGTCTTGTTTTTTTTATTATTATCTCCCTTCTTGATATCAATCTCTGCCTTTCGTTATAATAAATATTGATTTGCGCTCTTAGAAAACGACTTCTTCTTCTATCTCCTTCTTATCTTTTTTCAGGCGCGCTAGCGAGGGGGTTAGATAGTGAGATATTATTATCTCCAGGAACACCTGTTCTGCCACTCTACTATCTCCTACAACAGAATTAACACTGTTGGCGCAGCAGGGGAACTGGCCTTTTTTGTAATATTTTTTTCCCTTCTCTTGGTGTTGAAAGGTGCTAGATTGACAGCCACGGAGGTTGAAGTGCTCTGCTTATCCACACAGAGGCACAGCAGGTGTAGCCACACCAATTCTCTTGCTCTTTCCTGGCCTACCCTAACTAATCTGGGACTTAATTGCCATTTTGGTTAACACTGGAATGACCTAGGGATAGGTATCAAGTGGAATTGACTACTATGCCCCTGAAATGCTTTGTCAGTTTAGGGGTGAGCCATGAGTATGAGCTGGTGTCATTTTTAAGGATATGGCCAGTGTCAATGACCCAAAGCCCCATATGTTTGTTGAAGGATTGGCTCAAAGAGGCCCCCAAAGTCTGGCTTCTTCTGTTACCTGTCCTAACCTCCTGGGTCTTAAAAACCAGCCTTATCATCTCCTGATAATGGGTTTTCTCGTAAGCATCTGACTGGATGGTAAATTCCTGAGGGAAGTGAGTTTGTGTTCTGGTGTGTCCGTAATGCACCACACACAGCTATGGCACTGTATTAATTGTGATCATTACTGAATTAGTACAATAATATAACAATAATGTGCTCAGCATTGTACAAGAAGCAAAATGAACACAGCCCTTGCTCCCAAAGAGCTCCCAGATTACAAGATAGACACAGAGGAGACAGAACTCCCTGGGAAGCCTGGAGGAAGGGGGAATGTCAGAGGGCTTGGTTTGTATTGTCAGCTTGTTGTGGGCATCACAGAAGAAATGAATCTTTAGGAAGGACATTGTTTTGGAGAAGGAGCCAGCTTGGGGAGCCAGGAGGGAGAGGGCATTGCATTAAAGGATCATTACAGAGATGGGAATGAAAAGAGATTATGCGTCACTGACTAATGGGCTCAATCCTCAGGCAGGCTGGTTTGCCTGGGAGCAACTGGCTGTATGCTACTCTTCCACCATCACAATCCTGATCTCAAGGCTACTCTGAGTTATAGAGACTCATAAAGGCCCTAGGCACTCCAGCCATGCTGTCTCCTGTCCCAGGCAACTCCCCATTGGCTGGAGGGCAAGGATTTGGGACTGGGGAAGGGTGATGTAGTTGCAGTGATGAGGGTTCTGTACTGTGCCAGCTGCCCATTTAGGGGAATTTCCAATCCCCTCTGCTGGAGCGTCACAAAGAAGACTCAGTGTGTGCCAGAATCCAGCCAAAATATCTCCAGGACTCGCCCTGGAGACACCATGAGACTGGCCTCTGTCATGGTCTCTCAGTGCCTCCAGTCTCAGTAAAGGATGCAACCTGGAAACACAGAGACAGCATGAACATGGAAAAACATGTTAGTGAAGCATCAGTAGTATCTGAATGAATGAGGTGCGACAGCACTGTCTGACCAACTCACCGCTCTTTAATGCATTCAGGCCACTCACCCCAAAACACCTGCCCAACTACAAGTGTGCCACTGCCAACCTTCCCCTTCCCCCAAAATAAACACGGCTTTCATTTACTGTCCAGGCCCCCAGCCTCTCAAGCTGCACCCTGGCCCCTACACTCTCCCCCCAGCAGGACAGTAAACCAATCACATTACTTTGAAAAAGGGCAAATGGCATTGCCAATTCTCACGACTTCATCTCAAGTCTCAAAACATTTGGTGTTTTTCTTAAAGCCCCAGCTCCCAGAGTCATGGGCGTGCATGAAAATCAGAGCTGACAATGAAATAAAAATATACATTTCTAGCCCTCACAGCACAGATTGAAAATGGGACCATTGAAGGCTCAAAACACCAGGAGGCAAATAAAAAGGACCCTAAATGCATTGGTGTTTTTAAACCCATGGCTTTGGGGGCCTGGCCCGTGGTTTATGAACGCTTGGGGTTGGCGATATGGAAGTTAAGTGACTGGAAGCTTTGCGGTAGCTCTCGGGGCAGGTTTGTGCTTGCTCTTGTTTTCTCCAGGCCGGTGATGTGTGATGAACTTGTCTATGTATCTAGTTGTCCTCCGACTTTCTACAGCACCACGCCTGCAGTTGCTATTGATGGAGTGATGCGCTGGAAGTTTCCAGAGGCCTAAGCAAACTAGATTGGGCTGCTTGCGACGTTAGTAGAGAAACATCTACTGACAGTGTATTAATAAATGTCCCAACAGGGAGGCAAAAGGCCCCACCTCCCAGTCCCACCTCTCATCCCGTCCCTGAGACTGAAGCTCATGTGTGAAGCAGACGGGAGTGCAGCTGAGACCCATTACCCTGAGGGGCCAGAGCAGGAGCAGGATTTGTAGGCTGTTGACATGGACATCCTGTGCAGGCGATGGAGGCTTTTCTGTTGAGAAGCAGACACCTCCAGCAAACGCTTTCACTAACAGATTGATTATTACTGGTGAGGAAAAGGAATCCACGTGAAGCCTGCGTGTGGAGCCTAAGAGTGGAGCAGGCCACTTGGAGGCAGACAGGAATTTCCTGAAAGGTGGATATGGCAAAGCATTAAAAGACCAATAAATAAAAAACACCTTATATCCCTCTGCCTCAGCCACACTCCAGCTGTCCTCAAGCCTCAGATTGCCACACCAGGACTCCATCCAGACCAGTAGCTTGTTCCTGACAGGGCCACCAGGCACTGCCTGATGCTGCAGTAGAATGTGCAAGGACCCTTGTTGAGGACAATTATGGAGTAACCTGCCCTGCCCTGCATAACCTACGTTTCTTCTTAACCCCAGGAAGATGGTTTACACTTGAAATGGGAGGGTTTATCTCCCCAGTGTTTTTTCTAACTTCCCTAGAGCATCATTATTATTATTACTATTCCATCTATAATACCTCTAATAAGCATAGTTATCATTTTTATTTCTAAAGTGCTCTAGCCTGAAAGCTGCAGAGAAATAAATGCTAATCAGCACAGACTGGGCAAAGGGCAACCAAGCTCCACCCCGCATCGTCTAAGCAATTCTCCCTAGTTATTTTATTTTTTCTGTATGTATTTCTCTGGGTGATCATCTCTGCTCGTACAGCCTCATCCATGCTGCCACACTGAGCCCCGATGTCTCCTTTAAAGAGGAACTGAAAAGATGTGTTTATAGGGCTGTCGATTAATCATAGTTAACTCCCACGGTTAACTCAAAAAAATTAATCGTAATCAAAAAAAATAATCACAATTAATTGCAGTTTTAATCGCACTGTTAAACAATAGAATACCAATTGAAATGTATTAAATATTTTGGATGTTTTTCTACATTTTAAAATATGTTGATTTCAGTTACAACACGGAATACAAAGTGTACAGTGCTCACTTTATATTATTTTTATTACAAATACCTGCACTGTAAAAATGAGAAAAGAAATAGTATTTTTCAATTTACCTCATATGAGTACTGTAGTGCCATCTCTTTATCGTGAAAGTGCAGCTCACAAATGTAGAATTTTTTTGTTACATAACTGAACTCAAAAACAAAACGATGTAAAACTTTAGTGCCTACAAGTCCACTCAGTCCTACTTCTTGTTCAGCCAATTGCTAAGACAAACATGTTTGTTTACATTTACAGGAGATAATGCTGCCTGCTTCTTATTTACAATGTCACCTGAAAGTGAGAACAGGCATTCGCATGGCACTTTTGTAACCGGCATTGCAAAGTATTTACATACCAGATATGCTAAACATTTGTATGCCCCTTCATGCTTTGGTCACCATGCTTGTTAAAAAAAATACTGCATTAATTACTTAGTGACTGAACTCCTTGGGGGAGAATTGTATTTCTCTTCCTTTGTTTTACCCACATCCTGCCATATATTTCATGTTATGAAATGATGACCCCCCCGGATGATGACCCAGCACATGTTGTTTGTTTTAAGAACACTTTCACTGCAGATTTGACAAAACGCAAAGAAGGTACCAATGTGAGATTTCTATAGATAGCTACAGCACTCGAACCAAGGTTTAAGAATCTGAAATGCCTTCCAAAATCTGAGAGGGATGAGGTATGGAGCATGCTTTCAGAAGTCTTAAAAGAGCAACACTCTGAGTCAGAAACTACAGAACCCGAATCACCAAAAAAGAAAATCAACCTTCTGCAGGTGGCATCTGACTCAGATGATGAAAATGAACATGCATCGGTCCTGCTTTGGATCGTTATCATGCAGAACCCATCATCAGCATGGATGCTTGTCCTCTGGAATGATGGTTGAAGCATGAACGGACATATGAATCTTTAGCACATCTGGCATGTAAATATCTTGTGACGCCAGCTACAACAGTGCCATGCGAACGCCTGCTCTCACTTTCAGGTGACATTGTGAACAACACATGGGCAGCATTATCTCCTGCAAATGTAAACAAACTTGTTTGTCTGAGTGATTGGCTGAACAAGAAGTAGGACTGAGTGGACTTGTAGGTTCTAAAGTTTTAAAGTTTTAAAGTTTTGTTTTTGAGTCCAGTTTTTCTTGTACATAATTCTACGTTTTGTGATACAGCATGGCCAGAGGGCAGCAGGAGAGTGATATAAGAGAGATATGTAAGTCCCAGGATGAGGAGAAGCTTTACTCCCTGTAGAGGGAAGAAAGGTTTCTATAGATTAATTAAAAGCACTTGAAGCCAATTAGAGCACCTGAAGCCAGTCACCTGATAAAAACCCCCTGTTTCAATCAGCCAGGGGAAGGAGTTGGAGCAGAGTGGTTTGGAGTTAGAGCAGAGAGCAGTTTGAAGGAATTGGAGCAGAGTGCAGTTGCAAGAGTTGAAGTAGAGGAGAGTTTGGAGAAGTGCCATTGCTGGCTAGAAGACCAAGACCCTAGGTAAAGAGACACCCGGCTTGTGCAGAGAGAGGGCAGGAAGCCCTACAAGCTGAAGAGCAGGAGACGGAAGTAGCCCAGGGGAAGGAAGCACTAGTTCACGTGATTTGCCACTATCTCTAGGGCCCCTGGGCTGGGACCTGGAGTAGAGGGCGGGCCCGGGTCCCTCCCTCTCCACTACCCTTCTTTGGGTTACTAGTGGGACAGTAGATACCCTAGTTCAGGGGCAGGGAACTGTGTCCTGAACCCCCACCCCCAACAAGAAGAGGAAGCGCAAGACCTATCATAATCATGCCAGCAATTTGCCACAGTTTGTAAGTTCAACTTTCAGGATAAAGAGATTTCACTATAGTACTTGTGTGAGATGAATTGAAAAATACTATTTGTTTTGTTTTTTTAAAATGCAAATATTTGTAATAAAAAATAAATATAAAGTGAACATTGTGCACTTTGTATTCTGTGTTGTAACTGAAATCAATATATTTGAAAATGTAGAAAACATCCAAAAATATTAAAATAAATGGTATTCCATTATTGTTTAGCAGTGCGATTAATCGTGTGATTAATCACAATGAATTTTTATCGTGCAATTAATTGCAATTATTTTTTTTAATTGCTTGACAGCCCTATTTGTTTAAAATAAGAGTATTAATAAGCCGTTCCAAGATCCCCAGCAATGAATCAACCCTACATGCAGAATTCAAATTTGCAAATGCATTTGAAAATAAAATACTTGAAGTTCAGCTTCTCCTTCACTCACCTGGCAAGCCCTGGCTTTATGATGTTGTGTTACCTCTTGTTATAACTGATTTTATCTCTACCAGAAATGGTGGATCAGATCCTGTGGTTTTAACTCAGGCGAAATTCCCAATAGCTTTAATGGGGGGCTGCAGGGCTAGATCCAGTGTCTTTCCCTGCACTCCCTCCATATAGAATCATAGAAATGCAGGAGTGGAAGTGACCTCAAAAGTCCAGGCCCTGCGCTAAGGAAGAACTAAGTATATGTTGCTTTAGGTGCAGAGGAAGGAGAGGGAACTGTACATAGAGATGCAATATACTTTGGGGAAGTTTGGAAACAGAATCAATTCTAGGTCCAAATGCTGGAACCTGGACCCATCCCTTTGTCATTCTTAAGTTTATATGTAATGGGCCAAACTCTGCTCTTAATCACACCAATGTAAATGAGGAGCAACTCTATTGTAACCAGTGAATCTGCTCTGATTTGCTCCATTGTAAATGAGAGGAGAATTTGGCCCAGATTCTCTTATTTGTAGACTTAAACTGCTGTGTTTGGAGGTAATTCTGCTCTCACACCAGTCTTACACCAGTGCGAATCCACTGACTTCCATGGAGTGACTCCTGATCCAAGTGAGTGAGTGTAAGTAAGATCAGAATCAAGTCCTTTTTGTCTGAGCTTTGCAGTTCCTCTTTAAACCCAACACTGTGAGAGCCTTAACTGCAAGTGATGGAGAAGAGTCCATCAGCTCCACAGATGACAAACCCACACAGCAGCTCCTAACCACTGCCGAATGGTTTCTCTTTTGCAATGAGCCACCAGTCACTCATACAGCTGTGAGCCATGCTTCCATCTCATCCTCAAAGCAGAGAGCACAAGTCGAGTCCTAACAACAGCTGCAGCTCCACATACCAGATCTATCAGGCTTCTCTAGTGCTGAGATTCCCAAACAACTTCCCCCGTCCCCCCAAGTTTTAATTTATCAGGAGAATTAGTAAAACACTCATTTCTCAGCTGTCTAACATTTCAAACTCCTGCTCTAATACATCTGATAAATATTTACAGAGACTGACATAGTTTTCAGCTCACTCGACTTTGTGCCTAGCAATTCCAAACATTCATTTCCCTTCTCCCACCCCTCTTTGAGATTTATTTGGGGGGGATGAGAGTTCCCACTTTTTAAAATGCTGATATTAGTCATGCCAGATTGACAGTTCTGGAGTCTGCATTCCTCTATTTATCCTTAGGACAGGTACAGCATGGGCAGCTGTGCCAACTTCCCCCACTCAGAACCCTCCCCAACTCCATGCCAGTGGGACCCAATCAATCACTATGGGCCAGCTTCCAGCAAAAAAAAAGGGAAGTCAATGCCAATGCCCATGCCTGTTCCATCCTTGCTTCGCTCCTCTGCTGATACTGCCATCAAAGAGGCCAATCATGAGGGCCAGTTGTGATGCTGGTTTTTGTGAAGCAGGTACACATCTAAGAGCTGAAGTGAGAATCACAGTTCACATATGGCCCCAAAAGGCCACCAGATTCTGCTAACGTCTTTGGTCATTAACAAATTCAGCTGGATTCTTACTGCTAAGGCCAAACACGCCATTAGCCATTCCCAGCCTTCCGAGCCAGCCCGGCCTACAATTTTTACCTTTTCAGCCCTTACACATTAAAAACAATCTCCCCCGTCCCCACCCTGGTTGTGTGCAATGTGGGGTATCTAGCCCTCCCTCAGTGGGTCTCAGCGTACAGCCACGAGTTCTGCCTGTGCACTAAAGTGAAGCCTGTCAGTGTAGGCTGCTATAATATTGCCAGATGTATGTCCTAACCGATATTCCACAGCAGCAGATTCTGAATGAACTTGTTAAAATCCTATCTAAAGTGTGGCTTATTAGTGCTACATTTTGACTTAGAATATGTTGTGTTTGTATGGGGTATAGCCGGAGTGCAGCCCAATGTAGACTTGGGGTTTTAAAATGCAGCCCGAGGAGATATCAGGTTACAACATACAATGCTCCAGTTGCTTGGCTGCTTGGATCAAGGTGGAGCATCATGCGCTGGGATCTTTTTTCACCATAGGCTATGCTGTCATACTAATGATGGAGGTAATTCAGCCCACCACAGAATCTTTGCCAGTGAAAATCACCTCCTCATTTTTCACTACCCAGTTCTGTCCCCAGAGGTTTGGGGTTCTCCTTCTGGCATTGTGGATCCCAGGGATCCCAAAAATACAGAGGAGATGAGTACAGGGAAAGTCAAAAGAGAAAATTGGCCCCTCCCCTCCAGTGCTCTGGATACTTCTGCAGGGTGCTCAAAGGTGAGCAGGTTCGATTCAGGCCATAGCCTCCTGCATTGTGTGTGCTTCCTGAGAAAGCAGGGCCTCCTTGGTCTTATTCAGCATTCTCAATCTCCATGTCTCCCAGCCTCTTCTCAGCAAGCAGTGACCGATCTGACCCCATCAAACCAAATCAGTGTCACTGTCTTTGCACCATCCACCTGACCCTCCCAGAATCAAATGCACTGGCTCATATGTGTCATTTCATTTAATGTGGAGCAAATAACCAAGCACAGCTCAACACCATCGGGTCTGCCGGGGTCACAGGAAAGACAGAGACATTTACTCATAATTGTCCTTTGTCACAGCTGATCCCCTGTGGAGTACAAAATGCCATGAACACTTGCTTGCACACACACACACACACACATTTCAATCACGCTGAATTTTAGCCTGTGTGCCGTGGAGCTGCCAGTTTACAGTTCACACAGTGAAACCACTGCAAAATAACAGAGGTCACCCATTTTGGTCCATTTGAGTTTTCATCTCATATTTTTCTTCTCTGACCTGACACAGGATGTATTCTAATGTCAGCCCTGCCTTGGGACACAGTGGAGACCACGAGAACTCAGGTTCGGAGAGAAAGGTAATATCTCATGCTGAGAATCAGTGCCAGCCACAGCGAGGACACAGAGCTGTGGAAGGAACGGTATCTGGCTAACAGTAATGCATATTCAGTGATTCACATCACCAATGTACCATATTTACACAGCAATGCAAGGGGATACAGACTCAGCTTCTCTGGGTGGTACAGCTGCATTGATTCAGACTCTCTCCACCTGACGCAATTGTCAGGGTGACTGATATTTATGATAATAAATGCTAATAAATATCAGTTATATGCTGCTGTAAATCTAAACTAGCCCCTTTGAAGTTAATGGTGTCAGTCTAGATTTCAACGAGCATAAGCAAGATATGATTCTGACCCTCTACATGTGACAGTGAACTCAGATTCACCAAGTCTAAGTGGAATGTGAAGAATGACTCAGATTTTCCACATTACCCTCAAAAGAGTCATGATGTATGACTCTTGATTGACTGGCCATGTATGACCGGCACTTCCTTTTGTTTTGTTTTTTTCCGTCCAGATCACTAAACAAACTTTTCAGACAAAATACAAACTGAACCCACCATCCACAGTGATATGCAGCCACCTCTGACAAGGAACATGGCAACTACAGATGAGGATTTGTGTGTAGAAACTGCCATTCCCACCAACGCTCACAACATCTGAGCCAGGCTGAAATTTCACCTTTCCCTACCTACTTTTAGCCAAATGAGCTTTTGTGTGGCAAAAGGGTCAAAATTCTTCCATACAGAAAAAAGTATGTATTTTGGTGTGGATTTTTCATGAGACTTTTGGACCTGCCCCAACAGCTGTTCCGCCCAGTGAGAAATTGGAGGAGATAGAGAAAAGTTTTTCACCAGTGTGCAGACATACAAATTAATCACTTGTGCAATTCAATTGACTCTGCAGGTTTTACTCCCAGGGTGACTTTGTGTCCAAATTAGCTCTTTTTGCACTTCCTCCCATTTTGTCCCTTTCCATAAAAATCCACAGAGCCACCATGTTCTCCTGCTTCAGATCCATCCTTAAAACTCTCCTCTGCCATGATGCCTACAAAAAAATCAACAATTGTTGGCAGCTGGTGAGCTGGTGAGTTGTGATGGTGGATAATCATCTTGTTGTAACCTTGTGATTCCCTATCTGTTGCATTCATTTGTTGTCTCTCTTGTCTTAAACTCAGATCATCAGCTCTTTGGGGCAGGGACTTTTTGTTATGTGTGCATAGTGCAATGGGACTAGGGCCTCAAGGTATTACTGTTAGACAAGTAAGTAATAATAATCATCTAGATGAGAAGATCTTAGGGACAAGGCTTTTGCTTTCTTACTTTTCCATAGTGTGCCAGGCACACCAGTGATGCTATGTAACTAAGAATAATAATTAGGGCTGGTTGGAGCATTTTTGACTACACATAATTGTGTTGAAATATGCTATTTCATAAAACCAGAAACATTTTGTGGTGATATATCAATTCTGATGAAGTTTTTGACAAGATGGTTTCTGAGGTCCAGGGCTCTATAGTCACTTCTGACCATAGAGAAAGAACCAAATCAAATACCTGACCTTCTCCATCTGAAATCAGATATTTCACACAATCGTTTTGCAACAATGTTCAAATGATTTTGGTTTCATTCCAATGCAGAACAAAATGACACAAAACGGAATTGTTGTCTTCCAGCCAGCTCTAATAATAACAATAATATAATGATTGTCACTGGTCTTTGCAGATTGTTAAGGCAAATTTCCTTCTTCTTTTTCCTGAAACATTTTAAGATGGTGAATGTGGTGCACGTGGAAGGTACCAAATGAGCCTCCTTGGAGAGTGAAGTCCTTGATTTATTCATAGAAGAGATAGTTCATGAGCGAGGATGAACTTCCCTAGCAATGACACCACCAATGTCGCCATAGCCCCTTCAGTCCTCAGCTTCTTTGTTGAGTCTGCCAGCACTGGTGGTCCAATAGTGATGTTCGCCTCTGTGATGAGAGCACCTGTCCACTAGGAACCACATTGAGACCTGTGGAAGTTCTCCTCTGAGCCATATTGTGGATCTCTGTTACAGGTCTAAAAGCAAAAGTCTGATTGAGATCAACCCTGCTGCTGAGGCTAAAGAATTCCACCAAAGCAATAATTTGGTGAAAGTATAATCAATGTTTTGTGGGATTTCTGTAAGCAAGGTTTGCTGAATCCCATCTACTCTTTCATTCCAAGGATCATGCAGTGATGTCTCTTTGGAATTAGTAATAAATCATTTACAGCACTGACAAATGGAAGTGCCAGTCTGGAATTGTACCAGGGGTTGGGAGCTGCCAAGATACTAGCAGTTCCAAAGCATGGGAGCCAGGAGAGTCACGAGACAACCTCCAGACTCTAGGCCAGAAGCTTTGCAGTCTTCATGTCCTGCTGAGTATGTGTAAACCTGAGAGAGAGAGAGGAGAGATGCAGAAATGTGAATTGGACCACCACACACACACACACACATATACACACACACATTCCCCCTTCCAAATGTTCAGTCTGCTGCTGGCTACTTGGCAAATACAATCAATCCCCTGTTCAGCAGATGCATGCAGCTGCCTTTGGGAGTGTCATGCTTGGTCCCTCTGTGGAACTTCCCCACCACATACCAGTTGCTCTTCACTGGGTGTCTTAGGGGGAGGGGATTTAGGACTGGGGGGTGGGGAGTTTGAGGGAGGAAGAGTCCATAGCGTAAGCACAAAATGTATTTGTTTCTTGTAACGTCCCTCTGGGCTGACATCTAAACACACCTACTGCACCACCTCTGAGGCGAAGAGACAGCTCACTACTCTTTCTTCTTAATCTTCTGAAGGAGTCAAGACTAGATGCCCCATAGCGCTTAGCCACCAGGCATCTATGTGGGACTTTACCATGTTATGGTTCAACTTCTCACAACCCTTTTGGTACTGGGGCTATCCTCTGTTTCCAACTCCCAGCCATTGTTAAACCTCCAAGTCCCCTCCTTCTAGGAAATGGTTCCCGTCACTCAACTTAGAGAGCATACGAGACTTCCTGAGGCCCACACCAGATCCACACCCTCTGCAGTGTCCTCCTTCCTCCATTCCAAGCTCCTAACAAAGCAACTGAGTGCAGTCAGCCATGGGGGCACTGATACTTTTCTTCTGAACACAGATTCCCCCCGGTGGCAGCACCCCACACTACTGCCAAACCAACAGATCCATTTGCACGGCCAATTATTCAACTGCATTAATTTCAAATAATATTTTTCCATTAAATAGCAATATTGAGCAAGTTGTTTGTTGTATTTTGTTTTGTATTGAAATTCTTGAGAGTAGGACAGAGAAGGATCTGATATTAGAGTGGGAGATTCAAAGTTAAGGTCACTGCCATTCATTTGTATACAGAAGTTTGAATGATGCAGTCTACGATGCTTGCATACGCCACAGTTCTTTGCTGTATGGTATCTCTGGATTCTCACAATTCTCCTGTCCTTTGGCTGCCATGAGACCTAATCAGTGCTGTTCTATTCTCCATTGTCTTCTAGCTCAGTCACAAGAATGGATTTTGTAGTGCCAGCCCTGATACACTCAACTGCAGACAGAAGACCAGGTGTGACCAAACTGTGCCTCCGTCTGCCTACATTTTCTCAATGTGTTACCTAGGTGTCTACAATCATAAATGAGGAAATACCATCTGATGGATCACACACCTGCATACAATAACTTGTGGATCTTAGGCAAAGAGATCTAGCGATTTCACAAACACCAAAATACATTCTAGAGCACTAGGTCTGTCTCAGATACAGATGGTGAACTGGAGTCTGCTTGGACCATAATTCATCTCTATAGTTAATCCTTATCTAGTTTTATTATAGATTTTCTGTGCTATTGAAGCTAGTTTATTTGTGTCCCATTAGACTTTCATTTTTACGGAGCCAACCACTAAAAAGGCACCAATCTGCTGGGTTCCTCAAGAGTCACACTCTCAGAGTTTTGCCGAGCACAGGTTTTGCAGGATGCTATGCAGATCCACATGAATTCCAGGATCCACCCTCCTACCCTCACTTTACACCCATGCAGCTTTACTGAAGTCCAAGGGGGAGCACAGATGTAACAGGATAGGTAAACCAGGGCAGGTGGCAAAGGGATGTAGTGCAGTAAAATAAGTTTTTAGAGGCTGCTTTCCCAAAGCACATAAGGGGCTGACTAGGAATGGAAATTGTGCTCCTAAATCCACTAGGTGCTTTCAATAGTTTTGCCGTTAGTGTTTTGAATGCCTTCTAGTGGTATCCCTAATTACAGTGCTTCTGAAAACAGGAAATGCCTATTGGACTACATTTTCCTTACATACTCCTTAAAAGGAAGTTGGGTTGATGTGTTTTTGAAAGCGGGGTGGGGAGGGGAGGGGGACGGGGACGGACCGCATAGTGGATTGTTAGCAACAAATCTTACATTTTCTGCCTTCCCTTACAATAAATAAATAAATCCCATATGTGCAGAGTCCACCACAGGCTGGGCATTGTGTATTTATTTATTGTACATTATTTAGGATTTCTAAGCCAGCAAAAGACATGAATGGTCAGGGGACGGATAGGAAACCAGTGAAGGAGATGGAATTGGGGGCGGAGGGGGAATGGGGATGAAAGATAGTGCAGAGAATGGAAAGGATGGATAGGGAGCTGCAGAAGGGGACCAAAGATGAGGTGATAGGACTAGACCTGGTCAGGGATTTTCCATTGGAATGACTTTCCACTGTAAAATGCCCTTTTCACAGATTCTAAATTATCCATAGGAAAATTTCAAATTTTGCCAAAAAAAATCAATTTCCTGTTGGGAAAATTGAAACAGCGGCTGTCCAGCTCAGTGCCTGGAAGGGTCTTATCAGTTTTTTCCAGGGAAAGGATTTCCATTTTCTGGCCAGCACCAGCTTAGACCCTACCTCCTGGAATGAGGGGAGCGAGGCAGGTGCAGGGTCCTGCTGTTCCCAAGGTGATGTGCTGTATTAAGTTGTTCGGTGACACTTATGACAATGGCAGAAATGCCCTTGGCCTACCACCCAATGTGTAGTCAGACACGTCAAACACATTCTCATGTCACTGCTCAGACAGCCTTTCAGCCTGGAGCCAATTCTTCTGGCTGAGTTAGAAAGCCCCCAAAATGCAGCCTACCTATCCCAACCTAACACCCCACCCCTACCCTGTTACCAGCAGGCTCTGCTCAGTAATGAGCAACTTTTCAGATCCAGGTCTCAAACAGCCCAGAGTTTCAGAGAAAGTCATGTTTGGATCTGGGGTTCTGGATGGGCCCCATCTCTGCTTGTAACTTGGGATCCAGGGAAGGAGAAGCTTTGTTTCAGGTCACTTGATTGCTCACTGCCTTTGCAGGGTGAGGTCCCTTGGGGGATGGGTAGGGGCTGAGGACCGATCCCTCTCTTTCATCCATATGCACTTGTTCCTTATGGTAGTGAAATAAACAGTCCTCTTTTGTGGCTGCTTTTCATTGACCTATGCCTCCTGAACAGAAACTAACAAGAGCCACTCAGCAACGAAGCACTCAGCAATGAAGATGTGCGAGAGGGAAGAAGGAGCCGGCCTAATGACAGAGCAGGGAAGAGAGACAGAAGGAGGGAAAGTCTAGAGAGGGAGAAGCAGTTCCATAATCAGATTAGTTTAACGGGAGTCAAAAACCCCCATCCCAAAGGGCATGGGGGAGAGTCAACGGTGGGAAAACTAAAAGTAAAACATATTTGTTACCGGGAGCGGAGTTCTGACCTTATAATAAAAGGATTATAGGGGTTTCCAAGCGGAAATGAGCATGTGAATGTTTGCTCGGGTGATGGGGGGAGGGGAAGGAGAGAGCTTAATGAAACCACAGGTTCAGGGGGATCTCAATCTCCCTACAAGTCTAAGCGTCCTTGAGCCATTCATGAGGTACCACTGCCCCCATGTGGCTCCGTCCTGCAACCTCGTGGAGCAAGTGAGACAAGACGATGGTTTCAAAGAGGCCTCCAGTGAAAGCTGAAGCCTTTCTGCTTTGGGTATCCCAGAGGTGAGCAGCAGACCGTCACTTCTTCCTTTGACACTCTGAAAACTGCAGGAAGGACAGTTGAGGTGATTAAACAAAAACCTTGGATTCTTCTGAGCACCACTCTTTCAGAACCCAAGGAGATAAGAGAGAGACTGGGGTAACCTTCAATGCTGCAGTTTGCAAACAGGAGAATGTAGGACTAACACTACTGGAGGGAGATCACTGTTTTTTGTGATCAATCTGGATTAATTTTCTAGAGAATTTATTAAAAGCTTCCACTGCACCCCTAACTGGTATTGAAAAAGGACGTTAGTGAGGATTACGCACTGAAGAACCTTGCACCATGCCTCTAACAATGAGCCTCGTTCCCGTTGTACAGGCAGTGGGTGGGCGAGAGGAGCTGAGTGGGGAGGGGGAGTGTCAGAGACACAGTGATTCATTTTTCAATTGGTCTTTTCTGGTCCCATGAACTCCTGGTAAACTCCATGCCCACTTCAGATGTACCTTTAGCAAATAGGATGACAGCTGTAACCTGTCAGCACACAAGTACTTTTAGTCAGGTCTGCCCAGGCCAGGAACCATGGAGTCCTGGAATATCCAGTTTTAGGACTAAAGAGACTGTAAAAGCAAGAATAAGGAACTGAAACTCTTCAGCAGGGTTGTCCTGCCTCCTACATTCCTGCTTGGTTGCTATCAGACTCCCTTGGTCATCTTCTTCTCCAGTTACCACTGGAAGTGTCCCTGAGACTCAACAGTGCTCTGTTCCAATGTAACAGGTACAGAAAAAATAAACGTACTTACTGATGTTTCATTGTAATTTCCATCTTTCCCACAGGACCCCAGCTTCACACGGGCCAAAGGCATCCATGTAGCTCCAGAACACTTTGCTGTGGGTTTCCCTATGATATATCTTGTAATGTCTTTAGTTTTTCCTCCCATCATTCCCAGAGTCCATCTTCCCTCACCCTCTTCTTCATGAAATACACCCAGACCATCACGTTTTCTTGCAAGGTATCCTTCAGGTTCCTTTTGTTCTCTCCCCCTGTGCATCCCCAATTATTGGGGGCCATGTGACTTATTCAGTAAGACTCAGAGTTAAGGTAAGGACCAGCAGGTTTATTCAGCCCATCTATCCAAGCTGGAAACTTCAAAGAACTCATCATAACTCCCCAAATCCCTACCCAGTATGCACTGTCTTGTTTAAAATGTGAGATGGAATCTCTACTTTGGTTGTTCCTAAATCCTAGTCAGGATCCAACCCCAATGCATTATTCTTACACACCTGTTTGTTTGGTTTCCTGTCTTTCCAGCAGGCTTCACTCCACCAGGCTTCAGTGTCCAGCATTCAGCTTCTGCTGTTTCTTACTCTGTAATTAACTCAAAATAACATACATAATCCACTCACTTATACTTACATCCTTCACAGTTCTACCTATCTGTTCAAAAGGCTTGCTTAGCCATTTGATTGACATATAACAAGACCACTGTGGAAACAAAGCCATCAATCCACACACACACCTTTTAACTGCAGATTGGTAGTTGCTGCTCTAAAGTGATGTCTCATTACTTTGCTTTAGTGATCTTGTTAAATGCCAATTTAAAGCCCTATCACAAAAGAATTATGCACAAGAATGTATTCTTCATGGGCAAAGCATGCAATGCATTGTGGGAAGGGAGAATATGAATTTTTTTCTTCAGTTCCTCACTGGGATGCATAGAGAGAAATGGGAAAGACCTTGTATATCAATTAGTCTATCCCCCAAGGGCCAGTGTAGGGCTGTTCTCTGTGCTTTAACCTCCAGGACTTTTTCCAGACGCCATTTAAATGGCTCAGGGTTTCCACCACATCCCTTGGGACACTAATCTGCAGTCTAATATATCCAATTGTGCTATGAAGTTTTCCTGGTATTCAGCCTAAATGCTCTATTTCTTCCCCTTCCTTCTAATTAGAGCTGTTCAAATAATGGAAAAATTATTTGCAAACAATTATTCAATGCCAAATGTTGCAGCAAATTTTCAATGAATTATTCAACTGGCCTTTGTCCAAATTATATCCCCAGGGACCTCCCAAAACCATTCAATGTCTACACCCTTCAAATGCTTATACAAGGCTTTTGGATACATGTATTAAGCACTTTGGGGATGCTTGTACAGTAATGGGTGATGCATGGTGTTTCTTGTTATTACAGAGAGAGGCATTCCCTAAGCAGCCATTCAGGGTCAGAATGCAAGGGTTATTCTTTTTGCGCATATATTGTAGGTGTCTCCAATTAGTTTGGCCTTGTTGGTGAGTGGGTCATTTCCTCTTGCCCACTCTGAGTTTCTGAGGAGAAGTTGATTGATTCTCCTGAGTCTGTTCAGTTTGATTTATAGGGTCTGTAATCAGGTCAGTTCTACAATGCATTCATTTCCCACCTGCTCACCTAGGTTCAATATAGAATCAGGGGTGCTGGGACTAGAGGTGCTGGGGGTGCGGCAGCACTTCTGGTCTTGAAGTGTTTTCCATCATATGTAGTATCTGTGCACCTCACAATGTGGAGGATGGGGGCGGTGCTATTATCCCCATTGGACAGATGGGGAACTGAGGCACAGAAAGTCTAAGTGACTTGCCCAAGTCTCCCAAGTTCTAAGCCTGTGACAGAGCAGGTAACTTGATCCCAAGTCTCCCAAGTTCTAAGCTAATGCCCTACCCACTGGACCAGGCTTCCCCTCCAGCAGGTTGGTTTGTATGGTGAGCAGGACAATCCCACTGGACTCGAGGCCAATGAGCACCTAGTGCCTGTGAACAGTTGTGTTTCTTTTGGAGTAAGGCCAGTTATGTTGGCACCAAGAGGCCAGTTACAAGTCAGCGTGGAAAGGTTTTGAAGTTCGGAAGCACTAGAATGGGGAAAGAATTGGAATTACTGGGGATATTGCATGTCACGATCCAGGTACGTTGGCAGAGCTGGGGGAGGAAGCACCAAGGCTGGAATAGCAAGGGCTGCAGCAGGTCAGGACCAAGACATAGGATCAGGACCCGGGACAATGCAGGTCAAGACTGAGACCAGTATAGAGGCCAGGTCTGGAACAGCTTGGGGTTGCATGTCAGGACTGAGGTTCACTGAAGGGGGACAAAGGACTAGAAAAGCAGGACTGGGTGTGGAACTGAATTTAGAGGCACTAGCAGAGCTATGACTCTACCAGCACTTCCTGCCTTTATGAACTATCATCATCCATTGAACAGATGTTTATAACCCTTACTGCCAGTGGGAGACCCACTCCCCATGCGTATGGGCAGCACAGTTGACCCCGTTATGCTTGCCTGACTGCAGCTTTCCTCAGCCCCTTGCGGTTCACTCCTACAGGTGCCTTTTCCTCCTGTGTTTTCTTAAGCCTTCCCCTTTAAGAGAGGAGTGATCATTGTGTTTCACAGCAGTTGATCATGACACCTTCTAGCAACAGAGTACTTGTGGCACCTTAGAGACTAACAAATTTATTTGAGCATAAGCTTTCGTGAGCTACAGAGCTGTAGCTCACGAAAGCTTATGCTCTAATAAATTTGTTAGTCTCTAAGGTGCCACAAGTACTCCTTTTCTTTTTGCGAATACAGACTAACACGGCTGCTACTCTGAAATCTAGCAACAGAGTGTCAGTCAAGTGAGTGCTGTAATGATGCAGGGAACAGTGAGTCTGTCTAGAGGTTAATTATGTCCCTGTCATGGAAAAATACCTTTTGGAGAGGACAGTGCAGGCGGGATATGAATGCATTGCAATCCCCCTGTATTGTATCAGTACCATATGCAGCCCTTGAGAGGAGTGGGTCTGTGGAGTCTTCCACTATAAGCCTCTCTTTCAAAGGGTTTTATTATATACTCAGTCATAAAACTTTGCCTGGGGCTGAATTGGCAAACACGGCCTCGGCCCAGAAGCCAAACCCTTTTAATTTTTTAACAACATTTCATGAAAATCCATTTGGCCCTTTGTAACTCGGACAGGTGGGAAAACCATAGCACTTTCTCTTTTCAGCTCCTCGCTCTCTGACAAGCTCCTGGCCTTACGGGAAGTGTTTGCGTGGAGCCGGCTGCTGGCTAGTTTGCATATTGTGAAGTGCTGCAAGATGCTCATTCCAGAGGCGCCCTAGGAATCCCGGGTGATGCCATTACTGTGCTGTGCACTAATGACTGGGGCTGTTTTGCTGAACTTCCTCGATATTATAGAGTCTAGGAGAAATTAAACACTAAATCCCTGAGCCTGACATTTTTTCCTGTTGTGGATTGTTTTCTCTGGCTGCATCAGGCAGAGCTGCATTTGCCCAGCCACACCAGCCAGGCGCCCAGACATATCCCGTATGGAACAGATAGAGGTTCTGCTCAGACATGACTTGCAAACCCAGTAGCACCGGACCCCAGGTCTTCCTTATATGTGCCCAGTGTGCCAGCAGTGCCACATGCTGACCCTCTCTAGACAAACCCTCTCTATTTGTTCAACCACGCTGCACGCTGTGCCCACAAACATGTTTCCAGCTGAGCCCTTCTTTCCGGTGATTGGGGTTGTGGACTCGCATGCATTATAGTTCATGATGAGTATTATCACAGTGTCTTGCAGTAGTTCCCTAAATGCACTGGTGCCTCCACAGAGAAAGGCACACTCCCTGTCCCAGTGTAAAAGGTCGGAAGACAAATGAAGGGAAGGAGAGCAGGATCCAAGATGGGAGCAAAGTTGCCAGGCCAGTGATAGGCCATGTCTGGTGAATTCCATGTGTGGTGTCCTGCTGCCCCTCACCAGAGCTGTGGCTAGCCTCTGGCCCAGGCAGCCCTCATCTACAAACCCAAATAACTGTAATCATTTTTCTATTGTTTTTCAATCACCGTTAAAATCCTCGCTATCCCCTTGGCCCTACCCCCCCGAACTCTGGGCCTACCTCAGCCAGCCTCTTACACTGTGTCCTCTCCGCACTTCCCTGCTGAGAAGCTCCCTGTTCCTCGGCACACTCTCCCTGTCTACAGGGACAAGGGAGACTCTGGAAAATCACTATTGGTGCCAAGGGGGCTCTAGGGGTAGTGGAGGTCATTCCCCAAGGCCATACTGTTTGCTGGGGCAGCTGCAGACTCAATCTCTGGGCTCCAGTGCTTACTCCTCCCATTGCCATTGACTAAGCCCCTAGGTATGCTCAGTCCATGCCCATTCCCCAGCTCCCTTCCGCAGATGTTGCCTCCTCTCCAAAAAAACAACCTCCCATCCCCACAAACTCACACGAGGTGCACAACTGCTGACATCAGAGGAGCTCCAGATGCTTGGAGCAGGGAATTTTGGGGGGCCTTATGTCTCAAAACTCCTGGTGCCACAGAGTGGAGTGGGACAGGATGGCTTAGCTAGCTCTGCCCCAATGCAGCTGCTGAATCACTCCTTCCTGGAGAATGCCGTGGTCTTTAGGAAGGACCCCGGCTCCTGGGAATCTCCATGGAAAGGTCTAGGCCACAGGATGCTCCCAGGTGAGAGTGGAGCTGCAGGGGCTGTGTTCCCCCATTATCCTGGCTCGCTGTGTTACGTCACTTCCACTATATCCAGAGGATGCTTCATGTCAGGCTGTCCCTCGTTGCTCTGAACTCCCAGGCTGGGATTTGTCAACAAACAATTCTCCTGCCCCACTTAGATGAGCATTGGAACCGGGAGGTGAAGAGGCTGTTCCAGCAGCACAAAGGAGGTAGGGAATGGCTTATTCCATGTCCAATCTCATTTCTTTTTACATCTCCCAGCTGCTCATCAGGCTGGAGGTGTTTAGACGTCCATGCAGCTTCATTGCGTTCCCGGCACCATGGCACCAGCAGCAGCAGCCAATCACATCTTAAAAACCTTCCAGCTCAAGGTGTCAGCTCTTTCTCTAGCTTTCCCACTATACCTGCCCTCTTTCATTTTTCCTCACTCTGTGGCTTTCCAGAGTCACAAAAGCCGGCTCAGTCACTTGGAGGATTAAGCAGTCCTCACAAAGCAATGAAGAGAGGCCTACAGCTGCCAGGAGGCTGACATAAAGTTCAAAGACGTGTTAGATGGGTCTTTTGGCATCAGGCTCTATTTTTACAGCTTGCACATTAATGTTACCAACGTCTGAACAATTGCAAGGGAGCAAAAACTTTGAAGGAAAAGAACAAGTCAGGTTTGTTTAGTGAGCATGCTCAGAGCTCTGCTTGGGTGGATTTTCTGAAAGTCCCAACACAAGAAGAGATTATAGCCCCTAGCTGAAAGGCAGGAGATTCAGATGGGAAGCCAGATGCTGTCTGGCCTAAGGCTTGCACAGAATGGTCTTTACTCAGTGTGTGTGTGTGTGCGAGAGAGTGACTGAGAAGGAGAGGCTATAATGGATGTGGGGGGAGGGAGATGGCTCTGATGTATGTTTCTGGTATGTTATGTGGGTGTCTGTGGGTGAGGTGAGCGTATTGTATGTGAGAAGCATGCTGCATGTGGAAGGGGTATGCAATAGATGAAAGAATGCTCCATAGTAACCTGCCATTGAATGGGGAGCCAAAAATAATACCAAATGGAGCGAGGGGATAAAACCCCAGACACAGTGCAAAGTCCCATCCTGGGCAGCTTGTATCCACCTCCCTCCAAGTTTCTGTCTCTTTTGAACACATCACCACGTCAATGCAATATGACCACTAATTGTTTGTGAGCTGGGTGTGCAGTGTATCCAAGGGCTGCACGTGAAGAGAGAGGTGTGTGGGAGAGGGCAATTTCCTTGGAGCCCAGGAGAGCCACCACAGTATAAAAAGGCATTGTCTGGCTGTAGCAATCTTGTAACTAGCAATAGGAAATGATTTGGGCAACTCGTAAACTACACAAGCCTTTGATGGTTCTCAGGGTAATGCTCAGCTGTGGACTGATTCTGACTGTAAAATAAAAGTCTTGCATTCTGGAGCAGGGAAATCAAAGAACAATGGAGAGGTGGTTGGGGATACAGCAGCTGCCAACTTTCCACTGCTGCTACTTGCCCTGGGTACCAAAAAGGCAGAGTGGCTGGTCATGTCAGGCAAACAAAATTGTTCAAGAAGGATTTGCCTAAGGTCCATCTCATCAGCATTCAGGGCTCACTGCTGTGGCATAGAAGAGAACAAAGACACACAGACACCGGGGTGAGAGGAGAGATAAGAACTAAATACACTGGGCTGGAGCTGTCTTGTGGATGGCCATTCGTGCCCCACTGGAAGGAAAGCACAAGGGAGTGAGAAACACACTGGGAGATACTGTATCCCTCATACCAGAGCGGTAGCCGTGTTAGTCTGTATCCACACAAAAAAAAGCGGGCGGGGGGGAGAAGTCCGGTAGCATCTTAAAGACTTGGACTCCTCGTAGTATCCCTCACATTACCCTCTTGTCTGTCCCCCTGAGGAAAGCTGCTGGAGCTCTCACCTTACCTGTCAGTGTCCTGGAATCTGGCGGTTTCTCATGGTGCCTTGCCATCAAGTAGACAGCCCAATACGCTGCTGGCTTCTCTTAATCTGCTGGTGAAAGCAGCAAAACTGACTTCCTTGGAGGCTTATCCCCAGAATAAGCAGTGTATGAGAAGAGGCAGTACTAACCCCTCTCCCCCTCCATTTCCACCCCTCTCAATGCAATATCATTCCTGACTTGGAGTGATCATCTCTGGGAGTGGGAAGATATTTCAGTCTTCTTGGCTCATTTAGTCCCTCGACTCCACTTGAGACTGTCGCCTAGGGGACATATGAAAGCCAGCTGTGGCAGTGGTTTTTGTGGTGTGGATTGTTGTCCATCAGAAACTGGACTGAGACCTATCAGCCCACCAAACAGCTGTTGCATGGTAACAATTTACCATCAGTATTGATCTAGGCTGAATTTGAATTATTGACCTAGGGGTTTCTGTGCACTGGTGTGTCTGGCTCTACCTGAGGCTGTACATGAGTGTTATGCAAAGGTCCCTGCATTTCCTCTTTTTTCCTCTCCATCAGGGTCTTTGCAGCCATCTTTCTAGCTAAGGCTTCTCCCACAGCTAGTCAGTGTCACTGTGGGTTCAGCTGGCAGGGGGTCACTCAGAAGAGATAAGGGAAGGAGCTTTCCTTGTTTCCTCACTCCTCATGGGTTGTCCATCTCCCTCAGCTGCACTCCCAGCTCCTGTGCACCTGCACAAGGCAGCATGTCAATCACATGTCCAGTCATCCCTTTGAAACTGCTCTCTACAATATCCCCCAGCCAGTGTGTAAGCTGCTAGCTGTCCCGAGGGATATGAGGCCTTCCTGGTGCCCTTTGCTTTCCACATGGAAGAATCCCTAATTTATTACAACAAATAACTAATTATAACAGCATCTGCAGCCCATTATGAAAGAGAGATTTTTCAAATTAGTAAGAGAAACCAAATGAAAATGAGCTCCTTGACTTGACAAGTCATTGCTGTGGATCTGTTCAAGGATCAACATCTCCAAACTGAAGAAGATGCTATTTCTCTGGTTGATGGAACAGTGTGTGACGGGAAGGCAGGAGCAGGGTGAGATAAGTGGGAATTAATGTCTTGGATTTTGTGTTGTGCCTAGAACAAAGGAGAAGTTCCAATGTATCACTTAATGCCTCGTAGCTGCGGGCCTCTGCTCTCAGGTATTACAGGGATGAATGTGAGAGCACCAGACTTACTGACTGACTTCCAGCTTGTTCACCCCTGTGTATGAAATCTGCAAAGTGTGATTCCCAGATACAGCTGGTCAAAAAATGCCAATTATTTTTCACAGGCAAGCTTGAAAAACCATTTTTTTCTTAAATTTCCCATAAATATATGTTTTGGTTTTTCATCTAAAAACTGGAAAAAAAAATCAGTTTTTGAAAACCAATTTTGGTTCACTTTTTACTGAAAACCTAAAATTTTTACAGAACAAAAATTGGGTTTCGGTTTCCATTTTTTGGTCAGTTTTTGGCACAGTTCTCTGTGTTATGCTGGTTCCAGTGTATTATGTTGGCCATGATTCATAGATTCATAGATACTAAGGTCAGAAGGGACCATTCTGATCATCTAGTCCAACCTCCTGCACAGCGCAGGCCACAGAATCTCACCCACCCACTCCTATGAAAAACCTCACCTATGTCTGAGCTATTGAAATCCTTAAATCATGGTTCAAAGACTTCAAGGAGCAGAGAAGCCTCCCTCAAGTCAGCCATGCCCCATGCTACAGAGGAAGGCGAAAAGCCTCCAGGGCCTCTCCAATCTGCCCTGGAGGAAAATTCCTTCCCGACCCCAAATATGGCAATCAGCTAAACCCTGAGCATATGGGCAAGATTCACCAGCCACATACTACAGAAAATTCTTTCCTGGGTAACTCAGATTCCATCCATCTAATATCCCATCTCAGGGGATTTGGCCTATTTACCCTGAATATTTAAAGATCAATTACTTACCAAAATCCCATTATCCCATCATACCATCTCCTCCATAAACTTATCAAGTAGAATCTTAAAACTAGATAGATCTTTTGCCCCCACTGCTTCCCTTGGAAGGCTATTCCAAAACTTCACTCCTCTGATGATTAAAAACCTTCGTCTGATTTCAAGTCTAAACTTCCTGGTGGCCAGTTTATACCCATTTGTTCTTGTGTCCACATTGGTGGTGAGCTTAAATAATTCCTCTCCCTCTCCTGTATTTATCCCTCCGATATATTTATAGAGAGCAATCATATCTCCCCTCAACCTTCTTTTAGTTAGGCTAAACAAGCCAAGCTCCTTAAGTCTCCTTTCATAAGAGAACAGGGCTATTCACGTTCCTAAGATTTACCTAAGTAAAGTGATGCAGTGAAAGTAGGGGTACAGCTTGTGTATATGCACACGCACTTCTACAGATATAATAGCAACATTAAAAAATACAGATAAGCACCAGCCATCCCCCTATATTCAACAATCTAGACATTAATTGCCTCATTTCTGAAAGGCATCATGGGAAAGGTGAGTTTTGAATTCAGATTTGAAGGAAGAAAGGGTAATGGCTTTACACGCAAGGTCAGAGAAGGCATCCACACGAGAGGCAGCATAGGAGGCATGAAGAGGTTTGCATGAGAAGCTGGCATAAGGGTTGACGACAAGGCTGGCATAACTGTCAGAAGAGAGATGAGAGAAGAGACAAAAGCAGACCAGCAGGAAGAGGCAAAGTTGTGAAGGGGCAATATTCTTCAGCACCTTTATCAAAAAGCTATTCTTGAATTCATTGAGTATTATGTTGGCCATGATGTCTGAACCCTATTCACCTGCCACAGCCAACAGTCTTTAACAGTTATAATTACCAGTTCTACTGCTGCTACCCAGAAGTTCAGTCAAGAAGAACAGGAGAGTTTCAGTTAACTCACAAAGTTGCTTTTCTAAGCAGAACAGTGTAAACCCTCCTCCCCATAATGCAAAGCATATTTCTATGCTCATTATATGAAGTTGGCGGTAAGCTGCAGGCTGCTGCCAATTAGCCATAACTGGGTGAGCCTGAGATGCGAACCATGGTTTGTGCCGAGTGTCTGAACCAGACGCTATGTACAATTGAAATGATACTTCTCCTCCAGACCTCTCTAGCATTTGACTTCACACTGGGAGATCCTGCCAGTATGTTAACTGAACAGAGCAGCCTTCTTCCCTGCTTCCTCCCATCCCAGACTGCCTCATGCAATCTCCAGGATGCTCCTTACAGCATCTGTTTCATTTTATTTGCAGAGCCTTGTTTTCACATCCAGGGCTCATCATTTTTTGCTCAATGTTTCAGCATAAAATATTCAGCAGATCTGAGATGTTGGAACACAAAACGTTATTGAGAGTGGGGAAACAACCAACAATGCATGTGTAGAATAAAAATATGGGTCCTAATTCATTATTGTTCGGTACCCCTTTTATACCAATGGAGATGGGGCATAGGGGCTGCAGGGAAGGTGGGAGGCCCCTGGAGAATACCCGCAGTGCAGGAAACTCCTTCACTTAAGCACACAGATGGTTTTGCCAGCTCTGCACTGCCTCTGCAGCAGCCCTAGGAATAAGTGGCATTCTGGGGCAGGGTGGAGGCAGATCAGAGGAGGGAAGAGGAAGATTGGGATGGGAGGGGACACAGTCAAGGCTGACCTGTGTCCTGGTCAGTGGTCCATAGAGACAATTGAAACAGGCGCACAAGTTAGGGCAACCCTAAGCTGCACCGAGGGCCTCGCTGGGCCCTGATTAGAGAAGGCACAAGCTCCCTTCTCTTGAGCCAGGACCAGCATCAGCCCAGGGATGAACCTGACTCTGGGAGTCTACACGGAAGAGTCAGCTCCATTTTAAAGAGTGGTTAGGGTCCCAAAAGTGACTTTGCAAATGGGGCTCCTACTCCCTCAACACTTCTGCTCTCTGTGAGACTTTGAGTCACATTTCACTCCTGTGAGCCCTGTGGAGCCCACACAACTGGGGGAGTGAGCTGGATACTCCTGTGTCTCATGCACTGTCAACAGAATTGGATACCTTTTGATGCTACTCAATAGTGTCCCAGGGTCTGTGACGTGCACTCTGGGGAAGGCTCAGTCTCAAGGATTCTTTAGCTTGACCAAATGGTGTTGTGAAATTTCACTCCAATTTCTGCAACACAATCATCCCCCTTGCCTCCTGACACTCCTATCTCATTGTAGTTACAAACTAAACCCTCCCTTGCCTGGCATCAGGCTCTTCAGGCTGTCAGGGCTGTATCCAACATCTCAGGTACCTAATGGGTCATGGATACGGGCTCCACAGCCATGAAAGTGACGGGGAACAGACAAGCGATAGGTCCTGTTCAGGGGGCCTGCTATGGGGAAAGAGGCTTTACATTCCAGAGCCTCACTGTCATCCACATTTCACTTACTGCAGGGGAAAGCTTATTTTCCTGGTTTAAACATAATGCCTGGATGTGATGTCAGTTTATTTGTCAAATAGCAGAGAGGAATCGGGCAGGTTGTAGAAGGGACAGCTGCTTTCCAGCTGTTCATTGTTCAGGCCCATTTTCCAAATCTCCCCATCGCTTTGGAACTTTGTCATCATTTTGCCAGTTTGGCAAACACTCCCCTGTCTAGGGTGAGCAGGGGTCCAGTTTTCAACCAGAACACCTGGTCAAAAATGGACCCTGCTGGCTCTGGTCAGCAACGCCTACCTAGGTCACCAGATAGCAAGTGTGAAAAATCAGGATGGGGTGGGGAGTAATTGGCACCTATATAAGAAAAAGCCCCAAATATTGGGACTGTCCCTATAAAATCAGAACATCTGGTCACCCTACACCGACCAGGCCATTAAAAGTCCGGTCAGCGGTGCTGCGGCGCTAAGGCAGGCTAATCCCTAGCTGTCCTGGGGCACCACGCTGCACCCCAGAAGTGGCCAGCAGGTCCAGCTCCTAGGCGGGGTGGGGGGGAGAGGCACAGGGCTCCCTGTGCTGCCCCTGCCCTGTGCTCTGCACTCCAATTGGGTGGGAACAGGCCAATGGGAACTCAGGGAGTGGGCAGTGCCTGTGAGTGAGAGCAGCGCACACCGTGGAGCCTCCTGAACCCCCTCGCCTAGGAGCCGGACCTGCTGGCCACGTCCGAGACGCAGCATGGTGCCCCAGGACAGGTAGAGACTAGCTTGCCTTAGCCCCACCAGAGCCCTCACCCCTCCCACACCCCAACCCCCCACCTCAACCCACAGCCCCCTCCCATGTTTCCAATCCCTTGGCCCCACGCCCAGCCTGGAGCTCCCTCCTGCACCCCAAACCCCTCATCCCCAGCCCCATCCCAGAACCCAAAGCCCTCACCCCCTCCCACATCCCAACTCCTAGCCCCAGCCCGACACCCCCTCCCTCACTCTGAATCCCTCATTGATGGGCCCAACCCAGAGCCCACACCCCCATTTAGAGCCCTCACCCCCTCCCACACCCCAACCCCCTGCCCAAGCCCAGTGAAAGTAAGTGAGGGTCGGGGAGAACAAGCCACCGAGGGACAGGAAATGTAGTGAGCAGGGGGCAGGGCCTCGGGGAAGAGGCAGGGCTAAGGTGTTCGGTTTTGTGCCAATACAAAGTTGGCAACCCTACCCCTGTCCCCTTTGGGGCTGATTGAAAACTCTCCAATCAACATCAGTCATATGGATGCCCCGTTCAGAACCCAGGAAAAAGCTGGAATGTGCTTATTTTGCTTTCCAGATGAAGTTTCAAAAGATTCTCTCTGTAACTCCAAATGTATGTATCAAATGTATCAGCCAAGCTAGAGATACCAAAGACCAATTAGGGGGTTAGTCCATCCCTCCGACTGAAAGCATGCAATCGTGTACCAAAAGAACTAATTTGGTGGAGTTTGTGATGGAGAGGTGTGCCAGAAGGATATAGCCATCTTAGCCCAGGCTATGTATGATGGAACGATTATTGTAGTCAGAACTAAATGGGGCTACAGCAGAGAATGTCCAGTAAACATTGGCCTACATCACAGGTCAGCCCTGAGTCCCTTTTTGTTTGCAATTGTCATGGATCTGGTAAATGAGAATATATGAAGGGCCTTGGAACATGCTGTTCATTCATGATTTAGTGATATATGCAGGAGATTGTTAGACCCTGCCAACCAACTTTGAACAGCATCAACATAGTTTGGAGCTGGCTGGACTTAGAGTGAACAATGGTAAGAGCACGGCTATGATAACAGAGGGAGGAGGTCTCACCATAAAGGATATCCCAGGCAGAGAACTTAGAAGAGTGAAAGAATGTAAATACCTAGCATCCATGGTTGCTGATGGTGGGGCTCTGCTGATTGAATCCCAGCAGTGTACTAAAGCTGACCCCAGTTCTTTGTGACAGAAAGGTGCCAATAAAGTTAAAAGGTATAAAACGGTAATTAGATCCATTCTAATGTACGGAACAGAGACTTGGCCTGACACAAGAGAGGATGTCAGTATGCTTTCCATCACGGAAACAAAGATGTTGAGACAGCCAAATGGTTGGGTGCTCTGTGATAGGAAATGAAACGAGGTGTAAAGTGCCTAATGCAGGTTGCTCCAATTGAAGACAAGTTGAGAGAGGCTAGGCTTGGTTGGTATGAGCATATCTAGAGGAGACCAGAGAGCTATATCAGTAGGTTGACTCTTGCAGTCACTGTGGATGGAAGTCAAGCAAAAGGGAGACCAGAGCCTCAGTACATCAACTCAGTACATCAGCTACCCACAGAGAGACCAGCCTGGCATGACAGTCTGGCATATGATCAGACATTTTGGAGAAGGCTAGAAACGTCATTAACTCTGAAGAAGGAAGTGGCAAGAAAAAAGAAGAAGAGGCTATCCCTCTGGTTCATTCAGGATTGATCCTTGGTCCATATTTTCTACTGCTTTGTCCAGCTTGCTTGTAAATATCACCAGAGACTGGTGGAGGCTGAGCACATCTGATAGGGAGCTGGCAAAACTGACATGTATTGTAAATACAGCTCCAGCCCTGGTCTAGAGTGGCGGGGAAAACTCAGACAGTAGCTGACTCAAACCAGGGAAGGCAAAGTTCAGCCAGAAGGGTTTCTCATTCCAGGGGCAAGGCATCCATTACTTCTCATGGGAGACCATGCCACAGTCTCAGGAACCCACCGTCAGTTTTTTTTAAAGATGTGCACTAATTTTTCCTTGCTCACTTTCACCCCACTCCTCCTAGTCCACCCTTCAGGCACTAACAATTCCTCTCCACTGGGTGTTTATATCCTCAGATACACCTCTACCCTGATATAACACGACCCGATAGAACACGAATCCGTATAGAACATGGGGGGGGCTGCGCGCTCCGGCGGATCGATGCATCAGTGTGTCTGGCTCCGACACGCTGCTCTGAGCGGCATGTTAAGGGTGCTGGGCCAGGGCCAAGGGGTTGGATAAGGGGCAGAGGGTCTCTGGGGGCGGACAGGGGACAGGGAGCAGGGTGGGTTGGATGGTTTGGAGGTTCTGGGGCAGGGCAGTCAGGGGACAGGGAACAGGGGTGTTGGATAGGGCGTGGGAGTCCCGGGGGGCCTGTCAGGGGGTGGGGAAGTGGATACGGGTCGGGCCAGTCAGGGGACTGGGAGCAGGGGGGTTGGTAGGGGGTGGGGTCCTGAGGGTGATTAGGGACGGGGGGGTCTCTGGAGGGTGTGGTCAGGGGACAAGGAGAAGGGGGTCTTAAATAGGGGGTGGGGTCTTGGGAGGGCTGGTTAGGGTCGGGGATCTCTGGAGGGGGTAGTCAGGGGACAAGAAGCAGGGGGGGTTGGATGGGTCGGGGGTTCTGAGGGGCCAGTCAGGGGGCGGGAAGTGACTATTAATAACGGAAATGCTCGAGGCCAAAGCAAGTTTGATATAACGCTGTTTCACCTATAACGCAGTAAGATTTTTTAGCTCCTGAGGACTGCGTTAAATCAGGGTAGAGGTGTAGTTGCAATATCTTATTGAGTCCTTCATTCCCCTCTCTCAAGAAAAGTCCTTATCCCATAAGCAATGCACAAGTATAAAAGCTCTCTCTGCCTGCAGAAAATACATGGGAACTGAGGAAAGACAGAATCCTTCTCCTTCAGTCTGGGGCTAGGATATGGACCATGCACCTAACCAGGTTGTACCCACTACTGCAGCCTTTGAGGAGCATCAGCATCCATGGGTCTCTGTGAGTCCCCTCAGCAAGGCTTTGGGTCAGTAAATCCACACTGTGCACAGACCCGTTGCTTGAGCCCTCACTACTTCCCCATGCACATAGTCTTGTGCAAAGACAACATGGCCTGTGGGGGTTGTGAGTTTCCATTCTCCTTCTCCCTTCTGTGTGGCTGAAATGCAGCATTTCCACTGCATCTCAGACCCTGTGCACCGACAGATGGGCCAGGGGCTCCAGCTCTTAGGTTTATGGCAGATCCTGTATGGAATGCACACACCATATCAGGTTGGGATGCAATGTCACCTTGTATGTACCTGGACTTCACTAGGGCCTCTGGGAGTTGTGTCATGTGCTTTCATGCCATTTTGTGCGTGTATCTGTGCTAATGCTTTTAAAATGATGTCACTCCAATACTACTTCTTAGAGGGCTTTAGCAGCAGCTTAATGCTAGGACTGTGTTTGAAAGATTGGAGTTATGAGTCTGTCAGCATTTCCATTACAAGCCCTAATTAATTTGGGGTGGTGGTGGGGTTAGGGTTAGAAGTTGTCATTCCAGATGTGAATTTTTGTTTTAATTCCTTTTTAAAAAAATTTAAAAGGTTTAAATCCTTTAATTTTGTGTTTTGCCTTTCAAAGCAAAGGAAATATATGCTCTCTGGCTCCGTTTTGTTTTTGCTACATAGTTTCAAATGTTGCTTGCCAGACTCCAGATCATAAATGCTTTCATTTGAACTGAGCTTGCTACACGTCCGGGTATTTGTGGGATCATACTGATTTCAGCATGGGGATCCAGCCCCCTGTGAGCCAGCATATTAAAGGATCTGCCAGAGAAGTCTTTGGAGTTGGTCCAACACTGTCTTAGGGACTTGTGCTGCTTGTGGCATTATAATGCAACATCATGACACAGGGAAAACTATAATATAGGAACATAGGAGTTGCCAAACTAGATTAGCCCAGTGATCCACCTACTCTAGCAGCCTAAGGCGGTGCCCAGTAGCAGACACCTTAGAGGACATCGCAAGGAATCCCATAATGAACAGTTATGGAATAATCTGCCCATAGGAGAAGTTTCTTCCTAACTCCAAGCAGTTAATGTTTGGCTTATGCCCTGAAGAGGGGGAGGTTGTATTTAGAACTGGTTGGAAAATTTCTGTCAAAACGATTTTTTGACGTACAATGTAGTTTCCACAAAACCAGAATTTTCTGTGCAAAAATTTTGATTTTGCTGAAACTTTCCAATTTCTCATTGGGGAAATCCAAATGAAATATTTTGTTTTGAGTCAATTCAACCCAAATCAAAACATTTTGGTTTATCAAACTGAACTGAAATGGTTCATTTTGAGCCAGATCATCATTAAGCTGCCTCTGCCTGTGGCACCACAGTGCCTCATGGGAGTTGTTTCATGGGCTCATTGTCCCTTATGGGAATGGGCTCCTTGGTTGAACTACATCTCCTATGACGCACTCCTAGGCTCTGCACTGTGCAACCCTTCTGGTGCATTATGGGAGATGAAGTCCAGCCAGCAATCCTGGCCCATAGAGGAGAATGGGGACAGAAGACACCCAAACTACAGCTCCCATGAGGCACAGTATCCACATAGGCAGATGCACTTTAATGCCAAACTGGCTCAAAACTAAACATTTTGGTTCGATTATACAAACCAAAACATGTTGATTTGAGACTATTAAAATATTTCATTTTGATCAATGTTTTGATATTTCCTAATAGAAATTTTTCAGAACTTTTGGTTTCGGGATGAAAACAAATGTGAAAATATCAAAATTTCCATGGGGAAGGAAATTTCAATTTTCATTCACCTCCATTTATATTCCATATGCTTTATTATCTAATATAATTGTAGATGATTTCATTATTTATATAAATTCCTAGTTTCTTTTTTAATTTTACTAGGCTGCTTGCCTCAATCATATCTTGTGACAATGAGTTCACCAGGCTGATTGCATGCTATGTAAAAACAAACATTTCCTTTTAACATGTATTGCATTTATTCCATTCAATACCACCCTGTTCTTGTAAATAAGTAGGGGCTCCTGATTTATTTTCTCTATAACATTCTTGATTTTACCTACTTGTATCATATCCCCTCTTAATGCCGACAACTACAGTCATGATAAACTAGCACATTTTGCAGGTAGGATACAACACTTCTGAAAATACCTAAAAGGTTCTATAAATAGAGAGAGATGAACTGGTTCACATCAACTGAACCATCACCCCAAACCTCAGACCAAACAAGCTAAATAACCCTTTAGGAGGTTAGAAATGTTGGTTAAGTGTCTCTTCCTCCCTTCTAGTAATGCTTAGGGCATGCCTATACACAAAAATTGTACCACTTAAACTATACCAGTATAATTAAAGGGGTATAAGCCTGTTGTGTGGATACAGTTATACCAGAATAAATAATAATAATAATACCTATCTCTTATGTAGTGCTTTTCACCAGAAGATCTCAAAATGCTTTACAAAGAGAGGGAAATATCATTATCCCTATTTTACAGATGAGGAAACTGAGACACAGAGAGGTCAAGGTCAGCCTGTAGGCCAGTGATGGGAATAGAATCCAGGACATCTGAGTCCCACTCCAGAGATTTAGACTCCCAAGTCATGCTGCCTATAACTGGTACAGCTTATTCTGGTAAGAGAAGGGGAATAAGATATTTTGGTGTAAGGCGTTTTTTGTGTCTATCATAGAATTTGTATCAATTTTGAGAAAAAAACAACCCCCAAACTGAAAAGTGACTCACACGACACTTTCCTTTACCCCTTGTGCTGTTTCTGCAGGGATCCCAGTCTCTGCCATCCCAGGCAGCTCAGGATCCAAGCATGGGACTCATATTCAGAGCCTAGATGGGAGCAGCCCCATATGCTGCCATTAGGTTGCTTCGCCAGCCAAATCAATTCACAAATCTTTGCTCATTTGTAGTTCCATTACCCCAAAAGACCAGTCATCCTGACATGGGACCCTTGTGGAAGGAAGTGGTTAAAAATGAGGGGGTATACAGTACACATGAATGTGGGTGCACAAACACAAAGGAGGGAGGAGGATTATTCAGGGTGGATGGAGGGGGCTCATCTCGGAGAGTTGAGATGCAACTAAGAAGAGAAAGTTTAGGATGAGTATCAAGGGAAATTCCCTGACTGGTCTGTTACACTGTGGTATCATCTTCTAAACAACGTAATGGAAGCCCCATTCCCCATGCTTGAGATGTTAAAAAGTAGATTTGTCACTTCAAATGCCTGAAGGAAAAAAAATCCTACGCGTGGGGTCAGATGGACTTCGTGGAACCTAAAAAGCCTTTTCCATTTCTGCCTTTTTTGTGATGTGATCTTGACCAAGGGCCTGAGAGCTATGACTTTTGTATCCAAATCCTCACCCTGTCAAGCCAGTTAACCTTTCTGTGCCTCTGGTAGTTTCACCAGAGGTGAGATAGGTATAATCGTGCTCATCTACCTAATCAGCTTAAAGTGCATCCAACATAGGCAGCGTTGTTTATGTTATCACTACCATTAGCTCTCAGGTGAGGGTTTATCAGGCTTTGTGAGTTCATTATTGTAAAGAGCTTGATGACCCTTGGCCAAAATGCCCCGCAGAGGTGAAAAGTGTTATTTATGAATAGTAAAGCCAGGATAACGGAAGGATTCCCCTCCTTCCAATCCACACCAGCAAAGTTAAAAAAAAAAGTGATCAGTGCATTTGGTTCCAAGTTGTTCCATTCTCTGTAGCTTTCAGGCAAGATGAATCCTTGCTGGACTCTTGCTTCCCAGCCGCATGCCAAAGGAGAATTGAGAAAAAGAGTCCCAGCTGCATCCCTCCCCACTGCTGTGGCTTTGAAGGGTAATTAAGAGGCAGTGGATTCACAAGGCGAGAGATGGGCCCAGCACTTGGCGAAGATAAAAGCAAAACACCAGGGTTTGCTGCAGCTGTTTGCTGAGATTTGGGGGTGGGGGTTCTCCTTTTATTGCTTTCTTTTCACTTGAAAAATCTGCCTGGCAGCATTTCAACCCATCATAGAGAGATTGTTGTTGTTGTTGTTGTTGTTGCCAGGAAAAGAGTTGCAAATAATTCTCCAATTAAAGCCAAGTTGGTATCAAACTTGGGTATCAGCGTTTTTCAATCAGGGCTCATATGCATATTGAAGAGCCTGGGAGTCAGTTTTTGAGTGGTTGCATCTGTGTTTCATAGCATTTCACTACCATGGACCGAGGAGGATGAGCAGACACCTGCCGTGTCAGACAGATGCCAGCAGAGTACTCTACCATTTCATGTGCTTTTTTAACTTGGTTGGTGTTCATGCCCCTCTCAGAATTTTGGAAATGGAACTTATTCCCCTTCTAATTCTGTCCTCTTCTTTCAGGGAACTGAGTGCTGGTGAAAGATGCTAAAGTCACAGATACGGTACATACCCCATTCTCTCCACCATCTGATCTCCATGTTCCTGGCCTCTTTCACTGGACAAGCCTTAGGTTTACTTTCCCACTGGGTTTCTGCTAGACATATCTCCTTGTTCATTACTCCATTTACAACCTGGTTTGCACACTAGTATCACTGAGGAGATCACCATCATGTTTTTTGCACTAGGCTGAGACAAGCAAAGTGATTTTCCTTGTGACTTGAGAAGGGTTTGAGCCCTGGTCTCTATACTGTCTACATTACAACCATCATTTCATTAAGCCACTGTGCCAGCCAGTCCAGCTCCCTCATGCTCCTTCTACATCTGAAGTATTGCATTTTAACACAGACAGAACACTTTTTGTCTCCTCATAGCCCACAACATAGGAAACATAATGGACTGCATTCATCTCAGGTGCTACTTCACTGACTTCATTGGATGCATTTGTCTCCGTAATTTCTATCATGATAAAGGAGAAGACACCATTTCCCATTCTGCTGCCAGATCTTTACAAAACATTTACAATTGTTGGCTCCTCTGTGACCTGAAATAAATATATGAATGCCACTGGACAGGGCAAGATAGGAGGGCCAAGATGTTCCGGACTGAGATCCTGGATGTTAGATGGGGTAGGGTCCGGGTAGGTTAGGTGGGGTTAATAAGAAAGAAGAATGAGGTGTGACATGGGGATTGGGTGAGATTCGTTAGCCAAGGGGAAAGAGAGTAAGATGGGGATGGATGAGAATAGATAGGATGGAACGGTTTAGGTACAGATGGAATTTTGAAATATAATAGGCTGGAAGATGGACTAGATCGCTAAGAAGCCTTTTCCCACTCTGCTCCTAGACTGGGATGGGATTGAATGGGATGGGGTTTGGCAGGGCTGGGCTGGGATGAGATGGGATAGAAGCCTGACTGTGACTCATCGGTTCCCTTCTGACCCTGTGTAAGGTTTCATCTAATGGCAATTAAAAAAAAAAACTCTAAAGAAAACAACAGCTGGGGGTGGTTCAGACTTTGCACCAACATTACTCTTCATGGGTATTTTTCTGCAACTGAGATACACTCAGGAGGAGAGTGCAAATATCTGTCAGCGAATGACCCTGCATGGCAGGTCTCTGTATGGGCCATCAACTTCGATGAATGCAAGTCCCTATAGGGGAAAACAAGCACCAACAACATGTCAGGGATAGGTGATTAACTCCATTTGCATCACCTCCTTTCTATCTGCTCTTCCCATGCCTCTCTGCATTGGAGAGAGAGACCCAACCTTTGGAAGCAGTGACAAGCTGTCCAGGGTTGATTCATCTGAGTTATTTTTCCATAGCTGTACATGTAGCAGGACTTGGAGCGATGGAAGCTCCCAAAAGAAGCAGATAAACTCTTTGCTGCCTTATTACACTGATGTTTCATTTCAGCTGGTATTCTCAGAGGAAGTCTGGAATGTGTTGGAATTATATGAGGGAAGTCCCATTCATCAGCATTCCAGCAAGCACTTTGTTTCAGCTTCCATAATTCTACCCAGCCTTCAGAGCTCTGTGGGAGACTGAAATAAGAAAGCAAAAAGTGACCCAGAATGTGCAGAGTGGATTGTATGGGTCAAGGAGGGAGAAAATGGAGACACTAGAGATTTGGGGAAGGTGGGTAGGGGGAAAGGGAACACTGGAGGTGGGGTGGGGTCATCTATACATGTACATTAAATTGTGAGAAGTTACTTGCCATTTGAGGGCATATTCCAAATCCATTGAAGTAAATGGAAAGACTCCTATTCATTTCAGCGGGCTTTGAATCAGGTCCTTAATGTTTATGTTGTTGCTATTATTTGCAGTCCATAAAAATGTTCTGAATGTGGTTTGTAGGTGCATGCATAACAAATAACTATACAATTATGTGTACACCATTGGACCAACGTCTGTCTGTCTATCTATACATCCCCAGCTGAAACAAAACACAGCGCCACCCTCACATATCACCCTCCCAGGAAAAAAACCAGGAATAGATGTAGGCTTTGCAATATGCCCTGAAGTTCAACAAACTTGGGCTCTGTCAGACCCAGTATTACAACATGTTTGGTGCTCAAGTGACCTGAGGCAACCTGAAACTGTTCAAATGATTTTTGAGGGTGGTATGAGTCCCTCAAGGACTGGGAACATGCCAGGGGAAATGATGTGTGAATGCAAAAGTTGACATCAAAAAGGAAGAGATGGACAGGGTCTATGTCTTGATGCTGGCCAAAGTTTTCTATTGGCCATATTATGGTTGAATGCCTTTAAATGGGTCAGTACTCTTCCTGCTGAGCTGCAGCCTAGTTTAATGCTGTGGGGTAGCCACACACATGTAGGGCAGCATACACTGTTCTGTTGCTGTAGAGTTGCTCATGAGTAACGAGTTACTCACACTCATCAGTGCGGCTGTTCATGTGCATTGGGCTGTACGTACTGTTTAGTCAGTGCAGGGTGGCCCGTGTATGCTCAGGGCTGGGTATTCATGTTACTTAGAAAAAAGAACACTCAAGAACTCGATTTGAAAAAAAAAAAGAGAGAGAGAGAGAGATAAATATTTACCAAGACTTCACAGACAGACAGAAAAAAAATGGTGATACTCACAGAGCAGGTCAAATTTTGTGCTCACCAGGTTCAACTGAGTCATTTTGTGTTGCTGTTTGTTAATAGTTTCATAAACACAACAGATTTTTTAATAGAAAATTATGAAAAACCGGGATTTCAATTCCCTTATGCTGATCTGGGCCCAGTTGGGTCTCTTCCAAGGTCTCTTGGGGAGTCTGACATACCTAGTTTTCCTAACCATGCTTATCCTTATATTAATGGTTGATGGGGGAGCATGCAAGGAAGAGACCTTCTCTCCACCATCCCAGCTTTGGGGCCATATCCAAGCTCTGTGTCACTCAATCCATGTCAATGGACTTGACACCATTGAACTACATCCTTTGTGTCACAGAATGTTTCACTGGCAGGGTCTCTGGACTATCGGTCCCTCGGATGCTTCATGCACACCAGCCCAGCCACCGTTTGAAATGAGCAGACTGTGTTTCTTCCCAAGGAAATTGGTGCTTCCTCATTAAGAAAAAAATGATTAATTACTGACATAAAGAAAAATTACAGGAAAAACACAGATAAAAATCAAAGGGTTAGCAAGGAAAAGGAAACTGTTTTCAAACACAGAGTATCTTTGTCAGGGATCTGACCCAAGCCCCTCAGCTTGAGAACTCCCTTTCTGTCTCTGTTTAGTGAAAGTCCCATGGGCTGTAGGCCGCAGATGGCCATTTTATATAAATGACCATTGCTAGATCATCATAGTTACACTGGGGAATGGCTTGGAAGGGCAGGAGTGGAGGGTGGGGAGAGAAAAAGAAAGGTCCAACATCTGCCCATTCACAACACCAAATGCCTCCATTTGCACCCACCCAATGTGGCTCTGCCAGAGCACCTCAGTCCTGACCTGCAGCACAGCCTGCTATTCAACTTCTACCTCCCCCGCTTTATCTGGTGCACCTCTGTCCTCCAGTCCTGTCACTTTTACTGATGCTCAGTCCTGACCTGTAGCACACCTCTGTTGAGTTTTGCACAAATTTTCCTACTCACATGACACAAAGTCTAGGTGAGACCTCTCTGACTACAAATTGTCAACTACAGAAGGAATGTACAAGGTAATCTTCATAAGCTTTTTTTAAAAATAATTGCTTTCTGCACTGTTATTGAACATAACACTGTCCCTATAATCTAGAAAATGAAATCATTGCTAATATCAATCTATCCCTAGCTGCTACACACCCAGCCATCATCGGCTGGTTGACTTCTTGTTGCTGTCACAGCTGAAATGAGTTTTGAAGTGGGATTTGGAGGATTGGTGGGGAGTGGCTTTATGGACTAATTGAGGGAGGTGGTTTCCTGCACAAGAAACAGCATGGAAGAAAGTATAGAGAGAGATTTGTGGCAGAAACTTGTTTGTCCTTCATCAGGTATGCCTACTGGTTTGTTTTTATAGGGCACGCAGGGCTGCACACAAAGCTTTGTTTTTGTAGGGTTCCTCCTAAGAGCTATACCTAAATATTAGTGCTGGGCTGTGAGTCCTAACTTTAAAGAAAAGGCAGCCTGAGGAGATTTCTCAGAAGCACAGCTGGCACTTGGGGACTAATTCCAGATGCCTTTTAGTGGGAGTTAAGTGCCTAACTGTTTCTTGCGTCTTTGAGAAATTTCCCTCAGCAGCATTTGTTTAGGGTAAGTATCACATCTGCAGAATTACATGGGTTTTGTGACTAGATGTAAAAAACCATAAGTAAAATATGCCAGCTAACCTTGACAGACTCCCTTTGTTACAACGTCAAGTGAGGCTTTGCCGGCTTTTATTGCTAGGGGATTGCTGTCTCTTTGTCAGATAACATGATATCATTGGCGTTAGACTCTGCCACAAGTATGAGATAGTCCTAATTATATTTTATTGCACTGTTCCTGGAAAATTCCTTAGGGGACCAGAGCCACAGAAGGAAGTCCCATACCCTAACACTCAGAGGAAACACTATGCATTTGTAAATAAAGTCATTTCAGAGCAAAACTTGTGGATCGTCAGAAAGGGACAGAGGTGCGTGCTGGCCAGGTGTGTTCCATTAGGCTCTGCAGCAGCTCTAGGACACTGGAGCTGCTAATCCCAGCTTTATAGGGTTGAGCTCACACACCACGGTGACAGACCCCAAGACATAAAATGAAATTTCCAACTCCCGTTGCACATGTTTTCCATAGCTTTTGTGCATTTTGCCATCTCTTCTTTTTCTATTTTTCCTTCCTTTTGCTAGGTAGGCACAGAATATGGGGAACAGATGTTTGGGGAAGAGGTTCCGAGTGCAGATGAGATTAGTCATGGAAACGCAGAGCAGACAGCATCTGCATTTGCACATCAAGCTGAACTAAGTGTGCATTTTTACACCTCCCAAATGGGGGTGGGAGGTGGAGAAATGGCTTCATTTCTTAAATTCATTTATGCATTTATTTTTGATTGTGATAATTTTTGCCCCTCATTTGCCAATGTGTCAACCTGGAGCCACAACAAGGGTCACTGAAGCCATTGCAGAAAATGACACTCAGACCTTCCCATGGGCTTTTTCTGTCCCAACACAAAGTTCTTTCATTTCTTTTCTGAGGAGGAGTAGAGGCTCCAGTCCCTCTCTCACAGCAAGGTGAGTTAGGTTCAAGGATGAAAGTCTGTGCTTTCCGTGAAGAGGAAGGATGGTCCTGTCATGAAGATACTGAGATGGGACTCAGGAGATTTTGGTTCAATTTTTGCTTCTGCCACAGATTTCTTGATCAACCTTGGGCAATTCACTTTATCCCCTAGTTCCCCATCTGTCAAATGGGGATGATAATTAAAGTTAAGACTTTGTCACGGTTATTTTTAATAAAAGTCACAGGTAAATCACCGGCTGTAAACAAAAATTCATGGTGCCCATGACCTGTCTGTGACTTTTACTAAAAATAACTGTACAAGCCATGGGGCAGGGGCACACAGTGGGCTTCAGCCCTCACTGCAAGCCAAGGGGCAGGGGTGCGTGGCCCCAGTTGCTGCCCCCGGTGGAAGCCATGGGGCAGCTCCCACGGATGCAGTTGCAGTCCCCGCCGCGGGTCAGGAGCACACGTTCCAGGCTGCAACCCCAGCTGCAGGGCAGGGGAGCATAGCCCCGGCTCCAGCCCCAGCCCCAGCCTTGGCTTCAGCTGCTGACAGCTGAAGTTGAAGAAGTCACAGAGGTCCGGTAAAGTCACAGAATCCATGAGTACCGTGACCTCCGTGACTAAATCGTAGCCTTAATGATAATCTCTTTTGTCCATCTTCTCTGTTTAGCTTATATACTCGTCAGGGCAGACACTGTCTCTTATTCTGGGTCTGTACAGTGCCCAGCAGAATGAGGCCTCAATCTCAGTTGGAGCATTATAATACTATTGGCAATAGGGGGTCAAATATTTTCCACCAAAACTCCTTTTCGATAAAAGAGTGACATTTTTCACAAAAAGTATTTGCTTCCTGTGAGAAATTTCAATTTTTTGTTAAAACATTGAATGTCTGAAAACAGAAATCATTTGTGTGCCTCAGGGTTGATTTGAAGCCATGTTCTTGAAAGGATAGTGTCCCCAGGAGACTTTAGGTAGGAAGGTACAAGGGAAGGGTTAATGGAAATGGCAGGGTCTTAATTAGAACAACATTGCTACACCTAGGAAATGAGTGTATCTGGTCTTAATTAGGGCTGCCTTGATATACCTGGGAAAGCATTGTGTCACCAGTAGGAAGCCCTCAGAGCATATGGCCAGGCCAGAAGCAGGGAGGCCTGGATGGTAGGAGGCCAGGGTTCCTGGCTCAATAGGAAACCTAAGAGAAGAAGGCTGGGAAGTTATCAAAGTCTGGAGGAAGGCATGGAACCAGGCCCAAAAGAGGGTCAGCAAGAAACAGAGATTCTTGCAGTGGGGAGCCCAAAAAGGGCCCCATAACTAGGGATTGAGGGATTGTGATGGGAATTTAGTGGGGAGCCAGCCAGAGTGGGAAATATCTGAACTGGTAGTGACTGAGTGGCTTAGCTGTGGGGACACCAGGGGAAGACCTGAGGGCCTGAAGTGTGCCAGAGGGTGCTGATTTATCTTTTTTAGATGTACGAATGTGGTACCCCAAAAAAGGGAGTGACCGTATGTGCCTGGCCAGGAGGCTAAGGTGCCAGAAGAAAGTGACCCCCAACATCAACAGGAAAGTGCTAGAGAGACAGAAAGCCCGCTTAGTCATGCATGGGCACCAGGGTGCTCAATAATTGACAGGTTGCCCTATTACACTGGGCTAAAACCAAAGTATTGTCTGAAAAACCAAAATATTCTGACTTGGCTATGCTGCTGCAATGCCTCATGGGAGTTGTAGTTTGGCTGTCTTGTGCCCCCATTCTCCTCTCTGGGCTGGTCTTTCTAGCAGGACTACATCTCCCATAATTCACTATGGCCAGGAACTCCCAGGATGCACCCCCTCACCTCTGCATAAGGGGAGATTATTGTGCACCAATGGAAAACATAGTCTGACCAAGGAGCCGAGCCTATAGAGGAGAATGGGAGCATGAGCCACCCCTTTTCTCCCCAGCATCAGCATGATCTCCCCTTGGGAGCAGTAGGGGTGGTATCAGGGGTCTCTGGTCTCCCCAGAGAGATGGGGTCAGCTGCAGAGGTAAGTACGGAGGCCTCTCTGCAGCTGGGGTATAGATGTTGGGATGAGTGGGCTGGACACCTGCACTCTTCTGCCACACAGAAACCTCCACTGGGGTAGTATTGATAGGACCCACAAAGCCGTGGGTGTTGGCTTTAACAGCCCATTGAGATGCATGGGGAAGTTCACATCTCTCAGAGCTATTGTCCCAGGCTGTCTGCAGATTTATTTAACTTCATCACAAGAATTGGAGTGCCTGAAGCCCTAGGAGGAGTTGTCACCGCCCAGGATGCTTGGTCGTATCCCCTCAGATGGGCATCTCTATGCAGCAGTGGAGGGGTTAAGGACCCAGGCTGGCTGGCTGTAAAGAGTCTGAGCCCCATGACAGCAGCACCCATGGAACGAATGAGATTTTTCATTCTGTGAGAAGGGCCATCTGTCACCCTGAACTCCAGCCTGGCTATTTAGTTGTGACTTCCCCAAATAACCACCATTAATTAATGACATGGGAGTCTTTCCTGTCGAGGATCACAACTACAAGGACTAAGGGGAGCTTAGGGGTGAGGAGGGGAACAAAGTAAGAGAGAGAAAATGGGTCATTTTTCAAAGTGATGAATGGGAGGAAGGGAAAGTGGAAGGGTGAACAAGGGAAAGAGAAGGGAATTGATTTCCAGATAAAGTTTTCAGGACACTTAAATAAACATCTCAGGCAGAGAGGCAACGAGAGGGGGCGGGGAGTGGGACATGTGTGATCTGGGCAACACTGGAAGCATTTCAACAGGACACATAGAATGAATAGCATTTTTTTAAAACATGCTGGTTCAGGGGTTTTCCTCTGCAATCCCCAATTTCCCCTCATTTTAATCCCCTTCCCATTTCTATGTTGGATCCATAGTTCTGGCCAGCGTGAGGGTTAGACGTGGCCTAATTTGCATTTATGTTAAAGGCCACTTTACACCCCTCTGTCAGTGTAAAGGGACCTTGAAGTGGGTGGCAGCTACATTCACAAGTGAGCTGTAGCTCACGAAAGCTTATGCTCTAATAAATTTGTTAGTCTCTAAGGTGCCACGGGTACTCCTTTTCTTCTAGCTACATTCACGTTCGCTTTAAATCCTCTTTAGGTTATCAGTGCAGTGTAAAAGTTGCCTTAGGGTTAAATCCCTTTTATGTTACCAGTGCAGTGTAAAAGTGGCCTTGGCCCTCGTGCCCGTTAGACTCAGTGCCATTCCCGACATGGTCCATGTGGGTCAATAGAGAGTGACATGTTCTCTGCCCGGGCGGTTGAGCATCCACCTCAGAATCCACAGCAAAACCTGGATTTCTGCACGTCTCCTCTCCTCTTAGTCCTCCGTGCTACAGAAAAGGCCCTTCTGTTCTCCAGCCTCAGGTCTGCAGGGACCATTATTCCCTGGACGAAGAAGGAAGGAAGCAGAACAAGCTCATCCTGTCACACACCGTTTTTTCCCCTGTTGCTGCTTTTCCTTTGCTTTCTCCTCTTTTACGAACAAAAGAGCAAAGGGAGAGAAGAAAAAATGCCAAGTGGTTAAAAAGGAAATGCAAGCCCATTGATGAATTCATCCAGCATTAAATGTTAATTATTAGGAGACTGTAAACATTTATAGGAACAGTTTAAAGCCAGGTTCTGCTCCATTAAATTGCTGAGGTGGCTTGTACTTTATGCCCACCTTGAGGGAGTAAGAAAGAGAGAGGGAGTTTGCTCAAGGAGGGCTTTCCTTTCTCAGGCTGAATATCCTTCTCACCTTCAGTGTGGCTGCAGAAATTCTCACTCTTTCTGCGTGCTTCCGATCCTTCTCTTGGACCTTCTTCCAGCTTCATCCCTGCCAGTTGGAAGGCCTGTTCCTCACCTAAGGAAGGACAGACCCTCAAAATGAGTGGAGGCTGCCTCCATCCCATATATAAATCTTGTACTACCTCTAAAATGACTCCATGCGCAGCTGGGGATTGTAGACAAAGTTATTTGGACTGCAGAAATGAATCCCTTCTCATTTCAGGGTCCCTGCTCTGCTATTTTCTTTATTAATGAGAATATTTTGCCCTTCCCTAGCACCTTTCATCAATCTCTCTGTCAGCTAAGGCTCTAAAAGTACTAAATATTAATTAACCCTCACACACACACACACACACACCCGCTTTCCTACAAGAAAGTTACATTCCATTATTCCCATCTTCTCAGAGAGGTGAAGTGATTTGTTCAGTATCACACAGTGAGCCACTGGAATTACTGGTAACAGAACCCAGGAGTCCTGCCACCAAGTCCTTTGCTCTGATCTCTAGAAAACAAACTGTCCCCTTCCTTGTCTCCCACATTTTGGACTTTGTCCCTTAGCATGTTTCACACACAGAGCAGGTCTACACTACGGAATTACTTCGGTATAACCTCATCACTCAGAGATGTGAAAAATCCATACCTTCGAGCAACATAGTTATACTGACCCAAGCACTGATATACACAGCACTGTGTTGGCAGGAGAGCTTCTTCTGCTGACATAGCTACCACCTCTCGTGGAGGTGGATTAACTCTGCCAATGGGAAAGCTCTCTCAATCAGCATAAAGCATCTTCCTTAAAGCACCACACTGGCGCAGCTGCATCAATGCAGCATTTTAAGTGCAGACCTGCCCAGAGGTTGTAGCAGTCTGAGGGTGTGTTGTGAAGTCATAATAAGTCTTCTCCTACTGAGACGGCTTTGCTGATAAAGAACCAGGGACCACACTCATGGTGCATCTAGTACATTGTCTTTTATGTGTGTTCTAGAATCACAACAGCTAAAGGGCAACGGGCCAGCACTGCGGAAAAAGATTGTGACATTAAGGTCTGGAATGCTGAGCCACACCATCCTGGCAGGGGACCTCAGAGAGGGTTCTACTTCAGGATATCACAAAGGCAATGTGCAAGCTGAACCATCATTTAGGAGAGAACAGGCTGGTCCGTGCAGTGTGCCTGGCTTGCTTCTCCTTACCAGTCACTGCTAGCTTTGGAGCAATGTGCATCTCTAGGAATGCATGGATAGCCTAATGATTGGGTGCCAGCCAGAGATCCAGGTTCAATTTCTTGCTCTGTCACAGAGTTCCTGTGTGACTGTAGGCAAATCACTTAGTGCCTCAGTTCCCCATCTGTAAAATAGGGATGAAAGTGCTTCTGTACCTCACAGCGGTGTTGTGAGGATAAATATATTAAAGATTGTGGGGAGGTTCATATACTGTGGTGATGGCGGCATGAGACAGATCTATATGTAGGATCCTTGGGTAACAACTGCCTCTTCTTGCTGCCCCACAAGTCAGTCCTTCGGATCTTTCGGCCATTGCATGCTTCCCACTACCCCAGTTCAGAGCCAAGAAGGATTTCAAATGACTTTGTAATCAATTGGTATTGCCACAGAATCCCCAGTTTGTCAGACAATTCAATGCAGCTATAGGGTGACCAAATGTCCCAATTTTATAGGGACAGTCCCAATATTTGGGGCTTTTTCTTATATAGGTGCCAATGGCTTTTTCTTATATAGGTGCCCCACCCCATCCCGATTTTTCACACTTGCTATCTGGTCACCCTAGGTCGGCATTGCTGACCAAAGCTACCAGGGTCCATTTATGTAGCTATGACACATAAATTGGCAGAGGCTGCCATGTTATTTATGATGAATGTGCTGGATGGTACATGTGGCCAGGACAGGAGGGATATGGGAGCAAGTTAATCCTTTTAGCACCTTCCTGAGGAACAAGATTGTTTTAAATGTACAACAGCCAGATTGTTACATCTCTGTGGGATTGGCCTTGCCATGGCAGACATCTCATCATTAAGACCCTTTGGATCAATTGAGTCATTACTGATCCCAACGTCAACTCGCAGAAATTAATCCAAATTCAAGAGAAGGCCACTCTGTGGGCCTGACTCAGCACCCTGCTCTCATTTGCAACAGTGCAAAGTGAGTGTTAAGTGCAGATAGAGCACTCACCAGATCATTTTACATCCACTTACTTTGGCCAGGGTGAATTGATTAAATAGGATGCCAGCCAATGCAGAATCAGGCCTGATGTATTTTTCTTTTGTTTTACAACTGTAAGAGGGAGATGGGCTTGATTTTAATAAGATCAGATTCCATTAGTTCTAACAGCTGGAGAGTGAATCTACAGAAAGACCCGGCTCAGCTTCACCATGATAAACATGTCAGGATATGAGAATCATTCCTTTCATAGTGAGTGAAGAGAGGCTACGATTGGAAATGTCATGCTTTGGGTGTCTGAGCAATAAAAATGCCACAGCTAATCATCCAAAAGAAACCCTCTGATCCTTTGTATTTATTTATATTATTTAGGAGCTATTTGAAGGCAGACAATCTGAAAGTATATGTTTATATGTGCCAAACATGTTTAGAGTATTTCCTGAACATCTAAATTACTTTTTCATATGTTCCCATCTATTGTTATTTCATATTGGGGGTTAATTAGCTCACAAAGAACTTTACACTGAGCAAATACTGTAGAACATTATACAGTAATAACATTACAGCAGCAACTTCTGCAGCATCATTCATAGGTGCTTTATCTACATTAATTAAGCCTAACAACAATTAATTAAACTCCTTGTAAACCTCCACAAAGCTTCCTTATTATCCTCCCTCAAAACCCACCTTTAAACTCTTATTTTCTGTGATGCCTACAAAAACATCTTGACAATGATTAGTCCACTGGAGCGCTACCCGCCATGCTGACTAGTACTGTCTCATTGTTTCTTTGTACTCTCCCATCTGTCCGGATCCATTTGTAGTCTCTCATCCTAGACTGTAAACTCCTTGTTCACTGTTTATACAGCATCTAGCACAATGGGGTCCCGGTCTGTGACTAGAACCCTAGGTACCCCAGAAATACAAATTAGATAGGTATAGATATAGATATACGTGGCCAGAGACTTTCAAAAAATTCTTCCATTTCAAAAGAAAGTGGACAGGACATTCTGAGGAATATTTTGGCCCCCTTTTTCCCAGTTGTTCTCACCTGTCCAGGTGGTGAATTATTATCTCAGCTTTACAAACAAGCAAGCTGAGCGCAGAGACAGACTTTTCCCAGATCTCAGAGTGAGTGAGTGAGTGGCAAAGCTGGGAAGAAAATGCAGGAGTTCTAACCCCTGCTGACAACACTCCTGCCTGATAGCAATGGAGCTTAGAGACATGGAAGTGAATTCCGTAAATGCTGCGAGGATGGATATGTGACATTGCCCATTAGCAACCTTTGAAAAGTCCCTGGAATTTTCAGCATATTTAATAACTGGTCCCAGCATATAAGATAACCAGTCAAACCAATATATGCCAGGCAGACATACACACAGGGCTTTATGGCTGTTTCATCCCTTGAAAATAAGGCAGTTATTTTAGATGCATAGAGCCAGGCACTTGAAGCACAGATACACAGATTATAAACTCCTTGGGGCAGGGACTGTCTCTTTGTTCTGTGTTTGTACAGCACTTAGCAAGATGGGGTCCTGATACATATCTAGGGCTCCTAGCTGCTACCACAATAGAAATAAAAATAATGATAATAAAACTAGTTGGCCCGTGATTTTCTTTGACTTCCATTGCCCTCGTATTTGATTTCTCCTACATGTTTCTCTCACTTTCTTCAGTCCTCCCCACAGCATGGAATGTCCACTCTGTTCTGGTCTGCCACACCCAGTCCAGCCTGAAACCTCACCTCTTCCACAATGCCAACAACAAATTATTCGTGATGAGTTAAATTCAACCCTGTGCAAAGTGGCCAGCATTAGGCCTATGCACCACTTAGGGTATGTCTACGCTGCAATTAAACACCCATAGCTGGCCAGTGCCAGCTAACTCAGACTTGCAGGGTTTGGGCTAAGGGTCTGTTCAGTTGTGGTGAACAAGCTAGCCTGAATGTCTACATCTCATTTAACAGCCTCTTAGTCCAAGCCAGATGACATGAGACAGCCACAGGTGTTTAATTGGAGTGTAGACATACCCTTTGGCCTCAGTGTGTGCTGGCCTTCTCTGTAGGGATCATTTTCAACCAGAGTGAATAATCCAAACGTTCATAGATCACAGAGCTCTTTTTTCTCATATTAGACAATAATTATAATAATGATTAATGACAGCCTAATTGAGCTACCATGATATGTGCACATAAGGACTGAATGAAAAATGACAATTATTTTTCAAAGGAAAATTTCACCAACATTTCCCACAAAATATTTTTTTCAACAAAAACTACATTTAGTAAAAAATTTTATTTTTGGAAACCCTTTTTACCAACTTTTTTTTTTTTTAATTTCAGTTTATGATTTTTCATTTAAAAAAAAACCTGAAAAGGTTTATTTTCTTTTAAATTACTTTTTGACAATAGAATTTTGACCAGCCATAGTGCACCTGCTTTGGCTGTTTAAGTGGCTGATAAGAAGATTGCTATCCTCTCTTCACTCTTTGCAGGACGGCCAACCGCATGTACTCAGAAAGCATGAATCAAGACCTCAAAATCAAGACATCAGCTTAAGAATCATGAGATTCTTTTAAAAAATACATTGGAGCTTCTCTTTATTTAACTTCTGGTTTCTGAGCCTTTACTGTTTACTCAAATCAGCTTTTTAAGATTTTCTTTATAACCGTGAGCTTTAGAAACTTACATAAAAAAACCAACCCCTGAGATTCTCCCATATTCACAACTCCAACAGCTGCTGCATTAAGTAATACAGTAAATACTGTGATTCTCATGATAAAATCAAGAGAGCTAGCAACACTGAGTTTTTGTCCCCCCTCACTGATTGCTGCTTCTAAAATGTAGATTATAAACTTTTGGGGGTAGAGACTGTGTCTTTTATTTCTGTTTTGAAACACCAATAATACCTTTGGGTGCTATTATGTATGTGCCCAAATTCTGGGCACCAGATTCGACCACTCTCATTCATATTAAATAATAACTTATTCCATAAGCAGTCCCAAATTTAGGTGCTAATCAACATAAAGAGGAGGGGGGCAGAATCTGGTCCTCAACAGATACATTAATCATAATAATTGGGGAGCATGGTAGCTGATATGATTCTATGATTCTATGATCTGTGTTCTGATTAGAGTTGATCCATCTATTAATTGAAAACAGTTTATTTGACAAATTTAGCCCACCATTTCTGTTTGTGGGTGCACTGCAAACAGATCACAGTTTTGATTAAATTGTTACATGAATAGTTATCATGAGCGTATCTGAGTCTGCAGATTGTTTGCAAACTGTTTGGTCAGTAACCTGAAATAGTGTTCTGAATATTGAATATTCATGACAGTCACCCGAGTCACAGGGTCTTGTTTCTGTACTTTGATTGGATCACTGGAACCGTTATAAATTACTTCTGTTTCCACCTGAAAAACAAGGGTTTTTTCATTACAAAATGCTTCAAGGCCTGGTTCTATAACTAAAATATAGGTCAACCTAGGTACATCACTCAGGGGTGTGATAAATTCATGGAGGACAGGTCCATCAATGACTATTAGCCAGGATGGGCAGGGATAGTGTCCCTAGCCTCCATTTGCCAGAAGCTGGGAATGAGCAACAGTGGGTGGATCACTTGATGATTACCTGTTCTGTTCATTCCCCCTGGAGCACCTAGTATTGGCCATTGTTGGAAGACAGGATACTGGGCTAGATGAACCTTTGGTCTGACCCAGTATGGCAGTTCTTATGACAAGCCCTAAATGGTGCATAGTCTTCTGCTGGCCCTCTGCACAGGAGTGAATTTCACCCACATTGGATAAACTTGCTTTGGTGTCATCAAGTGTTTGTTTGAATTTTAGGCTGCATCTTTCATAGTTCTAATGTGCATTAGAAGAGTGGAGCGATTTGCATCCTAGACAAACTGTGAATGGCATAGGCATAAGAAACCCTCAAGCTCTGTGTAAAATTTATTATAAAGCACTGAAATGTGACATAAGAAACATAACTAATGAAATTACAAGCTAAAGCAGCCTTCCTTGCAGAATTATACCTGGGATCCTGGTCCATAACTAGTGCTACTGCAGAACAGATAATAACAATAATCATTGCCAGGGGTGAATAATTGTTTTCATTGTTGAACAAAATAGCATTAACTGTGATTGTCAGAAAAATATATCTTGTGGCAAGGGCTTGTAAATTTTCTTGGCTATTTTTCAAGGGTGAATTTAAGATTTATTACTGAGAACATTTTCTCCACATCAGTGTAAACTTTAAATGGAACACCTTCTTGTTTTCAGGCTAGAGTCATCTCAAAAGCCGGTGACAATACTGCATGAGACATGTGCTGTGTGTGAAATCACACTGCTGGTTGTTATTGAGTTCTTCCGCTTACAAAAAGCAGCCATGTACAGTCACAGAGAATTACCTTTATTTTATATTGATTGAACAACAAAATTAAAAAAAAACATAAGTCAAGTCTCTACCAGAGAGAGCACAGTGTGTGTTTCTCCTGTCACAGGCTTGATGGGAACACAAAATGGCAGCTCCCTCTAGCAAAGAGGGTGACTTCTTTCCATTTACAGGTGTTTACAGGTGCAGTTCGCATGTCAGAGCATGTACAAGGTCTGCAGCCACATTTCCAACAGGTCATTTTCACAGTGATGAGTGAGGATTTAGATGATGATTCTCAGTGGCTTTAGTGTGCGTCTCCTTCCAAATGTGATCTTTACAAGGTTCCAGTCCTAGAGACCCGCTGTGATTCAGTAAGATCCTGCCTTCAGACACATCTGCTTCCCATCCCCTCTCCTCCCCTCCTTCCATTCCCAGTTTATGTGATGGTGACATTCACCTTGATGGGAGGGAATGTATATTGCTGAAATATACAACACATCTCGGAAAGCTAATAGGAACTGGCAGTCAAATCAGCCCCTTTGCTTTATCTCTCAGGAAAAATCCTATCTCCAGTTTGCATCTCTTGCTTTGGGCAGCCTCTGGAACAATGCAGTTCTGTACAATCAGCGGGGAGGGAGGGAGAACATATGGGCCCCATCTAGGCCCTGTAGCCCATCCAAGTTGGAGTGTGTTGTTTTTGGCTGCCCCAAATGGCTCTCTCTGTGAAGGAGGATGGAGCTCAGGGTCCTTGATGGTGGGGGCCTTTTGCAATACGAAGCTTCCTGCCGCGGACCATTCAAGGGCAGCCCTTGTAGCAGATCTAATTATACAAACAATTTTGTTCTGCTTCTCCAAATAAACATAGTGAGGTCTGCGGGACACGGCACGATGGGAAATTAGAAATGAGAACGCTTGCTAATGGGCTCCTTAGCTGCAGGGGTAAACAGATTATTTGAAAAGGCCCTGGCCGCCCATCCAACATCTCCAGTTGCTCCCCCTGCTTTCCTCTCCACCTTCTCCCTTTCCTTCCCTCCTACCATCGTCACACCAAATATTAACAAAGCTTACAATTTAATCAGATCTCTGAACTGTGAAAGGAGACTTCTGTAGATTTGATTTCAAGGTTTTTCCATGTCAGGATTTGCATTGAGAAAATTAAATTAGAATCCTGGATGCAAAAGGAAGAGGAGCTGCATGGAATGAGGTGGGGGAGGAGGAGAGCTGGTGGTAGGGGAAGTCAGAGTTCACCATTTGACAGATTAACCCAATTGGTGAATGGTTGTGGAATGGAAAGGGGGTGCCCCCTTCCTCTCCCCAAAGCCCCTGGGATAAATTGTTTGGTTTCTATATTCAACCCAAAGCCTTGATCTGCCACCAGTGGGTGTGGTTTTGGAGCATTCCCCATAGCAGGTATTCTGCATGGGGACATAGAGAGTGGTGAGCCAATTATAGCAACCTGAAAGGGAATCTCACTCTCCAAGCTGCTGCCACAGTCATAATAAGAAAGAAGCTGCTTTCTTAAAGATCCCTCTCCATGGTGAGCTACTTTAAAAAGAAAAAAAAAACACCTACATTCCTTCTCCTCAAAAAGAAAAGGAGTACTTGTGGCACCATAGAGATGAACAAATTTATTTGAGCATAAGCAAATTCACTTTGAGCTGTAGCTCACGAAAGCTTATGTTCAAATAAATGAGTTAGTTTCTAAGGTGCCACAAGTCCTCCTTTTCTTTTTGCGGATACAGACTAACACGGCTGCTCCTCTGAAACCCATCCCTTCTCCTTTTGCAGGCAAACAGCTTTTTAAGGGCCAGGCACTCTGCTCAATTCCTAGCAATGGATGCACCGGTGATATCACAGGAGTGATTCCTGATTTCTGTGGTTAACCCCTGCACTGCAGATGGATGTGAATTGTAGGATCATAAGGAGGTACAAATCCAGTCCAGGCCTTTAGGGCCACTACGGGAATGGTCCCTTCAGTGTTGTGTCATAGCAGGAGATTATGACAATACTGATAAAAGTTTTTTGCTGGATCAACAGGCCCTGGAGACTGAAGTCCTCAAGTTACCCACAGAATGGATACATCACCCTACCCCACCAGTGTGCTTTAACCCTTGTTTTAAAGAGAAACCTTCTAGGTGTGAGAGAGGACTTCAGTTTCCATGACCCATTCAGTTTGTGGCTTCCCTACTGAGACTGCCAACAAGGGGGAAATGCTGGCTGGGTTCTCTGAACGGACTTTTGTCCATTAGGAACCAAAAGCCCCAATTCATTCCTTCTAGGCATGACACTGCAGCCGATGGTATGTGCTCCTGGTCATCACCTAAAGGCTGCCATTGTATCTGGCCTCATGCCAGCGAATGGCTCCCCCCAATCCCTGACCCTTCCACCCTTTCCTTTCAAATAAAAGGCCAAATCTCGAGCTCCCTCCTCAGGCTTTACTCAGTGCTAACTGCTGGAAGTCACATACACAAAAAAAAGTGGAAAGAGCTTCAGCATGTGTCTCACATCAAATAAGCTTTGATCATCTCTAAGGAGATGAGCTAGAAAAAGTGCAGCATAGAATGATACTCCCTTTGCCCTTCACATCCCATGAAGGGCTTCATCCTGCATTCTTTGAATGCAATAGGACTTTGGCCATTAACTTCAGTGAAAGCAGAATCAGGATCCAGATATTCTTTCCACTCCTCCTGCTGAGTCCTCTTCATGTCCAATAATATGATCTCTAATGGGGCAGACTAGGCAAAAATACAAGGTTGGATTATTCCTAGAGCTCTCACACCATACTTACCAAAGCACTTGCCAAACTATAGGCCTGATCCGGTACCACTGAAACGTTGCCTTCAAAGGGAACTAAAACTGGGGCTCTGTCACAGGGTCCACTACTCACCACTGGGGTGCCCCCTTAGGGCTTAGCTTTCAAACAGTCTGACGCACCCTCCTTCGGTTGCTCACCCTTTGGTCTCTCTCTCTGTGGACTCAATTGCTATCGTTTTCCCCTTCTGGGGTATCAAACTGTCTATCTTCACTCTCAGAAAGTCTTCTGATCTGCTTCCAAGTCCTGTGTCACTTTCCCAGTGGCCAGTAAGGGAACTTAGGCCTGCTCGCTACTCTGGGTTCCAGCTGAGGGACCCTCTCATCGGTGGCCAAGGTCTTCTCCATCCCAAACCTTGCTGCCATTTCCCCAAGCGTTTTCTTATTCTGCCTCTCTCAGGCTTCCACTCCACTTCCTTCTGAGTAAACCCTTCCTTAGGGCCTGAATGACAGGGCTTCTCTCTGCCTGGGTTTCCTCCTTTCCCTCTCTACTGCAGGCCTCCTCACTACAGCTCTTTTTGGTTGCCAACTATCTGCCTTTATACAAGCCTGGCCTCTTCCTTCTCTGCTGGGCTGCATCATCAATCAGGGGTTGCTTAGCAAACCTAATTCCCCTCAGGTGTGGCCTCTCAGGTTAACTGGCCCCTTCTCAGCCTCATTAACCCTTTCCAGGGTAGTGTGGGGTGAATACCCAATCACAGGCTCCCATGTACTGTATATATAGAAAGGATCACTTCACCCAGCACTGAAAGGCAGAAAGCTCTGGCTATTTAACAGGACACAGCAGCACAATATTTTAGGAGGCAAATGGAGCCCCTAATCTAACTGACACGGCCCGAGAGGTGGTCTGAAATTCATTCAGTCCTGTACTGGGAGAATCCTTTCCCTATGTGACACTTGTATTGATGTCACTTGCTAACTGTCCTCCCCTGGGGCAGTCAGTCACTGCCAGTACATGTGGTATTGGACCTGAGCGACTTGGCACAACCGCCCTTCAGGTACTACTGAATGCTGCTGCCTGGAATACCATGGCTGAGCTCTTGCAGACCCATAGTGAAATCCTGACACTGGATCCATCCCAGACTAGCGCTTTGGCCGGGGCTCCTCCCATTGCATACTAACACAATTGGATTCTATCAACACACCTTCATGAAAAGAAATCTAATTCCAATCACAGTCCCTTGATGGTGTCTTGGCAGGAACATGCTGTTGGCCAGGACTCTGTTTTCATTTCTACTCCATGTAATTTATAATTGTATCAAAACTGAAGAACTAATTGCTGCCTTGCTCCGTGCCTTGGTACCGCTGCATCGCGCTTCCTGCTGGCACTCAGAGAGTTGTTTTCTGACAGGACTGTGACACTGACAGGCTCATCCCATCAAGGAAAACCAAGTGGGCAGGAGCACCTCACACATCTGATGTAACTTTGGTCATTATGAAGGATCGTGAGCTTTACAAACACCATTGCCTTTAGTAATGCTGTGCACACTTTAGTATCTTTGATCTGAGGGTCTCAAAGTACTTAATTAACTAATTAAGCCTCACGACCCTGTACGTAAGATATCGGCCTTCCCTTTTCACGTAGTACATGAAGCAACGAGGCACAAGGCAACACCTCTGAAAATTAGACCACGTATTTAAGTGCCTAAATATGAATTTAGGAACCTAACTCTGGGTATTGTGACAAAGCTCTGTCCTTGCCTCCGTGGGTCCCGCGTTTCCTGGTGGATTTCGCTAGCCTCAGAGGCTCACTGTGACCCTCCACATAACCCTTCTTTCTCTAGAGACAAGGATCACAGTCTACTGAGCCATTTTCATCATAAGCCAGCGAGGGAGGTGAGGAGAAGCTATCTTTCCTTGCACAGTCTCTGTTGTCTCCCAGTCTCAGTGACTAATCAGGGGGCAAAGATGGGGGGGGAAGCCCGGGCCCACCCTCTACTCCAGGCTCCAGCCCAGGGACCCTAATAGTATCAGCTATGGTAGCTGACCTTTTAGAAACATAACATGTACAATTCCCTGGGCTACTTCCCCCACAGCAGCCCTCACTTCCTCAAGCTCCACTTCACCCTTACCTCAGGGCCTCCTTCCTTGTGCCTGATATGGTGTGTACTACTCAGCCTCTCCAATCACGCAACTTCTTCCCACAGCTCCTGACATGCCCTCCCACCTGCCTAACTGGGAGGCTTTTAACTAGTTTCAGCCAGCCCCTGATTGGCTTCAGGTGTCCCAATCAACCTAGCCTTCTCCCTGCCTTCTGGAAAGTTCTTAATTGGCCCCAGGTGTCTTAATTGACCTGGAGCAGCTGCCATTTCACTTATCCTGGTACCAGGGATTTGTTTAGCCTGGAGCTAATATATCTATCTCCCATTATTCTTCCATAGCCATCTGGCCTTACCCCGTCACATATCCTCCGCCTCTGCTCAACACCATAGAGTTGGGCAACTTGGGACGTCAGACAGTATGCTCGTGACAGACCATCAGCGTTGCCATGGTGGCATCCAGCCCTGTGCTGTATGCAGAACTGGAATGGTTGGAGGGATAAGAACCACCTGGTGACCCTTGCATTCTTTTCCTTATTCCGCTGCATCCACTGGAGGGGTGCATGGTCCATCACAAGAGTAAATCGCCGGCCTAAGAGGTAATAACACAGTGTCTCCATAGCCCATTTGACAGAAAAGCATTCTCTCTTGACTACTGCGTATTTCTGTTCTCTTGGGAGAAGCTTTCTGCTTAGATAGAGGATCGCGTGTGTCTGTGTGTTTGCGTCAGGGAAGCCTGGCTGTTTAAAAATAGCCGGAGCCTCGCGAACCAGCTGAGCGGCAGCGAACCAGCGGAGCAGCGGGGACAGCAGAGCAGCTCACAGCAGGAGTTTGCCTGGGACTGGTAAGTATCCGAGTGTGTGTGTTTGCTTGCTGAGGAAGTATCCGAGCGTGTGTTTGCTGGGAGGGAGCCTGAGTGAGTGTCTGATTGGCTGCTAGCCTGCAGGGGGCGGGCATTAGGGTGTCTGTGTGTTTGCGTCAGGGAAGCCTGGCTGTTTGAAAATAGCCAGAGCCTCGCGAACCAGCTGAGCAGCGGGGACAGCAGAGCAGCTCACAGCAGGAGTTTGCCTGGGAGTTCGCCTGGAGTGAGCCCAGTGAGGCTTACATCTTGCCAACGTCTCTGAGGAAGCTCCGTAGTAGGTAGGTGATATGGAAGGGGGGAATTCAGCTGTTGTGACCTGCACTGGATGTGCCATGTTTGTCTTTCTTCCACAGGACAGAAGCGACTTTGTCTGTACAAAGTGCAAGCTGGTCTCCATATTGGAAGAGAAGATTGAAGGTCTGGAGCAACAGGTAACGACCCTGCGTTGTATACGAGAGACTGAGGATTTTCTGGACCAAACTCAGGATAGCCTTCTAGGGACACAAAGCTCTAAAGATATAGAGCAGGTTGCACAGAGGAGCCAAGAGGCCAGTGAAGAAGCTTGGCAACATGTGACCTCCAGAAGAGGTAAGCGGAATGTCCGGGTTCCAGTAACACAGACACAGGTAACTAACCGCTTTCATGTTCTCTCCACAGGTACCAATGCGGAGAGTGGACCAGATGATATGTCTGGGGGGAGAAAGCGGAAGGAGACTCCGCTGGTTGGGAGGCATGAGATGCGATGTCCTGAGGTTGGGGGTTCCACGACCACCACTCCCAAGAGGAGAAGGCGGGTGGTGGTGGTCGGGGACTCTCTCCTCCGGGGGACTGAGTCATCTATCTGCCGCCCTGACCGGGAAAACCGAGAAGTCTGCTGCTTGCCAGGGGCTAAGATTCGTGATGTGACGGAGAGACTGCCGAGACTCATCAAGCCCTCGGATCGCTACCCCTTCCTGCTTCTCCACGTGGGCACCAATGATACTGCCAAGAATGACCTTGAGCGGATCACTGCGGACTACGTGGCTCTGGGAAGAAGGATAAAGGAGTTGGAGGCGCAAGTGGTGTTCTCGTCCATCCTCCCCGTGGAAGGAAAAGGCCTGGGTAGGGACCGTCGAATCGTGGAGGTCAACGAATGGCTACGCAGGTGGTGTCGGAGAGAAGGCTTTGGATTCTTTGACCATGGGATGGTGTTCCATGAAGGAGGAGTGCTGGGCAGAGACGGGCTCCATCTTACGAAGAGAGGGAAGAACATCTTTGCCAGCAGGCTGGCTAACCTAGTGAGGAGGGCTTTAAACTAGGTTCACCGGGGGAAGGAGACCAAAGCCCTGAGGTAAGTGGGAAAGCGGGATACCGGGAGGAAGCACAGGCAGGAAGGTCTGTGAGGGGAGGGCTCCTGCCTCATACTGGGAATGAGGGGCGATCAACAGGTTATCTCAAGTGCTTATATACAAATGCACAAAGCCTTGGAAACAAGCAGGGAGAACTGGAGGTCCTGGTGATGTCAAGGAATTATGACGTGATTGGAATAACAGAGACTTGGTGGGATAACTCACATGACTGGAGTACAGTCATGGATGGTTATAAACTGTTCAGGAAGGACAGGCAGGGCAGAAAAGGTGGGGGAGTAGCACTGTATGTAAGGGAGCAGTATGACTGCTCAGAGCTCCGGTACGAAACTGTGGAAAAACCTGAGTGTCTCTGGATTAAGTTTAGAAGTGTGTGCAACAAGAGTGATGTCATGGTGGGAGTCTGCTATAGACCACCGGACCAGGGGGATGAGGTGGATGAGGCTTTCTTCCGGCAACTCACGGAAGCTACTAGATCGCATGCCCTGATTCTCATGGGTGACTTTAATTTTCCTGATATCTGCTGGGAGAGCAATACAGCGGTGCATAGACAATCCAGGAAGTTTTTGGAAAGCGTAGGGGACAATTTCCTGGTGCAAGTGCTAGGGGAGCCAACTAGGGGGAGCGCTTTTCTTGACCTGCTGCTCACAAACCGGGTAGAATTAGTGGGGGAAGCAAAAGTGGATGGGAATCTGGGAGGCAGTGACCATGAGTTGGTTGAGTTCAGGATCCTGACGCAGGGAAGAAAGGTAAGCAGCAGGATACGGACCCTGGACTTCAGGAAAGCAGACTTTGACTCCCTCAGGGAACAGATGGCCAGGATCCCCTGGGGGACTAACATGAAAGGGAAGGGAGTCCAGGAGAGCTGGCTGTATTTCAAGGAATCCCTGTTGAGGTTACAGGGACAAACCATCCCGATGAGTCGAAAGAATAGTAAATATGGCAGGCGACCAGCTTGGCTTAATGGTGAAATCCTAGCGGATCTTAAACATAAAAAAGAAGCTTACAAGAAGTGGAAGCTTGGACATATGACCAAGGAAGAGTATAAAAATATTGCTCGGGCATGTAGGAAAGATATCAGGAGGGCCAAATCGCACCTGGAGCTGCAGCTAGCAAGAGATGTCAAGAGTAACAAGAAGGGTTTCTTCAGGTATGTTGGCAACAAGAAGAAAGCCAAGGAAAGTGTGGGCCCCTTACTGAATGAGGGAGGCAAGCTAGTGACAGAGGATGTGGAAAAAGCTAATGTACTCAATGCTTTTTTTGCCTCTGTTTTCACTAACAAGGTCAGCTCCCAGACTGCTGTGCTGGGCAACACAAAATGGGGAAGAGATGGCCAGCCCTCTGTAGAGATAGAGGTGGTTAGGGACTATTTAGAAAAGCTGGACGTGCACAAGTCCATGGGGCCGGACGAATTGCATCCGAGAGTGCTGAAGGAATTGGCGGCTGTGATTGCAGAGCCCTTAGCCATTATCTTTGAAAACTCGTGGCGAACGGGGGAAGTCCCGGATGACTGGAAAAAGGCTAATGTAGTGCCCATCTTTAAAAAAGGGAAGAAGGAGGATCCTGGGAACTACAGGCCGGTCAGCCTCACCTCAGTCCCTGGAAAAATCATGGAGCAGGTCCTCAAAGAATCAATCCTGAAGCACTTAGAGGAGAGGAAAGTGATCAGGAACAGTCAGCATGGATTCACCAAGGGAAGGTCATGCCTGACTAATCTAATCGCCTTTTATGATGAGATTACTGGTTCTGTGGATGAAGGGAAAGCAGTGGATGTATTGTTTCTTGACTTTAGCAAAGCTTTTGACACGGTCTCCCACAGCATTCTTGTCAGCAAGTTAAGGAAGTATGGGCTGGATGAATGCACTATAAGGTGGGTAGAAAGCTGGCTAGATTGTCGGGCTCAACGGGTAGTGATCAATGGCTCCATGTCTAGTTGGCAGCCGGTGTCAAATGGAGTGCCCCAGGGGTCGGTCCTGGGGCCCGTTTTGTTCAATATCTTCATAAATGATCTGGAGGATGGTGTGGATTGCACTCTCAGCAAATTTGCGGATGATACTAAACTGGGAGGAGTGGTAGATACGCTGGAGGGGAGGGATAGGATACAGAAGGACCTAGACAAATTGGAGGATTGGGCCAAAAGAAATCTAATGAGGTTCAATAAGGATAAATGCAGGGTCCTGCACTTAGGATGGAAGAATCCAATGCACCGCTACAGACTAGGGACCGAATGGCTCGGCAGCAGTTCTGCGGAAAAGGACCTAGGGGTGACAGTGGACGAGAAGCTGGATATGAGTCAGCAGTGTGCCCTTGTTGCCAAGAAGGCCAATGGCATTTTGGGTTGTATAAGTAGGGGCATAGCGAGCAGATCGAGGGACGTGATCGTTCCCCTCTATTCGACACTGGTGAGGCCTCATCTGGAGTACTGTGTCCAGTTTTGGGCCCCACACTACAGGAAGGATGTGGATAAATTGGAAAGAGTACAACGAAGGGCAACGAAAATGATTAGGGGTCTAGAGCACATGACTTATGAGGAGAGGCTGAGGGAGCTGGGATTGTTTAGTCTGGAGAAGAGAAGAATGAGGGGGGATTTGATAGCTGCTTTCAACTACCTGAAAGGGGGTTTCAAAGAGGATGGCTCTAGACTGTTCTCAATGGTAGCAGATGACAGAACGAGGAGTAATGGTCTCAAGTTGCAATGGGGGAGGTTTAGATTGGATATTAGGAAAAACTTTTTCACTAAGAGGGTGGTGAAACACTGGAATGCGTTACCTAGGGAGGTGGTAGAATCTCCTTCCTTAGAGGTTTTTAAGGTCAGGCTTGACAAAGCCCTAGCTGGGATGATTTAACTGGGACTTGGTCCTGCTTTGAGCAGGGGGTTGGACTAGATGACCTTCTGGGGTCCCTTCCAACCCTGATATTCTATGATTCTATGATTCTATGATTCTTCTCCCACCATTTGCAACAGAACTGCTTCCAACCCCACCTCGGAAGTGTCTGTTTGTAAAATAAATTCCCTGTTAAAGTCCGGGGCTATGAGTACGGGGTCATTACAGAGGGCAGTCCGAAGGTCTGTAAATGCCCCCTCCGCTGGGTCAGTCCACTTTACCATGTCTGGGCCTTGGGCCTTCACCAGGTCTGTTAGGAGACTTGCTCTAGTGACGAAGAGCCCTAATGGAATAAGCTGTCGGTTGTAGCCTACCACGCCTAGGAATGCACGGACCTGCTTCTTTCGGGTCAGCCGGGGCCAGTTTTGAATTGCCTCTAGCTTATTCATTTGGGGCTTCACTATGCCCCTTCCCACAATATATCCCAGGTACCTAGCCTCTGCTAGCCCTATGGCGCATTTAGTGGGATTAGCAGTGAGGCCAGCCCACCTTAAGGTGCGCAGTACTGCCTCAACTTTCTCCAAGTGGGTTCCCCAATCTGGCGTATGGATGATGATATTATCTAGGTATGCAGCTGCATAACTAGTATGGGGGCGCAGCAGCTTATCCATGAGGCGCTGGAATGTGGCTGGGGCCCATGTAGCCCAAAAAGGAGGACGATGTATTGGAATAGCCCATCCGGGGTGGAGAATGCTGTCTTTTCTTTAGCTTCTTTGGTCAGAGGAATCTGCCAATACCCTTTGTCAGATCCAGTGTAGTCAAGAATCGGGCACTACCCAGTTGGTCGACCAGTTCATCCATGCGTGGTATGGAGTATGCATCAAACTGGAATATTTCATTCAGTCGGCGAAAGTCATTACAGAATCTCATGGTACCATCAGGTTTAGGCACTAGAACAATTGGACTGGACCACTGACTGTTAGATTCTTCAATAAGCCCTAAATCTAACATTTTCTTTACTTCGGCCTTGATTTCCTCTCTTTTGGCTGCTGGGATTTGGTAGGGTCTCAATGTTACTTTGACTCTGGGGATCGTGCGGATATGGTGATAGGTCTCAGTCGTCCGCCCTGGTTTTGTAGAGAACACATCTCTGTTGCAATTAATCATGTTGGCTGCCTCGATCTTTTGGATCGGTGTCAAGTCGGATGATATCCTCACTTGCTCATGTAAGTTATTCTCCTGGGGAAGGGTCTCCTGCATGACTAATCTTGCCTCTCGATCGTGCCAAGGTTTTAGAAAATTGATGTGGTAAATTTGCTCCGATTTCCGGCAGCCTGGCTGCCGCACCTTATAGTTCACCTCTCCCATGGCTTTGATTATTTCATAGGGTCCCTGCCACTGGGCCAACAGTTTACTTTCTGCTATGGGCACCAGTACCATCACCCGATCCCCTGATTGGAACCGTTGAAGCTTGGCTTGTTGGTTATAATGGGTTCGTTGGGTGTCCTGTGCTCTCTCCAAGTGTTCCCGTGCAATGGGCATAACTTGGGCTATCTGATCTCTCATCTGCAGTACATGCTCAACTATGTTCCTTCCGGGATTCGGCTCCTCTTCTCAGGCTTCTCTGGCTATATCCAATGTGCCCCGAGGGTGGTGCCCATATAGTAGTTCGAATGGAGAGAAACCCGTGGAGGCTGGCGGAACCTCCCAGATGGCGAACATGAAGTAAGGCAATAGGGTATCCCAATCTTTCCCATCCTGGCTCACCACTTTTCTGATCATGGCCTTGAGGGTCCTATTGAAGCTTTCCACAAGGCCATCTGTTTGCGGGTGGTATACAAAGGTCCGTCGGGCTTGTACATGGAGCAATGAACAGAGATCTTTCATCATCTTGGACATGAAAGGTGTCCCTTGATCAGTCAATATCACCTTGGATAGCCCAACCTGGGCAAAGATCTGTACTAGCTCCTTAGCTATTGTCTTGGAAGCTGTGTTGCGCACGGGAACAGCTTCCGGGTACCGGGTTGCATAGTCCAGTACAACAAGCACATGTTGGTGGCCCCAAGCTGTCTTCTCTAGGGGCCCTACCAGATCCATGGCTATCCGTTCAAAAGGAACCTCTATTATTGAAAGAGGTATCAAAGGAGCCCGCAAGTGCGGGCAAGGGCTATGTAACCGACACTTGGGACAAGAGGTGCATTATCACCGGACATCTTCATGTACTCCTGGCCAGAAGAACCTCCGCAGGATCCATGCCTGGGTTTTCTCTACCCCAGGTGTCCTCCAAACAGGTGACTGTGGGCGAGTCTCATTATGGCTTTTTGATGTTTTCGTGGCACCAGAAATTGTTGTATCTCTTGCTCCTGCATTTGCACCATGCGGTACAGGAGATCTTTCTTCACTATAAAGTAAGGTCCGGGACCCCGGACCTTCCCATCCACGGGTATCCCATCGATCTCGGCCACCTCTTTCCTGACGTTATTATATCTGGGGTCCTCCGCCTGGTCCCGCCCAAAAGTCTCTCTCCCAGGACTAACCTGCCCAAGCTCCCAGGGGCCAGCTTCTGCTTCTTCCAATTGCTCGCCACCATCATGGCTGGGGGCAGATTCTGGCTCACCTTCTGTGGTGGAAGTTTCTCTGTTGGCTGCTCACGTCCATCTGCCTACTAGGGAGTTCTTCTGGCCCTGGGTCAGGATCCAGGTTCCTAAGGCCTTTGCAGCCTTTCTCTCTTTTTTTGTCTTCCGGGTCTTTTGGGGGGCTGAGAACAGATCCTGAGAAATCTCAGCAAACATTGGGGGTTGACATTCCCCCAGTGACGAGTCACTGTCCTCAGGGTCCCCACCTCCCTCCAGCCTCTCCGGGGGGGTAAATTATCAAACCCTGGATAGTCCCTCCCAATGACTACAGGATATGGGAGTTTAGGAACTACATCCAAGGCCACCTCAATGGGGTTTCCCTGAACCTCTATCTCCACTGGGATGGTGGGGTAATGGCTCACGGCCCCATGCACGCACGTCACTACTATGTGTTTGGCTTGTAGCAGCTGACTATTTTTTACCAGCTTACCCGATATGAGGGTGATAGCACTCCCAGAGTCCACAAGCGCTGTAGTCTCTGCTTCATTTATCCTCACAGGCCTGGTGTAATTATGCCGGGCTAATGCGACCCCTGCGAGGTGGATAAGGAAGCATTGGACCTCTCAATCCCGCAAGTTACATTGCATAGGCTCCTCGGTGCTGGGACACTGTGCTGCTATGTGTCCCCACTCCCCACATGCATAACATCTATAATTGCTTTTAATCACTCCCCTATCCCGGGGGTTTAGTCCCGGGGCTCCCCCCACTCAGGCCAATCCTTTCTTTCTGGGATCCCCGCTGGTTTTCGGCGCCTCCCTTCTTCCACCTAGAACTCCCTGGGAGTTTGGCTGCCCAACCTTCCAGGGTTGGGGTCGGGTGCTTGCTTCGAAAGGGGCCTTCCTTGGGTAGTCGGGTCAGTCCCCTGGCTGTCATCTGTCTTTCTACCAATGTGATCATCTCATCGTACGTGGACGGATCATTCTGGCCTACCCATTTGCGGAGATCTGGCGGCAGTCCCCGCATGTAATGGTCTATGACCAGGGTTTCCAAAATCTCTTCCGGCCTGCACACCTCGGGCTGTAACCACTTCCATGCAAGGTGTATGAGGTTGAATAGCTGGGATCTCGGGGCTTTGTTCTCCTGGTATTTCCACTCATGAAACCTCTGGGTCCTTATCGCTGCCATTACCCCTGGTTGTGCTAGGATCTCTGCCTTCAGATGGGTATAGTCAGTCTTTTAGAAACATAACATGTACAATTCCCTGGGCTACTTCCCCCACAGCAGCCCTCACTTCCTCAAGCTCCACTTCACCCTTACCTCAGGGCCTCCTTCCTTGTGCCTGATATGGTGTGTACTACTCAGCCTCTCCAACCGCGCAACTTCTTCCCACAGCTCCTGACATGTCCTCCCACCTGCCTAACTGGGAGGCTTTTAACTAGTTTCAGCCAGCCCCTGATTGGCTTCAGGTGTCCCAATCAACCTAGCCTTCTCCCTGCCTTCTGGAAAGTTCTTAATTGGCCCCAGGTGTCTTAATTGACCTGGAGCAGCTGCCATTTCACTTATCCTGGTACCAGGGATTTGTTTAGCCTGGAGTTAATATATCTATCTCCCACTACTCTTCCATAGCCATCTGGCCTTGCCCTGTCACAGCATCTAGATTTGACAGTTTTGGCCTCAGCGATTTGCCAAAGCTCACAGAGCAGGTCTGTGACAGAGTTAGGGTTAGAATCCAGGAGGTCTGACTAACTTGAGCCAGCAAGACTATATGCCCTCCCTCGGCACTGCTCTGGATAGACAGATGGATACTTAGCTGTAGTGGGACCTATTTACTGTACTTACAGTGAAAGTTTTCTTATGGGGAAGTTCTCTGGAGAAAGTGGTTCGCAGTCCTGGTGCAGAGAATCTCTGTGACAGAGGGGGGATTCTCCCTAGACTGCCCAAGGCTTTGTAGATACACTGTAGCTACTTCTCCATCCTTGTGACTTCACTACCTTTCTTGGGAGGTGTGGAAGGGGTATGCTGGGCATGGGAATGGCAGGTACATCCAATTAAGTCACTGATCCACTACCCCTGTCCCAGCACTCACCCTCTAGCCCAACCTCAGTGGCTATGCAGAAGAAACCCCCAAGTAGTTCTGCTCTGAAGAGCACAGGAGCCTTACACTCCATGTAGGTTATTAATATTGCTGCCCCTCCCCCAAACAACAGAACTGTACCAGTTAATAGAATAGGGGGGTTCTATTGCATGAAGACATAAAGGGGTCATTGAAATGCAGCTGCCTCTGGGGAGGGAGACAGAAGCAGTTTAGGACAGGAAATGACAAAGAATGGCCTGTCCAATTGAAACTTCAGGTGGAAGGTTAGGAGGCAGCGTGTACTTGCTCCAGTTGGAATGCAGCCAGCACTTATTCCACCGCCTTATAGATTCATAGATTCATAGATACTAAGGTCAGAAGGGACCATTCTGATCATCTAGTCCGACCTCCTGCACAATGCAGGCCACAGAATCTCACCCACCCACTCCTATGAAAAACCTCACCTCGCCTTACATTCACAGGACATGCAATATACTTTTAAAGTTTTAGATCTCTACGCATGGAGGTTTCTTGTCACATTGAATCATTTCTTCTACCATCCTGGCCTTTATTACAGCTAATGTATCTTTTCTTATCAATCTTGCAGAGCCTCCGGTTACACTGAAGCTCCGTTAGCCGCCATGCTGATGTCATATCCAGTCCAGCCAACCATGCCTCTTGCTGATGATTACTTTGTCTCCAGTTTGTTGCTGTTGTTGGGACTAGCAGGGCAAAGCTTAGAAGCTGCATTCCCAGCTGGTGCAGCATCCCTCCATGGGAAAAGTGTCAGGCCAGGAAAGAGCAGGTAACTCGATACTCTCTGGCTGAGAGGCACAACTGTAATGAACATGCTTACAATAAAGAACATGTAGAGACCTTGCAAGAGTAGCAGGGCACAGAGGCAGGGGTAGAGAGATCTTGGCCTCCTTCATACAGTCTGGTGCTGCCGGCTCCCCCAGCCAGGCAAAGGGAAATCTTTTCCTCTCTCCACCAGAGGTTAAAGAATTAAAGAGAATGTTATTTTTTATGGGTGTAAGGGGAGGAGGTGACTAGTGAGCCAGTGGATCTGGAACTAGGGGAGAAGGGGGCTCTGGAGGTATCTCTCTGGGGTCTGATTTGCACCCACAGAGGAGTTGTTAATACTCTGTGGCAGAAGAACTGAGTCCCTCATATTCTGTTATCCTTTCACAGCAGGTTCCGCCGCATTAGCTAGGAGGAAGATATACCTGGTCCAAGAGGCTGCAGGCTGGCTTTTTCTCCTTGTGATCATTCTTTACTCTTTCATGGCACCAGATGCAAACCACCTCTGGTTAGCTAGCAAAAATTCCCATTGTTTGCTTGCTTTCTGGCATTATTTTTCCAAGCCCCCCCTTTTTCCTCCCCACAAAAGAATCACTGGATTCCCTGTCCATTTTAGATCACTGGATTTAGTATCGGGAGAGCCTTTCTGCAAAGGCCAAACTAAGACGACATAGTCTGTGTGCCATGCAGAGTCTGCACATTTTAATTACCAGCAACGCTGCTTGTGCCCTGTAAGATGACAGAGCTCAGGACTTAAGCGCTTGGACCCCAACTTCAGTACCAGTTGTAGGCACCCAGCGCCCCACAGGATCAGAGTCTGGACCTACCCTCCCTTTGATCACTCGAGGCTGGCTGCCTGAACAAAAAAGGGTATGACTACCTCAGCATCCACTCCCCTTCCCATCTCTCTGCTTGGCCCAGGGTCAGTCATCGTTACCCAGAAGGTTCTGCTAATGGTACCACTCGATATCCATGTGTTCCCATTAGTGTGTTCCCACTTGAGAACTGGTGGGGAACCATGGCCACTTTTTAAACACGCACACCTTCAAAATTCAGTGCAACATACTAAAAGTCATAATAAAAATCATCATCAGCATAACAGTAGTAATAATAATAAAATAAATGGACAGAGAGAAAGAAGAGCTCTTAAAGGAAATCCAGTCTGTCAAGCATGCTACGCTGGGCTGCTTGAACCCCGTCTCTGTCTGGGGCTATTGAATTGCAGGACTAAGTGGTTTCCTCTCTACCTCACCAGGGAGCTGCTTTTATGTTCTACTGAAAAGGTATCCTACTCAAACAAGCAGAGCCATAATGGGGAGAGCATCCATTAAAAAGAGGGAAATGAGGGCATGTTAAACATGAAATATTCATGGGAGCAGCTGGCTTGTTAATGCATTTGTGTTTACAAAATATTTCTCACTCAGGAGGAGAGGGGAGGGAGTGGAACGTATCAGATAAAGGGGGTCCTGGAGAATCCGTGTGTGGTTCTTGGGAAGCAAGGATTGTCGAGGGGCTGGGGGGAGCAGGCCTGTTAAAGAAGATGAGCTCACAAGAGGTGATTAATATTTCAGAGGTCACCAAAGACAAATACCAGCTTCTGTTCAGAGTGCTCTCGAGCTTATATGGGGATCTCTGGTTTACAGGTGTCATGCACTCAGCATATACACTTGGATTGGGAGGCTAATGGATAACTGTGATCTTGAGCTATCTCATATACTACGCAGGGTGGTATTTGAATGGGAGACACAAACTGGGGTTCTTCAGAAGATGCTACTGGTGATTCAGTGAGGTATGTTCTTCCTAATGAATCACTAGGAATGCCATAGTTCTAGCAGGTATTCATCTGCAGGTTTTGTTGTGGGTGAATCAATAGAGGACACTCTTTCTACATTCTGCAGGAAGTACCCTGGGTGAATTGGAAGATGGCCTTTTTTCTCTCTGCTGGTACTGACCTCATTCCCCCAGTATGGTGCTTAGGGTGCTGTCTAACAAAAGTGCCCTCTTTTTAATAAGACCAAGGGCCTGAGCCCTTGTGATCATTAATAACCTCCATCAGTTCCTCAAGATGCTTTCCGTTGCCCATCAGCATCACCTCCGTCTTGTCTGGATTGATCTTACACCGACTAGTTAACATAGAAATTATGTATGGAAGGATCATTTCCAACAGTACAATTTCTAGTGTGTTATCTAGTCTAGATTTAAAAGCCAAGCAAGGAGGCTCCCAACTCTTCCCTTGGATGACTATTGCATGGCCTTAACATGTTTCACTTTCCCAGTCTATCAGGAAATGTATCGGCCTCTGTCAGACATGATCATGATGGGTGCACTATCAAACCTAGGGAGAAGAGAAGATATTTTCTATTTTTAATATCATTCCGTTCCTCCTAGTTCTATTCTAAATGATCAGTCTTCCATTCATAGTGTTTAAACCACTTCATAGACTTGTATTATTTCCCCCACTTGTGTGTTGCTTAATCAAGTGATACATACTGGAAAAAATTTTCCAAATAACTGGCCTGGATTTCAGAGGTGATGAGGCAAAGAAGTCAATGGGAACTGCAGGTGCTCAAAACCTCTGAAAATCAGGCTACTCATTTACAGGAGGTGCTTAAATATGGCCTTACTTTCAGCAATCATGCTCGCCATTGTATTCAGCACTTTGAAAGAGCCTCTTTTTTCAATGGCCCAGTATTGTGCGCACCTGACAGGGGAGAAGTAAATCCATCAAAACCTTGGGAGGGTGCTGCTAAGCAAAGGTACTGCAGAATTGGCAAGCAGGAGATGTAGGGCAGAGCATTGTCAATATAGTGATGACACTTTAGCTTACAAACACCTCAGAGCCTCTACCAGAGGCTTCACATACATGTTAAAGAGGATGTTTTGTTGCAGGACCCTGTTTAGGGTGAAAGAGGAATTGCCCATAACAACCCTCCAGGTCCTCCTCAAAGAAAGAGTGGAGCTACCAGAAGATGATTCTCTATACCCTTGCGTATTCACAAGAGCAGGGAAGATAGCTGCAAACACGCGGGTCTAATTTCAATGTGCGTTATTCCTATACATACATTGTGCTGTCGTGAATTCCGTCTGTAGCTCCAACTGGATACATTCTTCTTCTCGGCTTCTGAAACTATGTTCTGCCTGTCTTAAACTAGTGTGTGATGTTGATGTGCACTGCTATAGATTTGCTTCTTTCCACCTCTGAGGTGGCTGCATTCCAGAGGACGATGAAGCAATCCCTGTGTGTATAGCTAGATTCTGTGAAGTGCTGTGGAACAAAAGGCACTATTAAAATGTAAGATATCACAGTAGCACCTCACTAATCCATATACCTTATAATTCACACCGAAAAATGGTTCTCTCCCCACTCTTCTGCAAAGACCTCAGAGCATTTCTCACTGCTGTCCAGGGGGGTTGTATTACCAGGACCTCCATTCCTTTACAAAATGTACTATAGTACATTTGCAAGGACATTTACTGAAATAGCATCACTAATTAAAAGCAACCTACAGTTGTCAAAATGAATGAACAAAGGGCATTTGGTGATGAATTACCTTTGCTGTTTAAAATTGTGTTGGCTCTGTTGCTTGCTAATCCATAGAATTCAGTAACTCACAATGAGTCTCCCAGACAGTAGTGCAAATTAGTAAGCCTCTACTGTATTTGTTATTAATCATTATCATCATTATTATTATTAAATAATCAGAGAATCCCCAAAATCCATAGCAAAGCAGAGGGCACAGGTTTTCCGCATTAAACCAGAGCCAGGATTTCTGGATTTGGCTCTTAGTAGGCCTAGATTAGAGTCCACTTGAGGATTCTGCAGACCTTAACTCAAACATGCTGGGATGGAGATAACTAATCACCTGGCAGGTTGCAGCTGGCACCCATGTGATTTCAGCCTGGGAGTCCTTCCTTTAGCAGTTAAAATCCCAGGCCTTTAGTCAAAGGGCTCTGAATCTGAGTGCTCTGGGCAGATTCCTAGTAAGGAACTTTTAATTTCAGCAGGAGAATGAAAGAGATAAAAGGAAGACATCAGGAGGTGTGTGCATGGATTCTTCATACTGAGAGCAATTGGACAGAGCCATGACAAGCAAGAAAGAGGCAGGAAAAGGAGAGGAGGGCACATTTTAATGAAGAAGAGCAATTTTTAATGGTTGCTTTTTTATACTCCAAATGAGAATAGGGCAACCTGGAGACAGGCAGACAGGAGCAAGGTACAAAGAAGAATTAAAGGGGCGTACTGTCATAAGGATAACTGGAACCAAATGGCTTCTGGTGTTTCTTGGTTGAGAAATACCTCCCAGACTGAATGCCTAGATGGGTGTTTTCTGATGAGAAATCTTCAGCCCTTAGGAAACTGAACCAAATTGCAAGGGGAAAATGTATAAACAGATCTGGTTAATGCTGTGCAAATTAATTCTTACACTAGTATCTGGGAGATGCTACCATGGACTTCGTTTAGGAAGGACAATCCTGCCAAGAATTGAAGACAGGTTCAACACCAGTCTGGGCTTGATATTTTATCATTAGTTTTCTGCTTTCTATAATGTCCTGCCCAGGTTTTTATTCCAGTTTTCTCCCCACTCCACTGTCTAATGCTCTGTAAAGCCCTTTTCCAAAGCCCAGTGAAGCAAATTGAAAGACTTGATCGAACCCATAGCTTCTACCATACTTCCTATAACAAGCCTTCTGGGGAGGAGCAGGGATGGAAATGAATAGATAAAGGATTCCATTGTATGAGGTGAGGTAGCAAAATTTGCAAATGATATAAAATACTCAAGATAGTTAAGTCTGAAGCAGACTGCAAAGAGTTACAAAGGGTTCTCACAAAACTGGGTGACTGGGTAACAAAATGGTAGTTGCCATTCAGTGTTGATAAATGCAAACTAATGCACATTGGAAAACATAATCCCAACTATACATATAAAATGATGGGGTCTAAATTAGCTGTTATCATTCAAGAAAGAGATCTTGGAGTCACTGTGAATAGTTTTCTAAAAACATCCACACAATGTGCAGCGGCAGTCAAAAAAGTGAACAGAATGTTGGGAATCATTAAGAAAGGGACAGATAGTAAGACAGAAAATAGAGCTTGAATACTGCTTGCAGATGTGGTCACCTCATCTCAAAAAAGATATATTGAAATAGGAAAAGGTTCAGAAAAGGGCAACAAAAATTATTAGGGGTATAGAACGGTTGCCATATGAGGAGAGATTAATAAAACTGGGACTTTTCAGCTTGGAAAAGAGACAACTAAGGGGGGATATGATAGAGGTCTATAAAATCATGACTGGTGTGGAGAAAGTAAATAAGGAAGTGTTATTTATCCTTCTCATAACACAAGAACTAAGGGTCACCAAATGAAATTAATAGGCAGCAGGTTTAAAACAAAAAAAAAGGAAGTATTTCTTCACACAGCACATAGTCAACCTGTGGAACTCTTTGCCAGAGGATGTTGTGAAGGCCGAGACTATAACAGGGTTCAAAAAAGAACTAGATAAGTTCATGGAGGATAGGTCCATCAATGGCTATTAGCCAGGATGGGCAGTGATGGTGTCCCTAGCCTCTGTTTGCCAGAAGCTGGGAATCGGTGACAGGGGGTGGATCACTTGATGATTACCTATTCTGTTTCTTCCCTCTGAAACACCTGGCATTGACCACTGTTGGAAGATAGGATACTAATCTATCTTGGTTTCAGAGTAGCAGCCGTGTTAGTCTGTATTCGCAAAAAGAAAAGGAGTACTTGTGGCACCTTAGAGACTAACAAATTTTAGATTAAATTAAATTTTGTTAGTCTCTAAGGTGCCACAAGTACTCCTTTTCTTTTTAATCTATCTTGATGGACATTTATGGCTGTTCTTATGTTCTTCTGCTCTTTTGTGTCAGAGCCTTCAATATTAGTCCACAAAGGCCAGAATTTTCAGAAGTGTTCAGCAGCCACAACTGAGGTGAGATTTTCAAAAGGGCACAACATGCTGAGTGGACATTGGGTACTAAGTTCTTCTGAAAATCTGGCAATAAGTGTCTCAGTAGAAGCGAATGGGAGCTGAGCTGAGCTTTTTGGAAAGTCAAGCCCCATTTGTGGCGGCTGAGTATTTCTGAATATCTGTCCCTAAGCTCTTTTTCAGAAGCTGTCTATAAGAGCCTAATTTTCAGAAGCAGCAGCCTGTTTGCACCTGCAGATAGTTGGGAGCACAATTCTGCAGGCAGGGATAAGTGTAAATATAATTGTGCTCAAGTGTGTGCATAACAGGAGGCTGAGTTGAGGCCCTTCTGAAAATCAGGGCCTAAGACTCCATGTTAAAAGTAAAAAAAAATCAAACAGCCCTTTATTGAATGCCTCCACAGAACTCTGATTGTCTAAAGTATTCACATTACTACAGTATCTGAGCACCATAGCATCTTTAATGTGCCTATTCTCACAACGTAGGGAAGCATATTCTGTTTTACAGAAGGAGAATTGAATCACAGAGAGTTGCTAAGTGACTTTCCCAAAGTCACATGGTAAGTTCCTTGCAGAGCACGGAATTGACTCCAGTTGTTTGAGTCCCAGGGGACCATCCCAACCACTGAACCATCCTTCCTCTCCCAAATTGGCCTCGCTACAGCAGAGTAAATATCTTGCCAATTTTCCCACAAATATTTGCTTGAATAAAAAGTGATTTTGCATCTCTTCTTTTTAAATCCCTTTTGTATTTACTTTCTTGAATTTCCCACCCAACAGGTGCGTTGGCATGAATGTTCACAGAAACAACAATTTTTAAGCAAATATTCCTGAGTATTCACAAAAAGAGAATTCTGAATGTATAAACACTAGTATTTGCCCCAGAAACTTGGATCTAAGTTATTCATTCAATCAGGGAACATCCAATCAGTGCTATGTGATCTATGTGTCCAATTAGAACTGAACAACATACACTGAATGTTGCATTTCAGACATTCATAATAAATGGCCCAAGAAAGACCAAGTATTTTTCATTGACAGTATTCAGCAAATCATTTTGAAGAGTAAAATCCAAGAAATTCGTACTGACAATTTTGCAAAAAGAAAATTGGTTGTATGTATTATTGACTGAAAGTTATTTTCCCAGCCATACTTCTCACTGAGCCTCTTTTAGGATTGGGGTGGATCTTAGTCATTGCAAAGTGCTGCTAAGGGTCACTGATTGGACTTTTTCCAGGATATTAACAATTCCAGCCATGCTAGTCCCTCCAATACTGTGGTTGGCAGGGCTGGGGGGAAGGGCAGTCTCAGCCTGTGGATCTGGTATCCTGGTCTCAGGTGCCTTCAATAACATTAACAGGATGCAAAAAGAAAAGGAGGACTTGTGGCACCTTAGAGATTAAAACATTTATTTGAGCATAAGCTTTCATGAGCTTGTAGCTCACGAAAGCTTATGCTCAAATAAATAATGTAGCTCACGAAAGCTTATGCTCAAATAATGTAGCTCATGAAAACTTATGCTCAAATAAATTTGTTAGTCTCTACGGTGCCACAAGTCCTCCTTTTCTTTTTGCAGATACAGACTAACACTGCTACTACTCTGAAACCTGTCATTAACAGGATGTTTTACCCTAGTACCTCTAATCTGACCAACTTCATGCAATTAATTAACTTCAAACGCAGCTTTTACAAACATTCATTTCCACCCTTCAATCACGTCTTTTTCATTTCAACCTTTGGCTCAAAAAATTTACACAGCTATGCAAATGCCCGTCGGTCCTGATCTGCGGCACTCCCTGCTATTGTAGTCCTGGGCCGCCACGCAGCTCTGCCAAGGCACTCAATCCTGATCTGAAATGCCCTCTGCTAGTTCATGCTTGTGCTATCCCACAGCTCTCTCAGTGCACCTCCTCAGTGCATCTGCAGCAGTTCCCACTAGTCCATCCCGGTTTCTTTCCTGAGCACTGACTGTGTCACGTCAACCCTTGTACTGGGTCTCTCTGGTTTGACATCATATGTTTTACTCTTATGAGCACAAATTCCTGCCTTGTCACTGTCATGAACAGCCCAATAAAGACTAAGTTTGCAAAGAAATAATGACATAAGTGACAGCAACAGGCAAAGAGCCCAGGGGACACTGACAAAACAGGGAAATTAAACATTCTGCTAGGTTTAAAATAGCAATAATGATCTCTGGGGCTCAGGCATTTCGTGCCTGTGAGTGAACAGCTGGGTTAATGTCCAAGGCTCAACTCCTCCAGCCAGGAAATAGCTGACCTGGAGGTCATTATGGTTCACTCATGGCTGATAACCCAGGGGAACTTCACCAGCCCTATCTTATCTGGCCTGCTGAATGGAGCAAGATTTCTGTCTGCACTCATCTTGCAAGTGTTTTCTCTGACCTTACCTGAAACCTCAGCAATAAGGGACCCTCACCTGCTCTCAGGCAAGGAATATCTGGGCCTGATTATCTGCACTCTGAGCAAAAAAATCATTTATTTAAAAAAAAAAAGTAGGACTAAACAGTACAAGACTCTTCACCCTTAACCCCTGCACCTCCCATCACACTGAGGGAGCAGCTCTGGAGTGCTGGTTAGTGGGCTGTATTTCCACTATAGATAATATATATAAGGGGCAGCTGCAGTCTAGGGGACTAAGGTTTGGGGCTCCTGGGTTTTCCTCTCAGCTCTGCAAATGATACAGCAGGTGACCTGGACTGAGTAAATCCCTTGCTTTCATTGTGCTTCAGTTTTCTCATCTGTTCAACTAACTCCTCTACCCCACCTTTGTAAAGTACTTTGGGAAAGATGGAAAAGAGACTACAAAATCCCAATTACTGTAACACTCTCAGACTTGCCAGCCACAGCAGGCCATTCCATCCATAGAGTCAGGAGTCATTGAATAGCTCTGCATTCCTGGATAACTCTGCATGCTGATGCATGTCTGACAGGCGTCTTCAGCATCAGATTGCAACTGGGGGGAAATCAAACTGCCATTTTTGCTTTTTATACTGACGCTTTGAACATTTCCAGGAGCAACAGGAGGCCAATTAGCTGACAACAAAATCATCTTCACTGCCAGCTGGATGGGAAAAACACAACTTTTACCTTTGTTAGTAGGTGAATGGAAGTTTGAGCCAGCTCCAGAATGATCAGAACTGGGGATCTTGATATTAATACCCTAACGCCTTATGGCTAAATACCAAAGGGACACTCTAATCCAAGAACATTTGCACTAATGCTCATAGATAAGCATTTACCTCCTGGCTCTAGGGGAGAGTGCATTAAACGTTTGTCCAGAAACCACAGTCTGTTCAGATGGGAGGAGGCTCTGCATTGGAGTGAGATGTTAATTTGCTCTAGTTATCACTGGCTCCTTAGGATCTGGGGAAAATCAGAGAGAATTCCTTAATGGATTCTGCTGCATGAAGGGACACTGCCAGTGTTTGTGCTTCTTCAGAAGCCCCATGTTCTTTCTGCCATGTGTCTGACCCCAGTGTTTGACACCACCACAATGGGTAACTTGCATGTACAGATTTTGGTTCCTGCACCAAATGAAGAGCATGAGGACAGAAGCAGATGGGGAGGAAATAGCAGGGAGGATTTTTCAAGAGCTGAAAGCAATTTAGTAGCGCCTAAATAATCCTCTCCAAACATGGAATGATTGGGAGTTGGGAGATGTCATGGGACACATCAGCCTGTCACCTCTGCAGAATTGGGTTCAAATCCTGGGATCCCCATTCATCCGGATCACAAATCCACCCAACAATCAGTGGCTGCTCAGGAGAATTTCTAGGACTGGAAGAGCAGAGGGTGTTGTGACTCAGGATTGAGATGCATTGGCAGAGCTGTGGGACATGGTCCAAGACCGGAATGGCAGGAGTGCTGCAGATCAGTGTTGAGGGTGCACTGGCAGAGCTGAATTGTAGGAAGGGACAAGCAGGAGCCTATATTAGATGAACCAATGGTTGACTCCAGTTCAAAAATGTCTGTTTAATGCACACAGTGACTTCCACCAATGGAACAAGCCATCAGGTTGTCCCTACTGTATATTCTCACCGTCTCTGAAAGTTAAACATACTCTACAAATGCAGAACTTGCAACAGATATCACATGGCACATCCACATAGCCCAGTAGCCAGTTAGCTCCAGGCCTTAGTGTCACCCAACCCCTGTACTTTACAGTGTAATTAATGGATAAGGTATTGGACTGAGATTCAAGAGACTTGTGTCTATTGCTGGATCTGCAACTAACCTACTGTGTGACCTAGGGGCAAGTTTCTTTGCCTCTCCATGCCTCAGTTTCCCCAACTACAAAAAGAGAATAATGATACTTACCTTCCTTTGAAAAGTGTTTTGAAATCTATTGATGAAAAGTGCCAAGTAGTGTTATTATTTCACTTTACTAGCACTATACACCTCATAACCCATAGCCTGGCTTGGTGTCTGAATACCCACATCATGTCTTGGTGTCTCCATACAGCTCAGAGACCATTCAAACCTCTCTGTTATCACTCATCCCTAACAGGCACAAATTTAACACGGTTTTCAGCAACTGTCCATGTTGCATTATGTTTAATCAATTTACAGCAACAGAAAAATGTCAATGAACAAAGAAGCAGGAGCCTTGGTAGCTTTAATTAGCTGCCAAACAATTGACTCCAGAAGGAGGTTATGTGGCTTGACCCTAATGCTTCCATCAGCTCCCACAGATTTACTATTAATGGCCAGTTTGATCATCAAAATCACTGGATCAAATATTCCCTTCAAAGTCTGTCCTAGCCCCTCTAAGGCCCAGTTGTTTACTGCAAGGTTTATGCCGTTGTGTGTGTGGTATTACCAGTCTAAAAATAACCGCACTTTCCATCTCCGCCTATAATGTAAAACCAGGTTAACATAACTGCACAACGGGAACCACAGCCATCTAGCTTGCTCTGAAATCAAATCTATTAAAGCATTAGGCTCTCCCTCCCTCTCTCTCTCTCTCGTATGCACACACATTATTTTTCAGGCAGACATCATAGCCACTTTCCACGGAGGATAAAACAAAGGGAGCAAATTCTAGGGTGACAGGACTGTGACTGAAGCAAGGGAGAATGCAATTGGTGTCCCTAGGGCCCCTGCATTATAGTGCATGGGGATGGGGTGTAAGGTGTGCAGAAAATTACAATAGTGGGCAAATTGTGGCCCTCTGGAGTTCTACAGTGCAGCTTGTGCCCCCTTGCACCTCCAATATGAAGGAGCAGCTGGTGCAGACAACGGGTCCTAACATGCAATGTTCCATCATGATCAGAGTAATCTCTTGTCTCTGCTTGGATCAAGATGGAGCATCACATGCTGGAACCCGTAGTCTCCATGGCATGTACCATATTAAAGATGAAAACAGCTGCAATGATTTGCTCCCCTGTAGGCAAGTTAGGGGCAGCCCTGGTTTGTGCATACTTTGAGTGCCCCCACATTGCTATCTCCAAACCAGCTGGCTGACTCCCTGGATATAGTCTGGTGTCTCCTGTGGCTGGGCAGGTCAGTCAACATGGAGATTACTGGTTAAAGGTAAATTTGTTCTAATGTCATGCAGTTGCAGAAAGAGGGGATGGATCAAGGAAAGTGGCATAGATGTCAATAATGCAACACCACACTAATTGGATGGACTGGAGGAGCCAGAATGAGCATTAGGGGCCAGAGCTAGCTAGTAAAGAGTTAATATCATGATTAACTATGCTCATGTAGCAGATGTGAAGGGATCTAGGAATATATGTGGCATTGAATATGCAAAAGAAAGAGAGAAATGGTACCATTTTGATTGTTGGTGGGACATCATCAACTACAATGGAATTACATTGGGCATAAATGTAGCCTGGGCACTATAAAGTCCTAAAGACTTTCATTGAGCGCTGGAGGATAGAAAGGACCAGTTAAGGTGAGCAAAATTAATGGCAGAACAGGTGTCAAGGCTTGTCAACAAATAGCCTTAGAAACTTCCTAAGTGCCAAAAGGTTAGTTACACAGTGAGCCAAAACCACCTCATTATCCACTGTAACCCAGTGGAGTTACACCAGGACAAAGTTTGGTCCACCATGTGTACATGAGGGGTAAGCACAAAGGAAGATGAGGAATTGTTTGTGATCCATGAAGGAGTGCAATTAAATTAAGCAAAGGAAGATTTAGGCTGGAGATTGGGAAAAGTTTCAGTGCTGGCATGTATCAGGCTGGGGAATGGCCCCTCAAGAGAAGTGGAGGAAACCTGAGCTATAAACAACTGAATTGCAGATTGTACTGGAAGGTCCTGCACTGGCTGCAGGCAGACTAAGTGGGAGCTCACTAGTCTTCTCCCTCTCTAGTTTCTGGGGCATCCTTGTAGTGGGAATCCTTTTCACTCTCCAGGGCAATAGAAAAGGAGTACTGGTGGCATCTTAGAGACTAACAAATTTATTAGAGCATAAGCTTTCGTGAGCTACAGCTCACGATGAAGTGAGCTGTAGCTCACGAAAGCTTATGCTCTAATAAATTTGTTAGTCTCTAAGGTGCCACCAGTACTCCTTTTCTTTTTGCGAATACAGACTAACACGGCTGCTACTCTGAAACCAGGGCAATAGAGCCAGCATTTAAAAGGTATTCCTACCTACATGCTTTTGAAAATCCCACTAAATGCCTATCTGCATCCTTAGGCACCTAAATATCTTTAAATATCCAGCTCATCATGCCTTCATCAGAAATTCTGTGGTTTCAGCAGTCTTGCTGTGTCCTTGGGTTTTTTCCAATCCCACCTTTCTCTCCTTCCCTTGGTCCTTTTGCTTGCAGCTCTCTCTTTCCCTGCTTATGCTTCTTGGTTTGTACCTGCTGACAGTTTACACTTGCTAAAGCCCTAATTGTGGTGCTGGGAGCTTTTCTGAGCTTACGCCAGTGAAAGTTGTGATTGGTGAAGAGAGGGGGCATGCCAAAAAGGCAGCTCCCCTTAGGCTATAAAAGCAGCTTGGAGAAAATGGAAAGCAATGGAAAGCAGAGAGGAAACAGAATGCTGGCTCTGGGGCTAGTAGTTTGGGTATGGTTTTTATCAAACCAGCTGCTGTAGTGCTAGCATTTGCTTGTGTATACATGCTTACTAATGGGACATGTGGAATATAGGCGCAATTTAAAACAAGCTGAACAAAGTATTAAAGTAATTGTTAGAGCCATTTAAAAATGTTCAGTAAAGGGAAAGATGTGATGAGCTACAAATTGCCAAAGCATTAATGGTGTCTCTCCAGCTGCCAGGGTAGAAAGCTCAGCATCTTAATGGGGAAGTGAAGCTCACCTTGGATACACCTGTGCAGCACAGAACTGCATAGGCTATCTACAGTCGTGGCTCTAATGAATTTCCTGCTTAGTTGTTGGGAAGGTTGAAAGTAAATTAATATCTGTAACAGGGGAAGATGCAGCAGCTAGAGAGAGTCATGCGTGCCATGTGGGTTGACCTCTACAAGGTGAGGACCCTGGGACTATTAGGAATCCCAGATTCTTAGGGGTATGTTAATGGACAACAGCCTTAGTGGGTGGTGTAGTGAGTGTTCCTACTGTTGGGGAGGCCAGGAGCATCCTTCTTTTGAAGGTTCTAGAGAGTTCATAGTCCTGAATACAAACTATCACAAATACTACATATAGCAAACCAGATCTGGGGTCTGAATCTAAGGCTGTTTCAGACTCAAGCCAGCAGAGGGGAAAGTCCAAGTGAATGAAATTTGCTAGATATCAGCTTCAGTGTAAGGATGCAAAGGGTGAGAACAGACTTATTGCCTGTTTGTGTCAGATAAAAGAGCCCTGAGTCCAGAAAACAATCCAGAGTGGGAGGGTGAAGCAGAAAGGCTGTAAGAGGCTTAGAAATGAGAGTAGGCAGCAAATCAGATCTGAGCTTGAAATAAATGTGCTACGCTGCAAAATGGGTTGATGTGATACTGGGGTCCATGCAGGAATGCATCAGGGAGGTGATAGCTCCCCTCTCTCCCTTCTCAAGGCTCCATGCTACCTGTCTGATATTAACAAACTGAAATGAGTTCTAAGCAGCTCAACCAAGAATGCAGAGGAAACTGGAAGGAATGGGTGTGAGGGAAGAATAAAAGAGTGGAATCCATAGAGCTTGGCTAGGCGACAAGTAAGGGGTTGGGAGAGAGGAGGTAGGTAATGGTCTGCAAATGAAACATGCTAATAGCAAGAAGGGAGGGGGTTGCCTGATGTGGTACATGGCAATGTAAATAGGAGGAATGGGATAAATTAAAGGGAAAATTTCCTGATAGTGGGAGATATCTTGGGCTGCGGAATAGACTTTCAAGGGAAGTGCAGGAAACTTCCTCACTTGGGACACTTAACTCTAACTTGATGAAAATAGCAGAAAATGTACACTAGGAAGCAATTCTGCATAGCACAAGGGGGATGGGTTGAATGAGACCAGATAGGTCACTTTTGTTTCTAGCATATATGATTTTATTGGGCCCTAAGCAGCTGGGAGAAGGCTAAAACTGGATGCTAAGTTGCCATCTTGTTCTGTTTCTGGAAGGTAAATGATACTGTGAGGTGCTTCCCCATCCATTTCACCTACCAGAAGGTGAAGTCGGGCTCAGAGATCCCTCCCTCTTTGCTCAAGCTGATTGCATGCCATTCCGTACAGTCCTACTACCCAAGAAGGAGTGAAGGACTCAGGCAATGACATGCCGCTGCCAGACTTGGAGAGATCAGCCCATGAACTGTTGGAGTTATTAGGCAATGTGTTCTCTCACTGTTAGGGGGAGTTTCAGGCCTGAATTACTGACAGCATCCCCCCAAAGTACAAGGTCCCTTGTCTCACTTGTGCCTGTTACATGGGGGTGGGACCAAGGGGCTTTTGGACCAGCCTGAAAAGAGGCTGAAGTCAGGCCCAAACCCTGAACTAATGAAAGAGGCTATATAAGGTACTTTTCATGTGCTATGTACTCAGACGCCAGGTCATTACAGACCAGTAGGATCCTTCATAAATTATGAACCAATATTGATTCCCTTTGCCAGTAAACATAGTGACCTTTATTAAAAATACACGAAAAAATGCACTTAGGAAAACTCACTGACTGTTCGCTACAGACAGATTTACACTAAAGGCTAATTTATCCTGCTGCAGCCAGAGACATGGTAAGTAAGAGAGACAGACAAATGGAGAGAGCTGTGGACAAAACAGGGTTCTCTTCTTGCCTCACCTATACAAGCCATCCTGCATCCTGATCACATGAATTATTACAGTGTCACCCAGCTGTGCTGCTGGTGGTATTCGGGCCTTGTCATCATCCCCATTGTAAACCCTGTTTTTTTAGGGATACTATCTCATCCATGCAGAAAGAAGTAGGACACAAGTTATAAGCCCAGATGTAATTACAAAGAGTTGGGGAGGGAGGAGAGAGCTTAATGCAACTGGAAGGGAGGAGGGAAAATGATGACATTTTAAATGCCACATAAGAGTGCATTGCACAATAATCCATTCAGACACTTTTGATTTAGTGATTTGGAAGCTGCTGTTGGATTTTGTGATTTGCTTTTAAATTGTCCATTCAGCACCTGCAATTGCACTTGTTAAATGCTGTTATCTGGACACTGCTTACTCAGCCAAGGGTGTTGGAAGTAGTTTAAGACGCTGTATAAATCTGTATAAATCTGGAAATTTGCCTCCTCATTGCCCTCTATTTGTCTGATCTCTTTGGGACTTTCTAACATTAATTATAATCTACTATCCAATAGAAAAAGGTCATGCAGAGAGCTGGGGATTCCCAGCCCATTTCCTTGTGTCCGTGTCACAGAAACAAATGGCACAACTGGAACATTGGTCTGCCTCAGCAAGGGTTGAATGGGCTGCGAAGACTGAACTCCCTTCTCCTACCCTTACAGGAGTCCCCTCCGGTGCATGGGTGAGAGACAGCAGGGCAGCACCCGGGGAGAGCTCGCTCTGCTGCTGCTGGGCCTGTATCTGTGCTGTGGCCAAAGAGATGACATCCATTCCCATGGGAACAATCCAAAGGCAGCAGCTAGAAAGAGGGCTACAACCAGAGGCTACTGAACGGATTCAGAAGTCACTTCCCAGGAAATAAATGGAAAGTGTTTGTCCTCACAACTCCAAACTACACACTCAAAGCCCCCCTGTCTCTCCCCATCCCGTGCTGAAAAGTCGATGTGAGTCCCTTGGTGAGGGATCAGCAGTGCCTTTTGGAATTTAGCCAGAGGGTCCTTGGAGAGTCATGCGATGTGCACCCCCTCACTCTGGAACTGACCAGGAAGCCTCTGCTTCCAGGGACCAAACTTGCTGCCTCTGCAATATTCCCACCTGCTTCCTGCCCAGTAGGGGCCAGATCCATATTCCAAAGAAAAGCAGAAAATGGCCCTATCCCACTCCCGCTCTGATCTCAGTGAGGGGGCTATAAAAGGTGCAGGTTGTTCCGGCCCAGATGGCTGGGGAATGGAACATGAAATGTACAGTATTAGGCTGCACCACAGGATGAGTGAGTCTGAAAAGCCAGTATGGATCAGGGCTGAGGGAACAAAGGTTTATTAATTAGAGTGCATATAGGTAAGCGGCATTGATCGCTAAAGTCAAGGGAATTACATTACTTATGGCTTTGGAACAAATGCTCCTGGAACCAGTGTGACTGGTTAATTGATTTGGTTTGTTGGGGGTTTTGATTTTGTTTTGTGTTGTTGCTTTTTTTCAACTTCCTCTGTTTTAAGAGAGACATGACGTGGTGCATAAATTCAAATAATTACGCAGTGTACTAAGCAGGGAAGATGCACAGCCTCTGACAGCCAGTTTAAAACCCCTAGCTGTAATGGGGGAAGACACAAGTATGGGCCTGAGAGAGGTGATCTCTTGAAATGCTGTGCAAGGTGAAGTTGGAGAATTGCTCATGACCCAATGATTGCAGTCTCCTGGGGGTTGGTGGGCCCTCATCTGTTTTGCGCAAGTTTGGGGAGCACAGTCATCACAATCCACCCCTGCTGGATCTTGAACTAGAGATTTTCAGATCTAAAATTGCCCATGCAAGCTAGAGGAGAGTCTCCATTAAATGTCAGAAGTAACAGCGTGACTTCCAGGCACCCACGCCCTAGGAACTGGACTGGGACCACCAACTCATCTCACAGAAACTACCAAACAGCCAGCAGATGTTGTTGTCTGATATTTGTTACATTAGGCTGGAAGTGTGAGGAGGCCTTAAAAAATACCTTCTAAACTATTCATTTATTGAGGGATGACCCACCTCCTCTTAGGTAATATGCAGGGCAGCAGGTTGAGAGCCTCTCCACCATGATCCTTTTGGCCATGGCTATTTTCTATTAAAAGTAGGGTTGCCAATTTTGGTTGGACGTATTGCTGGAGGTTTCATCATAATCTTTAATTCCTGGAGACTCCAGGACAATCCTGGAGGGTTGGCAACCTTATCGCCCATCAACACTGAAACCTTTGTGGCTAATCCCTAGAACAGGTCCCTCCATGGTCTCTGTGAAATGAATCAGTGGTTTCTGTCTTGTTTCTGATAGTTCCACTGCATGCATTCTCTGGGCTGGCAGGAGCAGTAGGCCCCTCACCCACTTGCCCACAAGCCCAGTTATCAACAGGCTCACTCTCAGCACCGTTCAATAGTCTGTTACAGTGAAAAGCACCACATGGTCCTCCATTACTGCTACCCACATGGGGGACACTCTAAACCAGACAAGTAACTGAATCCCAGAGTCCTGACGTAACAAAAGCCACAGCACTGCCAATAAATAATTCAAGTCAGCAAACTGGCTGTGCTCACTGTCACCAGATACACCCCAGGGCCACAATGCTCGCCCCAGAAAGGCGAGTGCTCTCTCTCTACCACACGTACAGAGTGGTGTATCATTGCAGCTTGTCCCTAGGCACCAGAGGGGAATCATGAGTCTAGTGCAAAATGCTTTGTAACATTAGACAGGGGCAGGTTTCTACTGGAAATGGACAAAGTGGATGTGGGAAGGAAGAACTGTGGGGATTTCACTCCTGTAGCTAACCACAGAACAGGGATGACCTGGGCAAATTGTTTTTCCCCACTCTTCCCTGCAATGTGCTTCAACTGCGAGCTGGAAGTAGAGGGGAGCTCATTCTCTGTGCCCCATTTGCTCCAGGAGCTCTCTGCTGAGACCAAAATGAAAAGGCCAGTTGTGGTGGTTTGTGTGATAAGGGCATCCGTTTACTGGGAACTGAGTGGAGATGCCTCCCTACCACCCACAAATTCATTTCTTCTAAGCAGCAGAACTGCCATTAGGTGAGCTCTTATCCTGCGCTGACCTTAACTCGGTGATGCCCTAGATGTGAAAAACTCCCTATCCCTCCACTAGTACGCTGAGCCACACCAGCTACTGTGAGCAGACTTGGTAATAGAGCTGGTCGGGAACCTTTCAGTGAAACTTTTTTTTGTCAGAAAACACCAAAATCTGAACTTTGTGTGGGATAGGGTCGGTTTCCTTGAATTTCCTATGTTGAAGAAAAGTTTCCAAGTTGGCAGACCGTCCTGTTTCAGCACCATCAAAACAAAAAAGTTCCAGTTTTTGGTTCAAAATTGAAATTTAATTTATAGTAAAAACAACTAAAAAGTCTACATTAAAATTAAATAGTTCAATTAACCCAATTTTTTATATATATATTTTGGGGCAGGTTTGTTTTTATTTTTGGCTTGCAAAACCTTTCATGATTTTGACTTTTTGTCCCAATTTGGGACAGGACTTTTGTTGAAATCTCAAATTCTCACAGGTCTGGAAAATGGTTTTCCGACCAGTTCTACTCAGCAAAGACATTTTGATTTCTAATTAACTTCAACTAGATTTAAAACCTTGACTAAGCCAAACAGTGAAAACATGAGTAGATTGTGAACAGGCCCCAGGTGACGCCACATTGCCCCCTCTTATCACAGACCTACCATTACATTCTGGCTAAGATCCCTGGATTCTGTGGGATCAACATGCTCAGTGTGGACCCTAAGGGTGTTTTGTCACTAAGGGCTAACCCAACTTTACTATATGGCAGGCAGATGGGACGCTCTCTGGAGAAATGAATTACTCATTGACTCTTCTCTGCATTCGATTCAGTGCATGCATGCTTATGCCCACCACCCTGTCTCCAAGACTGTTCAAACAGCATTCCCATCATGGCTGGTTTCCCCTTAGTAGAGTCCATTTTAGATGACAGGTATTCCTGGAGCTAGAGAGAGCACGGTGAAGTGATGCACATTGCCTGAAGGAGTCAGTTAGCAACCTGGGTGAGGATATTATCACAGCAAATAGAGAGGGGGAGGGGGTTCCTTAGTAGGGGGGAGGCTATTGTTGAATTATGTGCTAAATGTATGTTGTGGAAGTGTGGGGAGCATGGCTCTTCCCCATTCCCCCAAACTCAAGAACTATGTCCTCATATGAGCATGTTCACCACAGGAGTATTTGGGTCCTCCCATGTAACCTCGTTTAATAAGGGACTAAAAATAAGAAGCCAAGCTCTGTCCTAAGTTTGCTGGTAGGACTGCGTGAATATTAACAAAGGGAGAAACTGGTAACATCAACCCTTTGGATGGGAGGGGGCAGAAGGAAACTTGTATTGGCCACCAGGAAATCGCATGAGTAGTCTGATAGTTCTCTCCCAGCTCTGAGAACTGTGATTCTATAAAGGGAGGATTGAGTAAGATCTGAGCTAATTTACATGTGCAGAGATGAAAGCAAATGTAAATAGATACACATTGCAGTTTTCATTATTCATAATTTACTTTCATTTGCATTTGTTTCCTAAAAAAGGAGGGATTTTTCTGCAGGATTCTTTGAGTGGGGATTTGTGAAAAAATGATCTCCTTAATCTTAAAAATAGCCTGGGAAGGTAGAAAAATGAGGGTATACTAGTTCAGACTCAACTCCTGGCATAAGTGACAACAGCTCCATTGATGTCAAAAAGCCCTGTCTGTCGTCTTATATCATTTTATTGCTCCTATCTCCATGCTATCTAAGCAATGGTCTCTCTGAGCTGAGGGGAACAGGGATGGGGAAAACAGTAGCAGAACATGGATTGCGTACTGGTTTAGGCCTAGTGTTCTGGAAATTTTGCTGTGTAGCAAGTGGTAGGCAGGATTAAGCTGTTATCTTGCTGCCAGGAGCTTTATTCAAATATGGCTGAGTAATTTCTTTTTATAGAAACAAGATTACTGGTGTGCCTTATGTAAGGAGACCTGTTGGTTTGGGTCCCTCTCCCTCCACCCTGGCCCAGACAGCCATCCTGCCCCCTTGATCTGTGCTCTCTATGAACAAATCAATAAATATACAAATCCCCATTTTCTATGAATACTAAGATCTCTTCATTTAGCAAAAGGGAGATTGACTTTCAAGTGAAATCTGCATGGGCCTGGCAGCTGCTTTCCTGCAACGTGATTGAGAGCACCAAGTGGAATAGCCAGTGACAATCCCAAAGGCTTGGACGGCATGGACCTTCCACCAAGCCCAGGGAACATTTCTAAAAGAGACAGCACATTTTCAATATGCAATCACGGGGCAAAGAAACAAGAGCAACATTTGAAGACGCCATTGATTTTTCAAATATCAGTCTCAGGCTTGGTTTGTTTGACTAAGTTGGGTGCTAGCTCTTGTTTCTTAGCAACACTAATAAGCTAATGCTTTGCATTTCTCCAGGAATCACACAAGATGATTAAGCTGAGTACTTCTGTCATAGCGTCCTCTGCACATCTGTCTGCACACAATAGATGAAGAACAGCTCCGGTTCCACTGCTATGGAATTTACAGGCCTGATGCCCTAAGGGTACTCAGTGTGAATATCTCTTTGTCATCCTCCTCCTCCTACAGCAGCAGGAATTATAAGCCCTGGGGCCAGAAACACCAAAGGGAGCCCATGTTCTTTAATGATGATTTTTCTTCTACTGCTCACAGTTCCCCTTTTAATTGTATTTTGTTATTTGGGTAAATTTCCATGTTTAGGAAGGAGACTGGTTGTAGCCCAAAAGCAGTAGGGCCTTTCAGCATCCTGTTTATCCCAGTCCTGGATTCCTCTACAATCCCTTCATTCTTCTGACACCTCTTAATCCTGATCTGAAGCCCCCACTGGTATCCTAATCCAGGGCCTCCACACAGCTCTGCCAATGCACCTCAATCCTGACCTGCAACAGCCTGTACAGCTCTGCCATGGCTGTACCCCCACACAGAGCGGCTCTGGAGCAAAGACATTTCATCATACAGAATTGTCAAACAACTTTTTCACACTAAACATGTCCCCTAAAGACTGTCAAAGTTTCTCAACCTCACTTCCACTGTCTGGTCCAAGAATATAAATCTAGATGGTCTCTGGAGTTTTTCAGAGAAGAAGCCAAGGCTCTTTGGTAAGTGATGCATGAATCACTCTGAGGGATGCTAGCCTGATTAAGTATTCATGAGGCTGTTGCCCTGATTATGGGCTTTCTCTCATGATCATCTTCAGTTTAACAGAGGCTCACAAGAGAACCTCACACATCAGAGGCCTGCAGGTGGCAGCCCTCTCTCCACAGTCCTGCTAGACTTCTATTTAAAAGTAAATCAAATCCAAGACTGCTGCTGTTTGTGTTTCTTGGTGACTTTGGATCGGCTTCAGAGCTGGTCGAGGCAAGTACTACTACTGTGTGAATATATTTCAGCCCCACAGTGAGCTGAGGAAAAAAGAAAAAATGGTCAATGAGGCCTTGTGAATTGCATTAATTAAAGGAGCAATCAAGATATAAATTACAGGTCACATTTGTGCTTGGTATGACTCCTCTGACTTCAATGGGTTTATACCAGTTTTGTAAAAGGCCCTAATATATATTGTAAAAACTAATAATCACTTTGATGATGTGAGGGTTTTTTTAATTTAATCTCATTTATGCCATTTATACTGGTTGATATTTTTTGTTCTTCTTTCAGTTGGTACAGTGAATCTCGGCCGGTCAGTTTCACATAACAGTTTCTACTCATTTTCACTCTCCAGCTTTCAGCTTGCTTAGAAGTTTACAGGCAGCCGGAGTGAAAATGTAGTACTCACTATTTATAGCCAGTAAAGTCCGCAGATATAATGTAGAATACAGGCAGGGAGATGATTTTTAGAATAAGTATTTTTTCCCCACACAGTCTCTGTTCTGACAATGTGTACTTTTAAACCCTGCTTCAATTGTATTAAAAAGAAATGTGATAGCTTTGAGTTTCACTCATGAGGTCACTATTGTATCTTTGGTGAAAATGTTGCCTAGAGGGAAATTCTACTAGTTTTTAACAAGTTATTTCTGCTAAACTTTTGTCCTGGGAAGGAAAGATTTGCACCCCCATTGAGTACCATGAACTGCTTCTATGGGCTCAGAGGCTCATGCTAAAAGAAAAAAACATGGTGCATGGCTTTCTCTGTTTAATCATTTAGCGGAGCTGCTTTTAAGGATCTGAAATAAATTGTCAATTACCATAAATTGTGACATGTTATCTGGTCTGTTGAAGTGCAGCTCCAAAACAGCTGAGCTGCACTTTCTAGCGGGGGCGGAGGTGAGCACACAGCCTACTTCCCTCAACCACATGGCTCAATAAGTTGTCAGGAAGAAACCAGCAGTGATATTATGGCTGGAATGCAGAGCAGTGGGACAGGAAAGGCCGCTACACAATCTGCCCTGCCCTGTGTGAGTGTTTGCAGAGGCAGATGGAAATAGCCCATGTGCCTGCTTCCAGCTGAAGAGTGTTGATCGGGACTCCAATGTAAGCCTAGCAGTGGCGCTCTCGGGATGCTCAGCAAACTCGCTATTGAGTTCATAGAATATCAGGGTTGGAAGGGACCTCAGGAGGTCATCTAGTCCAACCCCCTGCTCAAAGCAGGACCAATCCCCAATTTTTGCCCCAAATCCCTAAATGGCCCCCTCAAGGATTGAACTCACAACCCTGGGTTTAGCAAGCTAATGCTCAAACCACTGAGCTATCTCTCCCCCCAGTTAGGCGAGTTAGGCGAGGTGTTTGTTCTCCTCGGCCCTCACAATTCTGCCCCTGTGGACAGAGGCAGGACAGAGAACGTAGGGCCCAAAACCATGTATCAGGGCTTGGCTTTTCTTTTTAAAAAATTCTTTACTTTCGTGTCAATCACAGCCATGGGTCAGGAAAGGAACGCGGCAAACTTTAAATACAAAAGGCAGAAAGCCTGCTCCTCCACCTGTTCCCCGGGTGCTCTGCATTTCCACAGATGCACCCAGGTGTGGTCATTACAGCTGGAGGCATCATTCATTGCCAGTCATTTATCTGGTGAACTTACCCCATTTCTCTGTTTGTGAATCCTTCAGGCAATCATCCGAATAGCTGCAAATGCATTTATTTGTTAGCATTTTCCCAACAGTTTATACAAGCAAATGGCAGTGTGTGAATAGATGGGGGCGGGGGAAGGGAGGCCGGTTTTTTGCAAACTGACCACTTTGTTCATGGAATATGATGACTGGTCTCCTATATCACATGATGGTGTTTTTCGGCCTACGGGTTGGGTGAGTGAAACTTTTTAAACTTGAGAACCACAAATGATGAATAATACATTTACCAGTATGAATTTTGAAGTGCATAATTATTTGTGCTAAAATATGTTTCAATTTGTGAATATTACCTCACCATCCTTGATGAAACACTATTGAAAGTTCCTATAGTCTTCAATAAAGGCAAATAACTCTCTGTGCCAGCTGGTTTTGTTTATCTACTGATTTGGTCTGAAACCATGAAGTTGTACATGTCACTAACCTGGATAAACTTGTGATCTTATTATCACTGAACTTGTCCTCCCTTCCCTTGTATTGTATTTTACACTGACACATTGCATCTTGCCCGATGAGACAGGCATCACATCTGTCCACGTATTTATATACCTCTCCCTACAAAGGGGTTCAGATATAGACTGGGCCCTTTGAGTACCATCACAATTCAGATAATAATGTTCATGCATAATATGAGCGTGGCCTAGATGCCACCACTTTGATTCATGAAAATATTTATGAACCACTTCTTGTATTTTGTGACCACCTTTCATTATGGAGTTAGGTTAAACTCAGAATTCTTGATCCTCTTTTTCCTAGAGAGACCAGGATATATTATAGGCAGAACTTAATAAAATGATGGCCTTCCCAGAAGGACACTATTCTCTAGTTCTGTTTTAAAGTAGTTAATGTCTTTTGCCTTTCTGTTCTCACAACACTCAGGGCAGTTCCCCAGTCCCTACTGGGAGATTCAAGGGAGTGAATATCATGGTCCCAGAACATGTCTAGCCATTGCTGTCTTCCTGACAACTCCCGGGAAAGCTGCCATTTCCCGCATGGATTTACTAGCAATTCTTGGCTGCACCTTCTCACAGATACCACAGCTGTCTGCTAAGCCTCTACATGCTCTGTGCAGGTCAGAACTGATTCAGGACTTTTATAAAGCACAGGCTTTTCACATCAGCTAAGCGTAGGGAATTGAAACAAATACATACTAGGAGCATGATACACATTGCATCCTGCAGGAGACAGCCATGCAAATACGCATGCCCATCCATGCACACACACACATATTGCATAATCTGAAAATGAATGGTTCTGATGTCAATCTTTGCAAATCAGGCACGGTATAAGTGAAATGGAAAGACTTAAATAGTATGGAGAAAAGAACAGAAAGCAAAGATGTAGGAGCATCTTTTATAGGGCTCAATGGGCCACAAACCCTGAGTCTCAGATGCTCTTCCCAATTCATGGAAATAGCTCAATATAAAAAAATAAAGAGGGAGCATGGACAATGCACTGAATTGGAAAATCAGTCGGCCTGCATCATTTCCATCATCTTCTCAGCTCCCCTACCAATGGCGGGCCAGCCCCCGGAGGCCTGGTAGACGTGACGAATTGGCTGAAGCAACCCATACAAGATGAGGCAGACGATCTGGTTTCAATAAAATTAGTGAATTGCTTCATGGATGGATGGGAAAGTTGTGAAGCTCCAGGATTTGCTCCCCTCACAGCTGGATTCTGTTTGCCCATCACTGTTTCCCTTTATTATTACTGTTTACACTATTATTTATTATATAGTGCCAGGTGCTAGATTGACAGCCCTGGAGAATGACATAGTCCTCAAAACATGTACAGCATGGGCAGCAGTAGTCGAGTGAACTTCCTCCATGCGCTGCCTCATGTGGGGGCCTCCGTCCAGATCTGGAGAGACCACCACGAAGGGTGAGAGAGAGTTCAGTCTGCAGGTTCCTTCAGTTTTTGGCCTCTCTGTTGAGACAGCCAATGAAGTAGGGGTGGTGCGGCTTTGTGGAGTATGTGTGTCCCCACTAGGAGCTGCACTGAGACCCACTAACTCATTGCAAAACAACCACCACCCTGTAAAGATTTTGGTCACTAGTGACCTAGGCTGGTTTGAACCCAGTGACATAGGTTCTGCTTCCTTTTGCCATGCATCTTACTTTGCTTGGAGAGTTTCCATTGTCAGAGACTGGCAACTGGCTTAAAGGAAAATGGCCTTTCGCCTCTGACTAGTCAGAATTTATTGTGTGATTTATAGAACAATTACCAAATGTTGGGGGACGCAGAGTCTAGTGGATAGAGCACTGGTGGGAACCGGGGTCTTGTCCCAGTTCTGCCACTGACATGCTGTGTGACCTAGCAAGCCACTTCACCTCTTGTCTATTTAGATTGTAAGTTCTTCAAGGCAGGGACTCTCTTTTTTGGAGTGCCTAGCACATTGGGGCCCTGGACCTACCATTCTGATCTAGTTATTTATTAGCATTATAATAGTGTCTAAACACTCCCAAACTTTATTAACTGCCTGAATGTCAGGAAACTCCCCAGGTTATGAAGGAAAAAGTGGGGCACTGATCATGTATCTGATAGGCAGGATCTAGCACTGTTTAATGGATGCTCCAGCAGAGTCTACACCGAAAGGCTTAGCAAGCTCTCAGCACCCCACAGCCTGCCTCCACTAGGTCTGCAAGACCAGAACCTGTAAATGAAAAATAAATGTAAGCTCAAATGGAAAATGTGCTGACAAAGCCAGTGCCCTGAGTTACTTAATCGTGGTGGCATCCAACACATAGTATTAAAGTTACAACGTAAATGTGGGATTTGGGATCAACTTTGCTGAGCACTTCCAAAGGAGTGGAGATGCTGCATTGCCCTAGCGATGTGTTTAGGTCATGCTGTAGCATTTAACAGTTGGCCCCATCCTGTGAGATACTTGAGCCCAATTTAACAGTTGGCCCAATCCTGTGAGATACTCTTCTGGCCCCAATTTGGCAAAGCACCCAGGCATGTGATTTTATTGAGACTTAACCACATATTTAAAGTTAAGCACATGCTCAAATACTCTGCTGAACCAGGGCCTCCAAGAAGCTAACTTCAAACAAGGAGCACTCAGCACCTCAGAACTGGGTCCATTGTGGGAGCAGGTTCTCTTCTGGCTTGCTTTTTAATATTTCTCTGCACCTTTGAAAGTAATCAGGCTGCTCACCAAGAAAATGCCTTTTAAATCTGTAAACAGCTGTTTTCCCTCCTTTAATATTAGTGCAATTTAAAAAAAAAAAACACTAAAAATTTAACAGCCTTTTTCTTATTTTGCAGCTTTTTGGGAAGCAGAGCAATGCCAGGGGTTTGTCAAGCATACTCCGTAACAACATGACATACAGCAATTACATCCCCAATAGTCAGCTTGGCCTGCTTCCCTCGCCTGCCTTTATTACAGTCTCTAACCTAACCTTAGAGGACTTTCTGCTGTGTATTGAAATGACCACGAAGGCAATAAAGGAATATTTATAGAAGGGTTCATGTTATGTCAGTTCTGTATGTTGTTATTTTACTTACAGTTCTTGGATGTCCGATTTTCTGGGCAGGGGCAAGAGCAGTAATTTCTTCCCTTCCCCCAACCTCCATCCCAAACAAATGTGTAGTTAATTCCAAATCTGAGAATGAAATATCAGCTTTCTGTTCTGAAAGGGAAAGAAAATCCAGAGCAAGATGGACCATCTGCAAGTATTGCCCCATTCGCTAAATTTCAATGAAATCATTTTGACAAATTGTTTAGGAAAGTGTGGGGGGAAGCCCCATTAACTGTACATTTGCTGTTAATTAATTGTCTGCTTTTTGCCATGCTCTGCTTCCAACTGTTACATAATCTAAAAGTTCAATCCTGCTTGTTCAGCACAGCTCCCTTTGATTGGCATGTGGGGAGGGGGTTCATTCCAGACGACGAGGGCAGAAACAAGCCCACAGAGGAGTAGATCAAATGACGAGCTGGTAAAGAAGATTCACTCTCATCTAGGAGCCCAGTCATGGACCATGCCCCCATTGTGCTAGGTGATGTACAAACACAGAACAAAAAGGTGGTCCTTCCCCAAAGAACTGACAATCTAAGCAGGTTTACATTTTCCTAGGACTGTCCCCTTTTTAGGTCTTGCAATATTGTGACCCCAGCAAGATTTCCATTGGGGTATCCCATTTTTAGGTCTCACAATAATGTGACCACCACTGGCAAATCCTGGGGGAAAAGATTTCCTCAAGTAATCATTAGTTTTGGAAGAGGGGGTAAAAGGAATTAAATTGCTTTGCTTGCATTGACTGCTTGTGAATATTCTAATGAATTAGTTTACTGGGAGGAGTGTTAATAAAACCTGGTGAATTCTAAGGGAATGTTGGAGCATGTCCACAAAAAGCAAATTTCACATTCATATTTAGTCCCCCCAGGAACTGACTTTTATTCATCCCGTCATGGAACAGAACTAGCATGTTTCCATGCATTTAGATAACAGAGTGAGAGGAGTGATGTAAATATGGAGACACCTGACCCTATGTGCCCAGTCCATACAGCTCCAATTTGAAATTGACACATATCAAACATTCACAACAAGCACCATTTTTTTATCAAAACTCTTTTGGCAACAAAAAAAACCACCTTCCATTAATGAACAAATTCAAGAAATTGTGAACTGCCCATGGATGTTTCAGGCACAGAAAGAAGCAGTGAAGTTTTATGAGATAGTATTTGTCCAGCTCCAGTCTTCTCCTCCTCTTCCTCTCTATCATCATCCTGTGGTGGTTGCCAGGAGCCCCTTTCATGGAGTAGGACCCCACTGTGCTAGGTGCTGCAGAAACACAGACCAAAATGATGATCCCTGTCCCAAGGAGCTTCATCTTTTTGGAATAGCTCCATCTTCTTTCCATTGCATATGTTGGTAAATTGTTTTGAGTGACATTCACCCCCTCTCTTCCCCTTTGTCTCTCCTCTATTTTAAAGTCTGCCTCAGAAGCACTACCACTTTAGAAACCAGGGGGGTGGCACCCCTATCTAATGGAGTGGAGAAGATAGTTCTGTCTCATCACAGAAGGCATTCCCGTGCCCCATGAAACCTCCTTTGTACAACAGTGGCATATCCATGTGTTGGTCTCCAGAATTAATTTGTTTCCTTCAGTGGTTCTTGGCACCACAAGGATCTCTGAGAAGATTTGCCTCCCTACTTTTTCCAATTCTTTCCCAAGACCCCCTCCCCCAAAGTCATTCTTGATTTTCTCAAAACTTCCTTCACAGATGTCATGTGTTCTCAGGTAGACTGTAGTCTGATAATTCCTCTGTGTTCTTCAGGTTGCTTAGCATCATTGTAGTGACATCCTTAAAATGATCTTCTTCCTCTAAGTCCCTCAAGGACAATCCATTTATAAAGTGACCTTTAAAATGTATACATAAAAATAACCTGAACTGCACTGAGACTGAACCTTCCAACCCTGAATCAACTGCTGCATTATATGTCTGTCCAGATTCACTTGTAAACTCCTTGTCCAAGGTCTGTGTTTTTCTCCATGTATCATACAGCATCAAGCACTCAGCAAATCATTCAGCAAGTCAGTTAATTCAGAGTCAAAGTTAAACTTATACGAAACACAGATTGTAAAGTATGGACAGTCACAGTTTACAAAAAAACTAGTTTAACTCTGTCCTCCTAGTGAACAGCTGGAAAATTTCAGAAACTGACTGACCCATTCAAGTAGTTTTATCTCTTAATCACAGAGTGGATCCCCCAATTCTAGCTATCTTCATGGTCATACATCATGTCATAGAAATGGGGATGGAATGTAACAATGTTCTGAATACTGCAGAATTGTCAGTCTATGGATGTTGATGTGTAATAATGGCAAGAACACTGTATGTGATCAGTGAGGGGAGATTATTCTGTATTGGGCTATAAGTCTTTCCTGTGTGGCCACATTGATCTAACCTACGGGAGGGCTTGGAGAAGAATGGCTTGCCAGATAAAAACTAGGTACATGCTAGAAAGACAATGGGGCCCTGCTGTAGTTCCAATGGTCCTAGATCTCAACTCCAACATACTGCAAACCTTGTTTTTCAATGCTGGGGTTTATCAGTACAAAGGGCTACAAACAATTAATTTTGATTCCTGTGCAGGTGAAGCACTTACCAGAAGTTGTCCAGAGGGACAGGCTAACACAGAGAGCAACAGGCTCTGTGGAGGAGTCTAAAGGAAACGGGCCTTCCCAGATCCAGGGAATGGTAAACATTAGGGGAAAGCAAGCATTGTATTTTGGCTGCTTTATTGTGTTTAAGGTATTTTTTTCCTTAAATGCTTTTGTTCTGAAGAAACGACACTTTACTCTACAAAGGCTGTTTGGTTACTGGATGCCACTGACCCCACCCAGGAAGGAAGAAAACTGCAGGGTCTGAGCCTAAGTCAAACCTGCTGAAGTGTCATGGTTGATACCTAGGGGACTGCACCCATCACCCAGTCTCTGAGTGGGAGAATCAGATGATTCTAGGCCAAGAGAGAGATGACACCCTCAGACTAGAGAGGGTGGTTCAGAGAAACCAGGAGGGGCCTGAGACGCAGTTGACCTGTTAACTGTGACACACTGTACACAGAAACAAATATTCTGCACATTCCTGATAAAACAGAGTATCCTGAAGGCAGTCACACCCCACACTTCATTAAACACACTGTTTTGGGAGGTGCTGAGGGCCAGCAACGTGCTCATCACCTCATAGGATTGTGCTCCATTATTTCACATGCCAGTCAGTTATCCAGGTGTCTTTAGAAACATCTATCTGGTCTCCATGGCTCACATCATGAAATCAGAGTTCATGCATGAAAAGGGTGGCAAAGCATCATGCTTAGTGCTAGAGACTTGTATGTATGAAAGCACTGTTCTTTGGCGCACATTTTTAACCCCCCAGCCAAAGAAGGGTGGTTGTGACATCCAGGGCACAATCCAGACGAGTGGAGGGCTGTGTCACCCCTGCCCTCTTACTGGAGGTGCCCTTTACAATGCCCTGCTGCTGTAGCCTCCAACATGGACTGCTCACAGCATGCAAGTCAATTCCAAGCATGCAAGTCTGCGTGTGCTGCAGCCAGCCAGCCACACCTTGGCTCTTACCAGGGGACCCCAACACAATACTGCAGGGTGACCCCAACGCAATCCCAGTCTTAGATTTCCCCCACAAAAATGTATGTCCTGTACTGCTCAGCTCTCTCTTGGACAGTACAAGTTTATAAAGTCTATTATTTCTTTAATAGAAATCATATGCATACAAGTTTCCACCCCAAATGGAGTTTCCCAAATACTTCAATTTAAACACACCAGATTAGACAAAACAATAAAACAAGTTTATTAACTACGAGAGAGATTTTTTAAGTGAATACAAATAATGAGGCATAAAAGTCAGAAATGGTTACACGAAAATAAAGTTCAAACGCTATTGGAGCCTAACTTAACAAACTGTATCAGATGCAAGCACAGATTCTCACCATATGCTTTCAGCAGTCCTACTGACCAAGCTGCCTAGGTCAGGACCCTTCCCCAGAATCCAATGAAGGCTACCTGAGTTGCTCCAGATGCAGAGAGTAGGATGGGCAGAGACAGAGAAGGGAGTTTTCTTGGGGTGTTTCTCTCTCCTTTTTATAGCTTCAGTCTCCCTCTTGAAAAACATTTCCAGCTGGGTACCAGGAGACAAAAAGTCTATGGGAAAAGATGTTCCCTGATGCTTTGTTCTCACTTGTTTGAGCTGCCTTTGCCCCCCCCTTTCTGCTTGGTGACTCTGCTACTGCTTAAATGCAAATTAAGCAGAGCACACATGGCTTTGTTTGAGCAGACCTGTTTGCCAACCTCAGTTTGGAACATAGGTTAATAACTCCCCAGAGTGGAATCTTATCACTTCACATACAAAGGTGCCACCCATATTTTATCAGGACAGTATTGACCAGCAACATATGAGTTTTCAAATGATACCTTACAAGCCATACTTTGTACAAAGATTATTACAACAGTGTGTAGGGTGTGGACACGGGTACTTTCTGTCACAGTGATGTGTATAGAGAGCAGATTTCATGCTGTTTGGGTACCGTAAATTGTGAGTTTCCATACTTTCAAAGGTCTGTGTTTCTTGTAAATTAACTCTGGATTTCCTGGCCTTTTTTTATAATCTTCAAATTACTCTGGCCTTAATTCTGCAACTAGCTCCATTGATTTCAGCTAGGGCTCCAAGTGGGTACAGGAATCCACATGTTTGGACTCAGTTAAAGGACTGGGTCTGAAAACTTTCTTGTAAGGATTTTTCCCCTTTAATTATTGTTACCTACCGTCAATATTAAATTGGCCTTCACCAAGAGTTTTCTCTGGGCACCATGTCACAGTAATCCTTTGTCCTGGCATCTGAGAAGCAGCATATCTCCCTGTTTTCTGTATCTGGGCCGCAGATGTCTGTCCCAGGAGAGTTCTGCATAACAAGTTTCTACACAAACTAGGCTCTGTGTCCCCTAAGTCACCACTTCAGACCAGAGAAAAAGCTAATCTGGACTCTTTGCAAAAAAAAAAAAAAAGGAGTAATTCATTGCTCTGCCACATGCTCAATTATAACTAACTAGAGAGAACTCTGGTAACATTTGGTCCAAATTAACAATGGTTTGTTTTGAAATGCAAATAGTATTTAATCAGAGAGGGAAAGGTGGAAAGAGACACTGCTTATTTCCTCCTTTTTAATATTTTTAATGAAGTTGTTCGTCTTTTTTTTTTTAATTTGGAAAATAATTTTCGTGTGGTCTGGATTAGCTCTAAATAAAAGCAAACAAGGCATAATTAGAAACTGGTTTGCTTTTCTTTCTCCTTCCTTCTCTGGCAACTACACTCTAATAAGGTGTGTATCTGGCAGGGAAGGGAAACCACCTAGGAAACAAGAGCTCTCTGATTTTTGAGGAAGATTGTACTTGAGGCAGGAGCAGAGATGAGGGGTAGAGTGTCTGACACTCATTTGAAAACGGAGTTGGGAATTGAACAAAATGCCTGTGCGTGGTGGTTGGTTTGGTGGGCATCTCAAATTGGAGATGTCCTTCAAAGTCCAGTGGTCTCATTACACGCAATCCCACCTCTGTCCAGATGGGCAAGTTACAGAGAGAGTACATAATCTTTGTCCAGCTCTCCCCATTCAGCCTGTTGGTATAGTTAGTGTTTCTCTCTCTCTGATGCTATTACGGGCTGATCTTTCAGTCTTGCCTTACCTGAGCCTCCTTTTTGGCACCCACATTTTGCAAGTGGGTGCAACTGATGCCACTAGATGTGCCTAACTAGTTGACGGAGTATCCCCCTCAGGAACATGGACCTCTAAATGCTCTTGGTTGTGCCTGCAAAACTAAAGAGAAGGCTTTCAAAAATAATAGCCCTATATGTAAATATCTCTGAAACTTCTCTGTTGAGTGTTGTGATGTCAGACTGTCTTGTTAACATGGTACCAAGTTATACTCTATACAAAGTTCAGTTCATATTGGTCATCTTTCCCTCTAATGCAACGTTGCTGCACTCTGTGAATATCATCGTATCATGACTGCTGCCTTGGTGCAGGAACGAGTGCTATATAGAAGGGAAGGCTGGAGTCAGAGAATTAAAGGAATCCTAGAATTTAGAGAAGGAAAAGCCCTCTTAGATTCCATACAGTTCATCTCCCAGGGGCCAATGCAAGATTGTTCCCTACTGTAGTTTTCCAGGTACGTTGTCCGGGCTTATTACGAATGTCCCAAGAGATGGGCTCCCACCATTTCCCTTGAAGAATGATTCCACAGCCTGGTACATCTCACTGAGGGTTTTTTTTTCTGATAGTCTTTCCCTTTCCCTTTCCAATTCTTTCTAGTTACACCCCTTTGTCATCACTTGCAAACCTCCCATAGCCTGTGGCTCTCAAATCTGCTCTCTTCAGCGATTCCCTTTCCCTTCCTAGCATTTCAGCCCTTTGAGAACTAGTCAGGAGTGACAATGGGAACAGCACTGATTGCTTGGGGAGAACCTCTGAATAAGATAGAAAGGTTTGTGGGGGACCAGTATAGAGAGAGAACGTGCCCATAGTTCTTGCAGCTTTTCTACAGCCTTCCAGGATAATTACGCGCTAAGAAAATTATCATAAAGGGTTAGTTGTTCAAAGTGCTGGTCAGGCTCATGGGACTGCAGAAAAGGGTATTTGCAGAAAAAAATCCAGATCCCTCTATCTATCCTCACAGTTGTGCTCACCTTGCATTGATAACTCTTCAGAGATTCACTATAACCTCTGCCAGTTTTCAGTTTGGGGTGAAGTGGGAAAGGTGGTACCTCCCCATTAACCCTGACAGTTACAAATCATTGGCCATGCAGCAGTCTTTGTGCTAAACCACCTCCTATTGTGGAGGATACTCTTTTAGAAGGATGTATAGACACTTTTTGGTGGGGGTGGTTGTTCAACCTGAAGAGAGTCAGTTAATGCGTCGGGAAGTACTTCCACCTTCCAAACACAAGAGGGTCTTTGCCTGAGAGTTATGATCTTGTATGGAAATACCTGTGATCAATGATCTGCATGGTGGTGATTAATAGAGATGTTTGATTTCCCTGGCCACACACGCATCTCTCCTCTTATGCCATTCATCTGTCCCTTTGCAGCCTCTCGCAGATTACCTACCCCTACGGCTGTCCCTGCCCTTTCTTGCCAGACAATGGAAAGCCTATCCATCACTGTGGTTGCAGTGTCACAAGACTGGGAGCTGCACTCTTCCTCCCCCCGTCACACCTCTGCCAGGCTTAGGTAATTGAATCAAATTGTCAGTGAAGAGCTGGATGATGATTCAGCTCCCACCAAAGGCTAGACTATTACCTAGCAGCTTAATAATGAAAACTGTCATCATTCCTGCAATAAGGAAAGATAAATAAGTTATTAAATGCAAGGACCCACCGCCCTCCTCAGGCAGGGCCCGGTGCCAGAGGAATGTTAACTTTGGCCATGGCCTATCTATTATAAGAGAGGTGCGGAATACACAGAATGTTAAAGTCAGCCTTTAAACAGCTCCTCTTTGCTGCCTGCTTAAGGAAATGACAAATCAGCCAATCCTCACTCCTCCTTGGAGGCCCTGCACCTCATTCCCAGAAAGCTGGAGACAAATTGAAGCACTCAATGTGATTAAGGGACCAGGGAGACTGAGTTCTGAGGAAGGAGAGGGGATGGGTTCAACCAGACATAATTTGGACTTGCATCTGGATGTCAAATATCCCAAGTGTGGGGGGCAGCGAGGTTGGATCTGGAGTTTTGGTTCAGACCCGTCTCTAGGAACTACTAAAGAATGACACACAAATATATACGTATATATGGTTTGGCGAAAGAACAGCTAAGTGGTGTGGGGTAACCTGACTAATCGCTTAGAGAGGGTAGCTTCAAAATCGAGATGAGGCTCCAGATGAGCTTGGCAGACTGAATTAGTGCATCCCCTACCAGTCCTTTGATAGCCTCTTCCTGACTGTTCCCCGCCAACTTTGCCCTGAGGTTTGATCAGCTACAGAGTGTGTTGGAATATTTGCAAATTTAAATTTAAAAAAAAACCCAAAAAACAAGGGGGCAGGGAGGAAGAAAAATAGTGACTTTTTTTTGCTCAGCTGTGCTTGTGAGCTATTCAGCATCCTTTGCCAGGAGAAAGTTCCTGGTGTAGTTATATGTCCCTGCCTGGGAATAGACAGAGCAAGACTTCCTAGGCTGTAAGCAATATGGGTGGGAGGGCAGATGGGTGTACAGTGCCTTAGCACAGTGGCTATGCTCCAATTAGGGTCTGTAGGTGCTATCACAATAGAGATAATAAATGAATAATAGCTATTATCTAAACTCCCCACATCTTCAGGTTAATAAATAGTGAGGTTGACTAAACTGATCCCATTCTTCCTTCTAAAAATGGCCCCTTCCTCCCTTCTGTCACCATCACAGGCTAGTTCACTGTCCCCGCAGCTCTGAGGGTCCTTCTGTGTAGCTTTCCTCTGAGGCAAATTCCTATAACTTGTTCTTCACATTCTCCCACCTCTCAAATTCTGGCGCCTTCCCCATCTCCCTGAACTCCCAGAGGGGAAGCGGGGGAGAGAGGAATATTCACAGATGGACAGCTTACCTCTGGGGCATCTCAGTGTGATGTTTAAGCTCACTGCAGCCCAGGAAACTTTTTAATCCTCAGCCTTTCTGTGGCTGCCAAAGTGTCCTGACAAGTTTCTGAAGTCAAAGGCTCGGAGCTGCTCCAGGGGCAGAAACCAACAGCATCATTGCCTCACCTCCAACTGGAATTGCACAGGAGTGTCTGTATGGACATGTCTTGGGCAGGAAGGTGGAGCCCACAAAGCTCTTCAATGCAGCCTGCCGCCTCCCTCCTTTTTAATTACACAGCCACCCACAGAGACTATAAGTCCCAGCATCCAATACTCCATTTTGAATCAAGCAACCAGGCCCCTGGCATCCAGGGGCCACATGCAAGTTTTCATGTTTGGCCATAAAAGAGTTCATAAAGTTAGCAAAACCTCTTGGATATTAACCATCTAACCCTGTGAGCATGTGACCCAGGGACCTCTTGGTGCCAACTGGCAAGGGGAGAAGGGTTGCAGAGGGTTGTACAGGGATGCCCAGGATTGGATATATGCATAATACCTCACTGAAAGGTGACATGTGAGGTCTCTACCAGGAGCCAGGAGCCCACCAGCCATCATCATCATCGCAAAATGTGTGTACAGATAACATTTTTAAAGGAGTTATGTATCTATACTAAAAAACTGTGTTCTTAAGGTCTTGGCACTAATGGAGGGCACCAGGTGGTGACTTATCTCCCTGTCTGGTCATGTGTGGTGATTGTGTATTGTGTGCCTCCCAATGTAAGCCTATTTGCACACTGAGTCACAGGCAAAAGAAGAGATTGTGAAATCTGCAAGAGAGGAAACTCACAGGCTGAAACAAACAGTCCCTGTTTATGATTAAAGACAAAATATTGTTCAGGTATATCTGGGGGTACAAGGCAACTCACAGGGTCTTTCCTCTAAAAGGCAAGTTGACTGCATGTCTATCTCATGCAAGGAGGGTCTCACCAAGCCTGGCTATAAATGCTACAAGGATTTGGGGTGAGCAAGATTCTGCAAAACATGAGAGTATCAAGTTAAATAAGTCTGGGCCCTAGAACGCATGTATGATTTTGTTTTATATGTAACAACATGTTTCCAATATTCTACTTGCTAATACTTATTAAATAAACATACTTGGTTTCACTATAAACATATCCAGGTGATGTAAGCAGAGCGGTGATCTGAGGTGGAACTGGGAGGCTGGGGTGTAATTTCTTTGGAAACAGCGAATCTGTGAATGCAGTGAGCACCCAGAGGCCAGGGGACTGGACACTGTTTGGGGACGCTTGGAAGGCTGGTGGGTTGGAATGTGCCTATTGCTATTCTGTAGAGAAACAGCTAGACCTGCAAGGCCTGGAAGGCAGTGCTAGTGTTACCTATGGGCAGTGGAGTTGGGGAGCTGCCCCCAGAAGGCACAGACAAGGCTTCCTCAGGCTGAGGGCAGGTGGTAATGGGGTGCCTTACAACACTGGATATTCCCAGGAAGGGTCACAGAGCACCATCCTGGGGGGTCTAAGGTTTGATTCCAGCTTGGCACTGGAGTGGCATGACCCCCTCCCCAGATCTGTAGACTGTTTTCCTTGGTTTGTTTGGCCCAACAGTTCCCCCCTAGTTATTTTCATTGGAAACGAATGTGAATGTTGGGCAGGCTCTAGGACCCTGCAAGAATTCAGTGACAGATGAAAACATGACGGGAACCCAGATCTGAGCTGAGCTGGGTCCCCCATGCTCGGAGGGTGGCTCCCAGTTAAATGTTTCTCCCCAGTCCCAAAGCAAACACCCCCTCACTCCTGAAGTTTGTATTCCAGAAACATTCTGCTCCCGACGGGGAAGTTTTAGACCTTGCATTTTTGATGGCTCCAGGGTGCTGCACATGTACCCTTGCAGGAAGAGGATGCCTGGCTGTAGCAGAGCTCAAGTGCAGTTTCAGGCTTAGGCTCTGGGCCTGTCCATGCTACAACTGTGTTTTATGCATCCAGGTCATGTCATAGCATTGCCAAACAGCAGGCAGACACTGAAGTGACACTGGAAAAAGCCATCTCTTTCAATCAGAAACAGAGCTGATGTGAGCCAGCTTGCAACCAGTGGAGAGGGGCCATGGGAGCAGCTTCGATTGTCATTATTCACTAGCTGTTCAAATGCTCAGGATCCAGAATCCTTTGCTTTGCCCCGTGTTTATAAGTGTTACAGTTGCCGGTGTTTTGCTATGTAAGATGTCTGTTGTACTTTTTCTCAGACCTTAGCATGCACCAATGCTCCGTGCACTCTGTTGAAATATTCTTTGACAATTTTATACCACCACATTCTTCAGTGGCTCTCAGCAGATACCCCTGTGCCATGCGCACTAACACTGCGGACTTTTCCAGTGGTGGAAGCACACTACCATCACCAAAAGCTGTACCTGAGCCCTTTCCACCAGTCTGAGACAAGTCTGGCAGACAGGCAGTGATGGGAAGTGCCAACAGACTTTTCAGAGAGACAAGGTGGATGAGGTACCCTCTTTTATTGGACCAGCTTCTGTTGTGGAAGAGACAAGCTGTGGAGCCACACAGACAATTAGGACTAAGCTATGCACCAACTGTGGGACCTTCTTGCTGTGTTGAAAAGAAGCTTTCTTATAGGCTTGCTGACCCAAAGGCCAATGGAGTCAGCGAGCATCTTTCCACTGGACTTTGGAGCTGAACTGGTTGTCACATGAGAGAGTGCTGCCCCATCTACATCTCAGATCCTTTAGGTTGCCTCTCCCTGAATGCCATGCTGTTCTGACAATGCCCTCACCTCATCAAGGACACTGGTGTCCTTTCCCCATTCATGCCTCAGAGCCTTTTAGCACACTGCCCCCTACTGCTGGAACAGCCTCCCTGATATAGTGCATTTATCTACCTAGCTCTCCTCCTCCAAGACTCTTTTAAACTGTCCCGTCTGCTGGCCAGCCTCCCACTCTTAACTGCCCTCTCCTGCTCTCTTGCCTACAATAAAAATCTGTATAATCTAGAACATTATTTTATAACATACAATAGAACCTCAGAGTTATGAACACCAGAGTTTCGAACTGACCAGTCAACCACACACTTCATTTGGAACCAGAAGTGCACAATCAGGCAGCAGCAGACACGCACACCCCCACACCTGAAAAAAGATAAATACAGTACAGTACTGAGTTAAATGTAAACCACTTTAAAAAAAAAAGGAAAGCAGCATTTTTCTTTTGCAGAGTGTGACAGGGTGGGGCTAGATGGCTATAGGAGAGTAATTTTTTTTTCTTCAACAGACCTTTAATACTAGTACAGTTGAAAGTGACATCTCAGTGCACAAGAGTACAGAGAGACTACAGTTCTGGAGGCTCCCTCCTCCCATTTGGGACAGAGGAAGGAAACATGAGGAAGAACATGCAATCACAAACGATGATCAGCTCTAGATACTTCATGAGGTTTGGTCCAAAATACACATTTAAACATAATTAATCCAATCACTGCAAACACAGCTTCTCTGAGTAAGGTTAAGATATTGCATTTGTAGTGTTTCCATTGTGCTTTTTTTTCAGTGAACCAGTGGAGCCTGCTTGAGGTGAAATAAGGATGGAGAGTAATAGAAGGCAGATATATTAGCCCCAGGCTAAGTAGATCCCTTTTCCCTGGGTAAGGGAACAGGGAAGGTTCCAGAACAATCAGGAACCTTCTGGAGACAATTAAGACAGGCTGATTAGAAACCTACAGCCAATCAAGAAGCTGCTAGAATCAATTAAGGCAGGCTAATCAGGGCACCTGGGTTTTAAAAAAGGAGCTCATTTCAGTTTGTGGTGTGCGTGTGAGGAGCTGGGAGCAAGAGGCACTAGGAGCTGAGTGAGAACGTGGACTGTTGGAGGACTGAGGAGTACAAGCATTATCAGACACCAGGAGGAAGGTCCTATGGTGACGATAAAAAAGGTGTTGGGTTGAGGCCATCGGGAAGTAGCCCAGGGAGTTGTAGCTGTCGCACAGCTGTTCCAGGAGGCACTCTAGACAGCTGCATTCCACAGGGCCCTGGGCTGGAACCTGGAGTAGAGGGCGGGCCCGGGTTCCCCCCAAATCCTCTCAACTCCCGGTCAGACACAGGAGTCATCGACCTGGACTGTGAATTCAGAAAAACGGCCAAGCTGAGGACTGCCATGAAGCTCCAAAGCGAGCAAATCCACTAATAAGTGCAAGACCCACCAAGGTAGAGCAGGAACTTTGTCACAATAGTAAAGTTTCAAAGCTGTATTAAGTTGGAAACTTTTGAAAGAACAACCATAATGCTTTGTTCAGAGTTATGAACATTTCAGAGTTACGAACAACCTCTATTCGGGAGATGTTTGTAGCTCAGAGTTACTCTGAAATGTTCATAATTCTCAACAAAATGTTATGGTTGTTCTTTTAAAGGTTTACAATGAAAGAGTGACTTAATACAGCTTTGAAACTTTACTATTCAGAAGAAAAATGCTGCTGTCCCTTTATTTAAATACTGTATTGTATTTTGGGGGTTGTTGTTGTTGTTGGGGTTTTTTTGGTCTCTGCTGCACCTGATTGTGCACTTCTGGTTCCAGATGAGGTGTGTGGTTGACTGGTCCGTTCGTAACTTTGGTGTTCATGACTCTGAGGTTCTACTGTACTCAAAATATCCTGGAAGTATAAGAGATGTGCCCAATCCCCAGCAGCCCAAGTCAGCATGCCTGTGTGACAGCAACAACACTGTTCCTCTGGCATAGATTGTAAACCCTTTGGGACAGGCACCATCCCCTCCTGTATTTTTCCAAAAGGGTCACATGAACTGATATGTTTCAGAGTCATAGCTGTGCAGAACTGGAATTAATTGGCAAACTGGACACCATCACATTAGGCCTGAATAAAGACTGGGAGTGGTTGGGTCATTACAAAAGCTAAATCTAATTTTCCCCCTACTCATTTCTCCCTACTGTTACTCACACGTTCTTGTCAACCGTTTGAAATGGGCCACTCTCTTTACCATTATAAAAGTGATTTTTCCTCCCTTGGTATCCTACTGTTAATTGAATTGTCTCCACTAGACTGACCTCCCACTTGATAAGGCAACTCCCATCCTTTCATGTGCTGTGTATTTATACCTGCTACTGTATTTTCCACACCATGCATCTGATGAAGTGGATTCTAGACCATGAAAGCTTATGCCCAAATAAAGGTGTTAGTCTCTAAGGTGCCACAGGTTGTTTTTGTGGTTGTTTTTGTGGACTGATATGACTCCTGAGCTGTGCCCAAAACTGCTGCTCAGAAGAAGTGCACTGATTGTTAAAGTGTTTGGGGTTGGTTTTTTTTTAACAAACTTGGTTCAGGAGGCGGGAGGGAGAGATCTGCATTATTTCTAATTGGGGATGCTTTGTACATGTACTGTGCTTCCATGACGTTAGAGCTTTCGATGTCCTTTTGAAATAAATCTCTCCCCCCCTTCACTCTTACCCCTTTGCCTCTTTCCATCTGGGGGGAGCCTGGACTCCAGTTCCGGGGAGTACAGCTGACAGCTCTGAGCCTGTCCAGCCCAGCAAAATCCGTCGGCTCTTTCAGGGGTTTCACTATCTCGCTCAGCAACTCTAGAGTGAGCTGGGGTGCGGGGAACTCTCTGGGTTTCTTATCAGAGCAGATGCCAGATCAATAAATAACCGAGGGAGTGTTGGCCAGATGCATGGCAGAACTCTTCGTTCGAACTAACTTTGTCTCAAAGCAGAGGTGAGAAGGGCTTGGTGCCTGCCAAATCTAGGGAAGGGGGCTGTTAAGCATCCGTCAGCTGGGGCAGTCAACTATCTAGGGACCTGGTTTTTTGTTGGTGACAGAAAAAAAATATGCCCAACCAACCTGTATTCTGGGCATCTCCGAGCCTGGGAGGGTCCCTCCCCCGCTGTCCACCACACACACACACACACATACATATACACCCGCACAAATGCACGCCCTCCCGTGCACCCGGATAGTCACAGCTTATGCAGACAGCCCTTCTGCTGAAAGCCCTCCTCCCATATAGCCTGTGTGCTCAAATGCACAACCTATGCATGCATGCTGCCTTTCTCACCCTTGCTTGCAGCATGCAGGCACACCCGTTCCTCTCAGGACAGCGGAAACAAGGTCATTTAAAAATAAATAAATTCAGCTGCACTTTGATCAGGCTGGATAACGCAGAAGCTCCCTGTTTCCCTAATAACACCCCTGCTATCCACACCCTTAGCTGGAGCCTTATCCCCCACTGCGCCCCCAAATGTATCTACATTCTTCCCAGAACCCCTTATGAAAGCCTCAAGTTCCCACGCCCCTTGAATGTGAGACCGTGTACCCCCCGTGCAACCTCCTCTTCCCTGCCCCCATCTCTAATGGAAGCCTCTATTCCCCACACCCCCAAATGGCAGACCCTGCTCCTCATCTCCTTTCGCTTCCTTTGCCTGTGGAACTTTCTTATAAAACCTGCAAACCAAGCTCCATAAATTCCCAATTCATTCTGCAGATATTTCCTGCACTGGGGCTTTCGGCAGCATCTGTTGGTTTGAAATTTGCTTTTTATTCGTCCTGGGGGCACCATTACTCTCGGCGTTAGCAGTTCTCTCCGCTCTGTAGTCCCCGCCAGGCTCCATCCACAGAAGAGAAAATGGGTGAAAGAATAATAATTATGATCGTTGTAAATATATATTTCATTGTGGTGGCTTTTGCTGCATGTGTTTGTCCCTGATGATGAGGAGAACAGAGCTGAGCTGGTGAAGAGACACTCCTAACACTCACCTAACTGACAGGCACCTCACCCACTGGAATGCCCTGTGCCAACACGAGCGCCTTCTCAGCCCAGGGGACACAAAGGAAACTTTCCCTGGTGCCTGCCGAGTAGCTAGTAGAGAGACCCCCCAGGCTCTGGAGAGCACCCTGCACTTTCCATGTTATCACAGCAATTACAGATTGAAGAGCTCCGTTGCTGTGCAACAGGGTCCTATCTTATCCATCAGTCCATGCAGTATTGTCCCCTACTGGGTGTTCCCCAGGGCTTTGTCCAGCCGAGCTTAAATGACACAAGGCATGGAACGTCCTAACAGATCTCACCATACAAACTGCTGTTTCACTGCAAAGCCAGGGAAGGTATCCCTGGGTCCTGGATACATTGTGGGTGGTGGCCAGTAGGAGAGACTGAAAAGGGGAGTGGCCAGTCTTCATAGTTAATGGGGGGAGGGGGGCTCCTTGTGGGAAGGATTTGAGAGGTACTCAAAATCATACAGCTCTTGGATCAGAGGGCGTGTGGGGAAATCTGGCCAGCCTCAGCAGCTGCTGACATGGGGTTCTGGAGAGTGAGTTCTGCCTGGAGACTGGGATAAAAGCCCTGCAAATGGGACAAGGAGAAGAAAGTGCTTATGCATATCTTCTGGGGTCCGCACTCAGTACATTTTCACTGCATTAGCGACTGAATGGAAAAGGAACCTGCTGTCAATTTAGCCTGCAAATGTCCCCCAAGATCACTGGTACAGGTGGTCGAATTTCTCCTTCCAGTTGGAACAGTCTTCCCAGTGACACTTTGTCTGCGTAGCTCCTTCTCTGTCTTCCCACAGCACGGAGGTGCGGCACTGGAAGGCCAGTCAGTCTCTGAGTGGTGCTGGGCACCAGTGTGGGGGAGACCTGTTCCTACTGGTCAAGTCATTGACCTGGGTCTGGAGCAGGAGCAGAGGTGGCTGTCTGTGTCGCTTCCTCAAAGGAGCTGTCAAAAGTAGAGATACCGTTAACAAGAGTACCAGTAGCTTCAAAAGTACCAGTAGTTGGTCCTCATCTGGGTTTTCAGGTGCTTGGTTCCCCTCTCAGTGTCTTTCCAGAGGAAAGTTCCTGTGCTGGAGAAAATAGCCTTGACAGCTTTTACCACTGAAGGGCTTCCCTTGTCCATAGGCATAAGGAGAGTCCTGTTTTTCAGATCAGCCACCTTTACCCTGGGATTCTGGGGCAGACTCCCCCATGCACTATAGGCACACCTTTCCAGTGTCCGCAGTGAATTACATTCACAGGGTCCAGGGTCTCATTGCAAAGCTTTGCAGAAAACTTGTTTAAAGGTTATATCTTCCTCATTGGGAAGTAGATCTTTTGGAGATTTCTAAGGTGGTCTCTGGGATCCTGATTTTTCTCCACTGCTTCAGGGCATCTGCTGCAGTTAGGGCAGAAACTGGGTTTCTGGGCTGGCAGAGGAACTATGAGAAACAGTTAAAAAGAACTGGGTATGTTTAGTCTTGAGAAAAGAAGACTGAGGGGGGACCTAATAACAGTCTTCAAATATGTTAGGGGCTGTAAGATGTTAGATAACAGGGAAAACTTTCTAAATGTAAGGATAGCTAAGCACTGGAACAGACTTCCAAGAGGAGAGTTTGGCATCCCTGTCACTGGAGGTTTTTAAGAACTAGTTAGACAAACACCTCTCAGGGATGGGCTAGGTGTACTTGGTCCTGCCTCAGTGCAGGGGGCTTGACTAGACTATCTCTCAAGGTCCCTTCCAGACTGGCATTTCTATGATTCTATGGGGGTTCAGGAAAACTTGTCTGGAAAACTCTTCTTAGTCCTCTGACCTTGAATGAAGGGAGAGGCTGTCCTCAGGGGTTTAACAAACTCTGGGGTCCCACATGGTTATCTCAGTTTTACAGCCCCTAATTTCAGAGCCTTTTTGAAGGGGCCACCTTCTGTTTTCTATTGGCTATTTGTCAAATGGCTCTCAGATTTCTCAGTTTCTCTGCTGCTCCTGTCAATATCCAGTAGATGGCAACAGCATATAAAAACGTCTTCAACGCTTCTTGTAGTCGGAGGATTTGATTCATTTTATGGATTATATTTCATTATCAGCCCCAACAACCACCTTTTTAAGCAATTTCCCTTAATTCCCAAGTTATACCCTGATTATATTTTTCAATGTTCATTTTCCCCTGTTGTGCTATATCATTCCTATCACTGCTCTAGTGCAACAATGAAAAAAAACAAGCAATCCTTTGCAGTCTCTAAATCTAGTGGACATGATCCATATCTTCTTTGATTATATCTAATACTCTTCACTTCACATCTTTCAAGGCTTATCATAGGCTATGAGACATTCCATTAAAGAAACCAGACAGATTATTCACATAAAAAGATGTATATCAGATTCATAATGCAAACAAATGTACAGTTTCCAAGTTGGGGTGAATATTTATAATATATATAGGCTTCCCACTGTATCAAGAAGTTTGACCTCTGGAACTTTCTGGAGGTTTTTAGGTCACAGCCAAGCAACTTTTAACTGGTTTAAAACCTACATATTGTTTATCCTCTCCTCTGGTTTTCAGTAAACATATAGGAGACAAAAAGGGCACTTTGCCTAGAAAATAGGGTAGTTATTCTTTTCTGTCATCTGCCATCTCATTAGCTAGACTAAGAGAGATGGAAATCTCATCCATAAATAAGTTATGGGAGTCTTTGGTTTGAGAAACTAACAATAGTTGGACAATTCCTTATCAAGCATCCTGGGAATTGTGTATTTTAGTTTTAGCTGAATTAATGCTCCCCAGAAAAGATATCCCACCTGTTGGGATGGGCGTATTGACTCTCATTGTCTCTAGCTCTGAGGGTACCTAAGATTCGAAATATGCTGAAGGGCAACTGCCATCAGATAGTTAAAAGGGAAGAGAGAGAGAGAGAGAGAAGTTGTCAACAAAGTAATTTCAAGGCATATTTTAATACTGCAAGTATTACCATCCTGAATCAGAGCTATGGTCCATCGAGTCCGGTCTCCTACCTCCAGTGGTGAACAGTGGTGAACTCCAGACACATCAGAGGAAGGTTAAAGAAATCCCAGTGAACAATTATGGAATGATATCCCCACAGAGAAATGTTCCTCCTCATCATCTAGTGGATGGTTTATGCCCTGAAGCATGGAGCTTTATATTCCTTATATAAGTATCTCATCTAATCATAGAATCATAGAATATCAGGGTTGGAAGGGACCTCAGGAGGTCATTTAGTCCAATCCCCTGCTCAAAGCAGGACCAATCCCCAAATAAATCATCCCAGCCAGGGCTTTGTCAAGCCTGACCTTAAAAACTTCTAAGGAAGGAGATTCCACCACTTCCCTAGGTAACGCATTCCAGTGTTTCACCACCCTCCTAGTGAAAAAGTTTTTCCTAATATCCAACCTAACCCTCCCTAATGTACCCATGGATATTCTCATTATCCATATGAATGTCCAATCCTTTCCTAATCCTATTAATGTTTTAGTCTCTGTGATATCTTGTGGCAGTGCGTCCCAGAGGATAAATATATGTTGTCTGAAAAGGTATTTCTTTCAACAATTTTAAATTTGCTGCCTTTTAGTTTCATTGGCTGCCCCTTGTTCTGTCATTATAGGACAGCACTTCCCGTCAGGAGACTTCAGAATGTGTTACAAGGGAAGTTCTTACAGTGTTGAACAATTCTTGGCTACGTTAGCAGTAACTGAACAGCTGTACCAGCAGACGCTGGAGGGGAACTGCAAGCTGAGCTGCTGAACCAGCTCGTCCTTTGGCATTTCTTGTCTGGGCTTGTGTTATGCAAGAAGGCAGACTAGATGATCATCTATGGGTCCCTGCTGGCCTTCAAATCAATGAATATAATTGTGAAGCTGTGAATCTACCATAACTTTGAAGATCTTCTGCTTCCCACGCATTCAGATGGCAGCTGCATTCCCTGAGTCCTAAATCACAGCTCCTGCTGGAGAATATTACTACAATGGCAGCTGCTATTTGGGGACCATTCACATGTATATATAGAAAGAGTTAGGCAGGTCTTTCTGCAAACATGAAAATGTATCTTTAAAATATTTATTCTTGCTTTCATACAATTGTATCTAACTCTCTACTTCATTTGTCTGTCACATCGCAACAGGATTGGGTAGCTTTGATCACATCCCCTGCACCCATCCACATGTGGATGCATGCTCTTCCCCATTGGACCAGATGCCCCACACGGGAGCTGACGGAACACCACAGAACACCCTGCGGCTACTAGCAACAGGCCCCCTGTGGAGAGACTGAGTGGGTAGGATTGTGAGTTAAATATTGAAGCACTTTGTGTGGAGGTTCTAAGGAGGAACTTACAGGGGTGGGGAACCCTGGGGTCCCTGGAGATATCTTAGGGACACAAGAACTGAGTCAGTTCTGTGTTTAGGCATTTTCATAACTGTGTGATGGTTGGGGAATCCAGGACACAGGGCCTGATCTTCAGCTGGGATGAACCAGCTCCGTTGCCTTCAGTGACACAGATACCGGCCTGCGACTCGGCCTAGGGATCAGCAAGACCTTCAGAACTTTTTGATAAAATGCCTTATTTCAAAGAATATCTTGAATTTGTGCCAAACCATCACAACCCAGCCAGACAGCCTCTCCCTGAATGCATGCCCTGAGCAGAGATCCCCCTGAGAGACTTAGTTCCCATGCCCTGGATCTCCGGGGCCCCTGGCTATTCGGTGTTTGCTCCCAGACCTGCTGCTGGTCTGTACCTTTGCGTGCACACACTGTCTGTCTGGGATGGATTCCAGCTAGGCTTTCAAGGAATCACTCGGGTCAAACCAGAGAACGCCTTTCTAGTAACAACATTAAATATGCACAGAAAGGCGCCATAAATAGGGCAAGGCTGTTGAGAGCTGGAGACAGAATCGTTTCTGTAGCTAGGCCACAGAGCTGCCCTCCCTGTCTTAAGAGCTGAGGATGACCACAAGCATCACCACCTTCAAGATCCGCCCGGCTGCCAAAGCTTTCCCCTAGCATCAATGTCACACTGAGGACAAAGGGGCTGGTTCATGGAATCCATTGCAACATTTGTCATGGCAGCTGGGGTTTAGGAGAACAAGAATAAACGGGCAAGAGGGGTGCAGTGAAATTTCAAGCAACCTGACCTGCTCCCAAACTGGAAAAGATGAGAAAGCTCAGCTGCAGAAGGTAACCACTCCCTATGTGTTCTGTAGTTGCCGAAACCATGGTGATGTCTGTATAAATATCTCCTGAGACAGACAGTCACCTGGTGCAAACACTCGGAGAACAACTAACATGAGTGCCTGGGACATTAGATTCTACCTACAGCAAATCTAAGGGAGGAAAGTTACATCTCAGGGAATGTGGCATATAATGCCATTGGCAATCAGCCTTCCATCTCTGAGCACAGGACTTTTCTAGGTCTTTAAGAGTGAACATTAAGAAAAGAAACACAGAGATCACACCCCTCTATGTCCAGGTCACCTCTTCTCCCCTGCATCCCCTATCAGGTGGCCTGGAGTTTAATGGAGCTCCAGGTTATATCCCCTCCAAATGGGAATCCATTTTAGAAATCTATCCCAAAGGGATGGATTCCCTCCCCTCCTCTCCAGCTCCCAGGATGTGACTAAGACATTGTAATAGCCTTTGTGTGAACATTAGCAGTGCCCCGCCTAATCCCTTGGGCATTTTAGAGAGATCACAGAAATATAGGCTTCCCCTAAAAGCCTGAACCAATGGCACATCAACCAGATGCACAGTGATAGGTAAATAAGTGTATTACAAGTAGCCAGATGGATTGACACATGGTGGACAGACAGATAGTATCTTGACTCCATGATTGGCCTATACTGGATGCTTCAGTGGAAGGGAAAAGAACCCAAAAGTGCAGTTCTGTCTGTGTGTTACAACCTCCATTGTCCCCTTTGGAACGATACCTCTTCTGCCAACATGCCTGTTTTCCCCTTACCGCACTTACTAGTGACAAGGTAGCCTCATATGGATCCGCTTTTTGATGGAACCCAGAAGTTCATAGAACTTCTCTGAACCTCCTGACATTTCCAAGCTAGGTTGGAAATCTCATGTGAATCCGGGGAGGTTTCCAAGCTTCTTTGTGGGGCTGTTAATGGGAGCAGACATAGGAAGAGCCTCTCTAGGCAGGATACTCCTGGTTATCCTGGACTGATTTACAGAAGAATGTGAATATTCTGTATGAAAATAGGCAAGAACGGGAAAAAATAGGGAGAAATATGGAATCTTTCCCAAACCTCCTGCAGGCTTGGAGCTTGGAGTTTGGAACAGAGGAGCGGGTCAGTTCTTACTTTACCAAGACAGGGTCAGCCATGCCTGCTGATCATGCTTCCTAGTCTTGACTGGAAGAAATAGCCTTTCACCACCCCACTCTTCAAATTATTGACCACCATCTCCCAATCCAAATGCTGATCCTTCCCTACCCTAGAAAAACAAAGAAAAGTAGATGAGAAGTCAGTCCGTCCTGCAGCTATTTCAGTGTTACACCTGCCAAAGGAGCCTTCCAAATACTTTCATATCTTTTTAAACATAAACTTGTATTTCTATGGAAAACCAACAATGGAAACAATGGAAAGCTCAAACAATGGGATGGGAGCATTTGCTAAAGCCTGCTCTCTGAGCCCGGAAAGATTCAATGCAACCAAAAGAGCCTCGGTTTCCCTTGTTTGCAGTTGGGGAAGCTGTTTCTTATGGTAATTGGTGTCTCACTAAACATTAAATAAAATTCTGTTCTTCCCCTGCTGGCATCATCAAAATATCCCTCTGTTTATTCCATCATAATAGTTGCCCTGATGACTGATAGCAATGTCACAGACAGGGAGTTCTGACTGTAGGTGGGGATAGGGCATCAGACTGACCCTTCATAAACAAAGATCTTATTTTCACACAAATGTCTCTGGTGCCACAAATGGGGACATGGGGGTGGGGAGGGATATTGAAAACCAAACATGAGATGGAAGCAAAATGACTTGGAAAAAGGATGCTCCTGACAGCTGACAGGCTTCGGTAGGACTCCAAACAGGCACCCAAGGCCTTGCTTACAGCTTTCCTGGGAAGCCAATCTATGAACAGCATTGGCCCCAAACGTTCTGGGATCCAGACTGAGATCTAGCTCCAACCTTTGTCATTGGCCCCAGCCTCTGTAATGAGCCAAATAGAAAACCCAGATCTGCACATGGCTGAATTTGAGTCCCAATTTGAACTTTGCAGCTCAGGCCCATCCTAGGCTAAAATGAAGCTCACATGCATTCCTGCATTCTGTCCTTCACAGTGCCTTTCCCAGTGGTCTGACCCGCCCCCACTCCAGTCTGAGCAGGTGCTGGATTGTCCCTTTGAATTCCCACCCAGCAGTTTGGCTTTAGCTGATTTCTCTCTCACTCAATTTGGTTTCAGAATCCACTTTAAAAATGAGGTCATCATTCTCTGATGATCCTCAAAAATATTCCCACTAAACAAGGCAAAGCCTGCAGATTTCTTTCTTCTCCTTCTGCTGAATTGCAATATGTATTTTATTTTTGTAAATTAGAAATTCCCTAAAGGAAAGCCTGTATCATTTCAACTCGCTAGGCTGCCAGGCTGTTATAATGAGTAGGATCGCCGCAATTTGGCTGTCCTAAAATGATCCTCTGTTGCCATCTACTGCTGGAATCTGGGATCAGTTCTCCTTATTCTCCCCAGCTCACAGCACTCAGATACATAGGGCCGTTGCTTACACAATGTCTCTGGAAACTGACTCCATTATGTAACCCATCTAATGCCCTCAGCAGCTGTCTCCAGCTTACTTATGTGCACCCAGTAATCTGAGCTAAGGATATGACATCCTTACTATCAGCTGAGGGATGCCATGTTTCTGTGGTCACTGCTTCTCTCAACCCCCCATTCCTAGTGGCAACCATTTCACAGCATGAAAAATATAGCAAATGCAAACCAAAAAACTATCTTCAGTGTGCAACACAACGGCTCTCCAGATGCACCTGGGCCCTGCGCTGGTGCAAGCACCTCAGATGTCACCACAGTGCAGTTCCCATCCTGGGGGAGGTTGCCATGGAAACGTGGTTGAACAGCCAGAGATCTCCATTGTGGGATATTTTCTGCGGGATATGGCCTGCATCCTCAGCAGCATCTCCTGCGAGACTTGGGATTCAGAGCTTCAAGTCCAGGCAACTCACTGCAGTTTACTGCTGGGATTGACAGGAATTTCACTTGACAAATACTTGCACAATAAGATCTAGCTACAGCTGGATGTCTGAATGAAGCGTCCTGTGCCAGAATGTTGGGATCCCCAGCAGCGTGACAGCTGGTGTGTCCTCTACTCCAGGGGATGGGATCGCCATTTGGAATATCATGGCACTCTAATCACAAGCCCTCCTGCTGGCCCACTGATCTGTGCTTTGCTTAGGCCAGTCTCCTATTGCCTTTCCCCTCTTGGTGCCCTGAAGGCTCATTCCATTGTCAATGCTTCATTTGTAAGGATTTTGCACTTGTTCTGGGTATGGCTTGGGTTCAGAGGCTGAGCAAACAGGTTTATTTTGAGGGGTTTCTATTGTGACCCACCACTCTTACTCTCTCCGCCAGGCCTCGAACAAGGAGTAGGCAAGATGCCAATTCCTTTGGGGTAGCCTGGCCCTCCTATGAAGGCAAAAGGCATGAGCTTGGGCATGAATACTTCTTCTGGAGCGTCAGTTGGAGGCTCCGAAGCCCTGATGGCCAGCGTAGAGACTTAGGACACCATGGTCAGGGCAAATGCAAGACCATGCCAGCCACAGTATACTCTGCAGCTCACTCTGATTTCACATCAGTCTAGCTTCATTGACCTCTGTTGTCCTTGATTTATAGCAATGTAATGATTTATAGCAATGTAAGTGAGATCTGAAACAGATCCTCCATGGATTGGGAATGGGATGTCTGGTGGCACCCATAACTGGCCGAGGTCAGATATGGGACCTCTGCTGGCATTTGCATTCTCCCTCAGTCCCTTGACCTTGTCAATAGGCAGTCATCCCTACTGCCAGGTCCTTATGAAGATCCAAAAAGTGGCAGCCTACCAGTATCCCCAGCACTGTGGGATCAGTATCAGTGCTGGGGCCATCAAGTGACCATTTGAAGAGGCACCAAGCTGGCAAATATAGCGAATGAAGGTTAAAGAATTATGAAAAGTTCTATCATTGTGTGCCTATGCACTAACCTCCATGCTTGAATCTTACACTGTCCTCCTAGCAGAGTACTGTGAGCTCCTTGACCCTGCTCACAGTCATCTCATGTAGCCACAGGTATTTCTGAGCAGCTGTGAATCCACACAGACTCTCACAGAAATGTTCAGAACCTGTCAGACAAGTAGAAAATTGGTCAGCAGCACCACCTCTCCCCTTTCTCCATCTGAGCCTAGGCCATGAGTAGCCTGGTCCTGAGAATTGCTGAGTACCCTCAACTTCCATAGGATCAGGACCTAGATTGTGCTTTGCCCCTTAACAAAGTATGTTACCCTCCCCTCCACTTTAAATGACTCATGCTCTCTTGGGAGACTTTCCGCAGCCTCATCTGGGATGTATTATTGCCCTGGACCCATTAGTTTCGTCACAGCTGTGGATTCCTTTGGAACATCTGTCTCTCTCCTCGCTAGTTGTTCTGGTTAACCAACTGAAGTAATCTAAGCAGGACCCTGCATAGTTACCCACAGCCCCCATGAGTGCACTGGAGAGCCCTTCAACACATTTGCACTGCAGCCAGGTTGTGGGTGCAGAGGCTCCATTGCCTGCGAATCCTGGCTCATGCAATGGGTGGTGCTGAGAAACAGCACAGCTCGAAGCTGCAGATCGCCAGAGCAAGGTCTGAAAAAATCACTAGCATGAACAGAATCTACCTGTGTCTCTGTGCAGGTGACGCATTGCTCTGAACCCCCCACCTTCCTGAGAATGCTATTAGCCTCTCTTGCAGCCAAGATTTATGGAAGGATAACTAAGGCAGCAGCCGTTTAGCATCGCACCCAGCTGCTCCGTAATGCAGATGCTGCTGCACGTTGCCCTCTGCTTGAGGTGTGGGATATTTCTGATATAACCGGAAATGGTTCTCATCTGGGTCTCTCCTGGGTCCAAGTCATGTCGTTTGAGGTTCAGGACCATCATGGTGATTTCAGGGGTGAGAAATCCTTTGGGAAGGGCTTTGATTTCCACTATATACCCTAAGCAGAGATGAAAGTTTAAATGAAATGGTACTTGCTTAGGGACTGGGTGGCTTATGGGATTTGGGAGCCTTTCATTTCCAGATCACAAGTTCAAATCCTGCTCAGGTTGGTTGCCACTGTCTAGCTGTTTGGTGGCCTACAGGAGATTGGTTGATGATCCATACCAGTTGCCTAGTGACAAAGTCCTTCTCTCAAACCCCACCATGACAATAGATCTCTTCCCTCTCTGCTTCCTCTACCCCAATTAGCATTAATTGGTTGCCCTCATGGAAAGACGCAGGCGGGAAGCTGGGGGTTGAATGGTCTGGGGAGACATACCTCCCAAAGCTGGGGCAAGCTGCATCAACCAAGTTGGCATATGGAGTCAGCTGGAACTGTACCTGTGGGTCAGCACCAAGGGCTTTATGCTGCAGTGCTGTTAACCAGCTATAAATTCATTCAAAGCTTCCAAAAAGAAAACAAAAAGGCGTATTGCTTGGATAATGGAGGAGAAGCCAGAGGAGTGACCTGTCATTTGTAGGCCCCAGCCCCTCACTTCTCAGTTATATTGGACTGGATTTGCTTTGTGAAAAAAATCACATGACTTAAAGGCCCCTTTGTTCGGCACAGGACCCAACACCTCCACTACCTTTGTGCTGCTCATATCCTGGAGACTGCTCGGTGCCCCTTGCTCAGGACTTGGTGTAAATACAGTAGCTTCTGGACAACCAGAGGTAGCTGCAGAGCAGTGGTGCTTCAGATACGCCCCTAGCACACCAGGGCCAGAGAGGTGGCACAGAGCTGTATCAGCAGGTCTTTTTGCCAGCTGGGGCTTGCCCCTAGGGAATTCTCACTCATCTGCCTGGGTTAAGGCAGTTTTACAGTTCCTTTGCATTGCTTGAGTTGTGCAAAGGGACCACACTGGGCTAAAAATCTGCTCCATACATTCAAGGTGGTATTTTAAATAAAACTAGACCTTTCCTGCAAGGTGCCTCTGGAGCCCTGTGTCTAGGATAGTCACCCACTCTAAGAAAGGCAGAGCAATGGGGGAGAGCCAAAAGATCCCAACAAGACCAACGAACATGGTTAGTGCAAAAGTAGGAGATGGGATAATTGCTACAAAGCCAAAATGATCCATTACCCACCCAGACCAAATCTCAGTCCTCATGACCAGACAAAGGGGGAGCTTTTTGCCACATAGTTTTGTACCTAATGAAAACAACAGAGAAGGATGATCTTCCAACTCATCTGAAGGATGAAGTTGATCTGGAGCTGAGCATCAGGCAGGTTTAGAACCCTTCCATACAGATACAGTTAGAAGAATTACTGTCCACTGCAAATGTATTGCCTTGCCAAAGACAACCTGCTGATCTTCTCCATGTCAGAATGGGAATGTTCCAATCTCCGCTTCCCAGGCAGAAACTCCTACTGCTCTGTTTCAGAGTAGCAGCCATGTTAGTCTGGATCCGCAAGTACTCCTTTTCTTCCTACTGCTCTGTATTTCAGTGCAGACCCTGCAAGTGCAGCAGTGTTTGCATTGAATACTTCTTCCCGTCTGGCCCACAGGCCTGTCTGTCTGAGTCTGCTAGAGGTGATTTCAAAATTGGCCTCCCCTTCCTGAAATTGCCTGGGATTCCAGCCTCTGAAGGAGAGTGGGAAAGATGTTCGAGTCCAAGGCAGTGAGCACAGATTAATTGGACCATCGTCATAACCGTCAGCTGACATTTAGGACTGGGTGACAACCACACTTCCTTATATCCGGTACGGTCTAATTTAACTCCTCTAGAACACGTACATCTTTCAGCATATGGGACTGTGGTCACTCAAGGAGGCAGCCGAGACATTGATTCTTCCCAAGACCCCCAGGGACTGACAACTACAGTTACGATCACTATCTGTCTTCCCACACACAGCCCCTGGAGAGGACACAAGCTCCTCCAACTAACAACTAAAGGACAAATGCTTTCATTTCGAAGTGCTCGGGTTTTATGTTCAGGTATTTCTGGAATGCACCAGAATAAGGGGACGTGTTTTATTCGGCTGGATGTGCTATGCTTGCGGTAGTGTGATGTAGTGTTGTTATGCACTGTTATAACAGCTGTTGCATTCCATCCAGCACTGACTGCATTTCACTAATGGATGGAGTGACGTGTCTGTATTCCTTACCTATGGTATGTCTATGGCGTGTTGTGAGGCATGTCATGTTTTGAGATCCTCAGATGAAAGGCACTCTAAAATTGAAAAGGATTGTTATTTGCTGCTGCTCAGGCAGGTAGGGCAGGGCAGGGCACCTTTCCTTTTCCTTTATTCAGGCTTTGTCTATTCTAGGTAGGGCACCATTTCTTCACAGGAATGAGTCCAGAATTAACAAACCATCAGCAACACAGCTGGCAGCCACATGTGTTAACTCAAAAGCAATTAGGACTTTGTGAATTACCCAGAGTCTGGGACTTAGGGTCGGGAAAAGCAGCTCAGAAAACCATGAGATGTGGCCCAAACCTGGAGCTCAGCCTTTTCTGAGGCATGAAAATATTGTTTTCTTCACATTAGTTTGCAATTTTACCCATCAAAGAGCACAAGCCAAGAGAGCCCAAATACAATGCATACAGCTTTGCTTGGGGAACAACTGGCACATCATAGCCCAACTGACCCAACTGGTATTTCTGGCTCCTTTGGGAATCTCCTGATCTGAGCAGATCTCCAGCAAAACTGAACTGAATCAACAGGCTAATCGACTTTTGGGTATTTATCGTACTAAAAGCATCTCTTGAAGTTACCTTCCAAGTTGAGCAGTGTCATTATCCCCGGTCTGAGCTATGGTGGGGAAGCAGGGGTAGGTTGCCCTGATTCTCTTCTCACTGACACAGGTGTAAATCAGGAATAATTCCATGGACATCAGTGAAGTTACAGAGGTATAAGAGGAGAATCTGGCACTGGTTAGGCAAGTGGCGAGCTATGACTTATTTCCTGCTACATAGGTTTCAGAGTAGCAGCCGTGTTAGTCTGTATTCGCAAAAAGAAAAGGAGTACTTGTGGCACCTTAGAGACTAACAAATTTATTAGAGCATAAGCTTTCGTGAGCTACAGCTCACTTCATCGGATGCATTTGGTGGAAAAAACAGAGGAGAGATTTATATACACACACACAGAGAACATGAAACAATGGGTTTATCATACACACTGTAAGGAGAGTGATCACTTAAGATAAGCCATCACCAACAGCAGGGGGGGGAAGGAGGAAAACCTTTCATGGTGACAAGCAGGTAGGCTAATTCCAGCAGTTAACAGGAATATCAGAGGAACAGTGGGGGGTGGGGTGGGAGGGAGAAATACCATGGGGAAATAGTTTTACTTTGTGTAATGACTCATCCATTCCCAGTCTCTATTCAAGCCTAAGTTAATTGTATCCAGTTTGCAAATTAATTCCAATTCAGCAGTCTCTCGTTGGAGTCTGTTTTTGAAGCTTTTTTGTTGAAGTATAGCCACTCTTAGGTCTGTGATCGAGTGACCAGAGAGATTGAAGTGTTCTCCAACTGGTTTTTGAATGTTATAATTCTTGACGTCTGATTTGTGTCCATTCATTCTTTTACGTAGAGACTGTCCAGTTTGGCCAATGTACATGGCAGAGGGGCATTGCTGGCACATGATGGCATATATCACATTGGTAGATGCACAGGTGAACGAGCCTCTGATGGTGTGGCTGATGTGATTAGGCCCTATGATGGTATCCCCTGAATAGATATGTGGACAGAGTTGGCAACGGGCTTTGTTGCAAGGATAGGTTCCTGGGTTAGTGGTTCTGTTGTGTGGTGTGTGGTTGCTGGTGAGTATTTGCTTCAGATTGGGGGGCTGTCTGTAAGCAAGGACTGGTCTGTCTCCCAAGATCTGAGAGAGCGATGGCTCGTCCTTCAGGATAGGTTGTAGATCCTTGATGATGCGTTGGAGGGGTTTTAGTTGGGGGCTGAAGGTGATGGCTAGTGGCGTTCTGTTGTTTTCTTTGTTGGGCCTGTCCTGTAGTAGGTGACTTCTGGGTACTCTTCTGGCTCTGTCAATCTGTTTCTTCACTTCAGCAGGTGGGTACTGTAGTTGTAGGAATGCATGATAGAGATCTTGTAGGTGTTTGTCTCTGTCTGAGGGGTTGGAGCAAATGCGGTTATATCGTAGCGCTTGGCTGTAGACAATGGATCGAGTGGTATGATCTGGATGAAAGCTAGAGGCATGTAGGTAGGAATAGCGGTCAGTAGGTTTCCGATATAGGGTGGTGTTTATGTGACCATCGCTTATTAGCACCGTAGTGTCCAGGAAGTGGATCTCTTGTGTGGACTGGTCCAGGCTGAGGTTGATGGTGGGATGGAAATTGTTGAAATCATGGTGGAATTCCTCAAGAGCTTCTTTTCCATGGGTCCAGATGATGAAGATGTCATCAATGTAGCGCAAGTAGAGTAGGGGCATTAGGGAACGAGAGCTGAGGAAGCGTTGTTCTAAGTCAGCCATAAAAATGTTGGCATACTGTGGGGCCATGCGGGTACCCATCGCAGTGCCGCTGATTTGAAGGTATACATTGTCACCAAATGTGAAATAGTTATGGGTCAGGACAAAGTCACAAAGTTCTGCCACCAGGTTAGCCGTGACAGTATCGGGGATACTGTTCCTGACGGCTTGTAGTCCATCTAATGCCCCTACTCTACTTGCGCTACATTGATGACATCTTCATCATCTGGACCCATGGAAAAGAAGCTCTTGAGGAATTCCACCATGATTTCAACAATTTCCATCCCACCATCAACCTCAGCCTGGACCAGTCCACACAAGAGATCCACTTCCTGGACACTACGGTGCTAATAAGCGATGGTCACATAAACACCACCCTATATCGGAAACCTACTGACCGCTATTCCTACCTACATGCCTCTAGCTTTCATCCAGATCATACCACTCGAACCATTGTCTACAGCCAAGCGCTACGATATAACCGCATTTGCTCCAACCCCTCAGACAGAGACAAACACCTACAAGATCTCTATCATGCATTCCTACAACTACAGTACCCACCTGCTGAAGTGAAGAAACAGATTGACAGAGCCAGAAGAGTACCCAGAAGTCACCTACTACAGGACAGGCCCAACAAAGAAAACAACAGAACGCCACTAGCCATCACCTTCAGCCCCCAACTAAAACCCCTCCAACGCATCATCAAGGATCTACAACCTATCCTGAAGGACGAGCCATCGCTCTCTCAGATCTTGGGAGACAGACCAGTCCTTGCTTACAGACAGCCCCCCAATCTGAAGCAAATACTCACCAGCAACCACACACCACACAACAGAACCACTAACCCAGGAACCTATCCTTGCAACAAAGCCCGTTGCCAACTCTGTCCACATATCTATTCAGGGGATACCATCATAGGGCCTAATCACATCAGCCACACCATCAGAGGCTCGTTCACCTGTGCATCTACCAATGTGATATATGCCATCATGTGCCAGCAATGCCCCTCTGCCATGTACATTGGCCAAACTGGACAGTCTCTACGTAAAAGAATGAATGGACACAAATCAGACGTCAAGAATTATAACATTCAAAAACCAGTTGGAGAACACTTCAATCTCTCTGGTCACTCGATCACAGACCTAAGAGTGGCTATACTTCAACAAAAAAGCTTCAAAAACAGACTCCAACGAGAGACTGCTGAATTGGAATTAATTTGCAAACTGGATACAATTAACTTAGGCTTGAATAGAGACTGGGAATGGATGAGTCATTACACAAAGTAAAACTATTTCCCCATGGTATTTCTCCCTCCCACCCCACCCCCCACTGTTCCTCTGATATTCTTGTTAACTGCTGGAATTAGCCTACCTGCTTGTCACCATGAAAGGTTTTCCTCCTTCCCCCCCCCCGCTGTTGGTGATGGCTTATCTTAAGTGATCACTCTCCTTACAGTGTGTATGATAAACCCATTGTTTCATGTTCTCTGTGTGTGTGTATATAAATCTCTCCTCTGTTTTTTCCACCAACTGCATCCGACGAAGTGAGCTGTAGCTCACGAAAGCTTATGCTCTAATAAATTTGTTAGTCTCTAAGGTGCCACAAGTACTCCTTTTCTTCCTGCTACATGTTTCTCTTTAGGCCTCCTGCACTCCTGGAATTGATGGGAGGTTTGCCATTGACTTCAGTGAGAGCAGAATCAAACCTTTCTTGTTATCTCATCTTCCACCTCCCCTTATCCATTGTTCACCACTTGTATCATGTCAATTGTGAGCTCTTTAGGGCACAGAGTGTCTTCACCGTTATTTGTCTGTACAGTGCCCACTGCCATGGGGCCTTATTCCCTGATTGGAGTTCCTAGGCATTACCAGAAAACAAATAATTAATAATCAGGCCTATATGTGAAAAAAGGCAAGACCCAGGGTTTTTGGTAGCTTAACCTTCTCTCTGAGAAAATTAACACAAGGGGCCTGATTGGACTCTGGTGCTTCCCACTCGTGTAAGCCCACTCACTTCTTTGGGGCTTCTCTGATTTACACTGGAATAAGTGAAAGCAGAACTGGGCCTTTTCGAATACTGCTGGGTATAGCTGATCTTCCTGAGACAGCATGGGTGAGGATCAGATTGGCTAGGACACCGCAAACAGAGGAGAAAATTGGATACTTAGGGATGAGGATTATCTGGGGACCACAGGGGGTGGCAGTGGGCAGCTGCCAGGATGGGGAGTTGGAACAGGAGAGAAGAGAGATTGCAGGGGCTATAACACCAGAGCAAAAAAGCAACTTCTTTGGGAGGACCCCAAAGGACCGTCTGTGCTGAGAAGCCAGGCGAAGGAGTCTGGGAACAGCTGGGTCCCTTCCCAGGAGGAGGGTGTAAGTCCCTCTTTGATTTTAACTGGGGGATGACAGACAAGCTATCAGAGACTGTCTGATGCTGATTATCTGTGGCTGGGCACTGATCAAGAGAAAGATGCAGCACTTCGGAGGGGAAGGAAGAACTCTAACCAAGGGGCCTTCTCAACAAGTGGATTCTGATGTCGCAGAATGGGGCCATATCACATCAAATGACCCTAATTAATCAATGTGCCTGGAACCTTTAATGTCCAATCATTACTCATTTCTCAAACAAATCTGTCCACAGGCCAGAGAAAATCAGCCCAGGCTTCAGGCCTTGTCTGTCTGCTGGGATTAATTCTGTTCTCCCACTCCTGCTAGATAGAATCGTCTCGGCTTGAATGGCCTGGGCCCTGTTGTCACTTGGTGCTGGGATGAGATTAGAGCCAGGCAAGAATTGGCCCTGTTGGAGGGAGATTGGTGAGAAATCCCAGTCTCTGGAGCTTTGTTTATTCATGTGTTTATTTTTAACAAGCTAATCCTAATGTTCCTCCCTGATCCAGACTTTGTGGCCTGGCCTCTGCTTTTAAGGCTCTGCACAGCTTGGCCCCTCTCTACACCTCTTCTCTAGTCTCCTACCTGCTTCTTGCACTTAACCCATAGCTCATCTCCCAGCTGTTTCCCCTTGCTTCTCTCACCCATTCCTGGCCTGGTGACCTCTTCCACACCACCCCAGATACATTAAACAACCGCCCAGTCACTGTGCCCTGAAGCTCAGATGGGCTTATGTGGGCCTTATGTGGGCCTAGGCCTTGTGCTGCCCCTCTACACAGTGGTGGCAGCCACCCAGCCTAGATGATTTGACCCTTTCTGTCCCTGCAATTCTGCCCTTCCTCTCTGCTGATGCTCCTCTATCTTGCTTTCCAGTGCTGAGATTAAAGTCCTGCTTTCTCACCATCAGTGAAATTCACTAAGGGTTACTACCCTTTTTCTGAATGAAATTTGTGCAGTTCTGCATTGTGTCAACGTTTCTAGATGCTTCATAAGTGAGCTGGTTGAATCATATGAAATATCAGCCTGTCTTCTTTCGCCAGCCATTTTTATTTGCATCAGTGAGTCCTAGAGGTCACATTTTGGATGCCATGGAACATAGGCATAGCACCTGCTAAATAGGCATATATATACATTGTATAAGTAATACCTAATAGGTTGTCTGAATTGTGGCTCAACCTGAACAACACCCCAACTCATGTGAGCTTTCCCACACAGTTTCTATTTCTTCTGAGTAGGAGTAAATTGCACAAGAGGCTGTGAGTAAAAGCTATGACTTGGTCAGGACTGCTGCATGGCCTTTATTTAAAGCCCACTGATGTCAATGGAAAGATTCCCAATTGACTCTGGATCATCCCCCACATGCATATGAGTATAGGCATTTGAACCAGGCCCCTTTCTCTTTAGCCACTGCCACACTCCTCCATCTGGTGCAAAGCCGATCCTCCTTGTGCAGCCAGGAAGACTAGATTGTCTGCATGCTTCCAGACAAGCCAGCATACGGGTGTCATTTTCTGATATATAATCCTGCACTGGTGCAGATTAGTGTGTGGATTTCTGTTTTACACACATACAGAGGGCAAGGCTGTGAGGCTTTTTAAAAGGCTTGGATGACAGAACCCCCTCTGCTCTAACAGCAGCGGGACACACTACCATATTAAATACTAATCAGTGTAGGTTTGCCCAGTGCTACTTCGAAGATGTAAAGTGCTGAGCATTCTTCTTCTTCTTTTAAAAATTAAAATAAAACAGAGTTAAGAAGCATTAAGGATGAATGAAAAGCTGAGTTGTTTGTGCAAATGTGCTTTATTAATTACAGCAAACCAATGCACTCACTTCAAAGATGCTTTCTGGGAACTCAAATCCTCCCATGCGCCGGCATTCACCAGCATTAATCCAGATATTCTTATTCCTTGCAGGTGAACAGTTAAACAACTAGAAGAAGAAAATACAACCTTTCAGTATCATGAAATATTACCGTTCTGCAAACTCAGTCTACTGAGCATTTAAAAAATGAGACATATCAGTTTGCCCATGGACCTTGATTTATCACAAGTACAAAAGTCCTTGCATAGTTCATATAAGAACTAAGTTAAAATTACACTGCTATAAAGCAATATTAAGACCCACATCCGTTTTTATACATCTGTGCAATGCTTTTTGTCCATTTCTTTGCCAAGTTACCTCCTGTGTCCTTTCTCAGAAAAAGCAGGGAGCAAATTGCTCCAATATGAGCTGAAAAGTATCATACTGGGCTTTTGTTTTCCCTCCCATCAGTTGAAATCCTTTTCTCTGCAATTTTTGGAAGGCACCCATTATAATTAATATTACCAGGAACATGTGAGCGCAGTGACACTTTAAAGTTCCTCAGCAGCAGAAGCAGCCGAGCAGATAAACTTGGAGGAAATAAAGATTGTGTTTTAGTAATAACGAAAGCAGCTCATACTTGGCTCATGCGTTTCATCCCAAAATATTTCAGTGCTTTACAGCAGCATGTAAAAGGATCATTCACACGCCATTGGATTGCAGTCACCTCTGGGGTGGAATGCAGCAGCTGTTTATCAGTACACAACAAAGCTAAATGATGCTTCAGGTTAGCTAGGGGAAACTTAGTCCAACTGAAATTGCAGCAAGAATGTAAGAAGACAGAAATTAGTTACCAAGCTGGAACAATGGGGATAGTCCCTGACTATTGCAAAAAGTAGCAGGGCAAAACTGGTCAGGCCTAAGTGCTGTGTATGACAGACCTCACCTCCAGCAATGTAGCAACCCTTAGCAACGTGGTAGGGCATTGGCTGAGTGCTGAGGGAGAGAAAACAGCACCACCTGTGGCCCATGTAATTTATACCAATGGTTTCTAAGCAAAGTGATGTCCAAGTTGTCCTGAGATGCCAGGAGGTCATTAGCCTCTCTCGTTACACCACTTCCCCATCATCAGAGGCCAGGCTGACAGTGTCCCCAGAAATCTCCACCAGGGTCAGGAACCAAGGTTACAGACATCCAGAACTATTAAAATTAGAAAATGAAAAACTCGAAATTTAAGTCCCATCTATTCTATTTCCAGGGGAACAGAGGGGGAGGCAGGACTGCTTTCTACAGTGGATTCTTCAAACTTTGCCCTGTTAATAGAGCTCCTGGCCCTGCTATTCAGCCTAAATATCCCTATGGTCAGGTTCACCCCATTTTGCCGAGCCACCTCCCCCCACACCCTGGACAACCTCCAAGGTTCCTTCCCCACTTGGGTATTTGCCTAGTGCTTGGTGAGCCATTTGTTCCCCGGCATCTCAGGTCATCTCTCTGAGAGCAGCTTGGCGGCTCCAAAGAGAGCTCAGTGGGGAGAAACACAGGAGGTTGCCAGGTTCACATCTAATGAATTCCTGGATTTGACTGCTCACCCATGCCCCCAAATTCCTAAATAAAGAGTGACAGGGCCCCCTTTTATCCGCCACCCCTCTGCCTTAAGGGATGGAGCAGCTAATCCAGAGGGTACATCTGCAATCTGGCAGTTTGTGAACTCTGCCAGGAAGCATTAGTGCAGCATTCTCTCCTGGCCGGCTCCAGGGCTAATTCTCAACCTTTTCCACTAACCCTTTCCCTCTTGCCAGAAAGCTCCCCCCAGCCCCCCCACCAGGGTCTGGCAGCCCCTTTGGTACAGACCAGCTGTTTGAGTGACCAAACAAGCCATGACACACCTTTCTGCTAGACCTTGGCCAGCCTTTCAAGGCACAGGCCAGTGGGATGCATGACAGGCCAAGGGCAGGGTTCTGTTCACAGCCCTGCCTGGCTCCAGCTCAGAGATTCTGCAGTTGCAGTGGGAGCCTTGCTCAGGCAACGGGAGAGGAACATTGGAGTGAAGAACCAGCAGGCAGATGCAAGAGCCAACACTCCTCCCTCTGCCCCAAATCAGGTGACCCCTTGCAGTGGGGAATGCAGAAGCTGTGGTAGCAAAGGCTGTAGCAACCTCTCTGCGTGGCCTAACTCACACCAAAGCGGGGGGGGGGGGGGGGGGAAGAGCACCACAGAGGGTGGGTGGGAGCGACAAGCAGGACAGCGCTCAGGATGTGATCCCTGCCGAGCAGGGACAGCGAAGGGTGACTTCCCTCCAACACGGGAGTCGGGTGGGAGGAGGTTCCATGGCAACAGGGCTGAATCCACAGGGCTCCTGTAGCCCAGTGTTCTCCCCCTTCATTTCAGCATCCCCTGCCCATCCCCGGGAAGGGCTCCTTAGACACCCCCACTCCCGGGACAGGCCCCACCCTTTCTAAGTAGTCTGATCGTCCAGTGCCAGACTGATGGACTGGTTGGGGTGGGCACCAGCTATGTGAATGCGGGTTTAGACCTGCTAGAGGCAGTCATTGCAATCAGGCTCAAGTTGCGTCTGAGGCTGGTGGCATTTTGGGGACAAGATCCTAGCACAACCCAGCCTTTTGAAGTGAGAATCCTAATGTGTCCCATAAATGCGAGCACTGTTAAGTCTCCCCTCTGTGCCTGGTCTTTCCTTGCTCCTTCAGGCAGGCCCTCTTCCTTCCCTACCCGGTGCTACTAATTGCCTCTGTATTTCTAATTGGATTTTGTTCTGTTTAACATATAATTATGCATTATCTGACCCAAGGCCTGAAACCTCCAGGGCCCCAATGGGCTGCCCCACCAGAGCTCTTCATTTACATGTTTATTTACTACCATTCAGATCATCAGGCTTACGCTGTGCTGCCTATGACAGATAAATAACTAAGGGCCTTGTAGACCAGATTGATTAAATTGATCTAATTAATGAGACTGTCTTCTCTTGGAGACGGGTCCTATGACAATACAAACCCAGGTCCTTTTTATATTGCAGCTACAGTGGTGATGTAAACAATACAATCACTGAGAAATGGAATAAACTCATTGATTCAATGACAAGAATAAACCAGCAGGAGCAGGAAAGGCAGAGCAGGTGCTGGCTCACAGCTTGCATTAAGCTACATCCCCTCATCCTCGCTGCTCAGCCATGAGCTCCCTACAGACAGGACACATGTCTTTGCTTCCCTTCTGCCTCGCTCACTCCTTAGGTGTGTGAGACAGAAAACCGGTGTGGAAACAGGTGCTGCTGAAACGCAATCGACAGAGAGAGGAGCTATGGCTTCCTGCTCCTTTCTGGTGGGATTCAAAGAACTCGCCGGCATATCGAAAATGATGGGGAGAGGGTAAAAAGGAAAGTGGGATTTGGGTGTGGTTTCCCACACACACACACACACACACTTGCAGAGATTCAGGACTCTGATCATTTGGGGCTGAGGTTTAGAAGCTGGTAGATGGCTGGCTGGGTTCTTATTTTCTCCAAATGAATTAAAGCACTCAGTCACAAGATCAATAGAGGCTGGGGCTTGGGGTAAAGGGGAGAGAGACAGATTCAGTGGAACAGATAATGGAAAGAAACCATTTTCAGTGGAGACTTTTGGAAAGGCAGAGAATAACTGATAAGTTTTTTCAGGCAGCAGGCGTTGCAGAGAAGGCTTTCACACTGTGTGAAGGGACAGAGGATCATGCGAGGTGATGCAGAGAAAACAGGTCTTTGAGGGTTGTTGGAGTAGTTTGCTGGAAGACCATATTGAATTGTCTCCTCAGATATGGAAGCCAGTGGATGTGGCTAGTCTGGGTGATATGAATTGCCCACTGTATATCTGAAGTGGGCAGCGGCACTGCAGGTCATGTGGCATCATACGGCATCTTAAAAGAAACAGCCCTTCTGCAGGGATGTAAACAGGGCCTTTGGCAGCCTGTCATGATCCCTTCACACCTGAAAGCTGCAGGAGACTACTCATGACAAAGTCAGGGAGTGGAGGCTGCTTTGGGGCCCTGGGGAAGTCAGGAAAGTCTCAGCTGGGATACCCAGTCGGCACATCCCTTGCGCACATGATACCACCACAAGGCAGTCCCCCAGGCAGGTGGGTCACCTGGGGAGGGGCAAGTCAGCATTTCTCTGTAGTGCTGGGCACAATTCCTGATCTCTGCACAAGCTCTGGGCCAGGCAGGTTCAGTTATTGCCAGTGCACTCCTGCATGCGAATGGAGCTCTAACTCCAGGACAGGAACCTGCAGTATTAGGTGCAGTTCTTTGCGACTGCCTAGTTGAAACCACTGGCATGTCTGTTTACATGCTTCCCAGCCAGTCAGGGTGAGAGAGATTCCCCAGGTGACACCCTCCTAGGCAGCACTGCACACCACCCGCTGATGCCTGCAATGTGTTCATTCCTCTTCGAAGTGCACAGTTCTCTGCACCATTGCTGTACAGGTGCTGTACAAGGTGCTGTACAAAGGTGCTGTACAAAGCAAAATGGTCACTTGAGGGCACTATGAACTCAGAGGAATGGGAATGGACAGGAGAGGTTGACCTGTGCCCTCCCAAAGGTTTGGATTGTGTGACAGTGTGTGTGGGAAAGGGGCATGTGTGCTAGCAATGAATTTAGTGCCTGACTGAGAGTCCTAGAGACAGGCGCTCCTCTTGCCCCCAGCAAGATGCTTTTATCCTTTCAGGTGTATGAACTGTGGGGCTTGCAGGGGGTTGGTTATATCCCAGTCTCACTGAATAGAGAAGGGGGTAAATACAGTGCATTCCAACAAGACTAGGTGGAGCATCAGTGAGGGGAAGTGGGGAGAGGAAATGGCCAGAATCTAGCTCATGGACCCTGCAGGTATCTAACAGATAGTAAGCTAGAGAGAGACACAGAGACAGGCAAACTATAGGGATTCTCTACGCCAGACACCTGAATCAGCTTTACCCATCATGTTGATGGAACTGTCCCTCCCCAACATCACTGGCCTCAGACCTGAGACTCCCTGCCTACCACAAAACCCTATATAAAGCACAACGCTGTGCACTGCCCCCACAGGGCCAGCTTTTTCTTCTGGCCACAGATTCCACTTCGAGATCGTGGCCTTCATGTGGGCAAGGTTTGTATCACACAGAGGGAGGGTCCTCGCCCCAGTGCGCTCACAGTCTGAAGAGGCAGCGTGCAGAGACTGGAGGGGGTGATGAGGCAAGGCGCAAGTGAAGGCAGCCAGGTTGGGGGGGATAAGAGAGCAGAGGGAGAGCACAAGGATGAGCACAGTGTGGAAGGAGAGAGAGAAACATGTGGCCAGAGGGGCAGGGAGTGACATGACCTGACCCAGCAGAGTGAGCACAGGTGTACTGTAAACTGAGAGACCCAAAGCAAAGAACTCCGAATACAGAGGAAGGCTGATTCAGAAACCTACGGGTTAGAGGTATACCACCTCCTTAAATATTTCTCATCCATGGCTCTTGGGAGACTCCCCTGAAAACATCCTAGCATGGCTGCCCAGGGCATGTATACAGCACAACGCCCCTTCTAGCACTGCTGTGTGTGTATATAAATGATGGGATGCTGGACCTGCCCAGAGCAAGAAGACCCCCTTCATTCTGGACTTTTGCAGGCCATCAGAGTCTACCAGGTGATAGGCCCCTTCTAACTGGGAGGGAGTACTGCTGCAGCCCCAGAAATTAGACTTGGTGGCCTCTGAGCAGTGGCAAATCCAGTGTGTAGACTATTGCCATGCCGTACAGGAGCTCAGGCTAAAGTTGGGCTGCAAGGACAGAAGGGCTTCAGTGCATCTCATCCTTCACAGTTGTAATGATGAACCTGCCTGAGGACAAAGCACTGCTGCACAGGGAGAGGGAGGAGGCTAGCAGCAGGTAGCTGACAGCATGAGTAAGTGGAAGCAGGGAATGTTATGGCCCTGCTTTCCATCAGTGACAGATGCCCTACATGCAGGGCTCACAAACAGACACTGTAGAAGCAGCCTGCAGGAATCTTCTGCCCTAATTCTCCATTAACAAAAGCAAGGGCAGGTGGGTGTTAAGAGATCCATGGGGCCAGGCCTCGCCATGGCAGATAATGGAAGCTTTATGATTCTGAACACCTGGGTGCGAATGTGGAGTTGAGCCCAAAAGTGCAGTGATTTTTGCTCTCAATATTGCACCTGCTGGATGTCTCCCTCCATGAGGTGTACAAACATTTGGCAGACCTTGAGTAGCAAGGGGTGATGCAGGTCAAGATTGGGGAGCATTAGCAGAGCTGGGTGAGGAGCCCAGGTCTGGAACAGCAGGCGATGCTGTAGGTCAGAAGTAAAGGGCCCCGGCAGAGCTGTGTGTGGCTGACCTGAACTAACAGGGGTTCCTTCACATCAGCATGGAGATGCATTGGCAGAGCTGTATTAGTGAAGTCCAAAAACAGAATAGTGGGGGTGCTGCAGGTCAGGACTGAGGGGTGGGGGCTATGTGGGGGAAGAGGGTACATGCCCACCCCCATCGCTATGACATTGCAAAGCTTAAGTCAATAAGAGCATTCTCTGCTCTCACGAATGCCAAGCCACACACAGCTTCAGAGGCAAGCGGAGCAGACAGTGACAAGCAGGCACTGAACTGCTCTTTGTCTAAACATCCCCTTGACTCAGATTTGCTCATGACCTCCGGCCCCTTCAATGACAGTCTCTGGCCCTCACTGCGGTTCCTGCCCATTCGTACTTGGCAGCGATACAAAAGCTGTTGCACACATTTTTTTTTGCAGCTAATTGGGACCTGTGTGTTCCCCTGAAGCACCTTGCTCAATATTAGCCGGCAACTCACAGGAAGATGCCCAGTGAGAAATGATTGCAGCTCATTAGCACCGGTGAAATGCCCTTGGGGTGTTCCACACCAGCCCTGCCATGTGTTGTCCTTGCCATCTGAAGCAGATGTCAGTCAGGCTCATTTCAGTGACTATCATCAGATTTTAATTAGGTTAAAACACAATTCCTGTCTCAAGCACTCTGCCAGGGGCTTGTTTGTTTCAATTTGGTTTGGGGGGGGGGGAAGGGCAAGGAGAGAAGGAGGGTAATTACATTTGACCAAAATTACTGGAATGCAATTAAAGCTAATGACCTCATTTGCATAATCTGATAACTGCAAAGCATAAAGTTTCTTTTAAAAAACACTTCAAGGAAATAACTGTTTTCACTCATCCCTAGATGGCGCTGCTGGCACTGAAAACTGGTAAGTGATCATTTATGCAAATCTACAGAGGCACATGGGCTATCCTGGGAAGGAGATGTGCACAAGTAACAGACCCTAAGATCCTGCCCATCTACTTATCCAGGTGCTGACCGCTGCAGGAAGGTGTAGTGGAATGCTGCAGTCATATGAGCAGGTGGATTCAGTTAGCTGTACCTGGGTGTAAAAGGGGATGAGCGCCTCTCTTGGGAGCAAAGGAAACTAGGGTCTGGGGCAGAGCTTCTGCAGGGTAAGTATTGGAACTGCCAAGCACAGGGAGACGGTTAGATTGAGGGTTGTGTCTGGGCGATCCATTATAGCCAAACTCCAGGAAGTAGATAACTTTGGCCATTATACAGTGTAAGGAGAAAAGAGAGAACTCTGCCTGCTCCCTATAGGGCTCTTGGTCATTCAGTGCTTTTAGATCTACTCTGTCTGTCTTAGACAGGGGGCATTCAGGATTCTGCTCTTTCCAAGAGGGAGGCTCAGCAAGCCACACAGCTGTGTAGTCAAGGTAAATCCTTTGCAGGGTATGTAACCAAGAAATCCAAGTCACTATGTGGATGTGAGTGAGTTAGTCCTTCCTGGATATTTCTAAGCTACTGTCTGATTGTCTACAACACGTCTTACTTCATTCAGATTCTGTCCAAGAGGCAAAAGCATCCTTGCCTGCTCTTAGCAAAGTCCATAGTGCCCAGCTAAGCGGCTGAAATTTCAGGGTCCATGGTCCCACCTCTCCTGAATAAGTCCGCACCGTTCCCATCTCACTGCAGGACCTCTGGCACGTCGCACACCCTCCTGGGGCCAAAGTGGTAGTTAGAACAGCTGTAGAGGGACAGGTTTCAGAGTAGCAGCCGTGTTAGTCTGTATTCGCAAAAAGAAAAGGAGTACCCGTGGCACCTTAGAGACGAACAAATTTATTAGAGCATAAGCTTTCGTGAGCTACAGCTCACCCAGCTGTAAGAAAGAGGGTCCTCACTGAAACAAGCCATTCCTTCAGCAAGGTCCTGTCTCCCCGTGTTTCTCCTTTCTCTGCCTTGTAGCGTCTGCTACGTTTCCTCAAAATATTGGATGCTAATCCTGGGAGGGAGGGATTGCTGCTCCAGGAAGGGTTCCTTCATCTCCTCTCTTGCTGAGACTTTTTCTTAAGCCTTCTGATGTCGCTGACTGTGTTTGAGTGTGTTACAAAGCCAGCGTGGCCCAGAGTTAATGAGATCCTGAGCTTGAAAGGACATTTCATCAGTAAATGTCACTGCCTCCTCGTCTCTAAACCTCAGTGGATTGCTTTTCAGAACCAGCTCTTCAAAAACAGCCACGGGAGACTGGCTGGCTCAGAGAGTCACTTTTGCTTCTAGGTCGCCGCTTTGATTTCAGAGCTGCAGTGCCCAATAGTAGTTAGCATCTGATAGCTGTTTGGTGGCCTGTGTGAAGAGAGTGGTTAGGTCCCAGCCCAGTTCTTAGTGGATAACTGTTCACATCATGAAAAACACCATCACAACTGGATGCCTTGTTGGGAGTCTCTAGGGAAGTTAAGAATGCCAGGAATAAGTCACTTTGGAAGGGCAGCCTGGGGGATGCTGCCATGAGTCATGCCTCCAGGGCTGTCAGCTCTACACATTTCACCTGCACTAATGCTAGCATGTTTGCTTCCAACAGATTATAAATGCCATCTTCATGTGTCATTGCCAAAGCAATAACTAACATGAGAAAGGAATGCTTTCCATGGAATCATCTGACATGATATCAATCCATGTGTTCAATATGGTGAACTGCCATAAGCTGGCTAATGCATATATCACTGCCCTCTATTGAATGGAATCAGAGTTGCTCAGCTGTGTATCATATGCCCATTACTGCTAACACTCAAGGAGATTCTCCTCTAGCTAATGTGTTAGGCACATGGGCTTTTGAAGCAGAAGGATCTGAGTAATGTTCCTGCTGCCACTTTCAATATCCATGTGACCATGTCATGTAGCTTACTGGCAATCTTTAAGACCCAGTATTTGTTACATTATTTTCCATATATGCAACATATATAAAGTAATGCATGATATGAAATAGCATGAGATTGGGCAGTTTCCATCATCATAGGGATGTAATGATCCTTCTCCTTTGGCCTTTGTCAAACACCAAACAACTGTTACATCAGAATTCTGTGTCACCTTGAAACAGCTTTCAACATAACCAATTACAAGCCTCTGTCTGGTCAATATGTAGAGCCCAGCAGACTTCTCTGTTGACATGCAAAGGGCCCTGAGGAGTTTTCTGAAAGACAGTGGTTTGCTCCTCTGTCAATAAAGGAGGCAGAATGGGAGCCTGGAATCCTGATTTATAAGCCCAACTCTGATGGGGTGCCATGTAAGCCATCTTTGAGCAACTCTGTGCCTCTGTTTCCTGAGGATATTTACCAATTTTCAGGGGGGTTGGAGGATTTGTTAATGTGTGTAATGTGCTTTGGGAAGGAAGGACACTACCCAGGGGCTATTAAATGGCAATCCCTATAAATGTTCCTCTGACTCCCAGCCTACCACTAGGAGGGCTGTGCTGGCACCCCACTCGCTCTCTCTCTCTCTCCTGTCCTGGGATACCAATGTCTTTTGTGCAGAGGATGTTATGTCAGTTCCATCCCCCTCCCAAACAAGTAATGGTCTTTTTAGAAGGAGAGAGAGATTTTTCACTAAGTTAGTTCAAAGGGTCATAAAAATTGAGTAGTCGTTTTAGCACCTCTGGATCTGTGGCTTTTCGAGCCCTACGCCCTGGTTTCTGGATCTTCAGAGGAAACAGTGATACAGCCATCAGCAGTAGATATTAATCACATCAGTACAAGATAGAAAGTCGTATGTAAAAGCCATTATGGGCCAAGCCTCATGTGCTCTCTTCAGGCAAAATCTCCATTAAAGTCACTGGGGTTGCACCCAGGGTGGCTTTGGCCCATTGCATTTATTGAGGATGAAGAATGCGGTATCTGCGGCATTACAGACAAGTGAGCATTAGCAGCTATCACTGATGTGTAGATAGGGAACCAGCATCCAAATACAAACACTGGCTGCCTTTTAGCACCATGGAAACTCAGCCCATCTCCCAGAAGAGACTCCTTTGAGTTAATCACGGAGTCAGAGAGCACAGAAGGCCCTGCAAGTTGATTAACAGTTGGTTAACCAAAGTCAAGCAATTAACCAAAACTTTCTTCCTCCTCATGCGGGTTTGATCAATCTAATGCACTGTTATATAGGGACCAGCCACAGCAGAGCAAAGTTCCATCTGGCCAGGCATTCTGTTTCCCGGCCCAACCCAGACAGGCCTTCTAGTGAGCTAGACCATCCCCATCTAAAACCCACAGGATTTACCTAGGTTTGTAGTTCCATGGCAGGCAAAGAGGGAACAGTTTTCTTCTTGACTCCAGTGGGTGATATGCATATGACTTGAAGCCTGAAACTCCAAAGCATCTGTGTCTTTTATCTTTTAGCATGATCGCAAGTGAAATTCATTGTGGCGTCTTATCCTTTGGCTCTGACCTAGCTGTTTGTCACAATAATGTCCTGAAGCAGTGAGTTCCATAGGTAAATGAATACGCTGAGTCAAATACTATAGTGTTTCCTTTTACCCTCTTTAAAATTTGCTGCCTTTAACTTCAGTGATTCCTCCCCTGTTCTTCTTCTGCAAGGACAGGGGAGTAAAGGGGAATTTGCCTGTGTATGGACAGGAGGACCTGGCCAAGGGTTATATTTCTGAATGATGTTCCATTAATGACCAGGCCACTGCTGAGAGGTGGAAAGGAGGGACTAGCTCCATAGCTGGGACTCTCCTTCCAATGCTCCTCACCCACTCAGGAGGCCCCTCCAGGAGTGGTTGCCCAGCTGTAGTTTTGCCAGGGCAGGAACACTTGCCTGGCTGAACTTAGGTTACAGAGGCAACCAGAAGAGGATGTGGTACTTCTCCATTTTTCTGAGTGACTTATTGAACCAAACCATTGTGAGAGATTGCCTTGGAGCCAGCCCGCCCTAACTGAGGACTGGTAGAGACAGGAATTGGGATCACCGCCTGGCCTGATTTTCACACACTGTCTTGCCTGCTGTAGACTGAGCTTGCAGGACAATTAAGCCTCCATATTTTTTTCTGGCCCTTGTGATGCAGCTTCAGGATGTATGAAATTGCATCCCAGCATTGTGGTGGAAAAACATCAGGCCCGCCTCAGGCCACCATCAGGTTATGAATGTACTGGCAACTGGAACAGGAAGCACAGCCAGACAAGAGCATGACATTACACATAGACTGGCTGCCTCAGACAGTTTATCAGACACTAATCAAAAGGCCTTAACCAGAGAGAGGAGATCTGAGAAATTTTCCAAGGGAATTTCTCCCCCTCCTTCTCTTAGCTCCAAACTCATCCCAGTCACGAAGCTGCCAATCTATCTATTGCTTTGTGGTTTGTGGGGCTCTGCGAGGAGAACAAGGAAGTATCAGAGGCACCTCTGCTGTCGCTGGCTGATCCCAGACTTAATGCTTTGTTTTCACTGTGTGCTATAGAGGCTGTGCCCATGGGAAAGAGCCTGTCAAAGCTGTCAGCAAACATTTCCTTGCGTTTCCAGGCCCATGTCACCTCCATGCAATATGCAGATCGGGTGGAAATCACGCAGGCTCTTCTGTGGCAGACTTGACAGCAAAGCCATGTGGCCGCGGCAGTGCTGAAATCACCTGCATCTCGAAGGGAAGCTAGCTCCCTCCTCTCGGTCTCAGGAGCGGCTCATTTTGTGTTATACAAATGGGCCTGGATGCATTGGCCGGTGGGTTTGTTGTGAAGTTTACCAAGACCTGAGGAGGAACTAGACTTCTGAGGGAGGTGCCAGAAGGATGTTGATGGTTGGCTTAGACACAAGCTGCTCCATTCTTTAGGCTTGTTCCCACAACTCTGTCACCGTCTGCTCCTCTCTCCGTTTGTCTTCTCATATGCCCATCCCATGCCCTTCTCCATCCAAGGTGTTCTCCTGACCCGTCTCGATGGCTGTGCCTTACACTCGCCTTTTCTCAGGTTCATCACAGGCCTAGAGAGGTTAAAACGGCAGACCCTTGCCTATGCTAGAGCCAGCACCACTGCTAACACTCATAAAGCTTCACCCCAGTGGCAGCAGTGGGGAAAACTAAAACCCTAGTGTAGACAAGGCCTTTGTTCCCTTCACCCTTTCCTCATGTTATGGCCTCTTTCATGCCTTCTGCATGGAGCAGCCTCCCAGGTAACCTGTTACCTGCACCAAACTACCTTCCCCTGTTAGTGCTTGAAACTTCTCCATCCCCATGTGTCCCCTGCAGCATCCAGCCACAGAAACCATGAGTGTAATCCTGGCCACGCCAAAGTCAATAGCAAGCTTGGAGGTAGGGATTTTGTTCACGGCTTAGCATGATTTATCTCTCGCAAAGCCCCATAGCACATATACTCACTGTGCCGTATCAACAACAATTCCATCAGAGTCTGGGTGGGGGGATCCTCCTTCAGTCTGATTTTTAAAGGGAACTCTAGGGAGACCAATCAGTGCCAAATTACTCTAAGAAGTGGTATAACAGGAAGATAATGAGCCTGCTCAGCTAATACCAATCCCTGGGCAATTGCACAGGTGTTTTGAATCTGCCCTGAAATGTGAGCAGCCAACAAATATTTGCCTTGTGCGTTGTCTGTTGCTGAAGCAAATGTACTGAAAATATGTTCCAGGTGAGTGGGGACAGGCCGACAATAATGCCTGAGCAGGCACAAAGGAACAGGGGAAGTGGAGATGATGCCAGTTCATATTGTGCACAAGGCACCAGGGTGTATCAGAAAGAGAGGGACCAGAGCCAAAACTTTGGAGTCTGGTGCAAGCTTTTGTACCCCTCCAAAATGTTTGGGGTTGTTCATATCTGGGGGTTTTGGTTTGGTTGGCTATAAACATGAGGATGGTGGTGTGGCCAGCAAGGATGAGAACAGACATGGGACTTCAAGTCTGCCTCTGCCACTAACTCACTTGTGGTCCATAGGCAAGTCATTTTGCCTCTCTGTGCTTCTATTACCCCATCTTTAAGACAAAGAAAACACTAGCCCTAACTTCCCTGAGTGTTATGAGTCAAGTGATTGTTTGTTAATTGTAATTACTAATTGATAAATTAGCTATATAATGATACTTGCTAAGTATTTTATTATTCATAATTAAGGGGTAGGGGCAACAATGCAATTTTGGATCTGGATCGAAGGTCATTTTAAAAAAGAAAAATCCCTAATTTGGGGCTCTTTGGAGCCAAGATTATGGTTTGGAGACATCACTAATCAGAGCTAGTATTTCTGGGTATCGGTATAAACTGATCAGTTGCTACTGACAGAGAAAAAATGATGTTAAATGATGACTTACAAAATAGCCAGTGAAAAGCACACAGAGTGAAGGCTCAGTTCCTGTCTGGCCCTCTAACCTCTGCTGCAGGGATCTGTGCTGGCAACAGAACACGATCCATCCCAATTGCTGACCGGAACAGGCCTTCCGTTCCTGGGACGACACTTAGCTGCAGTGCAGGGAGCAACTTTTTCAGTTATACCAAGGAAAAGCATTTTATTTAGACAGCCAGAACTCTCTATAGACAAGTGTCCCTGCACAGCGAGGAAGCAGGCAGGTTCTGTGGGAAGGGGCGAGCGGCAGGTGGAAGACACAGGATGCAGGAGCCCAGGACATTTCTGACGTTTTATCTGAAAGCAAGAAAAAGCATAAGAAATGGATACACCTCGTAAACGACGGCCAATAAAAGTGAGAGTCCCCCCTAAAAAATGATTCTCTGCTGCTCTGAGACTGGCAGAGCTTGTCACATTATTCTCAGTAAACAATTTCTCCATTGGTTTTAGCCCTTTTTCCATTCACAAATGGTGAAGATTTCTGCTCTACTCATTTGTCATTGTCCCAGCCTATGAGCTGCTTGCAAGCACTGAGATTTCAGTACCTGGAATTACACATTTGAGCTATGCTGGTGGGACTTTTTAAGTCACATGAAACACATCTGTCCTGACAGGATGAACGTCACCCTGTGAAGTGGCTGTATGGTGAGAATGCTCATGAGGGTGCATTCAAAGTTCACCTTCCATGAAGATGTTCAAGTGTTCATTGAAAGGGTTTCTCACCATGTCATCTCTCAGCTCAGCCAGCTGGCAGCAACTCCCAATGGAGCCTATCTCAGTATAGCTCCTACCAGCTTGGCCAGAGATAAGTGACTCACCAAGGGCAAGTCATGCCTGACTAACCTATTGCCTTCTATGATGAGATAATTGGCTCTGTGGATGAAGGGAAAGCAATGGACATGTTATTCCTTGACTTTAGCAAAGCTTTTGATATGGTCTCCCACAGTATTCTTGCCAGCAAGTTAAAGAAGTATGGGCTGGATGAATGGACTATAAGGTAGATAGAAAGCTGGCTAGATCATCTGGCTTAATAGGTAGTGATCAATGGCTCCATGTCTAGCTAGCAGCCGGTATCAAGCGGAGTGCCTCAAGGGTCGGTCCTGGGGCCAGTTTTGTTCAATATTTTCATTAATGATCTGGAAGATGGTGTGGATTGCACCCTCAGCAAGTTTGCAGATGACACTAAATTGGGAGGAAAGGTAGATACGCTGGAGGGATGGGATAGGATACAGAAGGACCTAGACAAATTAGAGGATTGGGCCAAAAAAGAAATCTGATGAGGTTCGACAAGTGCAGAGTCCTGCACTTAGGAAGGAAGAATCCCATGCACTGCTACAGACTAAGGACTGAGTGGCTAGGCAGCAGTTCTGCAGAAAAGGACCTAGGGGCAGTGATGAGCTGCCAAAATTTTAAAAACCTGTTCCCTCCTCACCCCACGAGAGGGTCGTGGCCCATCCCTGCCTCCCGGGGACCCCTGCCTCATCCACCCCCCTCTCCTGTTCCCTGACTGCCCCAGAACTGGGCAGGAGGGTCTCATGAGCCACTGTAGTGGGTGCCCACCCCACCCCTACGAGCCAGAGGCACCTGCCAGGGGGCGAGGTGGGGAATCCCGGCGGTGCTTACCTGGGGCAGCTCCCAGGAAGCCTCCGGCAGGTTCCTCTGGCTCCTAGGGCGGGGGAGCATAACTAGGGGGAGAGCAGGGGGAACGGCTGCTCCCCGCACTGATCACATCAAAAATGGCTCCTTATGCAGCTCCCTGCCTGGCTCCACGCCCACTCCCGCCCCAACTTACCTCTGTCCTGCCTCCGCCTCCTCCCCTGAACGCGCCGCCCCGCTCTGCTTCTCCGCCCCCTCCCCCGGCTTCCCGCGGATCAGCTGTTCGGCGGGAAACCGGGGAGGGCTGAGAAGCAGGCGGCGGCTTCACACTCAGGCCGAGGGTGGCGGAGCTGGGGCGGGGAGCGGTTCCCCTGCGTGCCCCCCCCCCGGGTTACCTGCTGCGGCGCGGGCGGCCCTCCTCACGCCCCCCCTCCCCAGCTCACCTCCACCTCCCTGGGCCTGAGCGGGAAGCCGCCGCCTGCTTCTCAGCCCGCTCCAGCTTCCCGCGCGAACAGCTGATTCACTTAAGATACCTCCGGGGGAGGGGGCGGAGAAGCAGAGCGGGGCGGCGCGTTCAGGGGAGGAGGCGGAGGCGGCGCAGAGGTGAGGTGAGCTGGGGCCGGGCGTGGAGTGGGGGCGGGCGGGGAGCTGCCGGTGGGTGCTCTGCTCTGCTCTGTCCCTCGCAGGACAACCGGGTCTAAAAGGGCTTCTAAATTTAACAGCGAACTTCTAAATTTCTAGCGAACCAGTGTGAACCAGCTCCAGCTCACCACTGCCTAGGGGGTATGGTGGACGAGAAGCTGGATACGAGTCAACAGTGTGCCCTTGTTGCCAAGACGGCCAATGGCATTTTGGGCTGTATAAGTAGGGGCATTGCCAGCAGATCGAGGGACGTGATCGTTCCCCTTTATTCGGAATTGGTGAGGCCTCATCTGGAGTACTGTGTCCAGTTTTGGGCCCCACCCTACAAGAAGGATGTGGAAAAATTGGAAAGAGTCCAGCGGAGGGCAACAAAAATGGTTAAGGGGCTGGAGCACGTGATTTATGAGGAGAGGCTGAGAGAACTGGGATTGTTTAGTCTACAGAAGAGAAGAATGAAGGGGGGATTTGCTGGCTGCTTTCAACTACCTGAAAGGGGGTTCCAAAGAGGATGGATCTAGACTGTTCTCAGTGGTAGCAGATGACAGAACAAGGAGTAATGGTCTCAAGTTACACTGGGGAAGTGTAGTGGGGTGGTCACCCGCTCCAGCCCTTAAGGGGTTAAAACAGCCCTGGGGAGCCAAAAGGCTAGGCTGATTGGGGAAGCAGCCACAGCTGGGGCCATGCCCCAGTCAGGCCACAGCTGGCTCTAAAAGAGGGCTGAAGGCCAGAGACTGGAGGAGTCTCACTCTAATGCACTGGAGCGGGAAGGGATAGCTGTCTGAGAGCGAGGTACCTTAAGTGGAGCAGTGAGTAGGGGGTTGGACTAGATAACCTCCTGAGCTCTCTTCCAACCTTTTTCTTCTATGATTCTATGGCTCCTACCAGCTCGGGCGGGTGGGGGGTGACTACCAGAGGAAACTGACTCAGTGCAGTTCCCGCTAGCCAAGGGAAGAGAGCCTGGGCCCCTTTTTAAACCAGCTCAGAACAGCCACTGCTGCTTGAGCCTGCAATTTTAGACATCACTTGGAACAGATCAATTCACTCTCTGCTAGGAAAATCCCCTTTCCAATCCCTGATTTTGCCCAGAGAGCATTGTGCAGAGCTCATGAGATTCTGTTAAAGTCTTTTCCGATGATTTACTATAATCCCTACCCTAAGACAGGAGCTATAGGCAATGGGAGATGGCTGAGAGGACTCTCACTTAACCAAGGAATTTTCCTTCACTAATAGCTGTTCAAAGGAACAAGAGCTTTTCTCACATTGCCGCAGGTTGCTGTGAAAGCAGCCGTGGCTGGAAGAGCCAGGAGACATACAAAATGAGCCACCAAGTGCTGAACATCCAGGAGGTCACTGTGAATAAGATGGCAAAGAGAAGGGAGGGAAGGCTGAAGAAATAGAAGGCAATGCTTCATTCCAGTGTCCACTTCCACCTAGAGGGGAGAGGTGGGGAGAAACAAGCATTTATAGATGTAGATATAGATTAAATACACACGACAAGCATTGGCAGTCACCTGGCTAGGATAGAATCAACACTGCTTTATTTTGCAATGCATTATCCCTACATACTGTGTCCCCAATGCAACAGAGAGAAAATATAAAATGAGAGTGAAGGGGAAGAGGAACAGGCAAGAGAGAGGAATGGATGGAAATTCCCTGGACCTCCAGTCACAGCTGGTCAGAAAGAAACAAGAAACCTATTCCAGATGTCTAGATCAGGCAGGGAAGCGTCTTGCAATGTGGGAATGGGCATAGAAAAAAACAAGAGAGGAGATGCACAGAAGGGCAGAGACAAAGCTTGTACCAGACAAGTGGTGCAGGGGAGAAGGGAAGAGAGAGAAGGCTTTTGAGGTGGGCCAGAATCCTTGAAGGGTTTTAAAGATAGAGGACAATTTTGACCCTGTCATGAATGGGGAAGTGGAGTTGTTTGAGGATGGGGTGATCTGACTGTACTGTTCTGTGTGTATGAAAAGGTGGTGAGGATTAAATCACCTGGGTTATCAGCAGAGAAGCTGCTGGAATTAGGTATGGATCCTTAGACCCCATGGGGCAGTATTACACAAGTAGGGGCACTATGGAGGGAGTACACCTTCCTCTGATGGATCCAGCTTGCCACTGCTACAGAGAAAAGACCAGACTCACAGTAGACAGCGCATTAGTCTCTTGTTGTCTGGCAGTTCTTATGTTCTTATGACAGTGCCCATAACCTTTATGAGGTAAGGTGATGGTATTCATGTTCAAATAATGGATTCCACTTACCAGGGGCTTAAGCAAAATGGGATGCAATAAAAATCAATCACATGCAATAGCAGAGTAGCATCTGTCACTGCAGCTGATGTGCCTCTCAGAAATGGGCACAGCCATTGGTTACGTACTTACATAACTGTTCATAAATCAACCTTGGGGCAGCTTTACCTCCTCTGTGCATGCTAGGAAGCCGTTACAGGATAAGGAGGACTTTGTCTTCCTGCATCAGCAGGGCAATGGACTAAATGACTTACTAGAAACACGAACATGAAAGTTGGAGAAAACTATTAGCTCAACTAATCCTTCTGCAAAATTGCTGTCTACAGAGCACTCTCCATTGCTCGCTCTGCTCTAGTGCAAAATGACTCACCACTTTCCTGAGGAAACTGTTCCATAGTCTAATTGAGGGCACAGTCAAGAAATTCCCCCTAATCTTCAGCCTATATTTTTGTTTGCTCAGTAGCTCTCTTACTCCCAGTTATTCTCCCTCGATCATGGATCATAGGCGGGCACTGTCGTGGCTAGAACAGGAGACTGCTGCATTCTATTCCCAGTCCTTGCTGAATGGATGACTTGCTGAGTGACATTTGCAAAGTGAATCACTTAACCTTTACGCATCTGTAAAATGGGCAAGACATTACTTACCTACCTACCTACTGCACAGGGTCAGGATTCAGCTTTGTGAATTAGTGTTTATGTCACTGTAGGAATCTTTGAGCAAAAAGCGCTCTGGAATGCAAAATAGGGGTCTACTCTGGACAAACCCTCTCCCTCAATAGGTCTTGTCTATTTTTAGTTTTATGACAGGTTTCAGAGTAGCAGCCGTGTTAGTCTGTATTAGCAAAAAGAAAAGGAGTACTTGTGGCACCTTAGAGACTAACAAATTTATTTGAGCATAAGCTTTCGTGAGCTACAGCTCACTTCATCGGATGCATTCTTTAGTTTTATGGTTCTCTTCCCCTAGCAGGCCTCCTGCATTGTACAAATTCATCTTCAGTCTAGTGATCTCTGCTTAGGTGGGCACTGTCTTCAAATCCCAGGAGACCAGGGCTGCCCAGAGTGGCAGAAGGGATTAACCCATTCTAGGGAATCTGTGACCAGGAATGCACCAGAAACAGAGAAATTTCAAGACAATTGCCACCCAGAGCTCAGCAATGGGAGTACCAGGTCCCAATGAGAGATCTCCCCAAGACCAAGGAAGAGGGATTTTCAGCATCAGAGGGGCCGGGCAGCAGAGCTGGAGGGGACCAGTCTCTGGAATTCATACTCTGGTCCACCTGCAATGCTACAGCACTTATTTGAGGGTTAGTTCATCCAGTCAAGCCACTGAACTGGCTGATTACTCTTCAGTGCTTGGTTACCTTCAGGAAGCAAGTTTCTTTAGATCCTCAGAACTGGACATTTGAATCCCTAAATGATATTCGAATGGAATCTGTTCCAAACTTAGTCGCCAGGAGAAAACCAGCGTTAGTATTTAACAAGCTGCATCTTTTAAGCAGCTATTTAAAGATAATATAGTGTGAGGAGAAAATAAATTCTTAATTACAGCAAGGCTTGGCATTTATCCTAAAACCCAATGCAAGAAAGTCATATTTATCATGCTTTTGGATGCTTTAAGGTGTGTCATGTCATGCAACTTCAGCATGATTGCTAGAAGGCAAAGGCTACTGTAGCCCAAATGCTCTCACTTGGCTTATTCTGCATTGTGACCCTAAGAACCTCTCAGTGTAAACTGGCAAAGGGTTCACTGTTCTGTACCAGTAACTCCTGACAAACTCATTACACCCAACACACTGCTTTCATGGTATTTATCCAAAGAGGGTCAGGTGAGGCATCTAACAAAAGCTTATGTCTCATTGATCATAATCATTGTGAGATGTACATATGGATGGTATTTAAGAGTTGTGTGTATATATACTGGAAAATATGTTTTAAAGTCTGAATCAAAGCAGTATTGATAACCAGGTTTTGACCAGACAGAGGATGTATAGTCCCTTTGGTTCATGTGTAAAATAAGCATTGTAAGCCAACACAATGGAAGCCAGTTTGTATACAGTGTCAAGATGATGCTGTGAAGGCAACCTGGAGCCAGCACACCATGGCATACACCAAAGGGGTCATCCAAACTCTTGGGACAAAACAAGAACTTTGGGGAATATATGGAGAAGGCTCCCCTTCATCTTCCCTGAGGAAGCAAAAAGGACAGCACATTTTGCATTCATGAAAGGGGCCTCTGAGCCATGTTGGTTGGAGATGTTGGGAGATTGCTTTAGGTGAGAGAAACTACTTTTAACAGGTTAAATCCCTTGTCTAAATTCAGCTTAGACTCTAGGAATCATGTTATACTTTTTTTGTTTTATATGTAACCTTTTCTGTTTCCATCATTATCCTTATTCACTATCTCTGAAATCTTAGCCTTTGATGATAAACTTATTGTTTTCACTATAAATATATCTCAGTGCTGCTATAGTGTTACTATGTGACACTGGATCTGATCTTCACTTGAACTAAACAAGCTGATGTGTGCACTGTTCCTTTGGGGACAACTTTGGTAATTTCTGTGAGTGTCTAGTGATTAAGGGCTAGACACTGCAGGGGAACCCTTCTGGGGCTCAGCGATCGGGGTGCACCTATTGTTATCCTTCAAGGACTGGCAGAGCCATGGGGATATTGTTTGGGTGGCTAACAGGCTGGTGGCATCAGGGAACTGATAGTCAGTTACGCACTGGCTTGTCTTCCTCTCACTGGGGGGAGGGGACAGGTCCTGGGCACCCCAAGAAAGCATCACCTCATGCATGATCTTCAGAAATAAGAAGCATCTACATTTGCAGAATGTGACATAAACTGCAGTGTGTGTCTCATCTGGTTTCAATGGCATCAGCAATTGGTTCTGCTTTTAAGGTTGTTGCACAGCTTGGATCATTCAAAGGCTGCTGCATTTCTGTCTAGTCAGTTCACAGCGTAGCACTTTCTGTTTCTGGCAGAGCCTAAAAATTTAAATAATGGGCTAGTTCTTTTCTCTTCAAATTGTGTAACTTTTCTGCCTGCTGCCGTAGCACCTCGGGCTGTTTTTTCAAGGCATGAAAGGCTGGCTAGGCCAGTCTGTCCCTCTACGTATCTATCCACTCTATCTCGTTCGTTCCTCCCTCCCCTTATCTGAGCACTTCCTCGGTGTTAATACAGAAGTGAAAATCAACCTCTTCTTTCTTTCTTCACCCGTGGCAGTAAAAAATTGAATAGTTAGTAGAATTCTCTCTGGGGAGAAAGGGTGCTGTGTTCCTGTTCTGCAAAAAGAACATATTGAAAGAAAGCTGATTTGGAAAGAGATGGGCTTCACATTCAGTTCCAAAGGTGATGGGGCCCCTGGTCATTCTTATCTCTTTCAGGAATCCACCTTCTACAACCTTTCTGTCTCCCACACTTGACAGCCTTATCCTGTGGGTTGATCATTTGCTTGTTCAGGTGCAACATACTGTCATGGGAGTTTTCATAGTGGCTTTCATGGGAGTTCATACATATTTGAAGAGGGTGAGGCAGTCTCTAGGGTTGCTAGGGCCAATCCCATGGAGGACTTTACATTTCAGGACAAAGACCTTAACTGGGCTCTGCATTCATTGGGTGGGGGAGGGGCGCCTATTCAGAGTGATCTGGTGATTTATGTGTTTAGCAGGTGAGCTGCTAGGACCTACATATGTTGGGGAGGGGTTTTCTTTACTGTGTGTGGCTTCATTCTTCAACAGAATTTGCAATAATCAAGCCTGGAGGTAATGAATGTGTGGATCATTGTGGCCAGGTCTGAGTCTAATAGGAGGAGCACAATCTTTTGGTCAATAAAAGATGGCATGTGGGTGACTTTTTTTTACACTTACTGAGGAATCCAAAAGGATAAGGCAGGTGGCTTTACCAGTAGAAGTTGATCTAGAGAGGGCCAGGCCTGGGGAGCACTTCCTGCTTCTTTTCAACATCTCCTCAGTTTTGCCTACCTTTATCTGTTAGTTCTGCTGAATCTTAGTATATTTACCCAATGATTGAGGACATGACTATTTGTTCTTTTTAAATAAGGCTTGTCCCACATAATCTGACATATACAGATCCATCCCCAGTGGTTAATACAGTCATGACAGAAACATGCCGTTTAGCCATTACAGTGGATGGTGGGAATGCAAAGGAGTGATGCAAAGTGTGCAGGTGACCAGTCATGGGGACGATCCTGAGACCTGGGTGCAGAATTCAGCTGAATGGTTAAAATGGGATGAATTGTGCATCAATTTTAATGCCAGAAAGGACTATTGTCATCATCTAGTCTGACCTCTTGTATAAGACACAGGGCCTAGAATTTCACCCAGTAATTCCTGCCTCAAACCCAACTTTCTGGTGGGCAATAATAGCATGTATGTTTTAGACAGACATCCAATTCAAGTGATGGAGACTACCCCACACTGCTTGGTAAGCTTTTCCAGCAATTAATTATCCTCACTGTTACACACTTGCACCTTATTTCCAGAATTTTTCTAGCTACAACTCTCAGCCACGGGATTTGATGCCTATCTCTGCTAGATTAAAGAGCCGTGCAGCCTTCAAATTCTTCTCCCCAGGAATAAACAGACTTGTACATGAGCAGCGTTGGCAGTTTCTCTGTCCTGAGTAGACTTTGAAATTCCCAGAAGAGGTGTGAATGGGCCTGGAGCAAATTCATTAAATAATCTGAATACATAAATGAAGAAAATGTTCTACATGTTTTTGCCCAGCTCTAGTCTAATGAAACAAACCCTGACATGGCTCAGTGCCCCAGTTTGGCTTTTGAGGCCAAGCTGGAGGAACCATATCACACAAACCCCTTCTCGTTCTTTGGGCAAACAGTGAAACTCTGTTTCTAAAGGTAGTTATGGGTGGAATATTTCAACTCCCTGCTGTGTGGCCCTATCAGGGTTTTGCCCTCACTAATCCTAGGCTATTTTTCTCTCTGTTTTCATATGTTAAACTATTCCATGCCTTCATGTGCATCCATCCTCCCACTTCCCCAGCAGACTTCATGAGTGTATAATGAGATGCTGCTACAACTCACAAATGAATCCCAGTGAAGTTTGGCTTGCTCCTAATTAGTGCCAGTGCATCTGCTGGGAATGAGGCTTGCAAATTCTCTATAGAGGTTTTGCTTTCCCAGGCTTGAATGACACACACAGCAGATCCTGCCGTGCGGAAGTAGGGTGTCCGCTCTGATTAAAATGAGAAAAACATGGAAGAAGCATATTGGTTTTGAACATAGGGCTGCAATCTCTTAGCATTTGCCCTATTTAACAGAACATAAACAGACAACAGGGCTTACAGCCCTACTGGAGTTTGTTAATGATCACAGCTGAGCAGGCCATTGGGTCTACATCTCATTCGAAAGATGGCACCTCCATCAGTGCAGTGCCACAGCACCATAGCTCAGCGCTCACCCAGAGAGAAGAAACCCCTCCCCTTTGAATCACTGGCACTTCTTCCAGTTCCTGATGCCCCCTGGATTTTCCATTCAGATTGGGCCCCGCTTGACTCTACTTGGCTCTCGGGTCTGGAAGAGCTCCCCACCCGAGGTGATATGGTTAGTTTCCCCAAGCCTCCTCTCCAGGATGGTAGAGAGTCACAACCCATAAATAGTACAGCTCAGAAATTCACGCATAGAGTGCAACTGCTTCTAGTTGTTCCTGCTGCATTCCCAGCCCTGCTAGAGAGATAGGATCAACTGCAGCACAAGGAGAAGGTCAGCAGAAAACAACTAGCAAAACAGTGGGGTTTGCCTGCTGATGTGGCTCAGGGCAGATCGATTTTCACTAAAACATTGCTTCTTTACTGGTGGCAAGAATCTCTTTGCACAGCATTTTCTAGTGATGCATTTCCCTCCATTCCTGTCCCCGGAAACAGTTTGGGGCCACGCCAAGGTATTAAAGGGGTACTGCTAAGGAGGCAGATCCCTTCCCCATGCCAAACGCCCACCCTGCGGTCACTGAGAAACTAACATGCACAAAAGGAAAATGTGAGCAGCGCCTGGGCAGAGTTTAATTCTGTGCTATGTTCATCCCAGCAGGGAGAGCCTGGCCGATCCTGTGGGCTGAGCACTGCAGATACTGGTGCATAAAGAAGCAGGAACAGGTAAGCAGAGCCCTGGTGCTGGAGAAAACACAGACATGGAAAAAACACTGCATGAGCAGGAGAAGGAAGAAGGCCTCATTGGCATGAGAAGGCAGAGTCATAGTTTTTGGCAGCAACCTCTCTTGAAATCACACTGCATTCCACTGATTCCTTTAGGCCAACTAAATAATTTATTGGCCTGTCCTTACGTTTAATAATGTTCTCCTCTGTCTTGCCCCTGGCTTCTTTGAACTCCTAGTCTTCCCAGCTGCACGCAGCAGGTTTTGGGATCTCAGCACCCTTTAGATTTACGATAGTCACAATCCTTTCCTGGATTCCAGTTGTGGTTGTTGCAAGGGTTGAATCTGGGAACGCTTAGATGAGAGCTGGAGGACCACATCCTATTGCATATCCAGAATTGTCATCTGCATTGTGTAAACACTTTTTAAAAAGAGTATAAATCAGGGGAGGCAGAGTTTGAATGCTCATTGTGAAATCTCCTTTCCCAGGATGAGCAGTTGCTTACCATTCTAGTCATGGGAGGTGGGAGAAGAGAGGTGGTTTGCTAGCCTGGGTGGGCTACATTAGCTGGAAGAGGGTTGAGAATTTCCTGAAGGTAGACATGTTCCATCTTCAGCTGGACACAGTGCTGCTGCAAGTGTGATATAAGTAGTGTGATGCTTAGAACTGCGAGTCAAGAATCTTGGGGTCTGTTCTTGGTTCTGCCACCAATTCAGTGTCTGTCCTTGGACAAGTCACTTCACCTCTTTGTGCCTTAGTTTCCCCATCTATAAAATGGGGATTATAATACTTCTGGTCTGAGCAGCGAGCTTTAATTATTAATATTTGTAAATGCTTTGAGATCCTCAAGCAGATGATGCTAGAGATGGGTGGGGGTAGGGTCTTGCTGCTAGAGGTTGTCCTGAAGGAAAACCCCAGATGTGAATCCTTGGTCCTTGGGGCTTTGCAGGTGGTTGGATCCCAGACAGTTTTTCAGCTTGAGTCCCCCTTCAGTTCCTCATGTGAGGGTCTGCAGGATAGAGGAAGCCATTGGAGCCTGAGGGACTTTGCCAAAGCAGGGAACAGGTGAGGGCTGCAGTGAGCTTTCCGTTGCCTGATGAAACAATATTGAATGTAAATAGTTGCTGCTCCAGCTGAAGAGGTCTCTGCAGAGGCAGGACTGGGCTGACTATAAGACACTTCTCTGACTAGCTGACCGAGTGCCCTGTTTGCTCAGGACAGCACTGGCAATGAAGAGAATGGTAGAAACAAATCCTTTGTTTCTTTTTTCTCCCTTCTTATCTACTTGATAAGAATAAAAAATCCTGTTTAGCACCACAATATTCTCCCTGCTCCTCTAGATTTTATTTCATTTTTTTGAATGAGGAGCAGAGCTTAGGGAACGAAGATACCAACAGCATTTTAATATTGTGGTAAGGAATGTACTGCAGGTGGCCAAGAGAGATAGGTAAATCCAAGCTCCTTTGCTGAAAGGGAAGGGACAGAGGAAGGTTCAGTTGTTACTTTCTTTAATTACAGGTGAAACAGACGACCTCCAGATTGCAATGTTTATGCATAACTATCTCAGAATGAAGCAACAGAGCCCAACTGGAATGAGATTGGGGTTATCAATTCTCACATGGAGTGGTCTTCCCACTGAGGTAGTAATGAATCAACATCCCGCCACAGTGTCCTGGGGATGAGATGTAAAACTCCACTACAACACGGTGTTCATTAAATATCCCCTGGCGCTTTCCCAAGAGAACGGGGGCGTTCACCCTGGCGTTCTGGACATATTCCATTTTGGTATTCACATTCTGTCTCACTTCCCCCTGCAGTTCCAGCTGAATTTGTTACTTGTCACTTATGTACCTTGTGTGGCTAGGAATTGTTAATCCGTTCCCACCTTCAGCTCCAGAGGGGACAGCGTTAGCGTGGCACATTAAAATAATGTGTGTTTAGGGGATTCTCCGGCTTGAATGAGAGTTGTATTAATTGTTACTGTTCTTTCATTACAGAGTTCAGCAGAGAGCAGGCACTCTCGCCCACTCACTCGCTGCACAGTAGGTTGATTTTGCTGTGATATCCTTCTCCCCTTCCTCTCATTCCTGTCAATGAATTCTCCTCAAGGAAGGTGCTCCCAAAGCTCATTAGTTCAGCCTCTTCTTCATCAGTAACAGAGCTGATAGCTGGACTGAACTTGCCTATGACCTCAGGCCTTTTGTTCATCTTTACCTCATATGTCCGAAGTAGGGGTGCCTCCCCTGGAGCCTTGTCCTCTGCTTTATTCTTTCCAAGTGCTCAGGGCTAGGAATAGAGGACTCTACCTTACCTATGCTGGCAGCATAATCAAATGAACTCTAGGGTTTTGCTGGGCCCAGGGTGGACACTGCGAGAGTCGAACACATTAGCACAGTGAAATCAGTAGCCTGAGCAAATGTATCTTGCAGGCTGGCTGGGGAGTGGTATTGGTAGGCAAAACTGGGCCAAGGACAGCTGGGGCCTTCCTGTGAACACCAAAACAGGGGTCCCCTCCCATTCTCCCCAAGATTCTGAAAATGACCTCCACTGATACTAGAGAAGGGCATCAGTGGAAACAGAGGTTTACAGGTACCAGGGGCTGTTCCTGGCACAAAATTACTTGTGCATATATAATCTTGAGTTCTGCATTTGGCAAACCCAAGCAGAGCTCTCCCAGGATGAGCTGCATGAGAAAATCTAGTGATATAAATGCTCTGTCATCCCCACAACTTCCTCTACACCAGACGTCAGCAGACAAGAACACAGTTACTGGGCTGATCACAGGATTGGGGGACAGGAACCCCTGACTTCTAGTCCTGGTTCTGCCACAGATTCACACTGATAGCTTGGCAAAATCCCTCTTCCTCTGCTCTGTAACATGGATACAATAATGCTGACCTGGGAGGGACACCACGATGATGAATAGGTTAATATCATAGTGTTCTCTGAAAACCTAAAATGCTACATATGTTCTGAAACATTTAGCTACCATTTTATAGCTACCACAAGTGAATATGCTCTCCCATGTGGGCAAATAAACATTACAGCCCATCCCATTTCACACTTCCTGGCCCCTTCAGTATTCAGCAGTATCTGCTGATGGAGAAGCAGTATCTGCCTTCCATTTCTATTCAAACCACCAGAGTTCATTTCTCCTGGCATGTCACACTTGATATGCATCCACCCTAAGTGTTTACAGTGTCATGCAACATCCCCATATAGGCCCCAGAGTTATCTAGCATCCCTTCTCCCATGTCTTGAGGCCCGAATAGCCTTGCAACATAGGCTTGGATGCTGGGTATTTTCTCACATTGGCCTCATTGGCAAGAGGACAGTTCCTTCCCTTTGGGCCTCTCAGGATAATTTAGCAGGCTTATAAATATTGCAGCACTTGTTCTAACCCAGGGTCAAGCAAATGTGCTTTGAATCCATGTAACAAGCTGCCAGGCTGAAATCAGAACAGGTTAACCTGCCACGGTCAGGCATTCTTCTTGATCAGTCCTATAAACTGCTTCTTAGTGCCTCACTTGGAACAGGAGGGTGATGCTTGGGGAACAGCTCAGACACTGAGATGAAGGGCTGTCAAGTAAAGCTAAGGGAGTTTGTATAACTGACAAAGCAGCACCCCGGGGCCTAATGGATATAGGGGAACCCAGAATAGATTATAAATCAAGATTAACACATAGCAAGGTGCATGGTTATATCGGATTCTTGCATAATTTATGTCTGGGTTCATGGATGGACCAGATATACTCCTACCTGGGGGCAATAATCAGGTATAAACCAGGTATAAACTTATGCCAGCTAGATACCTCACCCTTGAGGATAACACTGCTAGCTTGTTTTATTCCTTTAATTAAAATTGGGTGTTTTACGCTCGCATATAAATTGTCTAATGAATCCTGGCTGAATTCTTCTGGTCAGAACCTTTGTAAGCTAAACAGAATCCTTCTTGCACAAGCTCCTCTTAATACAATGATGAATCAGTCCAAGAGGGATTTCTTTAGCGAATAAATGTTGTTATAGAATACATGCACACATCATTGGACAATATGTGTCTGTGTGCTGAAGCTGTATAGGTTTTGTAAAGTTAAGCACATGGTGTAAGTGTTTGCAGAACCAGTGCCTTATGTATTAATTCTAAGTGCCCATCTTTCTTTGCATCATTTGGAATACTAAGCAATCTTGCATAAAATTAAACAAAAGCTGAACATAATGATCAGGAAAACCCCATCCACTTCATAAAAACTGTTTGGGGGGGGACGGGGGGGAGTGTTGTTGCACCATTTCACTGCCGGTCAATTACAGTGTAGTTCATCTTCTGTGGAACAAGTTTGCTGCTGAGATACAAAACAGTATTAATTGCCATCTTCAAGATATATGCATGCACACAGGGTAAGCTGTTCTGGGCAGAGACCATTTTTTTCATTCTGTATTTGTACTGCACCTAGCACAACAGGCCCTGGTCCATGACTAAAGCTCCTAGGTATGACCACAATACAAATAATGCCACCTATTTATGCATACACAAATATTATATATCTATGCTAGGTATGTGGAGGTGATATCAAAGTCATAAATTGGAGATAAAAATGATAAATTGCACTGGCATGAGATCAATGCCTCACCTTTGATCACATCACCTACCCTCTGCCCAGCATTCCATCTCCCTGGAAGTTATTCTGACCTTCCAAACACCTGTGTCACTTCAAACAGCTGCCTTTTAAAAAAAATAAACCTACTACTAGTTTAAAGATTCTTTTCCCCACCAAAAAAGTGCAGGCTCTCAACTCTTGCCCAGAGATGAGATCAAAGAGCCAGCTACTTAAACTGCCATTACAGTTCTTTGTACTTGACTTCAAACTGACAATGAAAATATATTTACAGAGGGGAACAGTCGTGAGATATGAAATAGATAAAGCAGAGCAGGGTGGTTGTTTTCTGCTGGGAGAGGTGTTCAAAGTATCCAGTTAGGTTTGTTTGAATTACCCCACTATAAACCTTGAGTAAAACCCCCAGAGCTCATGCACAGTCACCTGCAGTGATCAGATCAAAACATGATTTGGATTTGTAAATTGCTGGCCATACTGACGGTTTGTTATACTAAATATAAAGTATATATATATCAGCTGGACCAAATTTGTCACTGGCTTAACTCATCTGACAGCACTGGAGTTAGGCAAGCCATGAATGTGAAGCAAACTCCTAAGATAAGTGGGTTCAGTGGTCAGCTTTCTGAACGTGAATCTGGTGCTGGTTGAAAGGTGCTGTAATGACAGCCTCTGCTTAGCTACAGAACAGGCACTGTCAGCTTCTCCCATGGTTCAGCACCAATGTGTATGCATGCCCTGCCCTGGAGGGCCCACCTCTAGTGGTGAAAGGGGAGTTCAGGCTCCCTTTCATTCCTAGGCCCAAAGCTGAGACTGTCAAGGGGACCAATTGGAGCCACTTGGGATAGGGAGTCCTGTGATGTGGGATGTCACGGCAGTGGAGGGAAGGATGATCTCTTGGATGGCTAGGCTCAGTCGCCAGAGGGCTTGGAATATGATGGCAGAGATCTTGAACTGGATTCTGTAGTCAATAGGGAGCCAGTGTAAACAGCAGAGCACTGGGATGATGAGCTCACAGCAATCTATGACACTGAATAGGAGTGTTTTGTACCAGCTAGAGCTTTGTGAGGGTGAATGTAATAGGGGAGCGGAACTGAGCTGGGTCGCCCTCCACAGAGGAGACCTCTGAAGGTGGAGGTGGCTGAATGCTTCCAACACTCACCTAAGCTAATCTCTGCACCTTCTGAGTTCACCCTTCTCGAGTAGCATTGCTTCTGCTCCTGATACCTGCTGGTCACCTAGGGACATAATGGATCCTGAAGCTCTGGCACCACTGCACTGAGGTTTGAACTAGATGGGACACCTGCCTTCTGAAAGATTTTGGTGCGAGTATGAATACCATAGGAGGGTGGGAACAAGGGGCTGCCAATTGTCTGTCTATAAAAAGATAGATCAGTTCAGCATCTGCTCCCCTGCCTAGCCACACCCCCATTTAACCTCATTAAACAGATAAGTTTTCCCTGTGTAATGGCTGATGAACCCATTTTCGAAGCAGAAAAGCCTTACTGAGAGGCAGCATTTCACTTCAGAGCAAGGCAGCCATATATGTTACTGTTGCTAGGGAGATGAAGATGCCCAGAAATTACACAGATTAACAATGATTACTTGTAAGCGATCTATTCCCCTGAGCAATAGAAACTATTAGTCTCTTTTCCCAGAGATAGGGCTGTGTGAGAACAGACTAGGCACTGGTTGACAAGGACAGGGTTCCCTACCTGAGCTAGCTCCACTTCGGGGCCCCTCAGACAATTGTTCCCCACTCGATCTATGAGTGTAAATATTTTCCAGTGGCGGCAGCTGCTGTGACCGTTATTAGCTGGTTTGTGACGCATCCAGTTGAACAAAGACTGTGCTTGGTGTATTTTTCCCTCATTTAGCAGCAGGGTCAATATCTCAATAAAACCAGGCAGGAAATCAGACCCCTGAGTTCTTGCAGCCAGCCTGCTACTCCCCTGGGAGGGTGGGAGTGCCGTTTCAGAAGAGATCACAGGATTCAGCAGAGGTAGGTGTGCTTGCTGCTTCTGCTGGGACATAGCAGACCCAAATGGAGGCATGGAGCCTGAACTCAGGACTGGGAGATAGGTCCAGGAAAGAGAGAATGGCAGGAGTTTTTTGGACTCTTATCTAACTAAAGATCTACTCCTGATCAGCTTTGAATCTAGCCAATTCACAATTTCTTTTGGTTACACACATACATACTGCAACATACATGCCTCTTTTTGTTGTGACACGTGTAGCACTACACATGCATGCACGCATACTCTGAGACAGTGCACACAAGTGTGCATACCATGGCATGCTTGTGTGTGTCAAGGGTGGCAAAACCAAGGGGGCTTGCGGGACTAGCACCCTCGCAATAGAAATATTGTGGAAAATCTACCCCCATGCAAACTCATTCATACCCTAAGGAGAGACAGGGAGCTGAAGCAAGAGTGAGACCTAGAAAGGCTGCAGGAGCCACAGTGGACCAAGAGAGGCTGGAATGGGCCTGGGAGCAGAGAGGTACCCCCAGGACTCCCCTTCCCAGCCTGGAACCAGCTCCCCCCAGTCAGTCTCAGTAACTCCCCTCCCCTTTTTCCCCTTTTCAGGGAACTCCCCCTACCCCCCCCCCAGCACACCTACGGATTGTGGCATCTTCTTTGTTTCACATCAGACTATGATAAGACATCTCTCATGTCCAGTCATCCACAGTCAGCAGAGAAGTTAACTCTTTAGCATGCTGGTGTTTGCCAGCCAGCCAAATGAATGCTGAAGTTAAGCCCAAGTGAAACTCTGCAATCCTGTAGACTAGAGCCGACGTATCCGGCTAACAGATCAAGTCAACAAATGGCAATCTATAAGCTTGTAAAGGGACACCTTCAATCTGCTGTTTGAGACCTGATGCCACCCTCTTCATAAATGACACAGTTTCGAGACTGGAGACTTATTAGAGCATGAGGATGACAGAGAATGAACCTACCTATGACAGATGTTGGTCATGTTGGATGTAGCACTTGGATGCTTGGATGCTGGAAGGCATAGATACTACGATGATGAGAGGCATAAGAATTTACATAAATAAACAGAATCTTCCAGTCTCTGTCTCAGGGGTCATTGGAGGATAGGTACCTACGTTTTCTAATGCTTTGCCCAGTCTTCTTTGAGAATTCTTAAGAGTTGAACCTTCCATTCATTCTCTTGGGAGACTGTCCTCAGCCCAGCCCATCACATGGTCAGGAAGTTTCTCCTATCTGTCTAAGTTTTTACCTTTCTTCATTTTGTTCCATTAATCCTTAGTTATATCTCAATTCAACGCCCTAACCACTTGTTCTTCTCCTTCAAATACACATAGGTGGTTTAATAACAAGCTACATTCAAAAAGCCCGTAAGCGTGGACAATCAAAAGCATAAGCTTCATTGTTAATTTTTAAATGCTGCATTTAGCAACTTTATTCCAAAATTCAAATAAGATTTCGCTCAATCTACAAATACTCTGTGTGTGTGTATAACTACTTGCTATTTCATTGCCTTTGTAGGCTAGTTTAATTTATGACAGTAATTAGTTTATCACTGGGGTTCACTAAAGAAACAATCTTATAATAAGACCACCCTCTCCTTCCCCCACAGGAAGATGATTGCTGCTGCTGGTGCCTAGCATGTTGACAGAAAATCCAATTACTGCTCAATGGCCCTTCACTGTGGGTGAGCATGTCGATAATAGAATTCATGGAAGATGAAATTCAGTTGATTCAATTTACATTTAAACCCAGTGCAAAGCAAGTGCATGTTTAAGATTCAGGCAGCCATGCCAGCTGGCTGGAATCCTCTGCCATGCAAGGCTTTTAAAGTTCCTTTCCAGAAACAAGGACGCTTTCTTGAAATTAAGACACCTTGAGCTATACTCCCAGCATTACTACACAGGGAAGAGGCTTCTCAGTGTCATAGATGTGTAGCCCATAAGGCCAGAAGGGATCATTGTGATCAGCTAGTCTGACCTGCTTAACTCAAACTGCGGAATTTAATCCAGTGACTCCTGCATCAAGCCCCTAATTTGAGGCTGAGCTAATGTGTATCTTTTAGAAAGGCATTCAATTTTGATTTGAAGACTTCAGGTGATAGACAATGCACCACATTCCTTGGTAAATTGTTACAATGGGTAATTACCCTCACTTTTAAGAAATGTGTGCCTTAATTGTAGCCTGAATTTATCTAACTTCAGCTTCCAGCCATTGGATTTTGCTATGCCTTTGCTTGCTAGATTAAAGAGCACTCAGCTATCAGAAATCTTCTCCCATGTAGGTTCTTCTAGCCCATATTCAGCTCACCTCCTAACTTCCATCAGTTTAGTTTATCAAAGAGGGCCTCTGAAGTCTTTCACTGTAAGACAAGTTTTTCAGACGTCAAATCATTCCTGTAGTTCTTTTCTGAACCCTTTTCAATCTGTGAACATCATGTTTAAAGCGTGGACACCCGAACTGGACGCAGTGGTACTGGTCATAATGCCATAGGCTGTGGTAACCCTAGGCCGTTCGCTACACAGTGAGTCAGGACTGATTTCATTATCCTTAATCCATCCATGAGAGTTATAGTCAAAAAAGTTGCTAAATCTGAGAATCCAGGCATCCACATCCTGTGCACAGAAATATTTCACTTGTAGTTGCCCGCCCCCCACAAGGGAGCTTTGATTTTCCTCATAAAAGCATTAAAATAACATCTCTGTCACAGATTTCTTCCTTTGCCTTATTTAACAAACACCGCCTCTCCCCAACTCCCTGTATTTCTTATCGACCACACTGATTATTATATGGCTCTGCCATTGTTTAACCTCCACATCTGTCATCAGTATCATCATCCCAGTTCTGGGGATAATGTTGATTAACTTCTGCTCCAGCTGCTGGGAATGTGTCAAAGGGCTGTATACCGAGTGGCTGTGGGGAAAGGGTCCCTATTAATTGCTTGGTGATGTAGTGATAGTTTTAAAAATATATCTGTTTGGACTGTGGATGTCATTTTCCATGAGCTCAAAACAATGTTAAGAGCAGTCAAATTTTGGAAACAGAACACTTGAGTGTGCCCTTTCAGAACATAAGATCAGGCCCTAACTTCCACCAAAGTCAATAGAAGACACCCGTTGGCCCATCTGATGAATTGTAAATTAAGCTTTAATACCCTCTTAAAGATGAAGCCCCTTGTTACAACTGCCATGTTCCAGACCTTGGCAGTGAATCAGAAGGTGATTGACTAACCCAGTAATTTCAAACATGTAAGCATCTGCCTCAGAGAAGAATAATTAATGGCTCTCTGGTTCATCCACAGAGCAGAAAAAGTCTCTGTCCTACAGCTCCATATGTGGGGCTTTTTAAACAACAATTTCCCATTACAGCACTTAGCTGCTTTTAATTGTTGTGTCCCTGGCAGGCATTTCAGCTAGTACAGAAAACACATAACCAGACACAGGAAGCCCTGGATAAACATACACAAAAAGACAGCACGAAAATCCACTGCTGCAAATGCTGGCAGATGTTCTAAATAAAGCAGTTCTTTAACTTTGCCCTGAAGTCATCTTCCAAACATGGCTATGGAGCATGAAAGTTCGTTAATATTTGTACACACGATTGTACCATGCACTATAAATCCTAAATATTGTTACTGCAATTATTACAGATCCTGAAGCCTTTCAGATTTTACCATGTCCTTACTCAGGTTAAATTCCTACTGAATTCTTGAAACTTGTGAAAGATCTTCCATCCTTACCTGAATTCACTGCTGCTCAGTACCCTCCAAACAGGCAGAGGTACAAGTGCAAATTGATATGCCAGTGTTAAAATGGCAAATTAAACATGAACAATCAAGAATGCCCAGCTGATTGTGAATGCTCTTGGGAGTCTACATCCTCCCAAGGCTCTAACCAGCAGCAGCTCATGAAAGACACACTGATCCTCCCACATGCTTAATGGTCAGATAGTACCTGTGTGTTTCTCACAACAACCTTCCAAAAGGTCCCCCCACTCTCTTCTTAATAGGAAGGTTGAGGGAACATGGACTGAGCCCATTTGCTGGGATCCCTCACAGAAACAGGAAATGCTGGAACAGCCCAGCAGGGTTTGCCATACCAGCATATCTCACCATATCTCACCACCTGCCGTCTATGAAATGGGACTTTGAAGCCATATTCTCAAGGGGTTTGGAATTCCTGTAGCAAGCTAGTGACTGACATGGGAAAAATAGTTTTTTCGGAGTAGACATTTAAGCAAGCTCCCTCCAGTCTATTTCCAATGGTCTGTCCTGGCACATCAGAGAAACTGTCGCATTCTCTAAATTTTGGTTTCCCAGCCAAGATCCTCAGTGATGCAGTAACCAAGGTGGCACACAGATATCTAGCTCCCTGCTGTGTAAAGTGCTTTGGGAATGCTGCAGTAATGAGACAGCACTAGAGAAAACAAATTCTCCTCTGTGAGCCTGGACTATAATAAACAATGAGGTGAAAATATTGTGGCGCAAACAGAGACAAACAGCAGGGAAGAAGATGATCATAACTAGAACTGGCCAGGAATTTAATATTTCATCTTTTCCCTGTCTTTCTGGGCAAATTCATTTTGATTGGCAGCAGTGCTGGAAAAGCAGGATGCTAATGGCGAGTATTAGCAATATAATGAAAAGTGAAAGAAACCTGCTATTTTAACCACACTTGACAATGGGCTGGCGCAGTGGGTGCCCAGCTCTGTATATGAGGATAGTGCTGCTGAGAGCTAAAAAATCTCTTGAACTCTAGACAAAAAAAGAGGGGGAAACTGGCTTGGTCTATTGAAGAGCAAGGTAGATCAAAGTAGAAATCTCTTCAATAATAAAACAGAGAGAGAATAAAGAAAACTCCTGCTAGAAAAATATCCACTTGGAGTTATTGTGTATGACTGCGCTTAGTTCAAGACCCCACGGGACATGCATGTCACCAGTTATGGAGCTCAGCCAGGAGTTCACCTGCACTTTTGATTTTAAGATATGATTTCAAGTTTACTCCAGAGTAAGAGTACCAGTGTCACCCTGTGGCTAACTTCGAAAGGCACTGTGGACTTGTTGACGAGACTAGAATGGGGACCTGTCCCCCAGCATCCTGCAGGACATGTTGTGGGGAAGGTTGGGCTTGGGGCTATAAGACCAGGATTGGGAGTCTGGGTTCGGTTTTCACCTCTGCCACTGACTTCCTGTGCAGTTTTGGCCAAGTCACTTAATCCCTCTGCGCTTCAGTTTCCCCATCCATTCAGTGCAGATAATAACACCTGGGGTCAGGGGAGGCTTACAATATTAATGTGTGTAAAAGCCAATGAGCTCCTCAGACATAAGGCACTAGACAGCAGGACATCTGTAGTAGTAATTAATTAATTTATTTTTATGCCACAACCTGAAACCATAATCCTTATCTGTCTGACATCACAATCATTGCTACCTCACCATTGTGGTGCCACACAGAGGAGTCTAACCTTACCTGGGCAATAGCCAGGACTCTATAGCACCAAAGATCCTGTTTCCATGTCAGATATCCTTGTAATAAAATAAATAGGGAAGAGCAATGCCTAAAGTGCCTGCTAGTAGGCAAAACTGTCTCTAAATAAAAAGAAAAGGAGTACAAGTACTCCTTTTCCTTTTCTTTTTGCGAATACAGACTAACACGGCTGCTACTCTGAAACCTGTCTCTAAATAGTAAGCTTTCAGGGGGAGTCCTCAGCTCTTTAAATCTAGCAGCTTCCCAGCCTGTCCCCCTGAGAAGCAGTCTTCAGAGTAATACATGGCTTCTCATGCAGCTAATAATCAGGCTACACTTTGTATGACTTAGTGTCAGTAAGCACAGCTAAATGGGGATCCCAGACCCAAGGGTCTTCCTCCTCCATTCAGCGGCATGCTTACAAGTGATGCAAGGACACGTCTGCTCAGAGCGAGGTGCAATGCCTGTCAAGGCCTCTAACTCTCCAGATTTCAGAGTAGCAGCCATGTTAGTCTGTATTCGCAAAAAGAAAAAGAGTACTTGTGGCACCTTAGAGACTAACTAATTTATTAGAGCATAAGCTTTCGTGAGCTACAGCTCACTTCATCGGATGCATTTGGTGGAAAAAACAGAGGGGATATTGATATACACACACAGAGAACATGAAACAATGGGTTTATCATACACACTGTAAGGAGAGTGATCACTTAAGATAAGCCATCACCAGCAGCAGGGGGGGAAAGGAGGAAAACCTTTTATGGTGACAAGCAAGGTAGGCTATTTCCAGCAGTTAACAAGAATATCTGAGGAACAGTGGGGGGTGGGGTGGGGGGGGGGGGAGAAATAACATGGGGAAATAGTTTTACTTTGTGTAATGACTCATCCATTCCCAGTCTCTATTCAAGCCTAAGTTAATTGTATCCAGTTTGCAAATTAATTCCAATTCAGCAGTCTCTCGTTGGAATCTGTTTTTGAAGCTTTTTTGTTGAAGGATAGCCACTCTTAGGTCTGTAATCGAGTGACCAGAGAGATTGAAGTGTTCTCCAACTGGTTTTTGAATGTTATAATTCTTGACGTCTGATTTGTGTCCATTCATTCTTTTACGTAGAGACTGTCCAGTTTGACCAATGTACATGGCAGAGGGGCATTGCTGGCACATGATGGCATATATCACATTGGTAGATGCGCAGGTGAACGAGCCTCTGATAGTGTGGCTGATGTGATTAGGCCCTATGATGGTGTCCCCTGAATAGATATGTGGACACAGTTGGCAATGGGCTTTGTTGCAAGGATAGGTTCCTGGGTTAGTGGTTCTGTTGTGTGGTGTGTGGTTGCTGGTGAGTATTTGCTTCAGATTGGGGGGCTGTCTGTAAGCAAGGACTGGCCTGTCTCCCAAGATCTGTGAGAGTGATGGGTCATCTTTCAGGATAGGTTGTAGATCCCTGATGATGCATTGGAGAGGTTTTAGTTGGGGGCTGAAGGTGATGGCTAGTGGCGTTCTGTTATTTTCTTTGTTGGGCCTGTCCTGTAGTAGATGACTTCTGGGTACTCTTCTGGCTCTGTCAATCTGTTTCTTCATTTCAGCAGGTAGGTATTGTAATTGTAAGAATGCATGATAGAGATCTTGTAAGTGTTTGTCTCTGTCTGAGGGGTTGGAGCAAATGCGGTTATATCGTAGCGCTTGGCTGTAGACAATGGATCGAGTGGTATGATCTGGATGAAAGCTAGAGGCATGTAGGTAGGAATAGCGGTCAGTAGGTTTCCGATATAGGGTGGTGTTTATGTGACCATCGCTTATTAGCACCGTAGTGTCCAGGAAGTGGATCTCTTGTGTGGACTGGTCCAGGCTGAGGTTGATGGTGGGATGGAAATTGTTGAAATCATGGTGGAATTCCTCAAGAGCTTCTTTTCCATGGGTCCAGATGATGAAGATGTCATCAATGTAGCGCAAGTAGAGTAGGGGCATTAGGGGACGAGAGCTGAGGAAGCGTTGTTCTAAGTCAGCCATAAAAATGTTGACATACTGTGGGGCCATGCGGGTACCCATCGCAGTGCCGCTGATTTGAAGGTATACTTGTCCCCAAATGTGAAATAGTTATGGGTGAGGACAAAGTCACAAAGTTCAGCCACCAGGTTAGCTGTGACATTATTGGGGATACTGTTCCTGACGGCTCCAGAGCAGCAGTTGCACAGGGAGCAAAGTGCCTGACTCTGTCATCCTGAAAATAATCTAAAATGCCTTATCAGTCATGTTGGGCTGCTCACAGATCATGTCACCTTTTCATTTGATCCTTCTCAATGTGACCTGTAATCTCCTAGCCTTCTGTGCCTGCAGTTCCTGATTTCCCTGCTCTCTGTCGACTCTGTGTCAACAGAGTCCCAAGGCACATTCTGAGTGAGTTTCTGTGTAAGCTAAGCTCTCCCTTTGCCTCTGTCCAGGAGCTCTTCCTGAAGTTCTCCCAGAGAATCCTCACTTACTAGGCGGATGTTCCTATCGCAGGATCAGATGCTGTCCCGTGTTGCAGCTGTGCAATTTCACTGAGTCACTGAGATTATGGGAAACACTGGCCCATAATACTGTGTGCGCTTTTGATCGAAAGTGAAAGTCACAATGATTCTCTCACAGTGGCAAACCTGCTCCATTCTTTTTCCAAAGCCAACAGGGAAGTTCTTTGCTTCTTTACTGCATCGTGACTTTAGTAAGTATATGTGTTCAGTTCTGTACAGAACAAGTAGAAAGACAGAAATCTCTGCATCCATTCTGTAAAGCCAAGCAATATGTTAGACCAGAGGTGGGCAAACTATAGCCTGCGGGCCCGTCCTGCCCAGCCCCTGAGCTCCCAGCCAGGAAGGCCAGGCCCCGGCCCCTCCCATGCTATTCCCCCTCCCCTGCAGCTACGCCGTTGCACGGGCAGCGCCGCTTGCGCCCGCCCACCTCCCAGGCTTTCCAATAAGCCAGTTCTGCCACTCTGAGTGGCATGGAAAGGGGAGGGGGGAGAGAGGAGAGGGGGGCAGGAGGTCCTGGAAGACAGTCAGGGGACAGGGTGCGGTTAGATGAGGCGGAGGTTCTGGGGGGGGGGGGGAGTCAGGAGACAGGGAGCAGGGGGGGTTGGATAGGGGGTGGGGTCCTGGGCGGCAGTTGGGGCGGGGGTCCCCAGGGAGGGGGCAGTCAGGGGACAAGAAGTGGGGGTTGGATGGTTCAGGGACCTTTCAGGGTGTGGGGGGTGTGGACGGAGTCAGGGCAGTCAGGGGACAAGGAGCAGGGGGGGTTGGATAGGGCATGGGGTCCCGGGGGTGTGGTTAGGGGTTGGGGGTCCTCGGAGGGGGCGGTCAGGAGTCAAGGAGTAGGGGGGGTTGGATGGGTCAGGGATTCTGAGGGGGGCAGTCAGGGGGCGGATAGGGGTGGGGGCCAGGCTGTTTGCGGAGGCACAGCCTTCCCAACCCGGCCTTCCATACTGTTTCACATCCCTGATGTGGCCCTTGGGCCAAAAAGTTTGCCCACCCCTGCATTAGACACACTGAGCCAGGCTGTCAAAGTTTGGTATGTACAAAGCGTTTAGTGTATGTGTGCAAAATGTCCAGCATTCAGGCATAATTTCAGGAGGTTGCAGTAGTCAGTGTGAGAGATTATGGTTATTGCCATAGGGCTGGAGAAGAAAGAGAATGGATTTTGGAACTACTGCAGGGGAAGAATCAATAAGAGGCAGAGAAGAGTTTAATGCAAATCCTGTTGTGCATTAAAGAATCACAAAGCACCCAGCTGGATTTCCAACAAAATGCTTGATTTATTAAATAATGCAAAGATTTCCATGGCATAATAGAAATAACAGCATTTTATCAGCTTAAATGCCTTTGGAGCAGCTCTCATCTGAGCTCTTCTGTAGACAGACACAGGTGCAGGGTAGAGCATTAGCTGCAATGAAGCATCTTCCCCCCCCCCCCCACATGCTCACAATTCCAGTCAACAGGACTTCAACAGACACCCCATGTTTTTGTTGACCCAAGTGCAATAGACTCAGAGATCATTAACGTTTTAGTTCCTGGAGTAAACAGTAGCATTATGCAAAGCCCATGTCTAACAGGTGCAGCCTTAATGTATCACTACAAAAGAAGTCAACAAATTAAAGAAACTTTAAAGAAAAGCAACATGAATGATTGTGACTGGAGGGAGCACTTATGAGAAAAGATTACTGTGTGGTATTGATAAAATTACAAGCTATCACTTTAATTTGTAAGGGGTTTCCCAGTCCTGCTTGCAGACTGGGGGGATTTGCAGGGAAGTGTGCAAAAGGAGTCCTCCTGCCCAGAGCCAGCCTAGAAGGTGGGGTGAGTCATGTCTCGGCTTTAGGGAGCAGCTTGCTTTGTCTCTCCGTTCGGGGGTTCTTATGTGTTATCGTTCTGAATTTTAAGAAATGAAGTCGAGCTACATTGCAAACCTCCAGCAAAAGTAATGTGTTTGTATCTTCGTCTCTCTGTGTGGATGCCATGCACACAAAAATTACAGGCACGTGTAAGTGATGAGTGGTGGGGGATAGAGAGATCTATAACTATTTGGGGCACAGATGCCAGCTTCCAACTTTCCCCGGGGATGCTCAACCCCCACGCAGCCCCAGGCACACCCCCACTCCACCCCTTCCCTCAAGCTCCCACGCCACCTCTTCCTGCCCCTCTCTGTCCCCGCCCCGCCTCTTCCCACCCAGTTCTGTCCCTCCCCCGAGCACGCCGCATCCCTGCTCCTCCCCAGCACCTCCTGCATGTCGCGGAACAATGATCACAGCGGGCGGGAGGCGCTGGGAGGGAGGGGGAGGAGTTGATCAGCGGGGCTGCTGGTGGGGGGAGGTGCTGGGGGGAGGAGGGGGAGCTGTCTGCCGGTAGGTGCTAAGCACCCCCTAATTTTTTTTCAGTGCGTGCTCCAGCCCTGCCCTGGAACACCTACGGAGTTGGTGCCTGTGATGTGGGGGGTAAAAACACTAAGGGTGGGGTCCCACAAGTATGCAACTGGAAGAAATAGGATGAAATAAATAAGAGGGAAATTTAGGCTTACTGTCAGAAAACATATGTAGTCACCAACATCGGTTAGGATCCCCAAAGGAAGGAGCAGAAGCCCCATTGCTTGGGAGTGTAATGCAGCCAGCAGTGACTCTAGTGTGTTGGTACGAACCTCAGGGCAGACTGTTAGGAACCAGGGCACAAACCCCAAATTGGTTATAAGTTCTGTACTTAGATTTCACCAATCAATTATCAAATGTCAACTTCTCAGTCATTATAATAGCCCAAGCATGGAGTCACAGACAGTCCTCTTGGGTCTCTGATTTATCTTGCCACCCAGGTGAGTGTACCTTTGTGATAGCTGGTCCCTTTACACCAAGCATCACAGCAATATTCAGATTACTCCCAGCCCCAAGGGACCAATCACTTGCCCCAGGTCAGTTGCACCTTAGATCTCACCTAAAGACTATCATAGAATATCAGGGTTGGAAGGGACCTCAGGAGGTCATCTAGTCCAACCCCCTGCTCAAAGAAGGACCAATCTCCAATTTTTTTTGCCCCAGATCCCTAAATGGCCCCCTCAAGGATTGAACTCACAACCTTGGGTTTAACAGGCCAGTGCTCAAACCACTGAGCTATCCCCCCGACTATACTTGTAGACAATCCTATAATAAACTCTATAAAGATTTATTAAATAAGAAAAGGAAAGGAGAGTTATTTACAAAGTTAAAGCAGGCAAACATTGATACACAAATGAGTTACAGTCTTAAGTTTCAAGAGATAATAGAAGCTTGTATAATAAGCAAGCTCTATATGTCCCTTAGGGCTAATCCAGGCTAAGTAGCTGGGGATCTCTTGCTTATGCCTAGAAACACCTTGCCCCCCAAAGTCTAAGCAGCATAGAGGTAATAGTTCCTGTTTATTAGGGGTTTATTCCTTTTTTCTCACATGTTTTTGGCTGCAACATTCAGCTGATGGGAAAAGTACTTTGCATGATTCATCTTCATGGGTAGGAGGCAGAATAACAACAAAAGTCTTTTGTCCCCATGTTGATGCTACGTAGGGAAATTCCAGGTGCAATGTGCCACAATAGTCTGTTGGGTATCTATGGGTCTTTCCTTTTGGGAAGGGCATAACACCTTCTGTTGAAGATCAAGGAGTACTTGTGGCACCTTAGAGACTAACAAATTTATTTGAGCATCAGCTTCTGTGAGCTACAGTTCACTTCATCAGATGCATTCGGAAGCTCACGAAAGCTTATGCTCAAATAAATTTGTTAGTCTCTAAGGTGCCACAAGTACTCCTTTTCTTTTTGCGAATACAGACTAACACGGCTGCTACTCTGAAACCTGTTGAAGATCAGGCTTTCACCCTAATTAATGTCTCTTTTCTGTCTCCTGATTTACACAGTCACAGAGGATCCTGAAACAGCTGCTCAAATATTACTTTACACGGTGGGATACAATGTTGTAAATGAGATTATTGAATGCTTGTGAATGGCTGCAATTATTAAAGCCTAAACACTAAATACATTCTTATCATTCTAGTACCTATTTTACCAATACTAACACATAGGTGAGCCAGACTGATTCCAGTTATGTGTGTGTCAAAGTTCATTGGAGACATGGAGACCTTGGCATGAGCTGGCACCTGGCCTGCCAGCATCACAGGGATATTTAAAACTACATTGAAGAAAGTACTTGAAAATGTAGAGTTAGGACACACGGCACATCTGAGCCCTTTGTGGCCTCCTTGAGGGCACTGCAAACAGGTCTCCAGCTCCAGCCAGCTCCTTTCTCAGGGCAGGAACCTGCATGTCTCTCCCTTCAAACCAGGGATTTAGGCTGCAGTTCCTCCTGCCCTTCACAGTAATCATTTTAGGATGGCTGAGTTCAGCAGTTGCTGTTTGTTATCTCCCAGAGGCTAGGCCAAGTTTACGGGCAAGCAGCCAGCTTTCACAAACCACATATTTGGGACCTAAACAGTACAGAGTAAACATCATAAAACAAAGAAAAACATCATAAAACAATAAACAGTCTACAAACATGCTAAGTTTACCAGCCATTTTTCATTTTCTACATGGAGACCCTGTAGATTTCAGAATCCTTCAGACCTGTGGGTGAGCGCAGCACTCTAAATATCAGAACGAAAAAGTACCGGCAGTGCTGGAAACACCACAAGAGGCCATTCCAGCTCCCCAAAAAAGTGCTGGAATGATGTCCTGGAGTGTTCCAGCATGACGCGAATGCTGCTTCAAACCCATCCAGCAGGTCTCTGCCCTCTTGGTTAAAGTCTCATGTCAGATCTTAAATCAAGTGAGAGTCAACCTTGAGTTGTTTCAGCCTGATATGTCACAGGCTTTGTTCCCCTGGTCTCCTGAAACAGGTAAAACTCCTCATTGTCACTTTCCCCAGAGAGCAACACTCGAAAGGGCTGGGTATCTGCATAACTGTCATTGGGACTCTGCCTTAATCTCTCCCCAGTGGTTCCAGATTCCACAGGCAAGCCACCCAGCAAGCCAGGAACACAAAGATACATATCATACTTATCGACACCGAAGTCTGTGAACAGCCCCTGTAACCATAGCATCTGGCACATGTCAATGTAACAGTCTTCGACGTTTCCATGCTTTCTGGGTCTCATCTCCAGATCTCCCTCATCAGAAGAGAAAGAAATTAACTCCTTTGTCCTTTTGGGTGACAATACAAAATGAGAAAGGAAACTGAGTCACAAATTCTTTAATACAAATAAACCTGAAGTTTCCCAGTTCTCTATAGATCAGACCTAATCGGAGATGAGCCTCTCTCTTATTTCTGATTCTGTAGCTCCCTGGAGAGGAGAGGTCCATGTCAAAATCCCGACTAGGAACCCTCAAATCTTTGGTGGAATTTCACAAGCCAAAATTTGATCCCATTCCAGTTTTGTCTGTTCTTGAACCAAACCAAAATTCCAAACACCCCTGATCTTAGGAGAATTAAAAGTCTGGATCCAATTTCTGTAGCTCAGCCCCAACTTGGAATATGGTGGTGGTGTAACTTTGAGTGATGGATTCTTCTTTGATGTTGCATGCGATGCTGCATCTGTGTAACTCCATGCAGATGTCTGACATACCAGACCCTGAAGTGTTTTCATAACATTCATTCTGCACTAATTCTGCCATTTTTGTGTTATTTTTGCAGCACAGGCCTCTGTATTATTTTTGTGTTATTTTTGCAGCAGGCTGCACACTCACAGGATTTCATTTCAGCCAGACACTGAGAATTTTCTCTTTACAAGATCCTTGTATTTTACCTTCCCATGTGTAATCAGGAAGCTTTCCTCACAGCCTAATAGCTAATCACACGTCACACTGCTGGGTCCCTGGGAATTACGGGGTTGAAGCATCATCGTGTTTTGTGAACCCTCAACATGGATTTTCATTTTGGATTTTTGATTTGTCTTTTAAATAAGTAGCTGTGGTTTTGAAGTTTAAGCAGCTGATAATATCTGTCATTTTGAGATCCTAGTGCAGGGTCCCCAGTGTTTCAGGGTTTGAACTTCATTGTGTAGTGATGAAAAGCCAGCTTGCCCTGTGATATCAAGCCCCAATCCAGCTTCTAGTACTGCAATCCAAGCTTTTAGCTTTGATGGTGTAAATCTGAAACCTCCACAAAGAGAATGAAATTTACACTCCTCTTCTCTAAAGAATTTTCACCAGGCTAAACCATTTAAAAATGGTTCTTAAAAGTTCTCCATCCCAGGGAAACACAACTGCTTTCCCAAGAAAGAAAGAAACTGCTTTAGTTTCTGTTTGAAAAAGAAACATTTTGATTCTCTATGTTTTTTCCCCTGCTGCATTCTCATCCCTGGTCAGTTTTTAGCTTCAAAGTACTCTTAGATTTTAAATAAATTTGATATAGAGCCATACACATTTTATGCCTGGACCTTTGAAAGCTCCTCTCTGCTTCCTTATCATATTGCCCTAAGAATGATTGACCTAGTCAATATCAGAGGGAAGTAAGGGGGGAAGTCTTCTTCCAGGGATATCATTCCTTTAAAATTGGAGATAAAGGAGGAAATGTGTTGCCATGCAAATTGCAATTAGCAATTCATTGGACTTCTTTGCATGCAGCAGAAGCCCATTGGCTGGGGTCTCATGAGGGGGGAGGTGTTATGTCAGGCTGGGTATTATTTCATGTAAATAGTGATCTGTAAATCAGGGAAGTTTTACACACAGCTTTGACCATGCTGCACTTTTGGAACAGCAGAGTCAAAGCAATGTCGCTTGAAGATTGTTTTTCTTTATGAACTAATATTGCCAGGACTCAGAATGACTGCAAGTGTATTGCACCCCTGCACCCCTCAAAAAACCCTCACACTGCAACAAACCCAAAAATACCCCAACCAGAGTTTTTGCGGCTTTGCCCTAAAAAAGGAGGTGATCCAGAGACTCCACAGAGTCCGCTCTAGAGTCCACTCTTTGCTTTTGCTATTGATTTTATGTGGAACATGCTCAGACACTAGGTGAGGGGCATCAGTATAAAACCCATAGATTAGATTAGATTAGATTAGATTAGATTAGATAGAAACCTGAATGACACCAGTGGAGGAGGCTCCTCAGGATAAGAAGTGTCAGTATTGCCTTCCCTCTCCTTTACCTTTTGCTAAAGCTGGTTTGGTTATTCTTTTCCAAATCATTTATCTGCCATGTTTTTGTTGTGTATAAACCATTCCTGGCTAATTTTGGTCTTTAGTCAGCTGGCTCTACAGAGAGTTGAATAACGTTTGGAGAAAAGTGTATTTCATGAATTTTGCCCTTCAGTCTAATAGAGCTGTGAATAAATGTTGTCATTGTTCAACCAGCTGCAAACTGTTTTTTGATCCCACCTTCACATGCCAATTTTGTTTGCTCAATTTCTAATGGCACCAGTCTACATGGTGGCCTTATCGACATTAGATTGTTAGCCACTGGAATAACTGCTCCAGTGCAAAACAACAATACAGACACGATTCACACTAGTGCAACAGATTTGTGCTGATACGGTTCACCTTGATTTCAAACAGGACACGTCCCAGAGCTTGGAAACAGCAGGTACATGCCTATACACACCTCACTGGTACCTCTCTGAAGCAGTTGCCCCCTGTTCTCCAGAATCTTAGCTGTCATGTAAAATAGAAAGCAAGTATCTAGGTGTTATGATTGTAGAGAAACTGCTGAAAGACGTGAACTGAGTGTAACTAATGCAGAGAGGCGTCTGCCCATTCATTTCAGGGAGGGATTAACTCAGACTGCACAGTGAGCATGATTTCAGTGTCAAAACTGTAACAATTTCATTGGTTCTGTGAGAAAGTGTTTGTGTGCCGCAAAAACTCACAAAAATCTGCACAATTTACAGTGGGCCATGCCTTAAATGGGTGGCATTTGAAAGATATCAGCCCTTGTGACTTTCCCACTAAAAAGGGGAAAGGCCAAGGAAGCAGACATTTCTTAGAAATGTTTTGACCTAGGGGGTTAGAGCAGCAACTTGTGTAGATTGGACTGCTGGGTTCTAATCCCGACACTAGCAGGCATTTGCTGTCTGACCTTGAGCAAGTTTCTTTGCATCTCTTTGCCTCAGCTAGTCCACTTGGAAAACTCAGATTGCCTGCTAGGGGTTGTTGTGAGGCTCAGTCATTAAGGTTTGTGAAGTGTATTGGGACCATAGAATGGAAGATGCTAGAGATGGACAAAGTAACATGGCTAAATTATAAACAAAGCCTGTACCTTGGCTGCTGATAGATCAAAATTTACCTGTTACTGTAGTTATCTTAATACTGCATCATAAAAGCTCACAATGTTAATATCAAAGGAAAAGCTACTGTGAAATCTTTCGACTGGAAAAAGGCTAATGTAGTGCCCATCTTTAAAAAAAGGGAAGAAGGAGGATCCTGGGAACTACAGGCCAGTCAGCCTCACCTCAGTCCCTGGAAAAATCATGGAGCAGGTCCTCAAGGAATCAATTCTGAAGCATTTAGAGGAGAGGAAAGTGATCAGGAACAGTCAGCATGGATTCACCAAGGGCAAGTCATGCCTGACTAATCTCATTGCCTTCTGTGTTGAGATAACTGGCTCTGTTGATGAGGGGAAAGCAGTGGACGTGTTGTTCCTTGACTTTAGCAAAGCTTTTGACACGGTCTGCCACAGTATTCTTGCCAGCAAGTTAAAGAAGTATGGCTGGATGAACGGACTATAAGGTGGATAGAAAGTTGGCTAGATTGTCGGGCTCAACGGGTAGTGATCAATGGCTCCACGTCTACTTGGCAGCCGGTATCAAGTGGAGTGCCCCAAGGGTCGGTCCTTGGGCCGGTTTTGTTCAATATCTTCATAAATGATCTGGAGGATGGTGTGGATTGCACCCTCAGCCAGTTTGCCGATGACACTAAACTGGGAGGAGAGATAGATACACTGGAGGGTAGGGATAGGATACAGAGGGACCTAGACAAATTAGAGGATTGGGCCAAAAGAAATCTGATGAGGTTCAACAAGGACAAGTGCAGAGTCCTGCACTTAGGAAGGAAGAATCCCATGCACTGCTACAGACTAAGGACCGAATGTCTAGGCAGCAGTTCTGCAGAAAAGGACCTAGGGGTTACAGTGGACAAGAAGCTGGATATGAGTCAACAGTGTGCCCTTGTTGCCAAGAAGGCCAATGGCATTTTGGGATGTATAAGTAGGGGCATTGCCAGCAGATTGAGGGATGTGATCGTTCTGCTCTATTCGATATTGATGAGGCCTCATCTGGAGTTCCGTGTCCAGTTTTGGGTCCCACACTACAAGAAGGATGTGGAAAAATTGGAAAACGTCCAGCGGAGGGCAACAAAAGTGATTAGGGGACTGGAACACATGACTTATGAGGAGAGGCTGAGGGAACTGGGATTGTTTAGTCTGCGGAAGAGAAGAATGAGAGGGGATTCGATAGCTGCTTTCAACTACCTGAAAGGGGGTTCCAAAGAGGATGGATCTAGACTGTTTTCAGTGGTAGCAGATGACAGAACAAGGAGTAATGGTCTCAAGTTGCAGTGGGGGAGGTTTAGGTTGGATATTAGGAAAATATTGGATATTTTTCACTAGGAGGGCGGTGAAGCACTGGAATGCGTTACCTAGGGAGGTGGTGGAATCTCCTTCCTTAGAAGTTTTTCAGGTCAGGCTTGACAAAGCCCTGGCTGGGATGATTTAGTAGGGGATTGGTCCTGCTTTGAGCAGGGGGTTGGACTAGATGACCTCCTGAGGTCCCTTCCAACCCTGATATTCTATGATTCTATGATTCAATAGAAGACTAGGGGCCTGCTCCTGCCCCCAGTGACTGAAACAGATGCACAAGCAGGCTGAAGAGAGGTTTTCTTCCTGCATATTTTTCTGCGAATGGGTCTATGTCCAGGAAGGATGGAAGGCAGATTGTGACAAGATACTGTACATAGTGTATCAATTCCATTGACAAGCACTGTCCTTCAAGATACCAGTACCTGAGTGATGGCTGGTTGATTTCTTTGCCATTTTAAGGTCACCTTGGTACAGGGATTTGCTTTGAGGGAAAGATGGAAGAGACGTTGATCAGGGTGGGCCACCCAGGAGTGGCACCCCCTACAGCTACAGAATGGGGACAGGTTTCAGAGTAGCAGCCATGTTAGTCTGTATTCGCAAAAAGAAAAGGAGTACTTGTGGCACCTTAGAGACTAACAAATTTATTTGAGCATAAGCTTTCGTGAGCTACAGCTGTAGCTCACGAAAGCTTATGCTCAAATAAATTTGTTAGTCTCTAAGGTGCCACAAGTACTCCTTTTCTTTTTGAGAATGGGGACAGTTACAGTAATGGGAGCATCAGGAACCTAATCTGTCTTGTCTTCAGTTCTGCTGGACACCTGTCCAGAGCCTTGATTGCTACCCTATTCCTTTCACTGAGGAAGTGAGTGCCTGGCCCTTTTGTTGGTGCACGGAGGAAGGCGCAAAGAACCTTGCCAGTCTCTCCCCACTTCCTCCTCCTGCAAAGACCAGGCACAATTGTGACTTCTATGTGCAGAGAGACAGCTGTCTCTTAGGGCTCCCAAGGGAACTAGCAGGCCCAAAAGGGAGGAATGAGGGGAGGAGAGAAAGTGAGCCCATGGAAAATGGAGTATGATGTAACGTGATGTGTGCAGGAGACCTGAGGCATAATCCATCCCAGAGCTCCCCAAGGATGGTACAACTCCATGCTGTTTCCAGTGTGGTCCTGTGCCCATCGAGAATAACCTGGCCCATTAGGAGGTTGTTACAGCAGGCAGGAAGATAAGCAGTGGCTATGGAGAGAGGCCTGATTTCTGGTTACATCTCTACTCCAGCCCCTATATAGTACTACAATTTCTCTGCTTCATCATCCCCAGCAATCTCCACCCAGCAATCGCCTCACAGATCCGGAGGCACAAGTCCCAGAAGTCAGCTGTCACTACCAGTCCATTGGGGTCTTATGAGCCATAAATAAGCAATGTATATAAATTTCTCTATACATGAACCTTATTATTGAAGCTAGTGGCAAAGGCAAGAATAGAGCTCAGCCCAGGCTGGCTGCCAGTGCTGGGCTCAGAACCCGAGACATCTTTTCACAAATGCGAAGCAGTTTGCAGGAAATGCTACAGATGCTCAAAAGTTTCATGAATTCAAAACCAGGCATCTTTCTTTGAGCAAACCATGCACTGCTGCTATTTTCCCCAGCACTAGCTGGAATCCATCTCTAAGGCCTGGTTTACACACAAGTTTTATAGCAGGGTAACTATTGTTTCAGTTGGGGGTGTGTGTGTGTGAAATTTTACAGTTAGTTATCCTAGTACAGAGGATAGGTACAGAGATGGGCAAACTATGGCCAGTGGGCCACATCCAGCCCACGGGACCATCCTGCCTGGCCCTTGAGCTCCCGGCCGGGGAGGCTCACCCCCACCCCCGCAGCCTCAGCTTGCCATGCCGCCAGCGCTCTGGGAGGCAGGGCTGTGAGCTCCTGCTGGGCAGCGCGGCGGCGGGCTGGCTCCGGCTGGGCAGCGTGGCAGTCCTGATGCTCTGAGTGGCATGGTAAGGGGGCGGAGAGCGGGGGGGTTGGATAAGGGGCAGGGGGTCCTGGCGGGCAGTCAGGGGACAGGAGCAGGGCATGGTTGGATGGGGTATAGGTTCTGAGGAGGGCAGTCAGGGGGAGGATGGGGGCAGGGGCCAGGCTGTTTGGGGAGGCACAGCCTTCCCTACCCAGCCCTCCATACAGTTTTGGAACCCCGATGTGGCCCTCAGGCCAAAAGGTTTGCCCACCCCTGTCCTAGTATGTCTGCTAGTGTGAAACCAGAGATATCAGAATAAAGGGGTTAATTCCTCCTCCACTATGGGAATAGCCATACTGGTATAAGCAATTTTATATGGATATAACTGAGTCCATGCTAGGATGGTTGTACCACTTCACTCATCTGTTATAGGTAAAGCAGTACAACTGTCTGTGTAGACCAACCGGATGGAAGAGAGAAAATTGCTGATCTGAAGCAGTGTTCGTTAGAAGTCATGTCCAGCAGAGGGCCCTCTTACCAGGTCCTCACTGTACCATTGAAAAAAATCACCCCCTCCTCTCATCTCCTAGTCAGGACCTGGGCATCCTGCAGGGAAGCCACTCAGAGACTCAGCTCCCCTCAACTGCACAACCATGTGAATCAGCAGACACGCAGCAAGGACTAAAGGGTTGTTTGCCTTTGGAATCCTCCTCAGCAGAGGCAAGTGAAACAAAGCAATTGAGCCTTCTGCATTTTAAGCCAGATCCTCTCAGGTTCATGTGCCATTTCCCTCGAGGTAGGTGAGCCAGGGGCAAGTGGGGGAAAAAAGTCAACCAGCTAACTCCCGTGGTGAAGGAAGATTATTCCCACCCTCGCCCCCGCAAACTTAAATGTGAGGGTGAGAGGAACTGCAAATATCTTCTGGTCCTGGGGCCGCTTGCCACTTTCACTAGTGTGGGGCGCAGGAAGAAATGTGGCTTGATGGAGGCCACCAGCACCTTGCATAGAGGAGCCTGCAGCATCTCCTGGGCTGGTGTGTGCAGTTCTGGGAGAGCAGAGCACATGTGCACATATTAGCAGAAGAAGAGCCACATCTTCTCCAGAATTCCCTCCTCTCCTCCCCTTCCTCTTATTGCTTTACAGTAACCCAGAAGACGTATCAATCTTTTCTAGCCTGGGATTATAGTCGCAAGAGCTGCTGGCATGAAGCTTTTCCTCATTATTCTGCCTTCTCTTTTCCAAGCTGTTACAAGTAAGTGTCCGTGCTTGCAGTTTCCTTTATTCAAAGTGGGGAGAAAATCAAAATGTTTGATTGTGGGTTTTGTGAATGAAGGTTTTGGGGGTAGATCTAGCACATGTTAACTGGGATGGATGGATAGCCTGGAGAGCGGAATGCCAATTTCTGTCAAAATCTGCACCACTGTTGGTGTCTCCTTATTTCCTTGATGCATCAGTTCTTTAGTTGAAGCAGAATGTCTTTGTGTCTGTATGCCTGTGCATACCTCTGTCAGTTCTGTCATCTGTTCTGGGCTTCCATGTTACCTGGAGTCTGAGGGGGAAGGAGAAACAATGGCAAGTTACAATTCTGTTGCTTGTCCAACAGGAAGAAAGATGTTAGATTTGAATGAGAGCAGATCGAGAAGCCATGTTAATTTCATTGTCTTAAGGTGAGCTGACAGACACAGGTATAAGGTTTTGTGGCCAGAGTGGACAAAGAAAGGATGATAAAGGGACCCTTAAAGCTGGATTTTAGAAAAGGATAAGGTGGCAAAACCAGAAGTTTTTCAGTGTGCCAGTTTTATTGTGATTTGTTGTTTTACTGTTTACCAATGACCATAGAAACTTTTCCCTGTCGCCACCTGTGATGGGGAGAGCAGAAAGATATTGAACCCAGTGAGAAGGCCAGGGTGCCTTCCCCCCCCCCCATTCCCCTAAATCAAATAGCTTTTTATTAGCATCTTCCTTCAAATGATTTGGTTTTGGAGCAGCCTATCACACCTCAACAGCGAGTAACTTGCTGTTAATAGCGGGAGGGATGTGTGTATTATATGAGCATGTTGTATATGAGTCTGAGCACGTGTGCCAGACAGGTACCTGGGCCAAAAGGGGATACCCAGACCCTGAGGGCAGGGGTACATGCCAAGGGTCCCAAAGGACTCTGTGTAAGACGACGTCCCTCCCAGGGGCTGCACATTCTGGTCCTGTATCTGTGCTGCTGGTTTTGTATTTACTTGTTGCATTATCCATTTTATTTTGGGGGGATGTGGGAATTAAGGGAACGTTTCACCAAGTGAGAGGATTCTGTTGGGTAATTGATTTATTGAACTAAGTGTTTATTGTTAAGTGTTAAGTGTTAAGATTTATTGAACTTAAGTATAAGCTTAATATAACTCAAAACCAGCTCAGGATTCTGATCTGAGGGGAAAGATTTTCTGACGGGAAAGAAACAGGTCCCACAAGTCACATATCTGCCTTTGCAATGTAGAGTTCTAGTGTTTGTTTTAAGTCCAGGAAAATCTGGCTAAAGGCCCGGGAGATGGAAAACTGTGCTAGGGAACTGTACACTGAGATGATTATATATGGTGCTTTCTACTCTTGGAGAAACAATAATTTAATCATCACAACTTCCTGTGAAGTAGGTCAGTAGCATCACCATTCTACAAATGGAATGACTGAAGTGCAGAGAAGTCAAATGATTTGCTCGAGACCACGCAATAAGGGGAAGTCAGGGCCAGACCGAGAATTCAGGTCTGTGTGGCTCCCAGACCAATGCTGAGTCCATTAGACCATACTTCTGTTTAACAATTGCTCGTGGTTGAGTTTGTTTCTAACCCACTCCGTTTGATCCTGGCTCTGGGAATCAGGAGAGGAATGCAAGTCTCTAACTTGGTTCCTCTACGTGACAGCAGCATAATGTTTTGGGGAAAGCCAGGGCTGAATTTGGATTGAGGCTGGGGCTGAGTTTTGGGCTGACTGGGGTTAGTTTATGGTTTTTGGGTGGACAACACATGGAATGCAGCAGTTTCAGATTTGAAACCAGGCAAAGATTGGTAACTTCACCTGAGTGTCACTTTGAATGTTTGGATTGCTCAAACTCCAGACCCAAAACCCAGCCCTCAGGGTGCAAACCCCGCATGAACCAGAACTGATAAAGGGCTCCCCCAACCTGAAACTACCTGCAGCCTGAGACCACGGGGTGTCAGGCAGTGCTAGTGAGCTTGTCACGAAGGCAAAAATCAGGATGTGACCTCAAAAATACTGCTAGCTCTGCAGATTGGTATAACAATCCAGACAATAGAATTACAGCTTCAGAATGCAAGCAGATCAGTAGAGAGGCCAGGAAGGAACTATCTAATACACAGCACTGCAAAACTGGTCGCATGTATTATCTGCTGTCCTCTTAAACACAGAATGTATCTGCCTCCTTGGATTAGTTCCTTACCATCTCTTTTCCCTTCCTTCTCTCCATTAGTTCTTTCCTGCTTTTCCTGCATTTCTCCAGTTCCTTTACCACCATCAGATTTTCTTATGCTACATAATAATCATGTTCTTGGTCTCTGCATAGGGAAACCCCAAACTTTGTGCTATTCATAATCCAAACCCAGATCCACAAGGGACAGCTCAAAAAGCTTGAGTTTGGCTGTGAATTTGTGACTTGATACCATCTCTTGGGAAAGCCTATGTGAATAAACTCTTCGTTGTTGTTTACACAGCTCCATATAGGGATAGGAGCTGTGCAACTGGGGCCTGATCCAATACCCAGTGAAGTCAGTGGAAAGATTCCCATTGACTGCACTGAGCCCTAAATGAACTGAAACAAAGAAATAGCAGGGACCCCACTTGATGTGTGAGTGCAATTCAATAACTCCTCACTGTGTACGTTGGGATGGGCCTTAGACACAAAATCCAGGGGCGGAGTGCATCCAAGATTCATATTTGGAATTGGACCCATCTTTAAATCCAGGGCAAAGAGCGGATGATCTGTGGTCCTCTAGCTGCAAGGCTTCATAGAAGAGGGGAGAGAGGAGAAGAATAAAGAGTAAAGCACTGTTTCTCTCCATTATTACTCTTTTCTTACTCTCCTTTTTCTCTCCGGATGCACTCTCTTCCAAATGTAGCCTTATGCCAGAAATATAAAAGGGAAAGCAATAGCTATATTAAGGGCTGAGTTAAATGTTACCATTTCCTCCATCGCTCCCTGGGGACCTTTCTCCTCCTCCCTTTAATTACCCACTTATCCTTTTTCTGCACTTGTTGCATTAGGTTTTATCTGCAGTTGCTCTGAAATCCGGAGCCCAGCATAAAGAACCCGTGTGTTGAGAAAGTGGAATTGGCTCCAGAGGGGCTCATTTGTGCTGTGCCTCCAGGCACATCCAGGACGCAGCAAACCCTTCCTTGAGCCAGGTCGTCCTCTATTCTTTAACGGAGGGGGAAAGGGCTTTTCATGGGAATGATGGCCTAGGGCCTAAGTCTTAGCTCTCTGGCTCTCACTCAGAATGGATGCATGTGGCGTTCAGAGTGCTGCCTATCAGCATCCTCATGGCTCAGACCCATATGTCTTCACTGGGGCAAACCTCTCATAGGCTATGGCAGGAGTTATTCCTGAGTCAGCCATGGGTAGGAACTGAACAAGGAGCTCAGAATTTGGCCCTAGCATCACAATGCCAACAACAGGTCCATTCAGTGGTACATTTGTGATATTCATTGGCTGCGAAGGGCAGGCGACAGATGCCTCTACAGCTGGTGACTAAGGTCAATATGAAAGTCTCATGAAAGCAAATGATAGCACAACCCTCAGAGGAGAAGAAGGGGGGAATCTGTCACCTGACTGGGAAGTTCCTGCAGTTTAGACCTAAGGAGTGGATTTTTGAGGGAAGGAAAGTCTCTCTTCCCCCTCCCACTGGTTCCATGCGGCCTCTCTGGCCCTGGGTCTTTGACATGCCCTCTGCCCCAGATCTCAGGGCTGCTGCGCTGGCGCATTTAAAAGGTTTTCCATTTGGCAGATCCTGGCAGCCTGATTGCTATTTTAAATCCTTTATCTGCACTTTATCTTTGTTGGTGTTTTAATTCACGCCTGAATTGTTTGTCTTGCAGGGTACCTGTATAGCCGTGCCTGATAGTGTCAAAGTACAGTGTGTGATCAGCATTAGGGGAGAAAAATGGTAACAACTGTGTTAACCCATGATGTGACAGAGGTAGTAACAGACCCATTGTGACTGTGTTTTTAAAGCCTCCTTAAATAGACCAGGAAGCATTGAATCTAGCAGGCAGGTCAGCTAACCCCCAACTTGTCCACATTCTGTGCAGCCTGAAGGCGCTGTCTCTGAAAGGGTTTGGGGAATCTCCTAGTACTGGTCATGACATCACAGACACTGCTGTCGGTCCCCCTTGAACCGTTGCCAGCACCTCGTCATGTGAGTGATGCTTAGAAGGGACCAGCTGAGTCCCCAGGACAGTATAGTAGAGGTGCACACGGGTCATTAGTTTTTAGCACCTCTGCAGCAGCAAATAGGGCTTGTGAAAGCCCCTATGTCTACACAGCAATTAGACACCCGCGGCTGGCCTGTGGCAGCCAATTCGGGCTCGCAGGGCTTGGGCTGCAGGGCTGCTTCGACTTCCAGGCTGGGGCTGGAAGGAAGTCAGGAAAGAATGACTCTGGTGCAGGCACCACCTAGGGCAGACCCATTCATGTACGTAGGACTGCTGGAACTGAGAGCAGGTCCCTCGCTGCTTGAGTTACGCTGGGAGCTGGTTTTGCCCCCAGAATTCCAAGAGAGCATTGCTGGGGCCCTGGGGCAGAGCTTGTGTGTTCTGTACCTCCTGGAGGGGCCACACACAAAACATCACCCTATATACAAGGCAAATCCCGCTTGTCTCGCTCGTAAGAATGGGCCCATGTAAGTGAAGGGGATGATTGGCTTAAGTAACATAAGCAGGCCTTGGCTGAGGACTCATTTCAAGGCACAACTTCCAGCTGCCTTGAGAAGCTTTACAGCAAAATATTGCACAAATCTGTACTGTTTTGACACAATGTCTTGTTTTTATGTAACTTTGCACTGCTGTTTATTATGGCCTATGATCTGCCAACATCAAATATTTTTTTAAATAAAACTTTTTTAATGAAATACATTAACACACGAGAGCCACTAGAAAGAGACCCTTACATTTCCACCTGACTTATATTTAGTTTTATTCCAGGCTCCAACCTTACAAACGGGCAGGTGCTGCAGAAAATTAAGGGAGCAGTCTGAACTTGGGTATGCCTTTGTCATGCTTTAGCACGTGTTGTTTTGTATCTTGCAATAGCTTTTTGCAATAGTCCCCATTTGACACGTACATTTAACAAAGTTTTTTGTTACTTATTGTTACTAACTTCTTGAGTTTTCCAAGATTGTTGATCCAGACCCCATGTTGCACCTTCAGTGGTAAGGCTATAGTTTCTTGAAGAACTGTGATTAACAGTTTTGACTTTTGGGGGGAGTTTCCTCATTTTATAATATAAAACTATTTCTGTGACTATATTCCAGAGTCGTATCTGCTCAAGCTTTCTTTCCAGCTCACTTAAAACTTTTAGCTTCAGAAGCAATCATGAATTGCATTTATTTCCCCCCCAAAATTGTGGCCAGCTGCCCAGCCCAGCAACAGTGTGAAGTCTGTTGAATCTGGCCTGTTCACGCAAGCACTATCTGAGGTACGTGAAGCAGATTGTCACTGACAAAGCTATGTCCCTGAGTAAGATAGTGTTCCAGACAATTTGAGTGTTCCACACAAATAATTTAACTCGCGATGCAATATTTGTATTTGTTTTCCTGAAGGCAGCAGCTGTTTACCTAGAAGCTATTCCAATCAGAGAGATTCAGGCAAGAATTCAGATGTACTGGTGGTCTGTTCAGCATATAGAAAGAACTTCTCCACAGCTAAAACTGAACATTTCTCCAAGATCTAACTACCTGTACACTGAGTGCAACAGAGTTTGTAAGATTGTCCTTAATAGCTCAGTCCACCTGGTGATTTCAGGATATTACACATCCTGTCTATCTTTGATACTATAGTAATGAGGGCCATATAAGTACCTGAGTGCCTCACAATCTTTGATGTATTTATCCTCACGATGGCCCTGTGTGGTAGGGAAGTGCTGTTATCTCCATTTTTACAGATGGAGAACTGCAGCACAGAAAGGTTAAGTGACTTACCCAAGTGCACACAGGAAGTCTGTGTCTATAATCTATCTATGGTATTCACAGAGTGACTAACACCTTGGTATGTAAGCACCATATAAGAATTTAAATCCCTGGGCCTACATGCATTTGTAAGAGTTCTAGCATTAGGCCCTATGCTAGCAATCAAATCCTAGTATTGTTCCCCTCTGTATTTAAGGGTAGGGAGCGTCCTTAGAAAATTAAACCTTTATTGCTAGCCATTCGTTGATACAGGAGGGCATGATTCAAGAGAGAAAGACAGAGACAGAGACAGAAGGTTTTCTAGATGATGTCAGTGTATTTTATAGAACAAGCGAGAAGGTGAGATGATATCTTGAATCTTTGCATCTTTCGGAATCTCTGATCTTCTTTTAGTACCCTGAAAAAAAAAAGAAGACCTTTAGCACATACACAATATGCTCGCCCCACTCATCCATCGACTCTTGCACCATGTGTTTGTTTTACATCTGCTGTATTATAAGAAGAGAAAAGATATTCTTTGTCCAACTCATCGGACTAGAGGTGACACACAGATTTGCTTCATTCATAGAGAGAGAGAGAATGGTGAGGCACAGTCATGCTGTTTCATGAGGTATCGATCCGTATGTTTTCAAGCTTCTTCTGCACAGTGAAACACGTAATAAATATATTACCAGGTGTAACTAAATCTTTTGCCAGGTGTGTCTGCCAGCTGTGGTCAGAGTTTGCCGTCTGGGGTGAGCATTGGTCCAGAGTTGCTGTTCGAGGTTGGTGGAGCTGCAGTGACCAAAATGGCTTTTTTCATCCTTGTCTGGCCTGGAGCGTGCGATTGGTGCTATTGACATGAACTTTGCTACTGAAAGCCATGTCTTTGTCTCTCCAGACTACACTGCTGCAACGTGGCCTACATGGGGAACTTCTGCACACTGCAATGGTGGTCTATTTTGTTGGAATGGCACAAGGGCTCCAGAGTCAGCATTGGCTGCTACCTGTTGTCTTCCAGGTGCAGTCTACGGCATTGTGTGTTTTCCTCCAAAGTCTCCCTGAATAGCTTGGGACCTGTATGTTGCAGAAACTGCTCTCTCCTTTTGTGGCATTGGGGGTACTCAAGCTGGAACCCCCTTTATATAGGCATGAGGAGGCTGATTGATGGCAGAGTGTTCTCTGTGAGGAGCCCTCCACTTTGGAATGGACTCCTCGCTTGGGCTGAAATGGCTTGATCCTGCTGATTTTCAGGGCAGGGTACAAGACCCATCTATCTCCCCAGGCTTTTGGGGCAGATGTGGTGTCTGAAGCTCAGGATAGACACGTCTTGATGTCTGTTATGAGCCTAAATAAATACATTCACTTCAAATAAGAGAACTACATATTCAGCGCTCTGCGATGGAGATGCTGACCCAAGGCAAAGAGCCTGAAATGGAATCCTGGGGTGCCTCCAGTTCTGATGGAAGGAGAGCAAGCCCAGCTGTTGGAGATGCCCAGACATTGATGTGTGATACTGAATACTCCCCAGCTTACATCAGATGCTGCCTTCAAAATGGGAAAGAAAGAGCTCAGGGCGGCGGGGCGGGGGGATGTCCGTTTGATCCCAACTACTGGATTAATTCTCAGGTGCTGGACTGTACCTGAAGTGCCCACGCTGCATCTAGAACAGTTCTAGGAAGTTGTAACTTTCCCCACAAATGGCTCTGTGTTGCAACTTAAGATGCAGCAAGGAGGACAAGGGCGGGCTGTGGCTGTTAGAAATGTTGTTCAGATCAGTTTTATGGCCTAAGATGGATGTAGCTCTCTCCAGCGGTTTTTGGGAAAGCTCCAGTTTTTAGGGAAAGATTCATGGATTCAAAGTGTATTGCTGCTCCAAATCTTAAACACTTTGAATCATGTTGATAAGCTCCAGCGGGTGTTGCAGACATTTTGGGCCCTTGTTTCCCTCAGAACAAACGTCCCAGATGCGTCAATAAATCTGAAAAAAGGCTAGCGGGTCCCCAGGGCCCATGTGGAAGATATACGACTGGGGACCCGGCCAGGGTTTGCTGTTTTGCTGCTCCAACCAATTGTTACAGAGAGGCTGCTGAAACGCTGAGCTAATGTGGAAAAATACTTCTGATCCAGGCAGTGTCAGCCTGTGAAAAGATAGGGCATTCATGCAGATGAGCCTTTGAGTCAGACAAACTGTGAGACTGTAAACTGTTCAGGACAGGGACTGCATCCGTCCAGGACGTAGGAGCTTTTGGGTGCTATTTTGCACTATAAAGAGCGTTACTGTGCACATTGTGTGCTCCCTGCTGTTAGCACTGGGCTAGTAAATCAGAGGCAGCTTCTAGGGCGTAGACCGTTCACTGCAAACGGCTTTGAGTTCCAGCTGTTCCTTTTCCTTGTCCTCTGGAGCACCTCTCTAGAAATGGATAATCTAGAGAGATTTCTATGCTCCATGGAAGGACCATCCTGATTAGAATAAATTTTGTGGCTCTAAAACATGCTCTTTGCATTTCTCTGGTCACTAAGGGCAGTGGCAAGAAATTGGGATCTTTGCTGCCTAAGAGTTCAGTGACTCTTGCTGCAAAACCTGGCTGCAATCTTCTCCAAGAGTCACAAGGGAGAGGGGTGCCATGAACAGGACTGTGGTGACCCTGATGGTCTGTGAACTCCCCTCACCACCAGTAGAAGAAATTCAGTTAGCCCAAAAGAATCTGATAACCCTGTGACTGACCCAGAATAAAGCCATGTGCAGAGGGGCACTTGGAAGGGAGGAAAGGATCACCACCCTCTCTGCTATCCTGCAGCTGTGGCAGCTTTCCAATCACATGGCATGCTGTGTGTGCTGTGTGTGATTCCATTGCATCCTGCTGCACGTATAGATTGCCATATGCCTCTATACTTGGAACAGTCTCTCACTTCTCCTGCAGCTCCTCTTTGAGACTCACAGATCTCCCTTTAAAACTCATTCCCCTTGCCTTCTACCACGGGCCAACTTTGACTGTGACTGATGCCTCTCTCCCACCTCTGACTGTTTGGACTATAGTTGTCTAAGCTAAACTGCAAGCTGCTTGGGGCAGGGACTGCTTTAGACTAAGTGCCAGCTTCACACTGACGTATACCATGTGTCATCACTTACTCCTGAACCTGCTGCCAGTCCTGTCTCCATGTTCCTCTTCCTTTTATTACAGTTTGCCTCTGGGAGTCATAATAGTCTTGGTAAAATGCACCAGCTTGAATCCTTGGGACTCAGGGAGCGGCGGGAGGGTGGGAGGGGGGAGAGTGGAGGAATGACCCAACCACCCAAAGCACATCCATTGCCAGGTGAAAGAGATGGTGAGTGGTAGAAATGACACTCAGTGCCCCACATTATGAAATCATCTAATAGATGCGTCTTCAGTGACAAACACAGACCGTCAGCCACCAGTCTGTGGGAATGTTAGCAGCAGCAGAAAACCTTGAATGACAAGCCCGGGCTGTTCACACTGTTCTGTCACAGACATAGACTTTGATAGCTTCCCCGGGCCCTGATCAAAGGCGAGTGCATGGAAACATTTTGCTTGATCTGAAGAGTGCTTTTGACACAGTTAATTGTAGCATAAGCTTTCATGAGCTAAGTGAGCTGTAGCTCACGAAAGCTTATGCTCAAACAAATTTGTTAGTCTCTAAGGTGCCACAAGTCCTCCTTTTCTTTTTGCGAATACAGACTAACACAGCTGCTACTCTGAAACCAGTTAGTTGTAGGACATTAATGAACAAAGCTGAATGGCTGGGGTGCTTGGAAGCTCTGATTGACGTTTCAGATTTGCCTGATGGAAAGGGCTCAGCAAAGTGGAGGTTTAAGTTACTGAGGCTAATGATCACAGGGCGTGAACTGCACCTCAGGGGAGGGTGGCTTTTCCAGAGGGCTATGGACTTGGTTTGTTATACTGTAGTTAATAATGTGTCTCTTCTGCTTTCCTTGGTGTATATAACTCCATGGAAAGACCTCCTGTTCCCAGTTCTGCTTGTACACCAAGCTGCCTCTCTGCTGTGCTGCCTGGGGCCACTCCAGAGAAGGGGCTGTCACTCCCCACACCCAGAGGTCCCTCTCTGCCTCTTCCTGAGGTTGCTGCCGTATTGGAGGAGCAGTCAGTGTGAGTCAAGCCACCTCCTGCTCCTCTGCCGAGGTCCCATCTAGTCCAGCCCCCTGGCCAGTGCAGGTTTGGCCCTTACAATCTATTCTCCAGTCTGATTTTCAGTGACATAAAGAATGCAGCAGCCACCATTTCACAGTCTAATAGATCTCCAGCTCCTTTGTGTCTCATTAGGGAGTGACCCAATGTTGGCTGGAAGTAACCTGGCCAGCCCTGAAGATCTGATGTCTAACCCAGCAGGATTTATTTTACTCCCCTTGGAACGTAAGAGGGTTTCAGCTCCAAACAGAATAGAAGTGACAGCGACCTCCTGCCTGAAGGCCCTTCTCTTGATTGTCGCTGGCACCCCATCACCTCGCACATACCCCACCCAGCATGGCCCACGTGCAGTGAGAATGCAGAGCAGTCCTGCCACCCGAAACCCAGAGGGTTTGGACAATTGGGACATGCAGGCGAGAAGTTAGTGACGTGTCTCATGTCCTCCTTTGTAGTTTTCTTGTGGTGGGGAAAAATGCTGGATTGACAGCCCTGGAGACCGATGGCCTTGATTTCTCCTCAGAGCAGGCACAGCACGGCACCCCCTTTTCATCCCCCTCAATGTGCTTTATCCATCCCCAGGAGATCCAACCACATAGAGGACTTCAGCCTCAATGACCAACCAAATCCCTCCTGAACCTCACCCCTCTCCTGTCAGGCATTTCAAGGGTGACTCACCCAGCAGATAATGAAGATTTAAAAACTAAATTAACCAAATTACAAGAGGAGACCATGTGTCTGTGGCTGTATTGAACTTAGTGCTACTGTGAGCTTTGTACCACAAGAACCAATTCTCCCCTTACATAACGTACAGCAGCAAACTGTATGGTGCCCAGTAAATAGCAATAATCCGGTGGCAGAACCTATTAGCATTAAGGTCCTGGTGATTTTGTGGCATGTCTTTCACGTCGGCCACAGAACAGCTGTTTGATGGGCACGTCTTGCTGTCACTGCTGACTTGTGCTGGATTCTTTTTCATAATGATGATTTTTCTGCAAGCGTTTTTCTGAGATGCCTCCACCGTCCCAGATGGAATCGTCGGATGGTGGCGTAGAATTTGCTACTGCTTCTGTTTCCTGTTCTCTCATTTGAGAGGGAGGAAGGGAAATATCTCTTGGCTATGGTGAGACATCGTCTCATGGTGTTACAATGTCAGGGCATGTCTCGTCTTTGCAGCTCTCAGATCCTTCCAGAGCATTGGGAGACAGCTGAACAATCAAGAAATATGGTCCAGATGGACTGGTGTTGATACAATCCCACTGATTAGTCATGCCAGATGGGACTGGGCTAATGTGCAGTAACAGGGTACCATACCGTAATGGGTTACCGTGTCCTGGCAAGATCAGCACTAGTAAGCCAAGGATGAGAGGTGGTTCTTAAACAAGCCGTAGGCAGGGACAGGGGTCTGGCCTGTTTAAGGATGCTTTTTGACTGTGTCTTGCTTTCCTTTGGCAGAGTCTCTTCTGGTTCATTCCAGGCTGGATAGCTATGCCTGCCCTTTGGGACAGTTCCCCTGTGGCAACCTGTCTGTCTGTTTACCCCAGCTCCTGCACTGCAATGGAGAGAAGGACTGCGACAACGGAGCTGATGAAGAGAACTGCGGTAATTAGCTAACCTCACAGCCTGCCCCCTCTTTCCATTTCTTCTTGCCGCCAGACCAAAGGCAGATGCCCTGTAGTTAATAAACCATGTGGATCTGGAAACCCCAGATCCAGAACCAGCAATATTGTCAAAGGGATTCTGGGAACATGAACACAGGGGCGGACTTTAAGGGTCACTTATGGTTACCTGGCTGCCTTGCAGCTATCACTGAAGGTTTAAACCTCTTACTGGGAGAGTACAATTTCCTCGAACCTTCTAATAATGATACAGAGGTCTAGGTAAGGGGTTGCTGGATGGAGATCATCCCAGCCTTACATGTAGGAGTGTAAGACCCATCAGAAGAGGAATATTCTGTCAGGACACAGTAGAGAGTCAAAGGGGCAAGGGGCAGGAGCTAACGTAAACTAGAGATGGGCTGAGGTCACCAAATATATGGGGCTGGAGGCAGGTTTTGAACACCCCATGTTTCAGGGGAGTCAGATCTAATGCTTATAAAAATGGGCTCAAAGGGCAAGAACCAGCTTCAGCTCAGATTTTGAATTCCCATGCTCCGAATGCAGGGGTATTCTGATCCCGGCGCTTGGTTCAGGCCCAGGCTGAGCGTCTCTCGTGCTAGCGGTATGTGGTTCCCAGCACTAAGATCAGGAATCAGAGTGGGGGTGAGCGAGCCTGGAGGAGGCTGGGCATGGGGAGGAGCAGTGAGTGAGTCTGCTGTGAGCAGAGGGGCGGGGGGGGGGAGCGGACAAACCTTCATGACTTCCGCCTTCTCCTTTCTAGTGGATAATAGCGGGTGGCTGCAGATCTTCGATGACATGCAGCAGACCAAGGGCAGCAGAGCCACTGAGGAAGAGAAGACCCCAGTCTGTGGTGAGTACTTCCATTCCTGGGGTTGGCTTTGTATTCACTCCTCTTCTACTGTGTCTTCCCCAGCCTCCCCATGCTACTGCCCAAGCCCTCCTGTCTCCCCCTCTTCCTCCCCTTTTGTGCTCTTTCTGCCCCCTTTCCCCTCTCATCATCCCTCTGTTTCACTCCTCTCTCTTACGCCTCTCCCTCTGGAGTGGGATAGGGTTGCCCAAATGTTTGAACCCAGACCTAAAGGTGGGATCCTGGGAAGTTGGTAAAATTTCACCCTGGAGCCTCACCCAAAATTCAGACTGAGCTTTGCTCAGGTTTGGGGGAGTTCGACTCACCCTCCCTCACTCCCACCAGGGTGAATCCAATTTTTGGTTTTCCTGGTTCTGTCCAGGCCTGGATGTGCTGAAATACCCTGACCAAGGCTGGCCCTGCGAGATTCCCAGCCCAGGCCTGAGAAGTTCAAGAAAGCATCTCTCCCCTTCTGTTCTCCTCTGCCTTCACGCACCCTGCCTCTCCTCTCATCACCTCCTCCATTCTTCCACTGCTACCGCATTGCTCTTTAGGAGTGTGTCTGCCGTTCCCTGCCTGCCCCTTTGACCCCGACATATCCAGCCAGCCCTGACCCCCTCTCTGTGCACCAGTGTGTCCTTTTATCTTCTCACCTGCCCAGCCATACACTGAGATCCTCTCTGTGTCAAGTCTCACTGTTTTCTTTGTGCTTGTCCCCAGTGCTTGACCGGTTCCCAGAGAAATGCCAGTGCCGGGGAAGGACGATAGACTGCGCCGGCCAGAACTTGCGCACTGTCCCCTGGGTTTCCTCCAACGTGACGAAGCTGTAAGTAACAGGGGCCACCACGGGGTAAATGCGCCTCTTTCTCTGCAAAATTGGAGCCAGTGGGAAATTTGCCCTGGTGATTCCCATTTTTAGCCTATTTTAACCCATTTGTGCTGCCTAGCATCAGTCATCGAGGGGGTAGTGCAACCTAGTGGTAAGGCTGAAGAGGACGCTAGTTCCAAAGGTCATAATGCAGAGAAATGTGTACCTGTTATCGTAGCAAACTGAGCCAGTGTATCATACACAGAAGTCTGGAGAAGCTGTAAGTACCACCCCCTCAGAGCGGCCGGCTCATCGACAAGGGCACGGGGGCGGAGGGTGGGGGAAAGAGTAGCGGCACCACATTTAAAAGACTACACCCATATTGTGCAGGACCAGCTTTGGCTAGGCAAGAGATGATGACCTTGACTTCTTCAGCCTGGCAGGGCCCTGTGTCCTCAGAGGCTGAGGCTTTTCTCATTTTAATAATCCACCATCACACCACTTGAGCTTTCGGCTTCAGAGTCAGTGGAGCAGAGAAAGCGGGAGGGTTGGGTAACCCCTTGTTTACAATTGTTCCTTAGTTAGTTATCACAGGGCCGTGGTTGGCTGACTCTGTCAGTGCTTGTGTTACTTCATATGTGGACATGGAAGTCAGTGGGTATCTGTCATAGATATCATGGACCCATACTGCACTGCTTCCGTTATAATGTGTTAAGTGGGCGGTGAGGAATCAAAGTTTGCTCACATAACATGGGGTCTGGGAGGTTCAGAGTCCAGCATGACTGTTAAATGACAGAGGGGAGAACAGCAAACAGCTCTCTGTTCTGGAAGACTCCAGCACCTTTTCTACAAGTTATTTCACTTGGGTAAACAAGATCTTTCCAGCCTGACACATCGGCGTGTTTATGATCTGAGATTACAAGAGAACAGCTTTAGTTCTTTCAGGTTGGATCCTGGCCTAGCGCCTTTGCTTGTAATAATAATAATAGTAGCGTGCTTGTCTCTAGTGCACCAGGATCTCAGAGCTGCCATTAATGATTTCCAAGCATTTGTTCTTTCATCTTCATGCCCCTCGAATAGGGAAACTGAGGCAGAGAATGCGGAAGTGACTTTCCCAAAGTTGCACAGAAGGTCTTTTAGCAGGGCCAGGACTCAAGCCCCCAACTCCTGACTCCCAGTCTTGTACTTTTGTCCATAAAAACATCTTCCCCTTCACTGTGGTCCATTCCCAGTGCTGGTTTCTCACTCCCTGGGCTACTGGGGATAGGAGTGCTGTACATTGCTGTGCAATAGACTGTTTCATTTCTTAGTCCTGATCAATCTGGGGGGAGGGGGGTGAAGAGCTGCTAGCACTGTATTTCTGTGCAGAAGTGATACAGGTTTGATTCATTCCAGGGGACCAGGAGGGGCTGGGAGCATTGTGGAAACCCTATTAACCCTGAGGTATTTCTGTTCTGTTTGTAAACAGCCTCTTACAGCACAACGAAATCCAGTCAATACTGCCCTATGCTTTTGCTGGACTTTCCAAGCTTAAAATGCTGTGAGTAAAAGGTTATCATGTTGTGGGTCACAGGGGCGAGGTGGTTATTGACAGCCTCTGTGTTTCAGCCCTCTTAGCACAGAATGAAGGGGGGGGATAGCTCAGTGGTTTGAGCACTGGCCTGCTAAACCCAGGGCTGTTATTTCAATCCTTGATGGGTCCGTTTGGGATCTGGGGCAAATATTGGGGATTGGTCCTGCTTTGAGCAGGGGGTTGGACTAGATGACCCCCCTGAGGTCCCTTCCAACCCTGATAGTCTATGATTCTATGATTTATGCAGTCTGAACGCACGTGGTCTAGCAGCACCTCTGGAGACATGTGGCTGAACAAAATGTACCTGCCATCCCCAGCAAGAATGATGTTTGAAATTACAGCACCATGTTATGGGGGAGGGAAGACTCTTACAAATGTTTCTCCCTCATGTTCCCCTCTCCCCATCATTCATTCCAAATCAGGCTTGCCCCTGCAAAATGCAGATGACTTGAGGATATCCCCATTCACATCCCTAAAATAAGGCTTAGGGGAGCTGCTGGGGGAAAATGGATGATGAATAAAAACCAGTTTAACCAACAGCATCAACCCAAGGTCACTTTTCTTCTCTTCTCTTTAACAATTCCAGGTTCCTGAGTCACAATAACATCACTGAGCTGAAGCCAAGAGTCTTCCAGGATCTGCGTCATCTTGAATGGCTGTAAGTGCCTCTTTCCATTGGGTGGCCCACCGGGGTCCAATGAGGAATAAGGGGATGGAATTGAGTTTAAGGCCAGGTTTGCCAGAATATCAGGGATAATACTCGCACAGTGGGATTCATTAGGCTGGGCAATTGTCTCTCCCCACACCACAAGATATCGTTGATGCCAAGAGTTTAGCAAGATTCCCACGTGGATTAGACCTCTATATGGATAAGGAGAACATCACGGTGATAGTAGACAGGATTAAGCATATCAGAGATATAAACCCTCCTGCAATAGGGCATAAGACAACTGGTAACCTACAGGGTTAGGAAGAAACATTCTCTCTGGGTAGGTTAATCCGTAATTGCCCACAATGGGGTTTCTTGCACCTTCTGAAGCATCCATTGCTGGCTGTTATTGGAGACAGGATACTGGCCTAGGTGGACCAAATACTGGTCTGATCAGACAGGGCAGGGTGTGTGCATATGCATGTGCATATACCAGTCTGGCTCCCCACAAAGATTTGGTGGCAGATTGGCACCCTGGACCACCCTGAGTGAGCTGCTCCTCAGGTTTTGTCGAGGCTATTTAAGGGAGAGGTTGGTTGATCGTGTGGCAAATTGTGAGGATGGGACTCTGAAGGGCTGGGAAGCTCTCTCTCTAGGCTGAGCTAAACTCAGTAAGGCAGCCATCTTGCAAAGCAGACATTATTGTTCCTCTTCTCTGGTGATCCCTGTATGGGCACCCAGGCAGTTCTTCCTCAGGTCTGTGGTGCTGCATATGGACCCCATACGGGGTCACTAGCGAAGTGGAACAATAATGTCTGCTTTGCAAGATGGCTGCCTTACTGAGCTTAGCTCAGCCTGGAGAGAGAACTTCCCAGGCTCCCAGCCCTTCAGAGTCCCATCCTCATAATTTGCCACATGATCAACCAACCTCTCCCTTAAATAGCCTAGAAAAAACCTGAGGAGCTGCTCACTCAGGGTGGTCCAATCAGCCACAAAATCTTTGGGGGAGCCGGATGTGCCCTTAACTCTCAAATTCCCCAAGTGGACTTTTAATTTATCATTTATTTTTGTAGCAAAAGAAAAAAATCCAGTAGCCCCCTGACTGTGAAAGAAGCCATACTCTGAACTCGGAGCAAGCACGTCAGCCAGAACGCTCTGGGTAGAAATTCAAAGGGGTGGTCTATGTACTCATCTTCTCTGGCTTGGGCGGGGTTGATGATGGACAGGGAAGGGACCAGGCAGTGAAGGAGAGGAGGAAGCTGATGTTACTTGGATTTCTGCTGTCAGGGAGAAAGGGAAGAAACCACCTCCTACAGGGACAATTTAGAGCTAAATATAAGCCTGTGAGATGGTCTCTCCTTCCTAACCTAGTAGAACCCCAACTTTGTTCCTATGGAGTTGCCTCTCCATCTAAAGTCTGTTCTTCTGTGGCATCAACTTTCCCTCTTCTCCTTCCAGAATGCTGGATAACAACAGAATTGCCAAGATCCTCCCAGCGACTTTTGTGGGGTTGAAATCTCTGTACTTCCTGTAAGTCTGGAGCCAGTCCTCTGGGGTCTCTGGGGGTCCCACTTCCATAATGGCTTTGATGCTGCATATTTCATTCCCATCCCCTAGGCCAGTGTTTCTCAACCATTTCAGGCTGGTGATCCCTTACTTAAAGTGAACATTTTTCATGACCTCATTACATTTACTATAAAAATAAGAATGAAAAAATGTATAACGATAACGCTAAGGCTATACGATTGATGTGTATGTTTCAAGACATTGACAGAATATGTTACCCTGAAGGAAAAGGGGGTGTGGGGATCAGGAAAGCAAGATTTTCTTTGCTTGAGATAGTAATAAAAGTTTTAATGCTTTGGACTTCCCTTCCTCCCCCGAATTGTCATTTGTGAGTGACTCCCTCCCCACAATGCTTGTGACCAACCGGTTGAGAAACACTGATCTATACCAGGGATGGCCAACCTGTGGCTCTAGAGCCACATGTGGCTCTTCAGAAGTTAATATGCGGCTCCTTGTATAGGCACTGACTCTGGGGCTGGAGCTACAGGTGCCAACTTTCCAATGTGCCCAGGGGGAGGGGCTCACTGTTCAACCCCTGACACTGACACAGACCCTGCCCCCACTCCACCCCTTCCCCTGAGCCTGCCATGCCCTCGCTTCTCCCCCTCCCCTCCAGAGCCTTCTGCACACCACAAAACAGCTGATCTGGAGATGCAGGGAGGGATGGGGAAGCATTGATCGGCAGGGATGCTAGTGGGCGGGAGGCACTGGGAGCAGGGGGCAGGGAGCTGATGGAGGTGCTGCTGATGTTTAACTGTGGCTCTTTGGCAATGTACATGGGTAAATTCTGGCTCCTTCTCAGGCTCAGGTTGACAAACCCTGATCTATACTATTCCTTTCCCTTTCTGCACTGTATTTAAGGCCAAATCTTACAGCTATTATTCTGTCCTAATGCAGGCAAATCTCCAATGGGAGTTTTGCCTGAATAAAGATCTCAGTGTCTGGTACAAAGAAAAGGAGTACTTGTGGCACCTTAGAGACTAACAAATTTATTAGAGCATAAGCTTTCGTGAGCTACAGCTCACTTCTGAGCTGTAGCTCACGAAAGCTTATGCTCTAATAAATTTGTTAGTCTCTAAGATGCCACAAGTACTCCTTTTCTTTTTGCGAATACAGACTAACATGGCTGCTACTCTGAAAAGTGTCTGGTACTTAATTATAGGCAGAGCTGCTACTGCCACCTATACATAATGTTGCCCAGCACTTCACAGTCTATGGCCCTGTTTTCGATTCTTACAATTTTGCCAAACTTTAATTGTTTGTCTGACATTTTCCATGCCAGGCATGTGCCTCAGGCTGAATGGTTTTGGGATATTTCTGCAAAAATGGTTCAATCGGAACAAGATTAGGGGGGAATGCTTTGTTTTGTTCCTGTTAAAAAAAAATTCTACAGCCATTTTGTTGAGAAGCTCTAGCACCTCTATGCCCTGGAGCAGGGACTTGGCAGGGATGTGTCTTTCGTTGTTCTTGGGGAAAACTACCTACATTTGGCCATGTTGTAAACCTTTGAAAAAATCTAAGTTCCCACCAGCTTGGCAGAGCCTTGCTAGGGTTAGGGAGCTACGTTCTCTGAAACTGCTCTCTGCAGCAAGCATGCTCCAGCCAAGGCTATCCAGACTGAGCAGGCCTTTCCCTGCAATTGCTGTGGGTTGCCTGTGCAACCTGATTTTGGCCTTCTTGTATGCCTGCATTAAGATATGGTCTGCCATTACATGATCATATGCCATCATTTCCACAGGAACCCCGCACCCTACTTTGCCATGTTTGCAGTTCAGCTTCGGCTGAAGATAGTCTTATCTATTATTGGGTTATCTGTGTCAGTACCCTAAAGAAAATGAGTGAAACTAAGAGCAACCACTAATATCTGTGCAATGGATTGGCTCAATGACCTGTCATCTCTGGACACAGGGGATGTGACTCCCTACTACCACGGGAGCCATTGGAGCGCTGTCTATGACAGACAGACTGCTAGGACAGGCCTAGTGACATGTTGCACATACTGTATTCTGCATAGATGAGTAACTAGATTTCAGGCTTAGAGGCATTAGTGACTGTGCCAGGAATGCAGTGCCAATCCCCCTGGGTACTAGGCACATGTACTAGTCATTAATCTAGGTTTCCTTATTGCTTCCCAACCAGGTACATGCTGAACAACTCCTTGAGTAGCATGCCCAACACTTCCATATGTGCAGAGATGCCAAAGCTCAGCTGGCTGTGAGTACCTGCCCTGGTGTGGAGGTCTGGCAAAGGCTGTGGCATTGGGTTAGCCAGAGTAATGCACAGGCATCTCAGCCCACCCCCGCCAGTGGCATTCTTGTGAGCAGGTTGGGTGGTGGTATTGTCAGTGCAGGCTAAGGGAGAGGAGAAGCAGCTGTGTCTCTCTTGGTATTCTGCAGGGCAGCGGGGTAGACCAGATCAGAGCAGGGGTTAGCTTGAGGTGATTTGGCTGGACTTGAAAGGGGGGGGCAAGGAGGGCAGAGAGGAGAAGGCTGTAGCAGACAAGAGACAAGCAAAGGTATTTTAACAGAGGGGAGGGAGGGGAAAAGGTGGATATTAGATAGGAAGGAAGGAAAGGCCAGAGTGAGAGCCTGGATCAGAGAAAAGAAACAATGAGGCTAGGGAGGTCATGAGCCTGGGAGACGAGGGGATAGTGGAATTTTTGACAGTGACACGGAAAGCAGAACTGGAGACCATGATCTTTGGGGTCAGTTCTCACACCTCTGCCAGGCAGCTGGGGTGAGGAGCTCTGCTCTCATGGGTGGCATCGGGATAGGCTCCCTTCTGTCCAGGGGGAAGCGACAATTTGTCTGGCCGAGGACATCTAGGTCGGAGGGGATCAATAAGGTGAAGGATTGCTATCCAAGAAAACCCAACTACTGCTCTTTATCTAGGGAGCTGGAAGGAAACCAGATCCATGCTCTGAGAAGCTCAGTGTTCCAGGAATGCAGCACCTTCACTGTGCTGTGAGTACCAACCCTCCACCGGCCGAACATTAAGGTGGGTGGGGCGGGGGGGAAGTGAGATCTGGCGTGGCTATGGAGTCACACCTTCAACCCTCACCTGCATGGGGGAAATCGCCAGGGATCCCCTCTCTGAGCTGGGTCATGCATGTACAGTCGCTGGAAGGGACGCTATGAATTGGGTGTAACAACAGCGATCCTAGGCCAGGTTCTCAGCTAGTATAAATCAGTGCAGTTCCAATGACTTCAACAAAGCTAGGCTTCTTTGTCCCTACTGCAGAGCTGGTATCTTGAATCCATTTTATGGCACACAAGTTATGTTTATAAACAGCAACAATAGAGACAATTGTGTGGTATTTTAAATATCGGTTGTAAATCTGCATTTATACTTGATAATGGGGTCCAGAGATTTCACCTCTAGTTCACTGCTTTGACATCTGCTCAGGTTATTAATGAGCAAAAGCCATTGATGGCCATTTGGTGACCAACAAGACATGAGCTGGTGAGTGTCAGTCCAGTGCCTGGCTAACACCTGTCCACACCACAAACCATGGAGAGTGAGCTAGTACCCCTGGATGCAGGGCTAAGGCAGAGGGTGGTATGTGGAGACAGCTCACCTTTCTGCTGCCCACGCTGTAGCTGCTGTGTGGGTAAAACGATTTGCTCTCCACCCAAAACCTTTCACTAGCACTAAAATCCCTTTTACATTCATCTGTTAGCCTGCCTAGCAGGTTCTCAGCCTGTTAAACCTGCCAGTTCTTTTTTTTTGCCCTTCATCCTTAGAGCCTATTTTTGGTCAATTTAATACCTGGCCTGTAGGGTTCGTTTGCAGTGTCACGCTATAGCACTAGTGCTTTCCAGGAGCTCACACAGCCACAGAATTCTCCCAGAGACACTGCAGCCCTGTCCTAGAGTCTAGTTTTTCTAAACATGATGTTGATATATTTCCCAGAAGGCTCAGCCTCTGGAGCCCTGCAAGATAAGAATAATAAATTTGCATGCCACGTATATGTTATTCACATACACAAGCTACAAATTGTCCATGGGACAGTGGCATGAAAGGAAGGAATGGAATGTGCAGTCAAGCCTGTCCTCCTAAAGTGAGGGGTGATTATTATCCAGGGCACTGAGAATGCATCACTGGATCCTTTCCCAAAGCTGTCAGATTGGAGTAGGTGAGTAAATCCAAGGCTTATCCGAACAGTAGCTGATAGTGGCTTTGGCAGGATCCCATCCTGTATCCATAGAAAGATTTCCCCGTTCCCCAAGCATAGTTATGATGCTGTGTTAACAATGCTATAATCCCCAAGTAAGCTTGACGCACCCAGTTACTCACTCACCCGGAAGGGATTTGGAAGTCTTAAATAATTAATCATAGAGCCTCTGATAGTGTGGCTGATGTGATTAGGCCCTATGATGGTGTCCCCTGAATAGATATGTGGATACAGTTGGCAACGGGCTTTGTTGCAAGGATAGGTTCCTGGGTTAATTTTTTTGTTGTGTGGTGTGTGATTGCTGGTGAGTATTTCATAGGGCCTAATCACATCAGCCACACTATCAGAGGCTCGTTCACCTGTGCACCTACCAATGTGATATATGCCATCATGTGTCAGCAATGCCCCTCTGCCATGTACATTGGCCAAACTGGACAGTCTCTACGTAAAAGAATAAATGGACACAAATCAGACATCAAGAATTATAAAATTCAAAAACCAGTCAGAGAACACTTCAGTCTCTTTGGTCACTCGATTACAGACCTAAAAGTGGCAATTCTTCAACAAAAAAACTTCAAAAACAGACTCCAGCGAGAGACTGCTGAATTGGAATTAATTTGCAAACTGGATACAATTAACTTAGGCTTGAATAAAGACTGGGAGTGGATGTGTCATTACACAAAGTAAAACTATTTCCCCTCCTACTGCCCTTGTAAACTGCTGGAAATTGCCCACCTTGATTATCACAGAAAAGGTAACCTCCCCACCCCCCGGCTCTCCTGCTGGTAATAGCTCACCTTTCCTGATCACTCTTGTTACAGTGTGTATGGTAACACCCATTGTTTCATATTCTCTGTGTATATAAAATCTCCCCACTATATTTTCCACTGAATGCATCCGATGAAGTGAGCTGTAGCGCACGAAAGCTTATGCTCAAATAAATTTGTTAGTCTCTACGGTGCCACAAGTACTCCTTTTCTTTTTACGGATACAGACTAACACGGCTGCTACTCTGATTCCAATTGATGCATTTCATCCTCATTTTCTGAGTGATCCCAGATGTTTCCAAATGCCTCAGCCCAGGAGACTGGACTAGATGAGCTCTCGAGGTCCCGCCAGCCCTACATTTCTATGAGTCTATGAAACCTTGTAATTCTGAGCATAATGACAGGTTTCAGAGTAGCAGCTGTGTTAGTCTGTATTCACAAAAAGAAAAGGAGGGCTTGCGGCACCTTAGAGACTAACAAATTTATTTGAGCATATGCTTTCGTGATCTACAGCTTCACATCCGATGAAGTAAGCTCTAGCTCATGAAAGCTTATGCTCAAATAAATTTGTTAGTCTCTAAGGTGACACAAGTCCTCCTTTCTTTTTGTAATTCTGAGCTTTCCCAGACCCCCTGGGAACAAGCCTGCAGGTGATGGAGTATCGGCAGCACATTCCAGAACTCAGTACCCAGGAGTTCCTGCTCTCTCTGTGGATGGTGCCCAGACTGTGCCCATGTATGCTCCTGCCCCCTCTAGAGCTGGGGTTCAGTTCTCTGGCACTGAGGAAATGTCTACACAGCAACTAGACACCCATGGCTGGCCCATGCCAGCTGACTTGTGTTCACGTGGCTCGGGCTAAGGGACTGTTTAATTTCAGTGTAGCCATTCGGTTGGTGCATAGTCTCTAGGACCCTGTGAAGTGGAAGGGTCCAAGAAGAGCCTAAACCTATACACTGAAATTAAACAGTCCCTTAGCCCGGCCTTGCCAGCCCCTGAAACAGGCCAGCCAGGGGTGTTTGCTTGCAGTGTAGACGTATCCGAAGAGAGCCTGATGGCTTTGTAGCATGTGGGCAGTGTGGGAACCCCAAAGCAGGGAGCAGTACAGTCTCCACTGAAGTAGCAGCCTTCCAGCATTTCACTTTCCTTGCTGGGCCCCGGCCTGTCTTTGGCATGCAGCTGCGGAGCAGGGCACTTCATACTTCCCTGCCATCTATAACCTGTTTGTGGGGACTGCCAACATTTATTACTCCCAGGGAAAGTAAGAAGTGAGCAGCCATTAACAAAGGGACTGAGACAGAGACTCGTGCATGTGTCGCATGGAGGCTGGATTGCAGACTGAAGACGCGTTTGTATTTTGCAGTGATTTCCAGGGGACGTTGTCAGTGATCCACCCTCAGCTCCCCCCTTGGTACCTTCTCAAAGGAACGAATGCTTTGGAAGGACCTATTTTCAGCCACAGAAAGCTGGGTACAGCTCCTTGAACCAGCCTGTATGGGTCACAGAGGAGGCCACGACACATTTTATCCCAAGAAGCTGAGCCCTGTGTTCCTTAGCAAGAACTCTCCCTGCCCCATGCTGCCAAAGATGGGAGGAGAGTGAGTGGCTCCCTCCCTACAATGCAATGCTTCCTTCAAGCCAAGCAACCAAGCACTTTTGGCTTTGATCAGGAATGTGTTTCTAAGAACAGTTATGTCAGCGTCATGGAAAGATAAGCCGTGGCAAGACAGGAGGCATAAACACGCCCTGCCATTGACACCAGCACAAGTGACAGCTTTATGAGGAGATGAAACAGACAAGAAGAGGCTAATACGTGGGATAGTGTGAGACAGCGGGAAGAACCTCCCCAGCCCAGCGCTCCTTCCCTCACTCTATCTTCTCTCTGTGACTATCCCAGCCTAGCTGAGGTCTGGTGATAGTGAGGATCTGTTAACTAAGCATTTGGGGTGGATATTCCTAGATTAAATGTTTGGCAAGGACTTGAACCTCTCTCAATGCAGCATTCCCATTCACTCCCCCACAATTAGGGCAGCCACAGCCTGGCTAGAGAATATCTTCCATAGACAATAAACACACATACATACACAATGGTCATGATCAAACTACATCCAGGGCAGGACCTCCTGTACCACAACTCCCAACCTGGGGAGCTGAGCTCCATAGTTCAGCTAGTAAAAGGAGTAGCTGATATATAGGTTTGAGGGGTCTGGAAATATCCTCCATGTGGCAGGGGCAGCAGTTCCAGTTCCTCGCCAGAGCCATAAATGAATGTTCAGGGCTTCAGGAAGTTGTCTGAGCATGTTGTTCAGTTATATCCCTCCCTGGATTTTTCACTGAGGGCCTAGGGGTCAAATCCAGAAATTGCACTGAAACTCCCTCCAAACTGCCACCTCATTAAGTGACACAACCTGTGGCTGCACTGGAAAAACCATGGTTCATTCAGTACTGGATACAGATGTTCATACCAAAGGTGCCCAAATTGCAGACAACGAACTGTCCTGAGTTCTGAATTTGTCTTGGAGCCAGCTGAGCTTTGTGTAGTATTGGGTTGCACTGTCAGCTCTGTTTGGTTTACATTCTTTGCATATCTCTCTCTCTCTCTGGCTACCCAAATGGTCTCTGACAGAGTCTCCCCAGCTCAGGCTGGAGGCTCTGACAGATTCTTATGGACTCATCTGATTCTGTGTTTAGTTGTGAGCTGTCCCTGAACCCCACAGTTCAACCCTGGAGCTGCTCTTTCCCAAATATAAGTGTTTGGATGTGGAGTTTGGGGCCATGTGAGTGTATCAGTGGGACTGTCACAAGTTTAGCAGTAAACACGTGCTATGTAAGGAATAGAGCAGGCCTGGGTGCATGGCCTCAAACAAGCCTCTCAGAATTCCAGCGTTAAGATCTCCTTCATGCCATGCTCAGTTCTAAGGTCATCAGAGTTCCCGGAAGTAACTGGGAAGTGAAAGGCTGCTTTTCACTAGAGCTTCTCTCTCCTCCTCCAGGATTCTGCGCAGAAACAAGATCAAATGGATCCAGGAAGGGGCGTTTTCCAAACTGAACAGACTGGTGGAGCTGTAAGTCTCACTTTTGATTTGCCCAGCTGCAGTGCCCCTCCCCACCCCTCGTGATCAACGGCGTATCAGTGGTTGCTGTGATTGTGTCACTGTCTTGATTGTGATAATTTGCTCATGATCCTGTGGGGGGATCTGTTCTTCTTCCCTTGGTGAATAGTTTCCTGACACTTGATGTGCTTGGCTGCTCCACCTACAGGTAGCTTTTAATAACCTCTACATCTATTTGATGCTTATGAAAGTGGAACGCTGATGTTGCTGGATATAGTGCTGGTAGGTGGGTCCAAGCTTCCCCTTCTCCCAGCTCTGCAGCACCCTTTCCTGTTCCTGTCCTGCAGTCCCACACAGGCTGGGCAATATCAGCATGTTCATAAGTGATCTGGAAAATGAGGTGCAAAATTTGAAGATGATACAAAAGTACTCAAGATAGTTAAATCTAGGAAGAATTCCAAAGGGATCTTTCAAAACTGGGTGACTGGCTGATGAAATTCAGTGTTGATAAGTGAAAAGTAATGTGCATTGGGAAGCATAATCCCAACTGAACATACAAAATCATGGGGTCTAAATTAGCTGTTACCATTCAAGACAGAGATCTTGGAGTCCTAGTGGATAATTCTTTGAAAACATCTGCTCGATGTGCAGCAGCAGTCAAAAAAGCCAACAGAATGTTAGGACCCATTAGGAAATGGATAGGTAAGACAGAAAATATCATAATGCCTCTATATAAATCCATGGTACGCCCACACCTAAAATACTGCATGCAGTTCTGGTCACCCCATCTCAAAAAATATATTGGAAAGACTTTGGAAAAAATACAGTGAAGGGCAACAAAAATTATGAGGGGTACGGAACAGCTTCTGTATGAGGAGAGATTAAAAAGACTGGGACTTTTCAACTTAGAAAAGAGACAACTCGGGGGGGATATGATAGAGGGCTATAAAATCATGACTGGTGTAGAGAAAGTAACTAAGGAAGTGTTATTTACCCCTTCACATAACACAAGCACCAGGATCACCCAATGAAATTAATAGGCAACAGGTTTCTAACAAAATAAGGAAATATTTCTTCACACAACACACAGTCAGCCTGTGGAACTTGTTGCCAGGGAATATTGTGAAGGCCCAAAGTATAACTGGGTGAAAAAAAAAGAATTTGATAAATTCATGGAGGATAGGTCCATCGATGGCTATTAGCCAAAATTATCAGTGATGCAATCCCATGCTCTGGGTGTCATTAAGTCTCTGCCAAAAGAGGGGACTGTATGACAGAGGGTGGATCTCTTGTTAATTTTCCTCTTCTGTTCATTCCCTCTGAAGAATCTGGCACTGGGCCCTGTTGGAAGACAGGATACTGGGCTAGATGGACCATTGGTCTGACCCAGGATGGCCGTTCTTATGTTATGTTCTAATGCACCACAAGCCTAACCAGCAGCACTGCCTGCTATTCCAGTCCTGGGGTCCCCCCTTAGCTCTGCCAAGCACCTCTGCCCTAATCTGCCTGCCTCCTGCTATGCTTCACCTGCCCCCAATCCTGCCCACTTACACAGAACTCTGCAAGCACCTTAACATGCAAAGATCTGCAACGTTCTAGTTACTCCAGCTCTGAGCCATTCTTGGGACTATCATTTGCTACCCAGTTGTAACGGTTTTATGATGTGTGCATATAGCGCCCCACCCCGAACCCCAACAACCAGCTGTCTGAAATCTTGCTTCTGTTTACACAGTGACCTGTCTAACAATAGACTGGAGGAACTTCCACCATCTTTATTGAGTAACCTGCAAGACCTCCAGCAGCTGTGAGTACTGTATTGGAGCTCCCCAAGCCTTAAACTGAGCCGACCATCTGGCATTTGTTACTATAAAGGGTCTTCAAGGGGTACCACAGGGAGCAGCATAGGCAGCCAGCTGTCCATGAGGGGTGCACAGCGTGCAGCTCTAGGGGGACCACCCAGCTCAAGGAATTGTTAATGGGCTGTGACCAGGGTCCCAGTGGGGGCCAGCTATGGTCACTCAATTAGAGTGAACTACAAAGAATGGGTCAGCCAAACCCCAAAAAGCTGGTGGATAGTCCAATACTTAGATTTACCAAGCCAGCCTAAAACAGCTTCTTTATTACCTCACTGGTTACTCAGAAGTCCAAACAACACAGTTCCCTTAAAGTGATCCAGCCTTGGGCCTCCATCCAGGCACCCACGTCAAATATGATGAAAATTTCTGTAAATCTTATTTCATCATATAAAAGAAAAGGTTCTACCAATTTAAATGCTTGGATGTTCTTTTGATTCAGAATAAAGCATAGACAGGGACTGTTGATTACATTGTGGACCCTATTCATACATATGTAAATATACAAAACCACAAACATCATCTCCCCACATGTCTTTTGAGGGTTATTTATTTTGCAGGATGTTTAACCCTTTCTGGCCATACCTCACAGGTGCTAACCAACCTTTTGCTTCTGAGTCAGTGGGTCAAATCCAACCCAGATAAGTGACACCCGCAATAGTGGCCAGTTGTTTGTTGGCCTAATTGAAAGGAATCAGTGGTCTGGGCCCACAGCACTGCCTGGCCCTGTTCTGGCAGCTTCAGCAGAGGAACAATAATAACAGTACCCAGCTCTTATCTTGTGTTGTTCATCAGTCCATTAGACGGCTCTGCCTTCCAAGGCACAGTGCATTCCCTCATACTTGCAGGTGGGCTCCCTAGGTTGACCGTGACAGTGGCAGCCAGTACGTAACAGCGGGTATATTATTGTTTCAAGGGAGACAGGGGAGTCTGAGGCCAGGGGAAGGTTTGCCATGGGTTTGCTCCTCGTGTGGCCTTGGTTTCTGTGTTCACAGTTAATAGTTTGCAGCTAAGGCATAGAACCAGACTGAACACGTTCGGGTTCGAGCCTCCAGGGCAGTTACAGATTTAGTGAAGAACTGTGACTGACCCGATGGGAGATAGAATCAAAATAAAATAATCAGTTCAAACCAACAGCCATTACACTATAACCTCACACTGCAATGGTCCCCGCTGTCCAAGATGCACTGGTGCATCGGGGGGGGGTGCTAACTCCCTGCATGAGAAGAAGGGGTGTATAATCCTTTCTCTAATGGCACCTTGATGGTGGATGAGCGTGCTAACCTAAAAGCAGAGCACTATCCTTTTATAATCAATTATACGAACACCCCGTAATCAATTAGCATTAATTGATTTACCATTGATTTACCTCCCTTTTACCATATCTATATTTCTGCTACCATAATTACATATTTTTATTTTCTTATTGGTTATTTAACACTAAACATCATTTTAATTAACATCTGCATAAATACCACTCCGATAACTATCAATACAGATAACATGCTGCCAACACATTCACATTTTGTCTAAACCACTTGTTAAAACCAAAATATGTTTACAATATGACCTGGGGTTATATCCTAGCTTATCTCTAACTTGCCTCTGAATTGTCTCACTTCCCTCATATATTACTAGGCCTTATTATTATCAAGCCCAAATTTAGGCCCACAAACTGCTCTCTACTCACATTTCAGCATATTTCTATTTAACATAAGCAAGCATCATCTCTATGGGCTGCATTGGGGAGATCTCTGCTTTCAGGTGTTGTGGGGAGTTTCTAGAAAGAAAGACTCTCTTTTTTCCGTTTGCAGGAATATTTCCTACAACCCCCTGAGGCAGATCTTTGCCGACCAATTTGACAGCCTGCCCCACCTGCGCTCTCTGTGAGTGTGAACAGTAGCACAGACACTGAATAGCTCTGCCTCCTCTCAAGCCCCTTGAGCCTGTCGCCTCAGGCCAGGTGGAGAGCCAGCCTAGCTCATGTCTTCTATTGCATTGATTTTTACAGGAGTATTGAAGGTCTGGAGATCCCCAATGTCCAGATCCGCATGTTCCAGAAACTCACCAATCTGTCTCACATGTGAGTACTTGGGAGTGGGGAAAAGGATTGGGTGGGAGAGCTTCTGTTGCAATGGTAGAAGTTAGTGCCAGGAAAAATTAAACAAACCCTGCTCAATCCTCAGTCGATATGTCCTTCTGCCATGTCCAGAAAACAGATGGATCTCCCCAGATAGCTATTCCTATGCCACCCTGCACAGAGAGTGTGCCATGATCAAGACACTGCTTTCTGGGAATCCCTAGCTGGCAGAAAGGCCTCTTGAGGGTCATAACCAACAAGGCTTGGTTTAGAGCAGCCACAGTCTATGTGCCAAAAAAGAAAAGGAGTACTTGTGGCACTTTAGAGACTAACAAATTTATTTGAGCATAAGCTTTCGTGAGCTACAGCTCACAAGAGAGATGGGGAACAAGTTCCAGGTCTGGGGACACACAAATGCCACAATATTTAAAGGTGTTTTATTCAGCATTAATCCATCTGTGTGTGTTTGTGTAATGATGTGTAGCTGTGAAGGTTATAGAGTTAGATTATAGTTGACAGTGAAACTGAAAAAGGAAAGCAGAAAGCATACAGGGAGTGGAAGATGGGAGGGATCAGCAAGGAAAGCTATCTTATTGAGGTCAGAACATGTAGGGATAAAATGAGACAGGCTAAAAGTCGAGTAGGGTTGGATCTTGCAAAGGGAATTAAAACCAATAGTAAAAGGTTCTATAGCCATATAAATAAGAAGAAAACTAAGAAAGAAGAAGTGGGGCCGCTAAACACTGAGGATGGAGTGGAGGTTAAGGATAATCTAGGCATGGCCCAATATCTAAACAAATACTTTGCCTCAGTCTTTAATAAGGCTAAAGAGGATCTTAGGGATAATGGTAGCATGACAAATGGGAATGAGGATATGGAGGTAGATATTACCATATCTGAGGTAGAAGCAAAACTCGAACAGCTTAATGGGACTAAATCGGGGGGCCCAGATAATCTTCATCCAAGAATATTAAAGGAATTGCACCTGAAATTGCAAGCCCATTAGCAAGAATTTTTAAGGAATCTGTAAACTCAGGAGTTGTACCGAATGATTGGAGAATTGCTAATATAGTTCCTATTTTTAAGGAAGGAAAAAAAAGTGATCCGGGTAACTACAGGCCAGTTAGTTTGACATCTGTAGTATGCAAGGTCCTGGAAAAAATTCTGAAGGAGAAATTAGTTAAGGACATTGAAATCAATGGTAAATGGGACAAAATACAACATGGTTTTACAAAAGGTAGATCGTGCCAAACCAACCTGATCTCCTTCTTTGAGAAAGTAACAGATTTTTTAGATAAAGGAAACGCAGTGGATCTAATTTACCTAGATTTCAGTAAGGCGTTTGATACCGTGCCACATGGGGAATTATTAGTTAAATTGGAAAAGATGGGGATCAATCTGAACATCAAAAGGTGGATAAGGAATTGGTTAAAGGGGAGACTGCAACGGGTCCTACTGAAAGGCGAACTGTCAGGCTGGAGGGAGGTTACCAGTGGAGTTCCTCAGGGATCAGTTTTGGGACCAATCTTATTTAATCTTTTTATTACTGACCTTGGCACAAAAAGTGGGAGTGTGCTAATAAAGTTTGCAGATGATACAAAGCTGGGAGGTATTGCCAATTCAGAGAAGGATCGGGATATTATACAGGAGGATCTGGATGACCTTGTAAACTGGAGTAATGGTAATAGGATGAAATTTAATAGTGAGAAGTGTAAGGTTATGCATTTAGGGATTAATAACAAGAATTTTAGTTATAAGCTGGGGACGCATCAGTTAGGAGTAATGGAAGAGGAGAAGGACCTTGGAGTATTGGTTGATCATAGGATGACTATGAGCTGCCAATGTGATATGGCTGTGAAAAAAGCTAATGCAGTTTTGGGATGCATCAGGAGAGGCATTTCCAGTAGAGATAAGGAGGTTTTAGTACCATTATACAAGGCACTGGTGAGACCTCACCTAGAATACTGTGTGCAGTTCTGGTCTCCCATGTTTAAAAAGGATGAATTCAAACTGGAGCAGGTACAGAGAAGGGCTACTAGGATGATCCGAGGAATGGAAAACTTGTCTTATGAAAGGAGACTTAAGGAGCTTGGCTTGTTTAGCCTAACTAAAAGAAGGTTGAGGGGAGATATGATTGCTCTCTATAAATATATCAGAGAGATAAATACAGGAGAGGGAGAGGAATTATTTAAGCTCAGCACCAATGTGGACACAAGAACAAATGGGTATAAATTGGCCGCCAGGAAGTTTAGACTTGAAATTAGACAAAGGTTTCTAACCATCAGAGGAGTGAAGTTTTGGAATAGCCTTCCAAGGGAAGCAGTGGGGGCAAAAGATCTATCTGGCTTTAAGATTCTACTCGATAAGTTTATGGAGGAGATGGTATGATGGGATAATGGGATTTTGGTAATTAATTGATCTTTAAATATTCAGGGTAAATAGGCCTAATCCCCTGAGATGGGATATTAGATGGATGGGATCTGAGTTACCCAGGAAAGAATTTTCTGTAGTATTTGGCTGGTGAATCTTGTCCATATGCTCAGGGTTTAGTTGATCGCCATATTTGGGGTCAAGAAGGAATTTTCCTCCAGGGCAGATTGGAGAGGCCCTGGAGGTTTTTCGCCTTCCTCTGTAGCATGGGGCACGGGTCACTTGAGGGAGGCTTCTCTGCTCCTTGAAGTCTTTAAACCACTATTTGAGGACTCCAATAGCTCAGACATAGGTGAGATTTTTTGTAAGAGTGGGTGGGTGAGATTCTGTGGCCTGCGTTGTGCAGGAGGTCGGACTAGATGATCAGAATGGTCCCTTCTGACCTTAGTATCTATGAATCTATGAAAAAGGGACGTTTTCAGGCCAGATAGTATAAAGCTGTTGTTTAGTTCTCTGAAAACAACTGCTAAATAACCCAAATGAGTGGTTCTTTTGGCACACTGCTTGGGCGTAAGGAGTTAAGAACAAGACTGATGTATTGATACACAAACTGGACAGGCATCTTGGAAAATGGGGGCAAATTTCACTAACCAGCCAGCTATATGCTGCTTTGTCTTTTCTTGCAGAGAAAAAAGCAGTTAGTTTTCTCCAATTATACATGTTTAATCATGCACAATGTAAGATAACTGTACATTTCACTTTCTGTCATTGGTCTGTTTCGATTAAAAACCTGGGTAATGTTAATGAGCAATAGCAAAGGACATCATTTTCTCCCCCCTTTATGTGTAAAATTAGAACTGAAATGAGCCTTGCTTTGAAGTTTGCCATCCTTTTAAAATGCAGAGTTTTGCTAAGCTGATGTAGGATTACTTTTATGAGGTTTTAAAAGACGGGATTTATATGAAATAACCCTTGGATAAAATGTGAATCCCTGTTACTGGAATTTTAAAGGTTTTAATGATGGATTGATTTTGAAATGTTGTATGTTGATAGAGGTCCTGAGTTGGAGGGAATCTCTGTACACATTAGTTTAAAGTACTGAATAGTTATTGATTAAAATGCATCATTACATAGTACATGATTCAACAAAGCACTTAGGCACATGCTTAAAGTTCTGCAGATGCCTAAGCGCGTTGCTGAACTGCAGTCAAGATGCACGGTGATGGCGATTGCTTACACGTTGACCTTGCATTTTGGGATAAAAAGCAGTTGTGATCTTGTACGAACATGGGCATCCCAAACAAGGAAATTGGCCCATGGGTGGTGCAGAGCCATCACTCCCCCTTAAGGGATGGCCTGCAATTTTCAAGCCCATCCTTGATCCTGAGGGGGTTCAGTGCTCGTGAGCCTAAATGGCTGTATATGCTGGCTAGAGCCTTGCAAAGTCCTTGGTGCTCATCCATCACGAGCTCTGCTGACACGTTCCCAGCTTCTGCCCTCTTCCCCTCACCCATGCTGGCACATCTCACTCGGTGTTTAGACATTTATGATCCATTTAGATTGAATCTGCTCCAAGAAGATGAAAAGAGTGGCTCAGGAAATGGAAGGAGAAGGGCATGGGGACTGTTTGGGAGAGGTGAGGTGGGGAGAGGAAGGAGGAGCACAAGGGGATGAGATTGGGGAGGTGCATGAGGCTCTGTGCCAGGCGGGCAAGCCTCTTCCCAAGTTAGCCTCTCGGGATGGAGCACCTGTCCTGGGCATGGATCTAATGCAGGCAATATCCCTTTGTCTGACAGCTACTTTAAGAAGTTCCAGTATTGCAGCTACTCTCCGCACGTGCGCAGCTGCAAGCCCAACACTGACGGCATCTCCTCCTTCGAGAACCTCCTGGCCAACGTCATCCTCAGGGTCTTTGTCTGGGTCATTGCATGTGTCACCTGCTTTGGGAACCTCTTTGTCATCTTCATGAGGTCCTTCATTGTCATGGAGAACAGCCAGCACACCATGGCCATCAAATCACTCTGCTGTGAGTCAGGGGTGGGGATGGAGGGGCTGGCTAGGATGATGTCAGGCAAGAGTGTGTGTGTGTGCGTCCATGCATGTGTACGTCCGTGCGTGCGTGCAGCCGTCCGTCCAAGGGCAACATTTGGCCTTCTGTCAACAGCAGCTCTATAAGGACTTATTTCACCCATGGGCCTGTTGCCAAGGGTTACCTTCATGGGTTGCTGCTCCACCATTGTCTCCATTCCAGGTGCAGATTGTCTGATGGGAATCTATCTCTTCTTCATTGGAGCCTTTGATCTCAAGTTCTCCGGTGAGTACAACAAGCACGCCCAGGTGTGGATGGCGAGCATTCAATGCCAGCTGGTAGGCAGCCTGGCCATGCTATCCTCGGAGGTGTCTGTCCTGCTGCTGACGTACATGACCCTGGAGAAGTACCTCTGCATCGTCTTCCCGTTCAGCCATTATGGGGCAGGCAAGAAGCAGACCCTCTCCATGCTGGTCATCATCTGGTTGTTGGGCTTTTCTCTGACTCTCGTCCCCTTCTGGTGCAAGGAGTCCTTTGGGGACTACTATGGGAGGAATGGGATGTGTTTCCCACTCCAGTCCAACGAGACCGAGAGACCAGGAGCCAGGGGCTACTCCACCGGGATATTTCTGGGTAAGGAATCATCAGGACATGGGGCATGATTGCTCAGCTATAGCAGCACCTCCAAGGCTTGGGGCTGGTAGGCACCATGCAGCTATAGACAGGGGACTGGAATCCAGCTTTCCCTGATGTGTGCTCTGCCCCAGAGTCAAACAGGAAAGTCAGCATAATGGAAAGGTGCAGTGAGAGGCAGGATGGTCCAGTGGGCAGGGTGCTAGCTTGGGACACACAAGGTCAATTTTTTTGCTGCACCACAGCTGCCTGTGTGACCTTGGGCAAATTGCTTAGTGTCTCTGTGCCTTTGTTCCCCATCTCCAGTGGGGATACCACACCTCACAGGGCTGCTGTGAGGATAAATGCATTACAGCAGGAGATGCTTAGGCCCTGCAGTGATAGGAGCCGCATCAGGACAGCTGACGGTGATTGGTCACATGATTCCATCAACAGGCTGCTGCTTGTTGTTATCATCTGGTTCAGTTCAATCTGCAACCAGGGTGCCAGCGGGTGAAATAGGGTTGATCCCGCACAGCTAAGGAAAGCAGCAGCCCTAGGTGTGTGGGGAAGGGAGGGCAGATAGGATGCTGTTGCTGTTGCTAGAGATGAAGGGAGAGTGGGGGAGAGCAATCAGCAAACTAGCCCCTTAAGGAACATTGCTGCCAGGGGACCAGGGATGTTTGCCCCTTAGGGCTGGTAGCATATTGGCCCCGGTACACACCCGAGGGCTGACGAGAAACATTATGCAAAACTTTGGAGGTTTTTTTGGCCTGTCCTCTTGACCCATTCGTGGTCCCACAAAGCCCCCAAGCCTGGTGCAGCATTTCCCAGGGGGCTGAGGCACACCCTTGCTCTCCGTGGGAGGGGTGGTGTACGGAAAGGCGCAGCACACATCCATGCCTGTGGCAGCAGAGCTGAGGGTGTGCAGCCATGCAGTGCCAGCGTCAGGGAGATGCTGAGTATCGGTGTGTATATCCAGGAGCTTTAAGGCAGACCCAGGCTGCTGTTATAAATCACTGCTTGTTACTGCAGTAGAGGAAAAGTGGCTTAACAAACCTCGTGCCACTCCATAGGCCCGAGGCCACCTCCAGCCAAAGCATTCCTGGGAGAGCAGGGCCAGACTCATGCATGCAAGGACTAGAAGATTAGCATGGTGCAGACACATCTGAGGAGCAGGTGGGGCAATGAGAGTCCTAGCCAGGCAGGAGGACACCCACAGTGCTGCTGCCCTTGAGTGCTTCACCAAAGCTTGCCTGTTATGTTAGCGGAACAGAAGCTTACTGTTTAATCACATTACAGCTCAGGTTGGCTGTGTCCACATGGCTCTCAATGCTCCCTGGGGGAAGAAAGGGGTCATTGGCCCTAAGAGGCTGCTTTATTAGAAGGCATCTGCTAGCTGATGTTTCACCCGCCGTGTGTGGCACAGGCACACCTGGGCTGGCTCTCTGACACACTCATAGCTGGTTGTTGTCCCCTCCCAGGTCTGAACCTCATTGCCTTCGTCACCATCGTGTTCGCCTACACCAGCATGTTCTACTCCATCCACACCACAGCCACCAAGACGGCTGAGCGCAGTGTCTTCTCCAGGGAAGTGGCCATTGCCAAGAGATTCTTCTTCATCGTCTTCACTGATGCCCTCTGCTGGATCCCCATCTTCCTCCTGAAGCTTCTCTCCCTGCTGCAAGTGGAAATACCAGGTGACTAACCTGGCTAAGCTGGGGCCCACACCAGCATCAGCCTTTCTGTACAGGGAGGCCTTGATATGCAGAGCAGTGCCATGCGGTGGCTCCCTGCATGTGTCCCTCATGCGTTGAGTAGGCACCCCAGAGCTGCATTATAATGAAGCTGTATGACAAATGCCATGCTAATCCTGGCCTCTTACCGGTTTCATACTACCCATCTTGCCAATGCAATCCCTCCTGCTTACTGCGGGGAGCACCTCATTAGGCCCAAAATCTGTGCAGAGCTGGCCTGCAGTGCCTGACACCCATGCTCAAAATGCTCCAACCCTGAGGGGTAAAAGCTGAGAGACGAGCCAGACAAACTCACGTCACTTCTGTCCCTTGGCCCCCTGCTGAGCTCAGGCAGAACCTTCCATCTCCTGTTGGTTGACAGCCTCTTGCCACCAGCCTCATCTTCCCATACAGAGATGCCCTGGAGTCTAGGCAGCTTCCTCTCTGGTTCTGGCCTGCCAGCGCATTGGAGCTGGCTTCCAGTCTGCAGCTCAGAGGGGCTGGGAAAGCAGAGGTTCAGTCTCTAGGCCCAGGTCTGTGGTGGGTAGGGGCAGCCTCCTGTGATGGGGGGAGTTGAGTCTGCTTTCTCATGGCTGAATTTGATTGCAGATATGTTGGAGATGGGGCAAGCTAGGTAAAGGTGAGAGAGAGAGAGAGAATGCGGCGGGGGGGGGGAGTGGGAGCAGTTTATCTCACTGACCTCCTTTAGTGGCTTTTCCTGCTATGCACACTTCCACCTCAGTGTGCAAGGCTCACCTGGTTTGCACCCCTGCTGAATACCAGATAGGAGGAATTTACATCAGCACTTGCTTTGTGATCAAAGTACACCCAGTGTGTTACTTTCTCTGCCATGTGTCACCGCTGAATTCGGCCCAGAGATGGGAGTTGCACTCGCCCTAGATCCTTTGCTCTCCCGCATTATGCCTGAGTAATTCAGCCCCTTGCTGTAAATGTCCTTTAGCTGAAAGCCTCTTATTGCACAATGTGGTGACGTGTCTATAAATGATCCTCCTCAGTGTGTAATGTGTTCAGCACTAGAGGTGTCCAAGCAGGTTAATGCATTTTTCTTTGAGCTTTGGCGCCCTGGGTTTGAATCCCAGCTCAGCTCACAGGTGGTAATGAGTTTGGTGCCTCTCTCATCCTGGTCCCTGTTTGCTCACATCACAAAACCAATCACAGCCTGCAGACCCGCTAGAGAGGCTGTGCATTGTCAGCTACCACTCATGCTCAGGGAGAGTCAGCCTCTGCACTCACGTAGGTGTGAGATCTGGAGTAGCTCTGACTTAAATGAGGGTTCTTCTGGCTTTATGCCTGTGTGGCTGAGAACAGACTGTGGCCCTGAGGCTCCAGGCTAAAAGCCTCTAGTTGAATTATTTCCTAGGAAATGGTCAACTAACCCCCATGATTACTAACATACTCTCCTTATTGGAACAGACACCGTGACGTCTTGGGTAGTCATTTTCATCCTGCCCATCAACAGTGCCTTGAACCCCATTCTGTACACCATCACCACCACCCCCTTCCAGGAGAAGCTCAAGCTGTGTGTACAGAAGAAGCAGCTGCAGCAGTTGTCACTTCATGACCCAGAAGAGTCCAGAAACAGCTTTACCCTGGTATCCATACACACCAGCAGCTCCTGACAGTCCCCAGCAGCTTAGCCTGGGATTGGTGAAAGGCCTCACTGCTTCATGCATGTAACTATGAAGGACCATGTCTGTGTCCTCCCCAGAAGCCTCCCCTGGCTGGTTCATTACCCACCTCAATGATAGCCACCGTGGGGGCAGAAGATGCCAAAGGGGAGCTGCCACCACTTTCCAAGTGCTAGTCATCTCAGCCAGATCTTGACCAGGGAGGGAACGCCACTCCTAGCTGCAGCAGCAGTGACTGGTGTTGTATAGAGGGCTACAGATGAAATGGTCACAGGCAGCAGACGGGGCCTGAACTCTGCTCGTCTGCCCCGCGCTTGAAAGCACTGGAATGCTGCCTGCCCCATGCAGTCTCATTGCTGTGTGCCAGCACTTTGGGGCTGTGGGTTTAGCTGATGCTGATTCAGCACAAGGATTAACCAGCTGCTGTGGAAGTTGTAGGATGTTGTATTTCATCCTAACCCTCTGTCTCTGTTGCATGGTCCCTGTAGCTCCCAGCCCCTTCGCCCTGGAGAGAAGCCACAGGGGCAGCTGCTGCAGCAGCCTTTGGAACCGCCGCCCCCACTGCAGAGTCCCAGAGAGGTGTTTTCTGCATTGCTGGAAGCAAGTCTGGGTCCAGGGGAAGGAAGGTGGGATGTGAAGCCTTCAGTGCTTTGATTTGGGGCCAGAGGCAGCTAGAGCAGATGCCAGCCTGATCCTGGCGAAAGTTGTGGGCCACTGGTTCTGCCATGTGGAGTGATGAACTATTGAGGCCGCCCTCAGCCCTTTGGGAAGCCTTGGCTGTGGGACCCAGGCAGCAGCTGCTATTGTGGGTGAAATGCTGCAGAAGGAAAGGGAGGTGGTGCTGTCCCCGATACTTCCTACACCACCCTGACCGCTAGGCCGCTGTGTTCAGGGCAGGTGTCTCCATTCAGGGCCTGCTCCCCCAGCCACCACGTTCAGCAGGGATTCATGGCCATACCCTGTTCTCCAGTCACACCTGCGCTCGCGCCTTTAGAAAATGAATCCTCGCAACTAGGCACCAACTCCCCAGGGCTAATGCAGCCTGTGCCCCAAACCATTCCTAGGGAACTGCTGCCAGCAGTAAAATAGCAACCCGGGGGCCGGTTGTTGTTCCTTCCCTAGCCTCTGCTGCTCTCTCATTTACTCCTGGGAAGGAGGCAAGAATTGCCCTTCTCCAGAGGGTGGCTGGGCTCTGCCTTGGCAATAGCCATACGCTGCGTGGGCTGGCTAACCCCACCCCCAATGCCAGGTGAGATTAAGCTGGCAGGGCATACCACCCCGAGCTCCACTGGTGGCCTAGAGCTCCACCGGTGGCCTAGAGCCAGTGGAGTTTGTTTCAGCCGCACCCAGGGCCGGAGTTACTGATGTCCCCCGTTTGGTTTTGGAATGATCCCAATGCTGGAGCAGCAGGTTCTTGGGGCATGGCTCGCTCTGCGGTGGGGTGGGGAAAGGGAACAGAGCAAGGGATTGAAAGTTAACAGCCCTCAGCCCACTGGGGTTCTCTTTGGGCACAGCCTTAGGACTACAGCATGCTGCACATTGTGACTATTGCCTGGAGTCCCAAGGGAGCCACCTCCATGTGCGTTACCCCGTGCCTTGGGGTCTATGATGTGCACAGAACAGCGAGCAGGAGAGACGGGCTGTGCCTCTATTCTCAGGGAACCCAGAAACCATCTGCCCTAGTTTTGCCTGTTGGATGCCACAGCTCCTTTGGGAGGAGCTAGCATCTGGTTGAAGCCAAGGCACTTGCAGCTGCAGGGTAGGAGCCCTGGGCAGGCGACCAGGTAGATACCAAGTGCTGGTAAGAGGGAGGAGGAAAGAAAAGGGGGTCGGGGAGAGTGCATCAGAAATGCCGCTTAATGACACTGTGGTTCTTCTGGAGGGCTATGTTCATACACATCTTGTGCTAAGCGAGGGGGGCAGCTGTGAGCAACACTGCAGGGCTCCAGATTGGTACCCTCTGGGTTTTTAGCCTCTCTGTGAGCTCAATGAGATGCTGCATTAGCTGCCAAGAACAGTGGGGCTTTGAGAGAATGAGATTAACACATGGAGGCCTTAAACTGACAGGCCGACCCACCCCTTGAGGCATGGATATGACCATTTAATGCACTGCTTGCCAGTCTGTCCTCTGCTCCTAACTCCTTTCAGCCCTCCTGTGAGGCCAGCAGTTCAGATAACACCAGCCTCGTTCCTGGGAGCGTACTGGCAGCCTGGGCCCATAAGGAATTTCCATTGCTTAGCAAACACACTGCCTACTCCATCAGTCCACCCTGGGGTTCTTGCTATCAGTTGGTGCTGATCAGAGCCTGATGCTGAGCCAGGCAGGGAATCTGGAGGAAGGACAACCCAGCCTGTGCCAGCAGCTCAGAGGAATAGAAAGGAAGCCTGGCCATTTATACTCTGGGGCCAGAGGGAAAGTCAATGGGGGAGATCAGATTGTTTGGAAGCAACGGGAAGGGTCCTCTGATGGGTGTGAAGCTAACTTGTGTGAGACCCATAGCAACTGACCCGCAAATGCAGCAATAATAATAATAGCTCTTGTCCATTTCTTTTTTCCTTCTACATGCTTTACAAAACGCCAATGAATTACACACTGTGCCTCATTCTGTCATGACACGCGGCTGTGGTCAGGAGGCTTCACACCCCCGCTCTACTGCCCTGGAACCTGTGTCAGACCGGTGCTGGGTGAGAAGGAAGCACAGACCTCAGCAGTCAGGGTCCATCAAGGTTTCATCATCAGCCAGTGGATGCCATTAGTACTTTATTATTACACGGCAGGGAAATCGCAGCCCCCTTTGGAGTCAGACAATCTGCAGCGGCTGCATCTGATACAAAAAAGAAGTCCCTTAAATAGAAAACACACATCGTCCTGGTGTTCATCACCTAGCACCAAGCTCTTACCGCCTGAGTTATATATTAATATTCCAACTGTACAGTATTTATAGATAGAAAATGAAACATAAAAAAATGAGGCAAGAATCAGTCCCAAACATTAGTTATACAAAACCAAACACAAACAGAATACAGCTGGTGTGCACTAGAAAGAGGGAAAGTTTGTTACTGGGGAAACTGACAATTTCTACTGCCAGTGGGTTTTGTTGCCTTCCAATTGGAACAATGTCGAGTTGTTTGGGTCTCTGGTTAAAAAAGAAACCCTGTCAAGTGCATGTCATGGTCAGATTATTTGCGAGTTTGGAGGGAAAGTGGGGGAGTGACACAATCACAGAAGTTGGATCCTTGGATCAAGAGTTATGGTGTTGCCTTCCCCTCCCCTCTGCAGTGCAGCGAGCACTGCTTCTCTGGGGGGAGGGAACTAAGGGGAGATCAAGTGTCCATAACAATGTGAGCAAACTAGATTGTACTAACCCAATCCCTGCCCATCTGGTTGACTAAAATGGCACTAATGGCCAACGCTATTAAACCTCCCCTGCATCCAGGCTATAGTTTGCCAGCAGGATGATACATTTTTAGGGTATCTTCGTGTAATGGAGGGGGTGTTCTTCACCTCCCCCACACCACAAGACAAATGGAACTCTGACCCTGGGAGTACCTTGATGCTTACTAAACCCAGCCAAAGGGGGATCAGGGAGCTGCACTGTGCCATTTTGGTCTCACCCCCAGCTTTTTAATGGCAACCCTCCGTGTACAGCTGACACACAGATACAAGGACAAGGGTGCAAGCTTTGGAATTTGGACTCATCAAACTCAGATCTGATCCAATTCATTAAAATGAACGGCTAAGCTCCCACTGGATTCAATGGGGATTAGGACTGGGCCCCTGATTAGCAAAACATTTGCATCCTCATTCATCGGTCCACATGGCCCTGTGCTAAAAACAGGGGTGCTAGAGATTCCCTGTGTCTGATCAAGTAGAAAGCACTGACCTGGAGTTCCTTCCCCAGTGAAATTCAGCACCCAGAGTAAAATAGCTTCCTTTTTGCCATTCAACACATGGCAGTCATTAATTATAAACCAATATAACAACAGCATCCATCTGACATTAACCAGCTCCTCAGACTATGATTGCCTGTGCGCCACACTGCTAGGTACAGCTCACATGCACTGTAACATCCCCAGCAGACGCTCCTCCAGACACCACACATGGCCATACAGACACTGCACCAGCTCCACTGTCTCTCACTTCTCCTACACGTCAGCATCATCCTTGGTCACTTCAAGCACCATGACTCTTATGGCTGAGTCCAGTCCCTGGGCTGAGAGGGTGAGCCCATGGTCAGTTTGGCAAAGGGGGTTAATGGGTCTGACTCTGGTCCAGTTGCTTCACGGCTCAGCCTGCTGTATGGACTCCCCAGCCCCACTCTCCCCATGGCGGGCGGGCGATTGCTGGAGAGAGCTGTCCCACAAGCAGCACACTGGTTCATTTCTGCAAAGCTGCTCTTTAGAGCTTTAGGGAGGAGACTCGCTGCCTTCCAACCAGCAATGGGCATTCTGGAAGCAGGAAATGATGGCTTCCGTTTGACCCCTGGTGCCCAGGAGGGCATGTTGCTGGGCACAACTCTGAAGATCTGGTGTGTAAGAGGAAAGGGATCACACAAAGATGGAAAAAACAACTGGCTCGTTCAGGGTTGGTGGTTGGTTCAAAGGAAGGCTCATGCTCAGGTGCCTGGAAAGGCACTGCCCCCACCCAACCAGATGCCAACAGCCTGCTGATGGCCTTGTTCCCTCTCTATGCTCCACCCCACATTGTCTGGGAGGTTCATGATCAAACAGGAGCGAGCATCTTCCAGTCTCCTCAAATCTTTGTCTCAGGGCCACATGGGTTAAGCACTGGGAAAGACTCTCGTATCCTTGCCAGCTCCATGGCACAAAGTTGTCCAAAGACCTTGCTGTACCACTCGGGAGACCGGCCCCTGGAGAGACAACAGCACAGAGAAGAAGCCATTGTCAAATGCTGGAGAATAACATGGTTTTTCACGAAAAGCAGGGCCCATTTCAGGATAAAAGGGACTAGCAACATACGTGCTCTGGGGCAGTGTGAGCAAGCACCAGCTGACATTATAGGGAATATTCCCTTCCCCATTCTCCCACACTGCATATGCCATGCAAGGCATTGGCATGATTATAAAACAAGACTGAACGCTGCATTGGCTCCCTTTCCTAGCTAAGGCTGCTCCACCCTAGTCTAGTTTGCTGCAGAAAATTAAGGGATAATGCAGTTCTTACGACCTAGGCAGGGTCTTGTTTTTCCCAGATATACGGTACAATTAGCACTCCCAACAGAGACACGTGAGCCCCTAAATCACTGCAGCCTGCCAGTGTGTCTCATCCCAACCTTGAGGGACTCCTACCAGTGATGCTATGGGATGCCAGCAGCCCCCAAGGAATTGGACTGGGATCACCAGCGTGTTACACATAGGCATCTGCACAGCCATCTGATGGGAATGACTGTGGGTCAATAATGATCTTGGACAGATTGGAAGCTGTGACCCAGCAGTAACTTGTCTGGCCAGCTCCCTGGGGACCTGCTGGGGTAAACCAAATTGCTAGAGGATACTCCTGTAACCTTTGAGGTCCTACATAACTCTGACCCCTCCTACTTTCCATCCTTCTGATCACTTTGGCAGTGCAGGCATGGCCTCGAGGCCCCATTCCTCCCACCACCATCTCTGTGCAGTTTATTAAACTCCCCTTCTGAGCTGGGTCACAAGGCCTCTCTCTCACCAGTCACATTCCTCTAGAAGAGGCTGAGAAGCCACACAATCTTCCTATTTTCTACATAGACTATGGTTGTATCCGAGTGAGTGTCTCAGCCATGACATGGATTTTATCCATGTGAGCTAGGGAAGCAACACCCCCAATTTACAGATGAGGGACAGGATAATTAAGGTCACACATGAAGGCCATGTATGACCTGGGAATGGATGTAGATCTCCTGGGTCCTAGGCCAATGCCCTACCCATAGACCATCCTTCTTACCCTAGGCTGCAACCCTTCTCCAGCCTCCACCACTCCCACCCTTGTGTTTTGCTGCACCATGTTGAACTTAGATTGTAAGCTCCTTGGGGCAGGGATCATCTTTGTGTTCTGGGTTTGGGGGTCCTGGCCCATGATGCCTTGGTGTTACTGCAGCGCAACTAATAATAATTTACCTGCATGTGAGCCATCTAGCGTGCTTGTGTGGGGGAGGTGTTAAATAATAAATGATAATGGCTGGAGGAGTAGGGAGTGCTAGGAATGATTGTATGTATACGGCACCGTGCGGAAACTAATTACACCTCTCAGCCCCCCCTGCAAGTAAGTGTGTATGCTCCCCATTGTGCAGACCAGAGAGGTCACAGTGAGTCACTGTCGGAGCCAGCATTGGTATCCACAGCTTCTTCACTCCCAATCTGTGCTCAGATCACGTCTCACACTGGACCAGCATTTGGCAAGAAACAGAGTAAAAGGCCTTTACCTGAGATCAGCTCTGCAGACGTGGGTCACTTTGGACCGACCCATCCCACACGGTTCAATCAGATACTGAGATGTTAACACCACGGCCCTGACCCCTCCTTCCACCTGCAGCTTCTCATGTTCCAGTGACATGGAAACCAGCAGGCAAGCTCCTTGCAGTAAGTCCGTGTGCCACTTCCTGTAGGAGGGAACAAGCAAAGCTAGGGTGACCATATTTCCCCAAGGGAAAACAGGACAGCGCGCGGGCCCAAACCACTCACCCAAGCCCCCCTCCCATCCCCATGCAGGGCTGACGTCGTTGCTCGCACAAGCCCTGCCTGCTCCCCCACACAAGGCTGGTGTCACTGCTTGCTCAAGCCCTGCCTGCGCCCCTCCCCAACCCTGCTTTTCCCCTGCAGGGGGCTGGCGTCACTCATTATTTTGACAAAAGTGGGCATTTGTTGGCAAGAGCAAATAGGACAAATGCCCACTTTTGCCAAAGAAGTCAGGATGGCCGGGACAGGGCTTAAAAAAAGAGACTGTCCTGGCCAAAATGGGACATAAGGCCACCCCATCGTCACTTGAGAGAAAACGGAGCAGGATGCTGCAGCCACCCTCAACTGTAACACAGAGGTGCAGCCCCCAGAGAATACACTTCTCAGAAGGAAACATGCCTCCTTGATCCATGTCTGTTTAAGGCATTTTCAGGCTGCCCAACCCCTGAGAGCAGTAGGTCGTCGCTAATGGAGCAGGAGCATTCCCAGCCAGGACCTGGAATCTCCACACGCCTCAGGGCAGCCACACCGCAGACCTCCGGGGACCTCCTTTGGTCTGTAGTCTGCCTGGGTAAGTTGGGGGTGGGTACGCTGACCACCCTCTGATATAAAGGCACGGGACATTCCACACCAGGACCAATAGCTCCCTACCTAGATAGGGGAGTTGGAGAGATTGCACCTTGCCTCCATGCTGGTCCAGATTCCCTTATCCCCAAGTGCTTCTTCCTCCCACCTCACCTGAGAACAACGAAGTCCCTGCGGGGATGGGGCGCCATGCTGTCCGTGATGTAGTGATAAACCTCCATGTTCTTGTCCAGGGCCTCTATCACTTCGCCTTGCAGCAGGTCCTCATCCCAGAAGTGACGCTCCCGAAGTACCCTTTGCAGCACCATGTAGGGAGAGGCCTCCATCTCTGTGGAGACCTTCCACAAACGCAGCGGATGTCCGTCACCAACCTGTGGAAGCCCGGAGTGGAGGAAGTCAGTCAGGCTTTCAAGGCAAGAAACCTAAGGGCAACAAGTAGCCCCTTGAGGCCTCCCTGCCATGGGGGCCGGGGAACTGCCTTACATGGGCTGGTGACTATGTGCAGCCTGCCCCCGACAGGATGGAATAGGGGAGACCTGCTCAGATGTTAGCAGCTCACTGGGCTTACTCTATTGGCTCACAGGTGAGAGGCCTCTATGTCTGAACAAAAAAGAAAAGGAGGACTTGTGGCACCTTAGAGACTAACAAATTTATTTGAGCATATGCTCAAATAAATTTGTTAGTCTCTAAGGTGCCACAAGTCCTCCTTTTCTTTTTTGCGAATACAGACTAACACGGCTGCTACTCTGAAATATGTCTGAACCAGCTCATCTGCAGTGACTATAAAGGGGATTCTTTATTGGGCCTGCTGGCACAGAGTACTCTGTGCTTGTCTCTGGTTATCCAGTTCCCTGGCTTCTGCTAGTTAGTGTCATCGCACTGCCATGGAAGGAATTGCTGTATACACTACCTAGCCAAAGGGTATGAGGTCTAGTTGACAGAGCAGTTTAGCTGGCAGCCATGCTGTGTGTCTGTGTGTATCTGTGGCTCACGAAGAAATCTACCAGGATGCAGGTCCACTGATTAGTCTGATACTGAATATCTCCATATACTCCAAATACACCTGCATGTGCAAAGCCTTCCCAGAGTGGACATTACCTTTTTGCAAGAGAGCTCTGTGTTCTGGGGCCCTGCAGTGCTGAGCCACCCTTTGAATCTCTCGGAGGACTCTTTGAGCAGGTTCTGCACGTTGTCTTCCAAGTAAGCCTGGACATCCTTGCCCTCCCCTTGCAAGCTGTGGCTCGTCAGCTCAGCCAGGGAGAGCGGGTGGGCATCTGCTGCCACATAGGAGTTGCCCAGCTGAAGCATCATGTCGTGGGGTATCTAGAAACCAAATACATGGGACTTAGAAGTTTAAAAACCCAAGAGTGGTCGCTAGGAATTGCTCGCCCACTCTGTCTCCTGAAATTACTCTGCAATAAACCCCGAACTCACCTCTCTGACCCAGACTGACTCTGGGATGCCAATACCAATAGCCCGAACAATGCTGCACACCAACCAGCAGGACAGATTGGGTCCAGTGACATCAGGGCTCATTGGGTGTCGTCACACCTCCCCCATCTATCACCTGATGTCCCAAAAGTTAGATGGGAGCAGTCAATTTAGGGAGGGTAAAAAAGTATTTCTACAAGGGAGATAAGCTCCCTGCTTCAGGGACATAAGCCACTAACTTTGGGAGTTAGACAGAAACATCCCCTACAGGCAGCAGGTGATTCCATAACTGCCCAATGGGGGCTTCTTGCACGTTCCTCTAGAGCATCTGGTACTGGGCACTGTTGGCAAAAGGAAACTGGACCAGATGGATTCTTGGGCCAATCCAGTGCAATTACTAGGTCCCTGGAACACTGAGGAAATCTCACCTGGCCAGTGGATAAATGAGGATGATACAGCACAGCCATCCTGTCTGGGTCTGTGCCCTGTGATAAGTGCTCTGCACTGCCACTCGAGACACACCTGGGATTGGTTAGCAGGCCTGGCCTATTGCTCGCCAAGCTGGGATCGCTGCAGAGCAGCACAGTGTGTGCTCAGGAGCATGTGGGGAAGGGGAGCCCCGCTGGACAAACAGGAGAAATGGCCTGAAGTAAATTGGATGAAATTCAATACGGGACAAATGCAAAGTACTCCACTTACGAAGGAACAATCAGTTGCATATAAAAAATGGGAAATGACTGCCTAGGAAGGAGTACTGCGGAAAGGGATCTGGGGGTCATAATGGACCACAAGCTAAATATGAGTCAACAGTGTAATACTTGCAAAAAAAGCAAACATCCTTCTGGGATGTATTAGTGGAAGTGCTGTAAGCAAGACACGAGAAGTAATTCTTCAGCTCTACTCCATGCTGATAAGGCCTCAGCTAGAGTATTGTGTCCAGTTCTGAGTGCCACATTTCAGGAAAGATGTGGACAAACTGGAGAAAGTCCAGAGGAGAGCAACAAAAATGATGAAAACATGAGTTCTGAGGGAAGATAAAAAAAAATTGGGTTTGTTTAGTCTGGAGAAGAAAAGACTGAGAGGGGACATGATAACTTTTCAAGTACATAAAAGGTAGTTACAAGGAGGAGGGTGAAATATTGTTCTTGTTAACCCCTTAGGATAGGACAAGAAGCAATGGGCTTAAATCGCAGCAAGGTCGGTTTAGGTTGGATATTAGGAAAAACTTCCTAACTGTCAGGGTGGTTAAGCACTGGAATAAATTGCCTAGGAAGGTTGTGGAATCTCCGTCATTGGGAGTTTTTTACAAGCAGGTTGGACAAACACCTGTCAGGAATGGTCTAGTTATACTTAGTCTTGCCATGAGTGCAGAGGACTGGACTAGATGACCTACTGAGTCCTACACTTCTCTGATTCTATCGCACTTCATAGAGTTTTCCTAGGGCAGGCAATGAGTAACAGTTAGTGGTTTCAAAAGAGAATCTTGGCCTTTCCCAGGTACCATGACAAGGTGCTAATGGGTGTCGGGGAGGAGTACATTGGGATGAAGGCAGACTCTGCTGTGAGAGTTGAATTCCCTCGGAGCAGCACTCTACACAGACTGGCACCGTTTCTGTCAGATTCCTCTCCAGTTGTAAGCCAGTCCCCAGAGCACACAGGGAAAGTGCCCGGGCACCTGCTACTTCTACACATCTCCTCCCAGACCCTTTCCACAGTCGTCTGACTTGCCGAGAGGAGAAGGGTTTCATCGTTACACGATCACAGGCGAGACAGGGCCTGCTGCTGGCTAGCTTCTGTACGGCAATGGCAGAAGGATGGTCTAATGCCCAGGACTTGGAAGAATTGAGCTCACTTACCAACCCAGCCAAGGACCTGCCATGTGACTCGGTGCAAGTCACTTCATCTATCATGTGCCTCAGCTGTACCGGGGGGAAGGCAGCACTGCCCTACTGAGCAGGGGTGCCGTGAGGACAAAATCCAGGGGTGCTCAGATTGTACAGCAAGGACGGGCCAGGGAAGTACCTAGACAAAGAAGAATCGCTCACCTTGAGCTGCAGCTACCTACCTGGAACAGCTTCTTACAGTCTGTGATCATATGGGAGAGCCCCTGGGTGGCAGCCATGTTTTCATTCAGGTCCTTCTGGTCAGGCTTTCCTATGGTGCCTCTCTTCTGAATCATCCTGCCCAAGAGAATGCAGACTAGGGAGACCCAGCAGAGGGAGTGACAGCCGCAAGAGAGCTGGGAGTAAGGGTTCAGCCGGAGGCACCCTATGCATCCTTGCAACAGGGAGGTTTACTGGCAGGGGAGGAATCACTGTATTGTACTAATTGAAAAGATGGAGCCCTAAGGAGAGTCCTGCTGACACCCTGTGGTGAACATCAGTACTGCAGTTTCCTAATCCATCAGTTTTCAGCAAAGCTGGGCTGGGTGTAGACTGCTTCCCCTCCTGCCCTCACATTGGCAACCTCACTATGTCCCTCACTGGGGACTGTACGCTGCTGTACTGCCACCATGGTGATTACTCTGTTACTGCTGTGCTCAGCCCAGGAGGAAGATTAGGCTGTAAGCTCCTTGTGGCCCAGGCCTTATGCCACTCGTCCGCTGTGCCCATGTGGCATAAGGCCTGGCATAAGGCCATATCTCTGCCTGCACCCTGGCTCTCAGAGGGACTCCCGCAGCACTGGGCTTGAGAGTTAGGACCTTAGCTGGAAGCTCCTTCCCCTAGCATGTCGTCTAGGCGTCCCTCGCAGCCCCTGATGGAGAGCATGGGCAGAGGGAACCCGTTGGAACAGAAGCCCTTTCCCCCCTCTGTCTGACCCAGCCACGGTGTAGATGGTACAGCAAGTGCACTCAAATCTAACTGGGCCAGCCACGGTACCACCAGGCCGTGTCTCCAGTACGGAAGACAGAGAGAGGGATCGTGGAGGGGAGCGCTGGGAGTCTGAATTGACTGTGCATTACCTGGGTGAGGTGCTCTCCTTTTTGGACACGTTGAGGTGGAAAATGGATGGGGCCAGACACACCGCCAGGTTCCCGGATGTCATCTGGTTCTCCTCAGCTGAGGCAATGTCACTCAAGAAGTACAGCAATGTCTGGAGCACCTCCCGGTTCTCATCTGGCATCAGAATGATGGCTGCCTGGACAGCTTGCAGCCTCTGCTCTTTTGGGACAACTGAAGGCAAAGCGAAGGAGCCTGTGGTCAGCCAGGCTCTGGGACCCTACGTCTTAGGAGCTCCTCTAGACTTGGCTGCTTGGACCAAGGGGCAGCTAGGTGTGGCCCCAGAAAATAAGGGTACTTGCTTTCCTCATATCGAAGCTGCTGTCCAGGCAAAGAGCTCCAGGACACCTTATTGCCGGCCTCTCATTGTGTGGAGCTGGTCACAGCAATATTTGTTCATAGGCCATTTCACAGCCAAAATCTCCCCTGGTGACATTTCTCTCCTAGCAGCATGTTCACAGGGCCTGGGACTGACCACAGCCCATGTATTCCTCTGGGGGCAGCACTGGATCACAAGTAAGAGCTGTGCAACTGCATGCCAACAACCACCTCAATGGTGCCAAGCAGTGGAGACTGAGGAAAGGGCCCAGCCAACCCCCTGATCTAGGCCCCATGCTCTGCAGCACCCCTCACTGCTCCGGCTCTGCTCCCTGGTTAGAAGCCTATGCGACCAGTCAGTTTTACTCCACTGCTGCTGGCAGAACGTTTGCAATGGGGTGAGGCTATAGCAGTGGGAAGTCCCATCAGGAAGCAGAGATGGAATAAGGCTAAATAGAGCCTGGGTCCAACAAATCAGCCCCCTTACTCCACAGATAGTCTCTCTCCTCTCCGTTTCCCCATCTCTCAGGCAGACTCCTCTTCCCAACTCCCATGGGTGAGCTCCTAGGTCCTTGATTTTCCTCCCAAGCCAGGCAGCCCGGCCCAGCAGCCACTGCACCACCTCCCTGCTGCTTTGACCCAACTCCCTACTGAGCCTAGACCCACTCCCAGCCCTGAGGGCCCTGCCTAGCTCTGCCCCGATGGGGGCCTCTCCCAGGGAGACTTTTGGTGGCACTTACACTGATAGATCTGCAGGAAGGTGTCGGTGAGCTTGCTGGTGAAGATGGGCTCTGGCAGGTCGCGGAAATACTGCTTCAGCAGGTCAGCCACATCGTAGGCCGACTGCCCTTCATAGTTTACATTGTCGGGGGAAGCTTCGTTCATGTGTCTCAGGACCTGGATCCGAGACTTCACCCCCGACTTCCGGAAAATGCCAATCTGCCCAGGAGAAGCACAGAGCCCAGCACAGTCAGCCAAGGCAATCCTGAGCTCCAGACAGAGTTCCTAGCTCTGTCTCAGGCAGGTGCTGACAGCCCTCAGCTCAGCCTCTGCTACCCAGTGAGAAGCCAGGACAACCAGCTGGCCAGGGAGTCTCTGTGGTGCCCATCAGGAGACACCGTCCCAACACGTCTGGGTTCCCGCATCCTGGGAAAGGGGCCCTGGGCAAAGGAAGGTCGAGGAGGCAACAATGCCTGAGAGGAAGGGTGTCAAGTCACTGACTAGGTGAAAGGTTGTGGGCTCCACTCCCCATCCGATGGCAAGAACATTGTTGCCCTTCCCGAGATGCTCGCTGCTGTTTGCGGGCTGGGCCAGGGCACCCAGGTGAGGCACCTGGTTTGGCAGGCAGAGACTGGGGTGACCATAAGAACAAGCCCCAGTTTACTGCAGTGCCCCAAAGCTCATTGCCACCTTGCTGGCCTTCCAACCAGCCCACACACCTTGAAGCTTCCCCTCAGCGACAGGTCCATACCCCTAGTAGGCTGTGCTGGTGGATGAGGCAGGGGTACCAGCAGTGGCTGACACTGGCTCCTTAAATAAAGTGCAATCTTCCTGCCCCATTGAGAGGGCTGCAGGGCCAGGGAGCTACAATGAAGCCCAGGGCAGGGGCTATGGGCAAAGGCAATGAAGCTGTACACAGTTCTAATGCTGCAGTACGCTCCTATGGCAAGCAACTCTGTATCTCCCCCTCACGGTAATCTGAATGCATTGGGGTTAAGGAGCAGCACCCTATGGAGTTAAGCCAGTGGGGCCAAAGTGAGGGGTTGCCTCCATCATTCATGCATCCTGACAGAGACACAGAGATCCCCGGAGAGTGAGCACCCTGATTACCATGGCTGCATCTACTACAGGGTTCTGGCAATGCTGAGAAGACCCAGCCAGCTGACACAAGGTGAAATGAGGGGTGGGTGAGCTGTGGGCAAGTGAATGGGAGTTCAGGGTTGTACTGCAGAGGGCTAGTCCTCACCTGGTCCAGGCACTGGCTGCGGATGTGGCGCATGGCCTGCTGGATGCTCTGTGGCAGAGGCTGCCCTGTCCTCTGCACGTTGATGATTGGCGGGACCCCAAAGACCATTTTGTCCCTGTAGTCAGGGGCTTTGCTTCTCTTCATGAACTTGGGGACAGTCCTGTGAGATGGGGACAGGGGACAGACAGGCCAGTCAGAACAACCACCATTTGCCATGGGCAGAAGCTCACAGCAGCAAGCAGAAGGTGAGGTGGGGGACACACATGTGCACACCATGTGCACACACACGTGCACGCATGTACACCTCGTGCATGCATGCACGCCCTCGTGCACACATGCCACATGCACCCCCCCATGTGCATGCGCTCACATATGTACATACCATATGCAAGGATGCACACATGCAGCATATGCATACATGTACACCTGGTGTGTGCGCACATACTCATGCATTCATGCACACATGAGTGCACAACCACATGCTCACACACAAACAACTCTACCTTGTACTGATACTCTCAGGTACAAAAGAACCCCTCCCCTCCATAGTCTGTTGTGTTTCTACAGCACCTTCCATCCCAAAGTGCTTCACACACAATCCGTTCAGCACTGCTGAAATGCAGTCATTTCTGGGGTGGAAGGCAGGGGCCAGGGGAACTGCCTACAGCAAACTCCTACAGGAAGCCCAAGGCAATGTTTCATGTGCATGCAGAGCAAAGAGGGCTTCCCCCTTCATCCCCCAACACACACACATCTCTCACTCTCTGCCACAGGAGGATGAAAGGCTGAGTCAACTCTGCTGGGATCTGAAGCTCTGGTTTCAGGGAGCTCATCCTTGGCCCCACTCAATCTTGCCCTGCAGCTTCCCTTCCCTTCCCCTCCCCCATTTCTCTCACGCTCACCACGCCCAGGCCTGCTTGTGGGGCACAGAGTGCTTCTCCATGATGGCAGTGAGGTGAAGCAGCGAGCACTTCTGCAGCAGGTTGAGCTGAGCGGAGGACTGGCGGTTGATCTCCAAGGAGGCAGAGTTCAAGCTGGGACGATGGGAGTTCTGGAAACTGTGCCAGCGTAGCTTCCTGCAGGGGACAGCAGAATGAGAGAGCAAAAGGTCACACTGGCAGCCATGTCACTTCCCCAGGGGAGGAGAACGCCTGCTTCCCACACTGCCCAGTGCTCCTGGGAGCTGATCAGGGGTCCAGCAGAGGCAGTGAGAGAGCAGAAGTAGCACCTGGATGCCACCTCCTCCAGCAGGGACTGGAATATGAACTACCCTAGGCCGTGGGAGGGATGGGCCCATTACAGTGTCCAAAGCTGCCCTCCCGTGCAATACGAACACAGCAGGGCATTTCCATTGAGAACCCCAATGCTGTGGTTACTGGTCTGCTGAGCCTGGAGATTTAGACAGGTTTCAGAGTAGCAGCCGTGTTAGTCTGTATTCGCAAAAAGAAAAGGAGTACTTGTGGCACCTTAGAGACTAACAAATTTATTAGAGCATAAGCTTTCGTGAGCTACAGTTGCATCCGATGAAGTGAGCTGTAGCTCATGAAAGCTTATGCTCTAATAAATTTGTTAGTCTCTAAGGTCCACAAGTACTCCTTTTCTTTTTGGAGATTTAGAGACCTGCTGTCCTGGGGAGCAATGGGGCACTGGGTGGAGGGCAGTGGCATTTTCTTTTGCTTCCCAGAGCTATGACTTCCCCCGGTAAAGTACACAACACTGGCAGTAACAAAGAACCCCGCTATCTACCCAACCCTACTGCAGCAAAATCACAATGCTCTAGGGCCACCAACCAGCTCATCAGTAACAAGGGATCCTGATTCCCACAAGGTACTGGGTCTCTCTCTCTCTCTCTCTTTTTTTTTTTTTTTTTTTTTTGCATAGGACAGGGGCAAAGGGGCCTGGCCCAGCAGCAGCAGGAGGAGCAGCCTCCCACCTCCCTCCAGGGCAGAGGGCTACAGTAAAGCAGCCCTGTTGGGATCTAGGAAGTGGGCGGGCACTGCTAAAGGACCTCCCGCCAGTCTAAGGGGAGGATCCACAGGTCCGGGATTCCAAATGATTGCAGGGGACAACTAAATAGATAACAGGAATGGGAGTGAGGTCACAGGGCTAAACAAAGGGAACCTGACAGGGACACCAAGCAGAGAACCCCGGACAGTGCCCACTGCTCCTCGAAGACGGCCTCATGGAAGGGCCTAGACTCCTATCTAGGCATCCCACCAGGTCTTTACATCACAGCCAGCCCCAGGGTATCAATGTCTGGGAGAGAGACGCAAGCCTGCAGGTCTTTCACAGAACCCCACATTTGCTTTGGGTGGGAGGCTATTGTGTTCAGATAGTGGGAAGCAACACCACATTTGACCCTGTGTCATCCCAGAGCACTGTGAAATCAGGGTGACACAAACACCCTGAGTCAATGCTTACTTTCAGCAGAACGAAGGCAATCAAACACCCTGACTGACTCGCTGTAGGGAGCTTGCTGGTGAGCTCTGACCCTGCTGAACTTTCCCAAGTCCATGTTGTTCTGAAAGGCCCTGGACATCCACCAATGCACTGGGGTAAATCTCCAAGCACAGGGGGTGTGAGTGACTTTCCCTGCTGACTTGAATGGGTCTAAATCCCCACCCATCAATCACCTATCAGCAGAGGAGTTATCGTCCACTATCTAAACATGCAGGCGCCAGTGGGCAAATGGGAAACTAAGAAGATGTCAGAGCTTTTCAGAGGGATCTTCATACCAGGCAAACTACCCCACTTGAGCCTGTTTAACAGCAAATCCATGGACAGTAACTTCCTGATTTTATAACTAATAATTTAAAGTCAATGTGGCAAAGCACATCCGGGGGGGAAGGGAGTGGAACCGGGTCTGTGTGTGACCCAACAAATATGCCCATATTAATGTTGCCTTCAAACTGGCAGCAGTGAAGGGTAGATGAGCACACAGGTCCCTCTGAATGCTCTTGGTGCTTGCTTCAGGCCACTAGAGGGCACCAGAGACTCGAGCTGTGTTCACCCGCTGCCCTTAGAGACCCAAACTAAGTCTCACACAGTGTAGCGGCTCCTGGAGCAACTGCTTCTGAACAGGGTCTTCATTGGTTCCACGCTGGCTCAGTCCCAGTGAACGCAATAGCATACACAGATGGCACACTCACAGTGTCTGTCACCTACACCAACGCCAGCCTGCCTCGGAGACCAACATCACAGTGACATTCCCTCCTCTCCCGAGTGCTGGTGGCCCAGCAGAGCTGTGCAATAAGCAAATGCCAGGCTTTATCCAGGAGATGATTTTAGATCTAGGGCCAAAGGGTCTCCGAGAAGGAGTAGAGCCCCTCACACTGTTCTCTAGTGGCCTCTTAGGATTGATCTACATATGAGCAACGCTGAGGCATTGGACAGGGCTAGCTCCCAGCTCTGGGGGAGTCTGGAATGCAAACTGCCAGCAGAGGCCTGCAAGCACCCTCTCAAAGGAAAAAGCTGGTTGCGCCTGTAGAAAGTCAGCCCCAAAACTAAACTCTCCACCTGCCACACACCTGCTGTTAAAGGGACACTTATCTGCCAGGGACAGCGGTGTCTGAGGGGCGTTGTGCCTAGACCTTAGCTCAGTGACGCGTCCAACCCACTTACCTGCAAGGCCTGGTGAGGGAGGCTCCCACACCTGAATCCCTGCGCTCTCTCATCTCGATCTCCTCCACCTCATTCAAGGAGTTGCCTGTGCTGTCAAAGTCGCTGGCAGAGGTGCCCACGTCAGATATGGACTGTTCTTCCAAGTTCAGGTTAGAGGGGAAGGTGGGCTCCCCTCCTGAGTCCGTCTCCTCCTCCCCTTCCCCCTCTCCCTCCTCATCCAGGTTGGGGCTGAGCGCCTTAGACCAGAGCTCCACCTTCCGCTGCAGCCCCCAGACGTCCTGCAAGATGTCATCGAGATTTTTGTAGCTCACCTCCCCATCCATGCTGAAGAAGTCTTCGCTGCTGCCAAACTCGGGCACGTTGTCATACACGCTCGCCCGGCTGCCCATGGAGCTGCACGAGCCCCGCCTCTGCTGGCAGGCAAAGCCCCGTGGCAAGGGGTTGTCCATGCTGCTGCTGCTGCCACCGCCCTCTCCACACCCCAAAAGCCCCATTGCTTTGTTCCCAGCTTTCCAGCTGGCCAAAGGGCTGCCATCGACAGGACACAAGCTTTCGATGGAGAGAGATTTGGGGAAAGTCCCTGGCTTGTGGTCCCCAGGGAGGTGGATCAGGCAGTCACCCTGGTACATGTGCCGGTGGCGCAGTTCTCCAGCAGCCCAGCTGGTGCTATTTTTCAGAGCCGTTTCATAGTCCTCCAGATAGACCGCACCGCGTCTCAGTTCAGAGCCCGGCTTCCTCTCACCTGTGTTTGACATACCGTTAGTCCTATATCCCACCGAGATAAAGTGTTTGTTGCCATGGAAAGAGGAGGACATTCCTCTTTTGGGGGAGGTGGTCATGGCAGCAGTAAGCTCCCCATTGCCATTCACAGAGTCCCACCCTGGTTTGGTCACTGTCCTGCCGCTAGTGCCATCCTTCGCTTTGGAGTCAAATTTCTCTTTGTCCTTCCTTCGGAAAGACTCTATCCTTTTTAGGAAACTGAGGGACCTCCGCTTCTTGGACTTTTCCTTAGAACTCCCACTCTGGTTTGGGGATTGGTCTGTCACGAAGTGGTCACTCAAGCTCTGACTGGATTTGGTGATGTTCGGAGAGTCCTGGCTGGGTGACCCGTCAGGCAGGGTGGCCACAACGCCAACTGTGCCACCAGTGCTGCCTGTGCTGGTATTGCTGTGGAGCGAAGTGGCTTCCAGATTGGCACTGGGGTCTGTAAGGATGCTCTCACGGCTGGATGTCTGCCGCATGGTGGAATTCAGCACCTCTGGACTGTGGGAGAGAAAGTCGACAGAGCCAACTCTGGACCATCTTTTGCTGTCCCTCTGGAAGGCCCATCGGTCGCTGATGGCACAAAGATCTTCCTCTGAGTCTTCATTCTAAACCAAGAATAAGGATCACAGAGTAAGACACAATCAGCTGGGTCATCCAGTGTGACCACCCTCCCCCTGAGTTTTGCATGTCTACTCACACCCACCAACCACAGCTAGGGTTGGGTAATTTACAGTTGAATAACCATATCTTCTCTTGATGGGGACATGTGCTACGTACAATACACTTTATGAGACCCAGAAAGCACACTCCACCTTCTATGCAATTGCTTTTCACAGGAGAGAGATAAAAGATCCATTAAGTCTGATTCTGTCCATTCTCTGGGGGCTAGCACAGGGTAGTTCTCTACAGTACGTTCCTGAGAGCTCTGTCCATGCTAGTTCTAAACGTTTCATATGGTGGATCCAGCCAGTTCACAGGGTTACGAAACAGGGGGAAAACACCATCCCATGCAAACAGACTCCAGAATTGGTAATAGTATCCTGATGCTCTGCCTGCCTCTCTCCTGCCAGGACAGGTGGCACACTGGAGAAGCAGCTCAGCAGAAACACACTGTACTGTTGTCCATTAGAAAGCACTGTCACTGCCATGCAGCCAATCCCAGAGCCTTTAGACTTAGAACAGAGGGTTCCTTGCCACACAATGGACTGAGTCCTACAAAGAACAGATTGCTCCACTGTAACTGAACCAGAGGGGAGGGGACAGACGGAAGCTGTTGCTTTCTAGATACACCTGCTGGTATGAAAAGGGTTTCTGGGGTCACAGGTCAGGTGCTGGGACAGAACGGCTCATGGCCTTGCCAAGCCGACATATGAATCAGAGATCAGATGAAGCTTGTCTTCTGGTGTCCCCAGGAGTTGTTACAGAATATAAGCTTTCACTTCAAACATTTAAGCCTCTGTTAGACCTGCAAGAATGGATGCAGCTAGGCTGACTTACTGTAGCTGAATTAAAGGGCCCTTTGCTATAGACTGGGGTGGAGGGGGGGAGGGACAGCAAAATTGTGAACTTCCACCACACTCATCTAAATGTTAACTCTGAAACCCAATGATGGCAGCTTAAATATTAATCATGGTCAACTATTTCACTGCTGATCCTTTTATCAGAAACATGCCACTAGCATAGGGCTAAAAGTAGCTATCGGGATGGAGGACTGGTTTTCAATACAGCAGCACCTGCCTAAACACAAACACAGGGGAATTTGGAGCAAGATGTGCACATAAATAGCAGCTTCCATTCCTTTAATACCAACTGTAGTACATCACACACACAAGAGCCATTATTTATTATTTATTGAGGGAAATATGGAGGCCACGAAGTTTCCTGCTAACAGGACCAGAAGACTTTATTGTTCCCTATTTAAAACCAGGATATTCAACTTCCTGTTAAGGATTCTAGATAGTGTTGTCCAACATAGAGGTTCTCAAACTGGGATGCACACCCCCTGAAGGGGTCAGAATGTATGCTGGGGGGGGCATGAGAAGACACTCTGCCTTCAGAGCTGGGTAGCTGGAGAGCGGTGGTTGCTGGCTGGGCAGCCAGTTCTGAAGACAGCTCCATCGCCAGTAGCAGCGGAGAAGTAACGATGGCAATGCCATGCCATACCACCATCATTTCTGCACTGCTGCTGGCGGCGGCTCTGACTTCAGAGCTGGGCAGCCATATATGTACTTGTGTGGCAGAAGCAGGGTGGAGCAAGAACATAAACTACTACAGACACGAAGAAGGGAGGCGCGATCAAATACGTTTGAGATCCACTGATCCAAGAAGCATTTCCTGTAGTAAGGAGCAGTATCATTAGAACCACCACCAGAAAGCACTCAAAACACCATGTGTATGTATCCCCACACTGTAGCGACCGAGCACATAATGTACGCTACAGTAGGAAAATTAAAGCAATTTATTGTAAGACCTGGTCCAAAAATAGGGGGGAAATGGGCCGATATATTTTAACTGTTTCCTATCAAAAGTCAGTATTTACAAAAATATTCAGGAAAACTGTGAATAGTTCCAGTTAAGTGGTAACAATCGCTCCTCAGCAATCATGCTGCTTTGGTGGTGAGGTGGGGTATATTCGGAGTGAACAGTAGCAATGCCTTCTGAAGAGGGAATGCAAGGGCAAATAGCTACCACCAAAACCTGTATTGGGATTACAGTTTTGGGGACAGCTGTGACATCTCTCCCAGCCCACATACTGATTTCTTGATCTGGTCAGTCATGCAACATTTTTACTAATTCCTATTAGATTTATCCCCAAAAGCCATTGTCCTAGTGACAATCTCCTCTATCTATGGCATTTCTATTTTTAATATAGCTACCTCACTGTTTCTGCACTCAGTGAAACTAGTGCAAATAGCTTGAAGCTATCCACTTGGCCCTGGCCCCCTTTCCACCTTCATTTTCTTTCTCTTGTTTGTGTTCTGCAGAACCAGAGATCCGGACACTGGAACAATGTTCCAAAACCATGACCCCTTCCTGCAATTCTGCAGGACAGGTGAGAACCTTTGGCACTAAGGTGCGGAGCCTACAGCTGCCACAGAGTGCAGGTGGGAATGGAAAATATGAAACCACGATAAACAATATTTTAAGAGAAGCATTTTATTGTTTGAGACACATGGGTAAGTTTTATTCCCCCCCTGAGGGAAACTCCCCTCTGGGTTATGTTTCCTCACTAATCCATTCTGCCAGACATTTGCTCAAGGAAATCCCCTTCTAGTTCACGTTTAACGGCATGGCACTGCATTAGGGCTGGCCTGGAAGCAGCTGCAACCAGACCCTACTAATGGTTACCATATGAGATATCTGCAGTAAGTCTCCTGGTGATGGGAGCTCACCTCAAATCAGGGGCCTAAATTCAAATCTGGATGAGCTCATGAAACGGGCTTGCTGAAGCAGCTTCTCCAATGGTCTGAATGGTTACAATTTGGATCTCATAATGGTTACACTGAAACATGACAAATGGGAACACAAAACTGGCCATGGACAAATACAGGCATTCAACAGAACAAACCAACAAAGGGGGGAGGGGAGGGAAAAGAAAAAAAAATCAGGGTTCTTCCCCTGTGAAATCCTCCATCTGACATCAGGAGCAGGATGACAAAAATAGATATTAATATATGGGAAGCAAAAGCAATGCTGGCAGGACCCCAGATAGCACAGTTTAAACAGCCAGCCAAAGCCACTTGTCTCTGGAGATCTGCTAGAGCAGGGTTCTCAAACACCCTCCAAGAGTGCACCTGAACTTACTGGAGAGATTGTCTTGTCGACACACACACACACACACACACACACACACACCCTTCCACTGCAGGGAAGGAAACCATTCCCTGGACTCCACCTCACCCACCCAACCCGCACCCATTCACAGAACATCCCCATGGAAAAGACAGCAATTGCTTATGTAGAAATGTACCATTCGGAAAGAAATTTCGGTGTAATTTAGCAGCTGAAATGAGGAGGCTTACCACAGTATGACAAACCACTGAGCACACACTGACACAAGCCTTCCACCTCAACCCTGCAGCATGCAAGCAGGGATTCTAGATAGCTGTGCTCCTTCTTTATTCAGCGCTAAGCAGAAAGACCCATGACCCAGGAGAGAGCAGGGGAAGGCATCTGATCCAGGAACGATACTTTTCTACATGAATGAGCAGGGTTGGAATTGTTCGTTTTTAAACACAGGCTCATTGCCCCATCCGTGTGCATGCGTTTTCCCCACAACGTACTGTGGCTTTGTTTATACCCTTGAAACCTCACCACTTACCTGTTTACGCTGAAAGTGGACTTCCAGCTTCATAGAGGCACATGTGTTCAGTGTCATCAGCCTCCTGCAAACAAACAAGAGACGCTTTTGTCTGGTTTGGCTTTCGCTGCAGCAGTTTGTTTTTTTCTCAAGGGCTTGTGTTGCGGCATTGTCACCTGTCACCAAACAGCTGGGGAACAAGCGGATGCGTGGAGCTTGGGACAGGCCCAAGATCATTTCCAGCCGAGTGCACATTTCCCAGCTGCAGTACTTAATTTGTGCCAAGGCTTAGCCCCGGCACCTCTAGGCTTGGCAGTTCACAGCCCCAGCCCCTCTGGCCTTGCTGCCTCAGTTATGAATGTTAAAAAATTGCTTGAGCCCCAGCACCTCTTTCATTACAAATCAAGCGCTGCCCAGCTGGCACAGGAAGGAGAATGGGAAGAAGCTTCTCTGGACTCCTCGTGTTTCCCTTTTCCCAGGGGTGAAAGCAGAACCACGTGCTCGGCATCTCCCCTGAAGAGTTCAGACCACTCCAACATGCCCGTGGCCTGAGTGCTTTAATGGCTTGTGCCAGAGCCATTTCACAAGTATCCAAGTCAGAGACATTCCCCATTGCTTTTCAATACAAGTCCCTGGATACTCTGGCCAAATTGCAAGTACCTGCAGCTCCTCTGGTTACACTTCAGCTTACTATCCCTGTGGCCAGCATCAGATTCAGCACCCACTGCTGCACACGTCCACCACTGCCACCCACTGTACATTGCATCCCTTCCTGTGACTGACTCTCGCGTGGATTCTGATTGCTTTTTACATCCCATATTTGACTTGGGACCAGAAGCCACTTCCTACCTTTTGAAGTTTGTTTCTTACTCTTCCCATGGCTACAAGTTAACGCCATTCACGGCTGCTGCAATATGATTGGCCTCCATAGAATGTCAGTCTGGTCCAGGCACCTCCGGTCATGTTGGGGGTGGGGGGAATGCATTTAATGGAAATACCCAATACTTCACTGTGGCACTGAAGGGGTTACACATCTTAAATACAAAAACAGCCCTTTCCCCACAAGATAAAACAAATTCATCCTTTAACAGTCAGAAGAGCCCTTCTCCAACAGCACCACTAAGCCCTGATCTCACACTGATTTTCAGATGACAAGGAGAGGATTTAGAAACAGTAACCCTATAAATACCTCTAGGTAATGGGGGTGGGGGAGTAAGTCAGTGGCTCACTGAGTTTAGTGCCCAGGCCATTTTCATCTCCAGAGGCCTCAAATCTTCAGTCCACACCGGAACATATGTTTAGCTGGTAGGCAATCTTTTCTCTTCTGCTCCAGAGGAATCCAGGACTGGAGTAACAGGGGGTACTGCCGAGCAGGATTAGGGTGCACTGGTTGTGCTTTTGGGAGCGGGTCAGGTATGGCACAGGATGCTGCAGACTAACAGGGAAGTGTGTTGGCATAGTTGTGCAGAAGTGAGGGACAGGGAAGGTTGGAATTGAAATGCAAGGGAATAACTGGAATAGTAGCACATGCGCCTTCATCCTAATCTGCAGCATCAGCAGAGGTGGGTAGGGCCCAGCTTGGAAGCTACAGATCAGGAATGAGGTGAATTGAGAGGACTTCAGAACACAAGATTAAATAATATGTGCGATGCTGCAGGCCAGGACTCAAGTGAATTGGCAGAGTTTCCCCACTCCAGCCTTGGACTACAAAGGAGGGCCTGCAGAATGTCAGCATGGTGGTGTTTTGGCAGAATTGCACAGAGGAAGCTGAACTGCTCTTGGCCACATCACACTGGGCTCTGTCCAACAATGTGACTTCACCATCCCTTCAGCACTGCATTCGGAGTGGGTACAGAATGATTCATTCCAGTTACTGCTCAATCTGTTTGCTCCACCCCTGTGGTGTCCTCATGATGAGATTCCCTCTACAGCACCCAGGTAGTTTCTGCTATTCCAAGGTTGCTGGGCACATTCCTATAAACTTTAGAAGAGCTTCAAATCTGCCAGCATCATTTAGTGGCTAGAGCCTATCTGCTCACACTGGAGTGGAAAGGCTAAACTTGGCAGTTGGTCTGCAAGAACCGTTAATCTCCAAGTCCAGAAGTGATTTACGTCTGCGTCTGTGTGCGTGGGAGCTAATCGGAGTGAGAGACTTGAGTATACACTGCGGTTTGTCAGTTCACGCTCATGACTGCAGGAAACAGACTTAAATACAACAAAGGGCAGCTCATTGAAAAGCGAGATAGAAATCCAGACAGCTTCTCTCCATGCATGGAAACAAGTTGCTAGTGTGAACGAGAATGAGAGAGTAAGGAGAAGAGCTCGTCACCGCTGGCCTCTTGTAGATGCTTTAGCAGCGAGGCCATGGAGGCTGGGTCTCTCTACTGGAGCTGGTTCCTTCACAGCAGTGGCAGGAGCTGACTTGCCACCGCCCCTGGCCTAACTGCTCAGAGGACTCCAGCCTCCAGGGCTGCAAACCCAACGCCTTTCACCAGCAAAGAACGCTCCAAAAATAATCTTTGTTTTAAAAAGCCAGGGGAAGGAAGTGGCAGCAGGAGGTGAAAGGAAACAGGAATGAACTGCATCCCCTCACAAGGCATTTAATGAAATGCTCTGAGGCAGGGGAGGGAAGAAGCTGGCCGGTTTGGGCTCAGTCTCTGCTCTGAGCATGAGACATATGACCTGCTCACTTGTTATTAACTTGTTCAGAGCAGTCGACTAAACTGCTTTGACACTTAGCTGACAGCGGATTAAGCCTCACTCCCTTTTCCCATTGTTTAGATTCCGGGCAATTTAATAACAGTTTCCCCAAGGAAGCTAATAATAAAATGGGCAGTGTATAAGCAGGGAGGTAGAGAGAAAAGCCACCAGGTGGAATGGCAAATCCTCGGCATTAATTTAATTAAATCTCTGCCAGCCTCTATTGAGGACACCCATTCCCTCTGCATTTTCAAGGACCCAGAGAAGAAGGCAGGTGTCTTCTATAAAGCACAATGTGGAGGAGATTTCCAGAGTTCGCTGGGGGAGGTGGTTAGCCACCCAGTACTGACCGGCATTAAAGAGCTATAGTTTCAAAGGGGCTTCCTGAACTGGTCCCACAAAAGTTATAAACCAACCAATTTACATGCATGAGTGCGGGGGGGGGGGGGGGAAGAATGGGAGGACATATGTAACATAATCAAAGGGATTTGAAGGGGGTTACACATGCAAATTCTGCAGGCACAATAGAGGGGGACCTTCAAACATCTGACAAGGAAAAAACACAGGCTATTCAGCGAAGAAACATGAAGTGATTCTGCCAAATTCACAGAGGGAATCAGAGCTGGGATTAGAACTCAGGAGTCCCTGGCTCCCACTGCTAAACTGAGACCACTGGACATTGCACCTTCAGGGGTGTGTGGACTAGAGTTTGTGATCCTGCTTTAACTCGAGTTAATAGATTGCCAATTAACACGAGTTAATTAGCACCTTTGTCAATGTTAATATACACACTACACAAAGGTTCCAGGACACAAGGGCTATGTCTTCAGGGCCAAGAAAGGTATGTTTTTACAGCAAGTTTTTACATGAGCTATTAGCGATCTCATTATAAAATCCTGGTGGAAACAAGGCTCAGTTGTTTTTACCACTAGATGGCGAGGAGAGGTCAATCACGGGTGGGTGGTATAGCACTGATCTCTCCTAGTCATAGTGAACAGTCATTAGTTATCCTGCTGTAAAAAAACCCACCATTTCTGCAGGGAAGATAAAGCCAGTCAAAAGTCTGTGGTTTCCCGTAGGGCTCAAACTCATATTCAGCTGACAGTTAGAAGAGCTGGTTAAGACTGGAGTGAATATTCGAAGACGTTTTCATAAACTGAGCAGAAAATCTGAGATGCAGGCTGCTGAGGGACTGAGACAGAGCCTGTGTTCATAAGAATATAATGATTCCAGGGGTGAGGAGGAAGATTTTCTACAACTGCCTCCTTCCGGGGCAGGGGCAAAGGGATGAAGTGGGCACGTGGAAGCTCAAGAAGTGGTTTGATCCAGTACAGGCAGCTGCAATGCCAGACGCACGCCTGGCCTGCCACCCATCTGGAAATAAGTCAAACAGCCTTTCACTTTGTCCCTTGCTGGCTGGAAAAGAAAGTTCAAAAGCAAAGGGATTAAATTCATGAACTTTTGGCAGAAGGAAGATGAAAGAGAGGGAGAGCAGGAGGGGTGAACACGTGTGTATGGGATTTCATTTTCTTGGAAAAGCCATTTAATTTCCTTTTCTGACCTGCTAATCAGCTAAATGCTGCATGTGGCCACCTTGTGTGCCCCAGAAATTATTGGATGGCTTTGGAAAGCTGGTTCCAGGCATGCCTGTCCAAAAGCCACAGGTCTACCCATGCCACCCACTGTGTGCTCTCTTCCCAAAGGGGTTGGCAAGGATGCATGCTCCACTATGTAAAGTGATCACCTGAGCAGGCAGAAATGACCTGTTCCAGGTTACCGGAGCGAAACAACTCCAGAAACTCCTCGATCCTCCTGAATGCTAAGCCACAAGTGGAAACAAAGAAACATAAAAGCCTTGACAGGGATGGACTATCACCCAGGAACTTCAAAACCTTCATACAACCTCCATTGCACTGCCCTGACAAGGAGAAGCAGCTCTGATCCACCCACAGGAATCCACCCACATTACAGCAGCCTCATTATGGTAAAAGCCTAGCAGAGATGTTTTCATTGCTCCTGTGAGCAAGAAGAGCACTGATCATAGTAAATATTCACCCAACCTCTCAGCTATAGGGTCACTGTAGCTAGGAGAGGAATATGGGAACCCAAAACATGGGAGCTAAAAATCCTGGATCATTCACAGTCTTGGACTGGACTAGGTATTTATAGTCACAAACCACAGGGGATCTGACAGCCCCTCTCCATTAAGTATCCCCCCTTGGTCATGACAGTGGTATTAATAGTGTCCACCATAGGGACCAGGCCACCTCCTCTCCCCAAAAATATATGTACAGAATCTAGTGGTGATATTTTCAATCCTGCTGGTATAAAGAGAGAATGTGTTTTGGTGCAAGGACTCTGTAGTTTCTCCTCGCATGTATTTGGGATGACTATGTTAATCATCTGAACTGTACCGACACTTCCAGACAATCACTTCTTCAAAAGGAAATCCTTACTCAGAGCAACCAGATAACTGTTTATTCCGTGAAAGAAAATTAATCTACAAGAACCCAAGAGAGATAAGGTGGGTCCAATCTTTTATTGGACCAATCTCTTTTGGTGAGAGAGACAAACTTCAAGCCACACAGAACTCTCAGCCCACAGTAAAATGCAAGGTGGAACAGATTACAGGCTAAACAAAGAATCAATTGAAGAGAATCTACTACCACAGAACAAACACACAACTACAGGATCCACTGCAGAGTATCCAATTCCTCACAAACCACTGTAAGGGATAGTTGACAGAGTCTAATATCCATGTAGCATCTTTTATTTTTCAAAAGCTCAGTAAATCACTTATTGAGCGTTTTCTTTTATTTACACATGACATACACAAGTCACCCAAGTGAAATTCTGCTCACAGACGGCGTTTCTGGCATAAGCAGCCCCGTTGTGAATTCAGTCTCAGCAGAACAACAAGAAACAAAAGTCCCGCACTGAAGCCTGGAGAGAGGATTTTCAAATACTCTTCAATTGTTAGAGATTTGATGAAGCACCATCACTATAACAAAGATTGGAACAATGGGAAAGTGCTTCACTTCTTTCTGGGTCCCATATGCACAGGGAGAACTATGTAGAAGGTAATGGTAAAAGAGTGGAGAATGGGCAGATGGTTCAGACACAGAACAAGTCCCTCCTTGAACCTTTGCCAATTTTCACATCCCAACCCAAGTGGAATCTTCTAGAAAAGTCCGAGATCTTTGGTTAACTTCTGTGCCCTCTCTTATCTTTCACCTCAACTGTCTTGGTGTAATTTCTGCTCCTCTCTGCATATCTGGGCAGAATGGGAAAGGGAGGGAGCTACAAGTCCTTTTGAGTGAGTGCTCCTCGTATTCCCTGGCCAATTCCGAAGTCCCATACAGTCCAGCTAAGACTGAGAGACATGGTCTGACTCAGAGATGCTCACCCCAACCACATCCTTTTGGGATGGATAGTCGATGGCCAGACTTTCTGCACGTAGCACCTGTTTCACTTCGAAACACAGCCGCAAGAGACTGGGATTGCACAAGCAAAAAGTCAAAACACAGACAAACACACTAGGTAAATCTAGAAAGAGCATTTTTTGGAAGATGTGTCTACTGTTCAAGAGCTCGGTGTGTGTATAAATAATACAATACTTGGGTCTTGCACCTTCTATCCAAGGAGCTCAAAGCATGTTATGCCTGAATGAGTAAAGCATCCCAACACCCTGTTGTACAAATGGAAAAAGTGAGGCTGTAGTTACTCAGTCTCTTTCAGCAAGTCAGTGTCAGACACAGGGTTAGAACCTATGTTCCCTGAGCCCCACTAGCCTGTGCTGTCTCCCATCCATGTTACCCCTTTCCTGGGGAGTCTAAGGCTCTCTGAGGATTAGCCCTGGGGCTGGCACAATACAGCACAAGGCAGCAGAGACAGAGAAGGCCCAAGGCACGGTTCCTCCATTCTTTGCAGAGATTAATTTGGTTTGTGGGAAGCTTTACCTGCAAAGGGATTTGAGGGAATCCTGGTCCAGAAAGCTGTGGTCTTTCTTCACGGACATGATGTCAATAGGAAATAGCGAGTCTGAGGGGGAGAAGAGGAAGAGGAGAATTACAGTCACAAGTTGAATCAGCAGCTCTACCAGGAAACAAAGTGAACATATGGGGGAGGGGAGGGAGAGGAGGTGTGCTCTGGAGAAGGGAAGAGCAGGGAGGAAAATGGGAGAGCCATAGAAGGAGGGAGGGTGGGAGGCTTCTGAACCCCAGCCATGAAGACTGTGAGCAACAGATGAAAGATAAGATTAACGCTTGGGCAGTGCATCTGAGTGCCACATGGAGCAGCTTCGCCATGGGACAACATCTGGACACTTCCTGGGATGGTAGAATGGGAGGGAGAAGCAACATTGTCCTTCCCAGAAGGTAGTGAGCACTATATCACTGCTCTGCAGACAGCCCCGAACTGCCAAGGGGAGCTCCCAAGGGGCAGGGCTCAAGGGTCACACTCCAACAGCGCAGGAAGGAGGCTGGCCAGACATTCCCCACTGAAGGGACAACTTGCAGCTTCACGTTTGGCAGCTTCTGTAGGGCAGCCGGAAAAGGAGAAGGGGGAGAGACCCGGAGGTGGAAGAGGGGAGACTCAGTGGTGCCTAGCTGTCACGGTGATGGGCACAGGAGAAATGCAGAAATGAAAAGGATGAGTTAGACTATGGAGATGGGCAGAGGGGGAGAAACAAAGCCTTCAGAAAATAAGAGGGCAGCACCAGGGATATAAACCAAAGCGCGGATGTAAAAAGAGCACTAAGAAATGTAAACCCCGTTACTCAGCAGCTGTCTATCTCACCTGCTTATTCTCAGACACAGTTTCCTCCCTGCAGAGTAAATACTCCATGGTTAAATGACCCTGGCATGTGCTGCTTGGAGCCGAGCGCGCCTCCTGGGGAAACACTTTCCATTTTTTTAAACTATCCCACCCGACTGTATTGACAGATTTGCCAATAAACACCCATCTGTGCTCAATGCCCCACACAGCCCTCACTTATCCACGATGTCACAGGTAAGCATATCTCTCCCCCACCTTGCCACATCTGGAACGCAGGCTGCAGTCACACCCATGGGAGGGTAGAGTGCTAGCACTGCAGAAGGTAAATCTCTCCCTGTACAGGGTCTGACTTCCGCTTTGGCACCTGGCCAGCTTTCTGAAAGTACCTAAAGGATGAAAGCAGAGGCGAGAAGAGGTCACCAGGAAAGGGGGAGGGGAATAGGTTACTGTATTATTTCCCTCTTCAAACAGCCCCTTCGTGCTTAATTTGTTCGGCCACGTGTTCCTGAATGCTTAGGTTTTCATTGGGAGCTTTAAATTAACAGGTACATGTATGTGTCAAAGCACAGGTAACTGACCCCAGTGGCTACCCAAGAGAGGAGGCTGAAAGACAGCAAGTTATTCCACCTCAGGGCAGGAATCATTGATGCTCCTGAACTAGTTTCAGACAGTGATGATAACCACAACACTATGCGCTTCTCTCTCCTCTTCCACGCGAGGATCTCTCACTGCTTGGCCAGTGAGGGTATGATGATCCCTGCTAAGTGACTTGCCCATGATCCCACAGCATATCTGTGGTGGAGCTGGGGACAGAAGTCCGAACACCTGACTCCCTCTAACTGTTAGATCACACTCTCTCTTGAGTACGCAGAATAAGAATAATCTTACTAAAGGTACCTGCCTCTGGAGCACCACTCTCAGGAGTGGGGGAGACACATGGATCTGGACTCATGCCATTTTTTGGTGTGGCAGCATCCCCAAAATCATCTGTTAAGCCTCTCAGCCCACTAGCAAACAACCCACTTTTGGAGCCAAGCATGAGTGGCTTAGATGGCAGAGTTGCACTCTCTGAAAATGCATTGCTCACAGTGTTTCCAATGCTCCAAATCTAGTCCCAACCCAAACAATAAGGCCCCTGTTTTCTGGAGAAAAGCCAGTTGTTATACATCCAGTAGCCACAGCAGTGATGTGACGTATCAGGTGATGTGACAGCTCTGCAGCCAGCGAGCATGGACGGGCCCCCAGCTGAAAATGGCTGGTTTGAATATCTTTCATCGGCATTCAAAGTGCCCACAGCTTTGGCTCAAAGGAAAAATCCACATCTACACCCACAGGAAGGAAAAGAGGAGAGCAGTGAGAAAGGCCAGAAAGACTTCATTAGCTGTGCTGCAAACTCTCTCAGACAGACACTCTCCCTCTGCTAACCCACCAGGCCTGTGTCAAGCAAGAGGTATGGAATGTGCACAGCAGCATGGCTGCTCCGGGACCTCACTCAGCCTCCCCCAGACCTGACTCAAAAGTCATGAGTCAAGTTTCGGAGGACAGACACGTTGGCTGGCATCCGGGCAGGGGCTGGGTGGGAGGAGGGAAGCTAGCACATGCTTAGAATAGTCATGTCTTTAAACACAACTATCACTAGCATCCATCTATTATAGGGTTTTCCATAATGCACATCATCACTATAGTATCTACAAGCCTTCCAAGTAGATTAGATCTGCATAGCAAGATCCTTAGAAAACCACATGGAACTTTCTGCTTCTTTCCTGCTTCTAGGAAGCTCTGCTGGTGACATACATATATACTTTTTATTCTATTCACGAGGGCAGAAGCCTGATTGTAACTGAAGCCGTCCAGTGCAGGTTGCAACACAGGGATGAAGGGAATATTGAGCCCACAGGGACCAGGAAGAAGTAGAGAGAGAAGCTGCAGAAGGATGCAGAAGGCTTTATTACACCAGCACTGAGTTTAGACTGTTTCTTGACAGACTCCAGTGTCTAGAACCCAATTCTTGTCTTGCTGAGAGTGAGCTGTAACCAGCCCACATGAAATCAGATCTGGGCCTAGATTCCAGAAATCTGGTCAGTCTTTACACTTGGATGCACACAGAGGCCACCCCTAAAATAGAAACTAGAAACAAAGAGGCAGGCTGTAAAGCTATCAGCAAGGAGGGACTATCTTGCTTTGTGTGCTTATGTTGCTGGGAGGGGGCAAGTGGAAGTGTCCCAGCTGAACAATAGCTGGCTTTGCACATTGCCTGGAGGCCAGGCTTCCAGCTATTGTTCTAGCCTCCTCCTTCCTCAGGCTAAGCTGAGCCAAAGCTGTGATTTTTCAACCTCCATGGGGACCACTGGCCTTCACCATGTCTTTGAAGTAAACAAAGTTGGGTCCAGAAACACACTCTGCAAGGGTTAATTTGCAGACGGGGTTTGTGAACCCTGGTCTACACTACAAACTTATGCCAGTATAGCTACATCGCTCAGGGATGTGGACAACCCGGTGTAGATAGTGCTATGTCGACAGGAGAGGTTCTCCCATCTACGTAGCTACTGCCTCTCAGGGAGGTGGATTAACTACGCTGACAGGAGCAGCTCTCCCTTTGGCATAGGGTAGCATCTTCACTAAGCGCTACAGTGGCACAGCTACACCAGTGAAGCTGCATCACAGCAATGCTGTACACGTAGATAAACCCTGAGAAACACACAACGCATGAGAAAGTCAGCTGGATTCATCCAGCTGCCTCTCCTAAAACATCCTTCCTACTGGGATCTCCCAATAGAGAAATGCAGCTCCCAGCACGGAGGTGCTATACTCGGGGAGCGTACAAACCTGGCTCCTGCATACTGAGTTGGGGAATGGCATTTGCCAGCAAAGACAGTTAAGCAGAGTGAGAAAGAAATGTTCATTCCCACTCCTGTGCCATGGCCAGTTCAGCTGTACATGCATCACCACCTCCAGCAAGAGCTTATTAAAATACCTGCCGACTGTCATCTATGCAAATTTGTCTTCCCCCTGGCCTGATCAGGCATCCTGGGAACTTTCTAGTGGTGCTGCCTGAAGGGCAGAGGTTTAGGAATGCAGAAAGGCCGATAACAAGACTCGTTCTCCAGGCCTCTATCAAGTCGGAAGGCTTCAAGTTGTAACATATAATCATACAATTAGCAAACTGCCCCCTCGATCTCTTCCTCTTCCCCAGTATTTCGGTCTGGCTCCAGTGATCTGAGAACTTCCCCTGCAGTCGCCATCTGCATCTAGTTAAGACACATACACGTCAGGTATTTCTGGGTCATCAAAACTGGAAAGAATAGGGAAGGCCTGGAATGAATAGCCCCATGGTCTGAGCATACCATACCATCAGGTCTACTCCCCAACCCAGGCTCCAGCTAGCCAAGACCCTAAGCACAGCTGCCAGGGACAATGTTGTCATGGATCAGAGCACAAAATAAGACAGACAGTCACTACCACAGTTACAACAAAAGTATAGCAGCCACTCTCGGGTAGCAGCCATCCCTGATCACATAGGAAGAAGGCTACTGTTCAGACACGTCTCCAGACTTGAGCAACCAAGTACATCCAGTCTCACTCTGCAGAACCCATCCTGATGAGGAACAGGATGATCCTCTGGATTTGCTCTCATTTTCCCATCCATCCAAGGCTGACGATACCTGGAGCTCCTCAACACTGCGTCGAGCATTGGCCCAAGAGTGCTGGGGGTCATCTCTCCTCTTGGGGGTTAAGTGCTGTCTCACGGGTTCTCTCAGCTCCTCCTGGCTAAGGGAGCACGTGTAACAGCTCAGGACTAGAACTCCAGACTGGTAGGTGGTGGTGGTGGCATCCCTTCTACACATGGTGCAGTGCTGTTTTCAAAGGCATGCTCTTAGAGAAATGAGAGTACTACCTCTCCCCCCAGCGCTCCCCCAATCCAGAGAATGCGGGAGAGGTGACACTTACCTTCATAAAGTTGTGCATACTGAGGAAATCCTGCTGCACGCAGCCAGTCACAAGCTTTCTTGGCCTCGACTTCTGAAACAAAGCAAATGAACTACTTTGAGGATCTCAACTTCATTATCTCCAAAGTATGGCAACATGCACTAGGGTCTGGGCCAGTCCAAACACTCCCGAGCTTCTGAACTACATCTGGATCTAACCTTCATGGCCTGAACCCATTTTTAAATACACTCCAGCCAAAGTAAATATATTTACATGAAATGGGATGTGTAAAACCCACAAATCCCCCGTTGGCAGCATTCATTCAACAAGCCTGGGCTAGCACCTATGCATGGGATGGGAGTGGTTAGAAGGAGAAGACATCAGGACCCCTGAGAGCACAACCCAAATGGAGCATTTATGGATTCCATTCTAGGATCTATTCTCCTTTAGCATTAGAATAATGCACCTTATGAGAGGGGCATTGGACCCTTACCCTTTGTTCCCATTTCTGTGCTGCAGAAATGCAGTCTCCGTCTCCCATCCTCTAACAGGACTTATTCTTCCTTAGCATCAGCACAGAAAGGCTATGGAACTGACTATGGAGTTGCAACATAGGGATTTGACCACAAGAAATGCTTTTAATCTCCTGCTGAAATATTTGGTTTCTAAACTCCCTGAACTGAGTGACACTTTGCCAGGAGAAAGGAAGAATCTTTAAAAAATAAGTTAGGGCTCATAAAAGTTTGGGAGCTGATCACTTGACAGGCCCCCTGCAGGCTTCCACCACGAAAGAAGTCTAGGACCAGAGACTATGTTAGCAACACCACTGGAATCAATGGGACTAGTCATGGAATTAGGTGCTACTTAATATGAGCAAGGGGGATATAATCAGGCTTCCTCATTTATGACATATGAGGGATATGAACTCTGACCTCCAGACCCCTGCTCTAGGCTATTGCCCTGTGGTCTGCTTTTCACAGCCCCCATTGACTTTAATGGGAATTCGGAGCACTCAGCAAACATGAAAATGAGGCCACAGGGCAAAACCTCAGACCACTGCCAGCAACCAGCCAGAGAGTGTTTGTGAAAGAGAAATCAGGACAGCGACCAGGTTCTTGCAAAACTTAGTAAGGGGCCCAACTCTGAATTACTGACAGTGCTATGGGTATTTGCTTATACATGGCTTGAAAATCCCCTGGGGGAGCCAACAGAACAGCTGACACTTTGTTTTCTAGGAAATTTCTAGAACTTTCAGAACCTGAGGTTGTCAGCCACAATCCCATGCAGCTGAGGGAAGTTGTTGTCTGATGTCAGCAGTCATCAGACTGTTGGGCAAGATTAAAGTTTATGATCAGGACCAACATATTTTACAAGAGAGAAAATCCTACTGTAAATTCACATAGATTCTTCCTTGCCCACTTTCCCCTTAACAGCGGCTCTGCTGTCCTATAGATGGACAAATGGCTGGTTCAGGCAAGAGCATCTTGGAAGGAAGCACCCCCAATGACATCAACAGCCCCTGTCAGGAGCACTAAATATATTTATTATAGAGCAATGGAAAAAAAGCACAAAATAAACATTTCACTTAAAGATAGGACTGAGCTTAAATCCTGGGTTCAAATGCCTCTGGGATTTGGAATATCATTCTAGATCAGGATCCAGATTTTGCGGCGGCTCTTAACTCTATATTGGGCTGAACCAAAACCCTGGATCTGGATAATCCACCTGAATTCTGAAAGAGTCAAAATACAAAAATGTAAATCCGGATCCAAATTTTGGCACTCCAGTCCAGCTGTCATTTGAATTAAGGTTAAGTTACTTTGGAAAGTAGTTGTCATTTTAACTCAGGGAAAGTTACTTTGGAAAATGTGCACATAAGTGTGTGTTTGTCTCCTCCAACCCACATCACGCAGTCATAAACTGTATAACACAGGAGGCTTGGAACAGCAGCACAGAGCAAAGTGCACCATATGCAAAATATAAAGAGCTCAGAGAAGCCTGATAGAAGGGATCTCTGTTTTCTGATAGGGTGACCAGATGTCCCGATTTTATAGGGACAGTCCCAATTTTGGGGCTTTTTCTTATATAGGCACCTATTACCCCCACACTCCCTGTCCCGATTTTTTACACTCGCTGTCTGGTCACCCTGTTTTCTGATAACTCGTGAGGACCATGCAGTGTGACTTCTGCTCCCCCTTCTTGCACTGGAGGTATTTCCAGATCTTAGGGAGGAGAGTAAATCCGTATTTTATGTCCTGTTTTAAAAGGAGAAAACATTTACTGGCAACCTAAGGGCACCGTGCTTAGCTGAGCACAAGCTTTGGGAGGAAAGCCATCAGGTTATTCCCAGTTAAACACAGATCACGCTGCAAAGACCGTGCCAACACGAACCCTCACCTGCCCGACTGCACATCCCATCCAAAATCACAGAATAAAAGACGTTTCACCTCCTTCCATTGCAGGGGGAATGCTTTTTTAAAATGTGAATGTTGTAACTTAGCTGCAGGAAAATACCCATCCTCCATTATCTTCTGTCAAATCAAAGTCGCCAGGTTCACAGCCCTGGAGAATGAATCTCTCTTCTATTCGCAGAACAGCTGCGGCCCACACACCTCCTCACCCAACATGCCTTACCCTGACCTGGAAGGGAGCCCTACTAGAAATGAAAGGGGAGATCAGTTTCTGCAGCCCATTAAGGAGGCCAATAAAAGTGGCAGTTTTTGTGCTGGTGATACCTATTTATCAAAAACTAGACGGAGACCCTCCAAACTCCACGCTGGTCACCAAAGACGACCCTGGATCTTTTTCTCTTTTAAAAACAGAACCGACCAGGGTGAGAATACTTCCAAAGAGAAAAGCCAAGAAACAAACAGGAGCCACAAAGGGAGTTTTGTGATCACTTTTTTAGCACACACTGCTGTGCTGAGCTTACCCCTTACAGTAGGCAGATTGAACTGATAAAACAGCATTGCAGAACTGATGCCGAACAGGCTGATCAACCATCCATGCAACCTCTGGGACTCACAGGAGCAAAAACAGCCACACTATGGTGTTTCCTTCAAAGACTATTCTAGCTGCAGACAGACAGATGGCGGGAGAGGGAAAGAACGTGGAATCAAAGGATTCTCTGCAGAGGCGGGCTCCCACCTACCCCTCCAGAAAGGCAGGGAATGGCATGCGCTCACTTGGCAGATCTGGGATCTAAATGAACTGTACTTCACATCACCAATGGAAACGTGAAGTCACACAGCGACATTTCCTTCCCTTGTACTGGAGTCAGTCCAAAATGCACTGGATGGAAGAGGGGGAAATCTGCCTTTTCTCTAGCTTGTCGGAATGGAGCTCTCTGCCAACGGTTTGGCCTTCAATGGTGACTCCTTTGTTTTCCCCCAAACAGTTCCTCTAAGAATGGGTTCCCAAGATCTGCTGCACTGGGAACGTGGGGATCATAGCTCCAACAGCCTAACCACCCATGGTAAACTCACCGCCACCACCAGCCCCAGCACCAAAAAGGTTTCAAAGTGTTTCTGTTCAGGCCAAGAGACTGCGGTTGATTTCCTCTTTCCCTCCCACCCTTTCCATGAAAAGTATTTTCCCACGGAAATCCTGAAAAGGATCTTTCTGAGCCGCAAGAAGAATGGGTAGAACAATAGTTACGACAATAACTCAAATGGATTCCAAACTCCTGACTAAAGGAAAACAATATCACAGCAGCACCCAGAGAGATGTCACAGGTGCTCACGCTGCAGCATCAACAAAGACTGCGAGACAGCCTGCGAGATTTCCAGCCAGATTCCTCTTTCTCACCCACGCATCACAAGCTCCGCAAAGGCCTTGAAACCATGATCAGCTTAGCAGCTCACTATCACCAGCGGAGATCCAAAACGGGGCAAATTCTTCTCTATATTATACCAGTGTAAAACCAGAATAACCCCACTTGACTTCAAAAAAGCCACTGGGAGCCATTACTGCCTGAGTAAATACCCTTCCCAACCCAGCTCACCAGCCCAACACCCCTCTTCCAGTCTTTCTAAAATATCCACTTCTTCCAGAAGTCCCAGAAGAAATGAGGCTATGATTTAAAAGAGAAAAAGTCATGCAAAGTACCCCATTTCTATGATTCCCAATGTGTCCCCATTTTCTATGAGTCCATATCCCAGATATCGTGATGCAGGATCTCTCTTTATTTTGCATACGGTTCAGGCTGAACTGTGGCACAGTGTCTTCTAGTGGTTCCCAACAGGAAGCAGGCTAGAGAGAGAGAGACATGGAGACCAGAGTTCTCTGAGTCAGACACTGGATCCAGTTTCATTCATCATGTTGTTGATGGAATTGTCAAATAAAAGCATTCCCCCGAAACCTCCTGCTTTCCTGAGAATCCACCATGAACATTAAACCACAAATAACATGCTAAGCTGGTGTAAGAAGATGCCAGGATTTAGCCCCATTTGTGTTTTCTTGGTACCTTTTTCATTTCAATTAAAATAGAAGTTATATTTTTAATTTTCTCCGCTGCCATGTTGGGAACCCAAACACAACAGCACCAAGCTACTGAATGAGATTCATAAAGAGAAACTGACTAGAAACAACGTAAAATTTATTCTAGTTTCGCTACTGAAAGTGCAGAAATTACTGCTGCTCAAATGCAACAAAAATGACCTTAGAAGCTCTATCATAATCACTGTAGTTATCAGTAATGCAGATTGTTTTTTGAGTTTTTTTTGTAAATAGGAATTTTATGTTGATGTAACCCATTGACGAATGTGTGTGATAGATCTCTGAGCCTGATCCATGGAGGATATGAGTCTGTTGCATTCGCAGCCACAGAACTTAGGTATTTAGCTCGAGCTGTAGTAGTTCACCCATTTAGCTCTGGGGGTCTTCGGTTCAATCCTTGGCAGGTTGCCCATGACAGCAAATATCATCCTAACACATGCACTTGAATTGCAAAGAGAAAATACATTGAGTGTGCAGAGCAATCTGATCACCTCCCACCCTTCAGCCTTCTCTTGGAGAGGCAGTGTGAAATGTAAGGTCCAGTTCTACACCTTTTGCAGCTGCAGCACATAAGGTGCAAACCCAAGGGGAGAATGGGGCAAAGATGGCTTTAAATCACCTTTGCACCCTCTGGATTCTGGGCGGCTGTAGGCCGATGTGTCCCACACAGAATTAGAACAGCCACAGAGGTTGCTCAAAATTATAGCCGCCTACCAGATCTGTCTCTCGGCTGTAACACTCTGTAGTGCCAGGGGTGATAGAGATACCCCCACCCCACTCCCAGCATGCACTTACAGTTGGCGTTTGTGTTGGCACTTACAGGAAGAGAAGTGCAGGATAATTATGCAGGCCTGGCCTAAGCTGTGCTTGTGCTGAGGCAGTTCTTCTCTAGTCACTCTGGGCACCTTTAGGGCTCCTAAACACCAGCTAAAGTGGCAAATAGGGGCCAGAGCAGGGGGCAGAATCTCTCCCTCGGTGTTTTAAGGGACTGTGGAAAACCCCAAGCCACTAATGACTGCTCAGTTAAGCCTTGTAACAGAGAGAGAGAGCTAGAAAAATCAGTGGAGTACAACAAAACGTGGACCGGTCTAAAACCAGCAAGGCACAAACAGTGGAGACAGATTTAATTACAGCTAGAAAACCATTACCCAGAGCTCCAGCTCCACACCTCCCCTTACAAACAAAACAAAACAACACAACACAACCAGGGTTCCAGAATTTCAGAGCAAGTTTCCAAATTCCTCATAAAAAAAGTCTCAAACAGGCAATTAGTGTGTGAAAAGCAAACCACATCACAAAGATGCCCATCATGGAAAGCTATGAAATAAGACGCTGAGCAGATGTGAGGGGGAATGCAGGCTCTTTCTATTAGACTCCATCTCAGCTCTGGCGTTAATGTGTGCAGCACTTCGGTGTGGGTTTTGTTTCTGTCTTGGTTTAAAATAAACGATTGCATAATAAGTTAAATATGCAGAAGTGGAACTTAATTTCTCTCCCTAGTCTGTAAACGTAAATGCCTTCCTATTTATTATGGAACCTACAGAAAAGTCTGGTATGTCCGCTGGGCCATGGAGAACACATCTGTTTCTTAAGAGGACTGGGCTCTGAAATAGCAAATTTACATGTAGGACTCGGATTCCTACTTATGCTAAACATATTGGGCCAGATTCATCCCTGTTTTAACTATACTGGAGTTATAGCAGGAATGAATTTTGCCTGTGGTGCCTAGTTCTGCTCTCACTGATGCTGCTGTAACCTCATTGAATTTGACGTTAGAATCAGATTGCACAAGTGTAAGGGAAAGCGGAATTTGACCTATTAAGTGCAGAATGCACTCATCTCTCTCCTTGACATTGATGATACATATAGATCTATAAACTATGCTGGTGAAAAACAGTGCAGAACATACCATTAGGAACTATCCCATGCTAGCAGTGGGGTATGGAGCATATACTGTTTAAATAGGTGTTTTTCAGCAGTAGTGCCGTCATGGGTAAAACTCGGGTCACCTGAGTTCACCCGCTTCTCATCGGGGGAATGTGGAGCTTAGCTTAGGTTAGTTAACCCAGCCCACTTATTTTTTTAACCCCATCCCCGTGTTTTCCAGTTTCATTTTCTATCATTCTGTGATAGTCTGCAGGCCTGATTCTCCTCTCTCTTGCACCAGTGTTACTCTACTGAGGTCTATGGAGTCACTCTTGATTTACACCAATGTAAGGGAGAGAGGAATCAGCTCCTATGACTCCTGCTCACACCAAGATGTGCAGAGGAAGCAATACAAATGGAATTATTCCCTCCCTCACCCTCAGAGACATGTAACATTAAGCAAGTGAACAGTGATATCCCAACACTAGAGGCTTCCAGCCATGCCCTAAACAGCTCCCTTCCTATGCTCTCACCCCTAGCCACCCAAGAGTTGGGAAACCCAGCTCTGAATTTTGCTCTGGGCCCATCTCACATATAAACCTGCGGTGTGAGGAGCAGTTTTTTAGAATGGGAGAAGTGTGCCAAGTTTTTACATCCTGTATCCCAGTAGCATTCACCAGCCACACCTGAATCAGAGCCTCCACAGTTTGGCACACCTCACCGATAAATAATAATTGATTTTGTCTATTCATGTAACTCCCAATACAATCAGCTAGCCTCATAAACTTTAACAGCCACAAGCATAGATAGAGTATGGAGACAAGAGTAAGAAACTCCACTGGACAATGTCCCAGATGCAGTGGGCTTCCATAATTAACCTTCACACAGTTAAAAGGGCTTGCAAGCTTTGGAAACTGCGCACTGCTGCACTGCCAACAAGGGATTGTTCAAATGCCTCCATCACATTCAAATCCTGAAATAGTCTGTCTGCTTTTAACAGCAATGATTCTGTCACAATTGAGGAACCCTTACGAAACTAAAACCCTGGCAGGCAGAAAGTCAACAGAGAGCAGCCACGGTTTGGGGCATGGCTGGGAACTGGAGTTGCAGTGGAGGAGGAGAATTCGTGAGTCAATGATAGAACCAATGTAGACAGTTGCACAGCTTAAGAAATGGATCACTTTCCCGTTTACATCCCAGACATTTACTGTACTGTGCAGGATAAACAAGAAGAGTGATCTGGAGGAAGGAATGCTCTGAGTCAGCTGAGGACAAGAGCTACTTAACAAATACAGGCAAGTGTGTTGTGTGTACACGTGCCTGTTTGTGCATGTGTGTGTACATAGGATAGGCACAGTCATCTTTTGGGGGGGGAGGTCCCTCCCTCTAGGAGACCCTTATTTCTTCCCAAACATCCTTCAATAAGGTCCCAGATCACAACTAAACTTGTTCCAGCTGCAGAGGGATGGATACTGCTCTCTCTGAAGTGCAGTCTCACTGGTCTGCCGTCAGACCAGACTAATGGTCCAGTCCAGTCCACTCCCTCTGATCCTGCAAACTCAGTCAAGGCACTAGTCTCTTTCTCCTTTGCAAATCCACTGAGGGAAGAAGGAGGGGTTGCTTAATCACCAGCTCTTTGTTTTTCAGTAAGCCAAAGACTCACCAATTACAGAATACAAGCACCAAATGAATGTGTAGGGACAAGAAGAGCAGAAGTCTAAGATACCCCACATCCAACTCAAATTGTGCCCTGATCCTGGGCTCTGGTGGGTATAGGCTCAGAGATGTTGCAGGACTCTCCATATAGTTAGCAAGCTCTCCTCAGTACAGAGAGAGTTGTGGAATGAAGGGCCCTGACAAGCTAATAAGCTGCTGTTCTATTATCAAAACAAAGTTTCCAGACAGGACAAGGTACTTGCTTACTCCCAGCCACCTGCAGTCCACAAGTGCCCCCTGGACTTTGCGGGTGCTCAGTTCTTTTCTTGAAGTGTCTGTTGAACAGTTTATGTGTAAGGCTCCTGACATTTTCTTCCTTTGTCCCCCTCATGTCTCCTTTCAGTTCCAAGGGCATCTTCCCTCTGTCCCACACAAACCTTTGTAGGTTCATTGCCCTGTTCATTCCCATAAGCACTGACATTAGAAGTAAAAAAAAAAAAAAAACTCACTGCACCCTCTCTCAGTGTTAATCTCCTCATCTGTAAAATGGGGATAACAACATCCCCCTACCTCCCAGCAGCGTTGTGAAGATTCAGTAATGTACCTAACAGGCTCTGAGGCTGAAGAGTGCTCAGTGCTACGGTCTGATGAAATCTGGTTTGGAAATTCTGCCTATGCACAGGGTACTATTTCCCCCACACGCCCAGGCATGCATCTGCAGCTCCATTCACTGAAGCTTTTATTTCAACGCTGGGCTATTCAGTGAGCTGCTGTCAGTCACTGTTCTCTTTCTTCCTCTTATAAAAGCAAAGGAAATTCAATACTAAAAGCAGAAGTTACTATGAAGTTACACCTTGTATTTTACAAGCACTGACATCACAGTGAAGTACAGAACGGTATAAGAGTGAGGACTATGCAATATGTAACTATAATAAAAATATATAACTATGGGCCAAAAGGCCAAATTCTGCCCTGTTGCGCAGCCCCACTGCCATAACTTAAGACTTCCCACCTTGTGTGTTTAAAATCTCAACCCTAATGATGCCTTAGACTTTAAATATAGTCCTCTGAACATCTGGAATGCCTTACACTGATGGGTCTCAACAGTCTTTTAAAACATAAGGGCCTGATTTACATTCATGTATGCAGCTCCCAGCGACTTCAATGGGAATTGCAAGTATCTTTTTCTAAGGGCAGAATTGGCCCCCAAATAAATTACGTCACCTTTGAGAGGTGGACACATGCTATTCTTCCCATTTTAGAGTGGGGGAAACTGATGTCCAGCTCCTCCTCAATTCAATTTTTTGCCTCACTGGGCCAACATATCTTGATATGCACCTTGAGAGAAGCCACTTCTCACTTTATGCTGCACTGAAGATCATGGGATTACTTCAATCAAACTGTTGCAGCTTTGAGTATATGGCAGCACTGCAGGCTCAGATTAGAGGGGCTGCAGAAGGCCTGCTTTGAGGGAAAAGACAGAGACCGACAGCTGTGGGCTGCCTTCCACTAGGCTTTTGTTGAGGTGTTATCTTCAGCCTTCTTGTTTACTAGCTAAATGAAGGAGGAAGTGGCCAGTAAGGCAAATGGAGTTTACAGCAGCAGTGGTGTTGTGTCTGCTTCTCTCTGTGCTTTGGCTTTACAATCGGGAACATACAGTGGACAAGGACAGACCTAGCCAGATATGCATTTAGCAGGGGTAGGTCACATGTGTTTGTGTGTAGGATGAAATTCTATGCGGTCCCTCCATCACAGGTAATTATATACACATGTCCCCAAACACATTTCCGCCCTTCTCTGCATATTAGCTCTTTTACTCCTCCTTGGCCACAGCAGGATGCTTCTTCTCATGACCCTCAGTTAGCACCTGAGAGCAAGAGTATGGTGGTCGCTCAGGGGTTAAATGTAACGTATTTAAACTTTGCAGGAGCATAACACCTGTCTGGCGGAAACAAAGGAGCGTGAAGGTGCTAATGGGAAAAAGAAAGATGGGGCATACAGCAGGCAAGACCCCAATCAACCCTTCTTTCGTCCTCCCCCACCTGCATTTCACCAGCTTTTCTGGTCGAGATATATGAAGTCCTGTGCCAGGGAGACAACACAGACACCTCTCCCGTTGACCAAAGGATGACACAGTCAACTCAAACCTCAGCTCTTTTTTGAGGATGGGAGGCCCAAAAGACTAGGGCAACTTAACCACTGTGGTGCTTGGGACAAGGAGATAGCAAGGCAAACTAACAGTATTGGAGGCCCTCTAAACTTTGGTTTGGCAGGATCATCCACCTCCTGCATCATAGGATGGTTACATTTGCCTGGATCTAGATCTTGGGCTGAAAAGTTACCGTTTTTCTTCTGCACACTTTAAGCTATTCTCTTCCTGACTCTTATACTAATGCTATATTTGCTCCATGTAGCCAGTTAGGCTCTTTTTTAAGAAGTTATATTGAATCTTTCAATAAAAATAAAATGAGTTTCAAAATGTGTTTGGCCAGACCAAACATCCAGCTGGGACCAACCTAGAACTCACATAACTCGCTGCATTTGTGTCTCAGAAGAGAAGAGCAGCCCACCTACCTTGACCCCCTCCAGCCTGCAGGCTCTCGAAAGTGAAAGTGGAGTGAAGCACAGATACACAAACCAACCAGAGGGAAACGCACACAGATGTGCACAAACAGTTCAAGTTCTGCTCTGAGTGGTAACCACACAGATTCCAAGAATCCCCAGAAACGTTACCCTTACTCCGCTGCACACTGAAACAGGTTTTGGTAGAAATGTTGGAAGCTACTTTGTGAGGGGGAAAGGGGATAAGTGTTGGGAAAATAAGGATAAAAAACAACCTTCAAATGTGAAGGGAAGATACTATTTCCAATTCACAAACCCGTAACAAGCTAAAACACAAAGACACTCCAGTGCAATCTACAGAAACAAGAACTTTAACAAAACTTCTGCCACATAGTTGGCTAGACAAAAAGAACAACTGCTTTTCAAAATGGCCTCTAATTTCTACCCTTCCCCACCCCTACCCCCACATAACGTTGCACCCATAATCAGTGTCAGCATGGTCAACCATAGGCACAAATGGCAGTATTTCAACTTCTCAGTACCCAATCTGGAGCCACTGTTAGGTAGTTATCTATGTTCTGTCATTTGAACCTACAACCCAAAGGTGGACACATTACTGCAGGTGCAAAACTATAGGCAATGTTTACAGAGCTGACCCAAAGAGCAGATTCTTTCAAAGTGGAAATGATGTTGGGTAACTCAGGGTACCTTCTACTCAGTGGTTAAGGAATAGAAGTACCTCTGTCAGCCCGCCTCCCTTAAAGATCACACACAAAGGAAGGCATGAACACATACCTTTGATTGCAGCAGCTCTTTTACTATACAAGGGAGTGAGCAGATATATATCTCTCCTTACTCAATGCTCTATGTGACCACCCAGCCATTAATGTATTGATATATTTAACTTCTATAGCTCTTAATACAGTGGAAGGTGGGCACTTTAATTACAGAAGATTAAAGGCACAGAAAAACAAAACAAAATCAGCTACTCCGATGCTACACAAAACAAAATTACATACCCCACCCTCTCTGGAATTGCTCCATCACTTTCCTGTTAATCGTCCTACTGATGTCAAAAACACTTTGTCTGGACTAAGGGACCCCAACATAATCTGAACTCAGTCAGCCATGGGCCAGTCTGCTCATCTCAATGCTGAGATGCTTGCACTGTAGACACTTTGATGGTGAGAGGATGCAGCATTGCATCATGGCCACTGTAGTTCAACACAGCATCACCACACAATCACCTTCTCTGTGTTGGCCAAAAAATGGGACCCATAACTCAGGACTACTTCTAGCAACAGTGGAAGCCATAGTGTAGACAAGGGGCAGGAAATTTTAATGCTCAGAGAACTAATGGACCACGCAGTGGAAATAACACCTGATCCCACCTGAATCTTGTTCACACTAATACTCCCAACATGGCTACAACCAGTGGGGCTGCACCAGTGGTGAATTATGGGTGCCATTTTTGCCAGAGAGCATTATTGAACCCTATCGGAAGTCAGGACAGTGAACATCATACAAAGCCAGCCAGATCCAGGAAAATTATTTTGCTAAAAGGTTTGAATGGGTGGCAGCTCTAATTTTGGCCAGTCGTCATTGCACAGAACTGCTTTCCCTCACCATAATGTGGTATTTTCGGCTGCTCTGGTATCAGCAGAGCCAGACTTCTTACCAACCCTACATACTGTTTGAAGTTTCCTTGCTGTACTAAAAACCTATTGGCTTTTCTCAATGCCACTGAAAATCAGGCACATTCTCAAAATTCTTAAATCTAGGCATTAAAAAATAATAATGTGCTTTTTCCCTCAATTTTTAAGTATTTGTTAATTATTTAGAAAGGTCAGTTTTTGTTAGTAGGAGAGAATTAATGTGCTGCACCCTTTTTGCAGAACTGTGAAACAATCCAATTTCTAGGCAAGCAATGTAAAGACTCCAACTAACTTCAATGGGAGTTGGACCTTGGTTCAGAAGAGCTGAAAACCCAGATCATTATTTGCCATAACCAGCTGCTAACTTAAAACACCTTAAATGCCGGCATGGTTAACCGGATTCCATCTAGTCAATATGCATTCTACAGTATTGCCAGCACAAGCTCACGTCCCATATATGAAAACTGCTGTCCAGAAACACTATCCAGGAGCAGTGAAAGCTGATTTCCCAGCAGAGGAACAAGGTGCTACTTTAGGCTTCAGACCTGAAGAACAGATTTCCCTGCCTTTTTTTAAAATGTACTGCCACTAAAGAATGACAATTCCAAATAGTTCTCCAGCTCTCTGGAACAATCTGCCTCCTCTCCATCTCACCGATCCCTGCACTTCAGACACTGCAGGTTTGTCTCTATGAACATTTAGTTCACACAGGGTTGCCAGGTGTCCGGTTTTGACCAGAACACCTGGTCGAAAAGGGACCCTGGCAGCTCCGGTCAGCACTGCTGACCGGGCAGTTAAAAGTCCACTTGGGGGTGCAACGGAGCTAAGGCAGGCTCCCTGCCTGCTGTTGCTCTGCGCGGCTCCCGGAAGCAGCAGCATGTCCCCCCTCCACCTCCTACACGTAGGGGCTGCCAGGGGACTACGCATGCTGCTCCACCCCAAGTGCCAGCTCTGCAGCTCCCATTGGCCGGGAATCATGACCAATGGGAGCTGTGGGGGCGGTTCCTGCAGACAGAGCAGCGTACAGAGCCACCTGGCCGTGCCTCCGCATAGGAGCCAGAGTGGGGACATGCCACTGCTTCCAGAGATGCTTCAGATAAGAGATGCCCCGAGCCTGCACCCCCGACTGCCTCCCATGCCCCAACCCCCTGCCCCAGCCCTGATCTCCCTCCCACCCTCCAAACCCCTCAATCCCAACCCAGAGCTCCCTCCTATACCCCAAACGCTTCATCCCCAGCCCCACCCCAGAATCTGCATCCCCAACCGGAGCCCGCACACACACCCCTGCACCCCAACCCGCTGCCCCAACTCTGATCCCCCTCCTGTCCTCTGAACCCCTTGGTCCCAGCCTGAAGCACCCTCCTATACCCCAGATCCCTCAACACCAGCCCGAAGTCTGCACTCCCAGCCAGAGCTCTCACATACCCTGCACCCCAACCTCCTGCCCCAGCCCAGAGTCCCCTCTCGCACTCCAAACCCCCCCAGCCTGGAGCACCCTCCTTCACCCCAAATCCCTCATCCCCAGCCCTACACCAGAGCCCGTACTCCCAGCCAGAGCCCTCACCCCTCCACACGCTCCATCCCTCTGCCCACACTCCAAAACCCCAAGCCTGGAGCACTCTCCTGCACCCCAAACTCCTCAGCCCCATCCCCTCTCGCATCCCAACCCACTGCCTCAGCCCAGAGCCCCCTCCCGCACCCTGAACTCCTCATTTCTGGCCCCACCCCAGAGCCTACACCCCCAGCTGGAGCCCTCACCCCCTCCTGCACTCCAACCCCCTGAACCAACCTGGTGAAAATGAGCAAGTAAGTGAGAGAGAGTGGGGAGAACGAGCGACAGAGGGATTGGGGAGTGAACAGGGGTGGGTCCTCGGAGAAGGGACTGGGCAAGAGTGTTCGGTTTTGTGCTGGTAGAAACTTGGCAATCCTAAATTCACAGCAAGTAGGAGTGGGAATCGACCTTGCACTAGCCTGCTGCAGACGGTCTGTGTGGACCCTGATGACACAGTTAATGCACTTTGATCTACAGTAGAACCTCAGAGTTATGAGCACCAGAGTTACAAATTGACTGGTCAAAAATACACCTCATTTGGAACCAGAAATACACAATCAGGCAGCAGCAGAGACAAAACTAAAAAAAGCAAATACAGTACAGTAGTTGTTAAACTACTAAAAAAACAGCTTTTAAAAAAAGATTTGACAAGGTGCAGAAACTGTTTCTGTGCTTGTTTCATTGAAATTAAGATGGTTAAAAGCAGCATTTTTCTTCTGCATAGTAAAGTTTCAAAGCTGTATTCATTCACTGTTCAGTTGTAAACTTTTGAAAGAACCACCATAACGTTCAGAGTTGCGAACATTTCAGAGCTACAAACAGCCTCCATTCCCAAGGTGCTCATAACTGTGAGGTTTTAACGGAGTCCTGTTTCAAAAAGGACTAGAACATAGCACATTACTGAACTGTTAATGAGCATCAGCAGGGTCCACATGGAGAGTTCGTTTGCTGCAAGCTAGCACAAGGTAGAATCACACCCGAGATTGCTGCGAGCTAATTATTCACACAGACAAGCCCTGAAATGTAATTCCAAATCCACCTCCACTACTTCCAGGGAGCCGTCAGCCAGTAGCCCAGACAGGCACTTACTTTGCCCAAATCTTGCCTCATCCATTAGTCCCATCTGACTATCACACATGGTACATTGGGAGCTAGGTATATGAACAAATTTAGGCTCCAATTCTGCAGAGATTTAGGCCAGGTGTACACTACAAACATACATTGGTTGACTACATTGCTCATGGGTGTGAAAAACCACCTCATGAGCAACTCTTGGTGTAGACAGCGCTATGTCAATGGGAGAGCTTCTCCCGTCAACACAGCTACCGCTTCTCCTGGAGCTGGATTAATTACACCAACAGCAGAAGCTCTCCCATTGGCATAGTAGTGTCTTCACTAAAGCGCTACAGCAGCATAGCTGCATCACTGTACATGTAGACAAGTTCTAGGACACGAGTTTAAGCTTTAAACATGTGAGTAATCCCATGAAGCTCAAGTGAACTCTTTGCGGTGTGTGTGTTACTGTGTGTTAGTCTGCCAGCTGCAAATTTTGAGAGTAGAAGTGATTTTATTCCCCAGAGGGGAGCAACACAGTAGACTGTGCCTTTCACTAGCAGTGATTCTTAATTTTGTATCCACTCTAATATAAAGAGCTCTAGGAGGCTCTGGCCTGATGGAAGGTTATGTTGTATTGTCTGGGAAAGCTGCCAATTCCACTACGTTAGCGGTTGATATTTTAAAGTTGCTCCAGAACAGATCCTTAGCTCTAACGTTGCACATTACCACCTTCGGCTACAGCAAACCGAGCATTACAACAAACACTCTGTCACTCTTTCTATCCGTTATTTCCGTTGGCATCCCTGCTAGTCTCAGCTCGTGGGACCCCACTACCCTTCCACAGATGATTGGGAGAGGGCTAGAAAGCAATGTGTCAAAAATGAATAGAAGCTAAATTAAGTAATGAGCAACAGAGGTCATGTCTACACTATGGATACTGTAGTAGCACAGCCGTCCTGTAGCTATGCCGGCACTAACCTGTAGTGAGGATGCAGATGACAGCTATGGTAGGGTTTTTGCTGTTGCTGTAGCTACTCCACCTCCCTGAGCAATGGCAGCTAGGATGACAGACGTATTCTTCCATTGACCTAGCTATGTTTGCCCCAGAGGTTGGGTCGGTATATACCCCTGAGCGCTGTAGCTATGGTGACCTAAATTTTAAGTGTAGACAAGGCCTAAAAAGTAAATGTAACAGGACAATTCAGATAATGGGACAATTGAGATGATTAAAACCCGAATATGTGGATGGAGGGAGACCCAGAAAAGAGATTTCATCTCCCTTTTTATTTTGACACCTCATTATGCTCTGCCCCTTTTGATGTGTTGTTTTCACTTGGTGAGTTTTGTGTATACATCAGGAAGTGATCCTGAAAACACTTACACATGAAAGTAACTTTGCTCATATAAGTAGCCAAATGTAGTCAATGGTACTACTCAAATGAGTAAAGTTACTCATGTGTACGGTATAAGCATTTGTAGGAGAAGCTCCCGTGAAAGGATTGTATGCTCCCTGTGGCAGGGACCTTGGCTTCCTTCAATCTGAAAGGCCATTGTCTACCTGCAGCACTATGGAATTAATAAATAATCATCTGTCTTCTCTTGCAATCCTCTCAATGCACCCACTTCATTTGAATACCATCAGCCTTATTACTGCATTTGTCATTAATACAACTGCATAATTCTCACTGGCACAGCAATTCTCATTTGCACTGAGTACAAATGAATCCTTTTCCCTCCTAGCATCCCGCCCCCATAACTCCATCTCTCACTCTCTCTCTCCAAAGAGAAGTTTTTAAAAAATAAATCTTCCCAGGCTACAGAATTCATCTATGGCATGGTTGGCACGTCAGTTATTTCTAAGGCTTCCTGCCAACCCCAGCTCCTGTCCCTACCCACTCTCTCTGCAGTAGGGAAGGTGGAGGGTCGGAAAGCACAGAAAGGCATATTGGCATGCGCACAGGAAGCAATAAAAGTTTAGTAAAGCTGGCATGCGAAGGAGTCAAGAGAACTTTTATCGGTTGGGTTGACTGTGTGAGAAATAAGCCCAAATATTAAAAGGGCTAGAGAGTCTTACTATGCCTGGAGTGCAGATGAAAACTACACACAATGTAACTGTCATTGTACTATGTTCCGTTGCTCCCACACCCTGAATTCTACTGCCTCAGCTTATCAATGTTTTTCAGGACTCACATCTGGTACAGCGGCAAATGGACTGACTGCGGTCCCTCCCTCAAAAGAGAATATGAGGTGGAGGAAATCATCTTTCAAGGTGGCAGCTGCAACTTGTTTCAAGAAAAGTAAAAACATTTTTTCGAAAGGAAAATCTCAACATAAAAAGGAATTAAATCTCCAAATCCTTCCCCTACGCCGCAACATAACCTCCCACCCCCAACAAACTAACTAGCTGCAAAAGGAAATACGGTTTTCTAAAATCCCTTTTGCAGCAAAAAGGTTCATTTTACAAACTACTTCCACCTTCCCCTGTAAAGCCGACTTGCACACGGAAATCTTTTACAGGGGTGGAAATGCAAAGCTCAGACACAAACAGACTCACCATGGCTGAAATTGTTAATCTGGGCTTTGTTCATTGGAAATTGCAGATTAAATGAAGAAAATAAAAAAGAATGACCACCATCCCCCTTCATCCGCTCCTGCAGCGAGCCTGAGCACCATGCACCGGAGATGGGAGGATTCCCAACCCAAATTCCTTCCTGCAGGCAGTAAGCTGGAGATCTGTGTTCCCTTCTACCCAGGCCTACAGTACTCCACTAATAAAATCTGCCCTCGCTGACCTCATTTGCACTGAGAGCCACCTAGTTCACTCCTAGGAACTAATGGGATATCTACCGCTTGTGCAGTCAGGGGGCTGAACCGTTTAAATAGCAGGGGTGGGAGTAAGAGAGAAAGTGAGAGCAATAACGTATGTATGTGCATGCAGCTTAACCATTTCAAGCTCTTAAACTCTGCCTCTGACAGAGGAAGTGTTCTCTCCTGGAGCAACTTGCTTAAAAGAACACACGGCCTCCTGGCATAAGGGAGTCACTGCAGTAGAAAGCGAGCGTGAAGTACAGCAAATAAATAAGGTGCCTAGGAGATACATTATAGAAGCTCTCCTCCATTGGCACATGGGGCATGCACTAGACTAGATGAGACCTCCAACCTCTATGGCCAAAATTTCAAACCTGGGTGCTTAACCATGGTGCCTATATCCATATCAGACACCAAAATAAAAGTTTACAGAAGTGCTGAGCACACCTGGCTCTTATTTTTCAGGCATACCTCCCCCAATCCTCACTGTCACCATCACGCAACGTCCTAAAGTGAAACTGGACTGGGAACGTACGATATTACATAATGCCATAACCAGGTGCAGGAAAATTGAATGGAGGCATGAAAATATGTCCTATTCAACCAGAGACTGATTACTCAAGTCTTTCCACTTTCAGCTGGGTGGTTTTTATTAGCAAAATATGGGCTTTAAAAAAAGGGGGCACTATAAGCTAGATTCAGACCTCAAGAGTTGGGCTGTACCCACTTAGAGCAGGTCTGAATCTGGCTCTCTGAGGGCTTGTCTTCACTACTGCGCTAAATCGGCACCGCTGTGATCGATGTAGCAGCATTAACTTAGCAGTTCTGGTGAAGATGTAGTAAGTTGACAGGAGAGTGTCTCCCGCCGACATAGCGCGGTGTAGACACTGCGTTAAGTCGATGTAAGTTACATCACTCGCACAGAATAGTGGTAAAGGCTGGTCAATCCCTTGAGAGCCCAGAGAGGGCCACAGGCTATGGAGGAAGGATGGTCCAGCGTCCAAGCACTAGCACCTGGCATTCAGGAGACCCAGGTTCAATTCCCTGCTCTGCTTCAGAATTAAGGTGTGACCTTGGGCAAGTCACTTAGTCTCTGTGCGCCTCAGTTCCTCACCTGTTTAATGGGAATGATAGCACCTCCCTGCCTCACAAGAGTGGTGTGAGCATAAATACATTAAAGATGGTGAGGAACTCCGATTGTATGGGGATGCGGGCCAGATAAGCGTGTTACAAAGACTAAAGCAAGAGACGTGGGAAATGGGAACCTTCAACAGAGATAGGATTCATCTGTGCAGCAAAAAGCACATTCTCTGCGATTCCTGAGTCAGTGTTTGTGGCATAAATAATGTACAGTATGAGTTGAGAGATCAATGAATTTGTGAGAGGCACCACGGAGGAGGATTTGGGGCTGAAATGAAGAGGACAGATTGGGGAGAGGTGCAACGGTAACTGCATCTTCAAAGGGTCTAAAATGAACCCATCCAGTACACATGATAGCAGAGTACGTCCAGGTGACAATGAACGAAGGCAGACCAAAGACGGCTGAGCAGCAATCCATGCTATCAGGCACTATGTGTAAAATTCCCACCAACACAGGAGGAGTCAAAGGCCACTTCCAAATGAGATCTCATTTGCTTGCAATGTAAAGAAAGTGCAGGGCTTTAGGCCATGTCTACACTAGCAAAGTTACAGCAATAGCTGTACCGATGCAGCTGCACCACTATAAGATCACTTGTGTAGCTGCTCTATGCCGACGGGAGTAAAACCACCTAAACAAGGAGCAGTAGCTATGTCGGTGGGAGAAGCTCTTCCGCTGACATAGCACTGTGCACATGAACGCTTATGCCAGCAAAATTTATGTTGCTCAGGAGGGTGTTTTTTCACACCTCTGAGTGACATAAGTTTTTCTGAGGTAAGTGGCAGCGTAGACATGGCCTTAACTCTATGGCTGTGTCTACACAACACAGCTTTTAGCAACATGGCTATGTCGCTACAGCCGTGCCACTAAAAGTTGCGCCATGTAGCTGCTGTTTAACTTCCACCCCCAACGAGTGGTGTTTGCGTTGTCGGCAGGAGAGCGCTCTTGCTGACAACGCGCTGTTCACACTGGTACTTGTCACTGCAAAACTTTTGTCTTTCAGGGTTTACTTTTTTTAAACACCTCTGAAAGACAAAAGTTTTGTCGTTCAATTGCCAGTGTAGACATAGCCTAAGTGTGCACACACTTATTTGGGAATAAGATTGTCCACACATGGAGTTGGACAGGAATAGCTATTGTGCTTTAAATCCACAGCCTAGCTTAATCCTAATTAACTTTCAAATGTACATAATCTCTGAACACTGTAACAGGCAGGCTGAATCTCTGAACTATGTGCCCTTGATCCTTTTAAGTCTGCTAATACAGTCAGTCTACCAGGGAAAGAAGATCAAGTATTTCTACTTTTCCACTTGAAGATGAGCCAGGAGCAAAGACAGATATCCCACCAATAATAAATAATAATTATATTTAGATTTTATAGGGCCAAGGAAAACATTTCCCCATCACTGACATGCAGCCACCTCTGGAGTGGAATGTGACCTCTGTTAAACAGCACACAGCACTGATGCACAAGAGTTTAGGGCAGGATGTGAAAAAAAAATCCCATATCCTGCCAACACCACAGGATGATTTGATTAGGAAAAATGACATTAATCAAACTGGAATTTGGACAAGACACTCATACTAAGAGCATCCACACCAGTGTGCAGATTAATTCTCCTCCTTCAGCATACACAGAGAAATGGGGGTGTGCATGTGGGTGTCCAGGCTATTTGTGATACTTTCCCCCACTCAAAAGGTTCTCAGAACAATTCTTCTCAGAAAAAGCCTCTTCCACGATTATCCCAGGCCGGACCTTCCTGTTGTTAGTGCTCCAGTGGCGCCACAAGAAGGAAACCAGACCATAAATTTCCTACAGCAATGAATGACAATCAGCTGCCTCATGGGTATGGAGTCAGCCAATATTTCTGGGTGGGGGAAAAGGGAGGAGAGAATCTTTTCTGGTTCCAAAGAAGATGGAAGAGACAGTTTGTCCACTTGCCTGGAGTGAACTGAAATATTGCCCAGAAGAGAGGGCTGAGAAGGTCCAGGAAGTCAATGGCTCCTTCTCTGAAGGGAGGAAAGTACAGAGTAGCCCAGGTGCTGCTGCTCTTCTGCAAGGCCGGAGAGGAGCAACAGAGGAGCAGGCTGGTTTGGGCACAGGGAAGGGAGAGCAAAGGACAGAAGAAAGAAGAGCTAGAAGGCCTAAGGCCCCACAAGTGTCCTGGGGGGTGGCAGTCCCAGAGGAACCCTTCCAAGAGTCAGGGGCTCCCAACATTCATTAATGTGGGGAAAAAGAAGAAGGCAGAAACAAATATTGCAGGATCTGAGGCTGGCCTTTTCAGCTGGCAGCCAGCCATTCTCAAGGAGCTCTTCTCATCTTACTTTCAAAGTCAAATCTGGAGAAGTCATGAAGTGGTCCTATTTGTGCCAAAAGTCACACAGTGAGTCCTCATTCGCTCCTCCTGACTCGCGGCAACTAGACCAGTCTCCTCCAAAGACTATCATCTGCTGCCACAATCATTGTGGAACCTGGAGCTGCTGGATATGCTGGTGAGCAGCACCCACTGCCTGTACATGAAACAATGCCAGATCCTCAAAGGAGAATAAGACTTGGACATTTCATACTGCTGGCCAAGAACTTTCCTTCAGATTTTAACTCCATGTCTCCACCAACAGCATCAGCCCCCTCACTTCCTAGAGATATAGGGCCTCCCTGGCAGAGAGTATTCATGTTCTGATCCAAGAGACAATAATCCCTCCCAAAACATTACTGTCATCTATCTACTGGCAATTACACCCAACTACAATTCTCCAGCAGGTCTCCATTCCCCTAGACTGTAGTGATGACACTAATGCAGCGAAGGAGGCCAAATAACCTCCATGCTTTTGGGGTGTTAGCTGATGACCTCTGGGAAACAGAAAGGGATTCCCCCCATCCCCAGAAGATACACTATAGCACAATGGCCAGATGCACTGGGTTTGCTTTCTTAGAGATATGATACCGGACCACCTGGACCATTGTGACAATTTCTGCATACTTAACCATCACCATAATCCAGACAAAATCCTATTCCAAAAATATTACCACCCAAAAACCAAACTCATGGAGACATACTGCAGTAGCAAAGCAAACATGGAGCTAAGAATCTGCTGGGCATCAAGCAGGTAACCCTTGTGGAAATGTGGAGGCAGGAGTAAAACCTTGGAATGCAGTTGGAGCCCAGAGAACATGGACCTGAACGTTATATAGATGACCAGAACCAACTCTGAGACTACAACCCTTTGTCTCTTTGTTCCGTTTGAAGATGGTGTGGTGGAAGGAATCGAAGACCAATGCTTCCTTTCCATTATAGAGCAAACGGCAGCCACTGGAGAGAGTAGGCCAAATGGCTTTTGAGAACTGGTTTTAAAGGACATCACAGGATTTCAGAAAGACAAAAGAGCGACACTTTTTTTTTTTTTTTAAACATAGAAACCTCCTTGCCAGGAATGTGAAGAATGTCAGGGAATATTACAAAACAGGATGCAAAGAGAAGCTTGCCTCAAGCTCTATCACAATCTCATATGTTGGCCTGATTATCAGATGCTGAATCCTGATGGAAACTTACCAGTGCATCTGCCTTGGAACCAAGGACTGAGCTCAGCTGGGTTGATTCTGCCTTTTCTTCTGATACCAGAGAAGTCAGCCGAGCAGCCTCTGCTACGGTCTGTCTGTGGAGGGATAAAGCTCTGCCCATCTGCCTATCCACTATCATAGCCTTGCCATACAACACATAACATTCTTTATGTCTCTAGTGCCTTCCATTTAAGGAGCGAAAATGAAATGAACCCCTTTGGAGGCAGGTCAGTGTTCCTATCCCCATTTCACGGATAGATAAACTGAGGCACTGAGAGAGGCTAGGACTTGCCTGTGGTCACACAGCAAGTCAGTGGCAGAGTCAAGCACAGACCCCAGGAGGGCTGATCCCAGTTCCCCTGCTCTAACCATTAGGCAATACTTCTCAGCTCTTTAGACAGCTTCCTTTGACACTTTTGCTAATTTACCAAATATATTTGTGCCTTCTATGGCTTGCAGATCTCCCCCTGCCACCTGCTCAGACATGCAGGGATGTTCCGACGCTGAACCTGTGGCATTACAGCCCATCCCACGGCTGCAGACATTAAGGCCAGAGGTTCAGGAGGGCAAGGTCAGGCCCAAGGAGAAGCTGGGTTAGGAAGGTGCAGGAAGTTCTTATTCAAGACGCCAACATCCTCAAGAGCCACACAGGCAACTGACACCAATTACTAGTGCAGAAATGAGTATGTTTTTCCCAACTTCGCCTCCGTGTGAAAGTCCCTCTTTAAGTAAAGGAAGGTCCTTTCCCAGGACCAGATTTGTCATATTAGGACTTATTTGGGGGCTTTTTGCCCAGCCGAGCATCAACATGAAAGAACACAACAGATCTGCCTATTCACACAGCACGAAGGGAGGCAGCCTGCACATGAAAATAAGGTGGGTGCTCTGTGGTGGGGCATCTCTGGTGGCTAAAGGGCTCCGCATGAAACCAAGGGCAATATGGATTCCTAACCACATTCACAGCTTATCAGGGGTTACCTTTGTAAGGCCTTGGTCTTAAAAATCATAAGGGAATTTTTACTCAATGATACAAAAGGCACCTACCTCCTACAACCGGAGTAATTACAGACCTGTCAGTCTGACATCGAGTCCCAGGCAAGATAATGGAGTGGCTGATATAGGACTCAAATAAAGAATTAGAAGACGGTAATACAATTAGTGCCATACAACAGGGTTTATGGAAAATAGAGCCTGTCAAACTAATATATCTTCTTTTGATGAGATTACAAGTGTCATTGATAAATACTGTTGATGAAATGCACTTAGATGTCTGTAAGCCATTTGACTTGGTATTGCATAACATTTTGATGAAAAAAACTAGAAAGATACAAAATTAGCATGACACACATTATATGGATTAAAAGCTGGCTAATTAACTAACAAAATGGAACTGTAAAGAAGGAATCATTAAGTAGGTGTGTTTTAATAATGTCCCGCAGCAGTTCTTGGCCCTAACACTATCATCATCATCATCATGATGTTCCTATTACACCTCTGGCTTTTAGGGCAGTGATGAAGCTCCTCCACTCCTGTCTGTTTCTGGCAAGTCTTTCAGTGGTTCCCAGCTGTGCCCCAGGTTTTTCAGCTCGGCTTCCACAGCTCTTCACCATGTTGTTTTCAGGTGGCCTTGTTTTTGCTTGCCTTCAGGTGTCCATCTTATTGCTACTCTGGTGATGGAATCAGTTTTCATCCGAAGCACATGACCAATCCATCTCCAATGCCACCTGGCAATGTTGGTGCTCAGATCCTCTTGGCTGCACTGTGTCAATAGGTCTTGGTTTGAGATTGTTCCAGGCCAAAAGATACGGAGGATTTTTCTGAGGCAGGTTGTATGGACATGTCATACTTTCTCATTCCCCAGCATTCTGTAGTGTTGAAAGTATGCAGCTCTGATAAATTCTGAGTTTGGTTTTGGTGTTGTATTTTGATGATTTCCAGACTGTATTGAAGCTCCTGAAGGTGTTCCTGGCTTTACCGATTTTGTTCCAGATGTCCTGGCTTGTTCGACCATCCTGGCTGATGGTGCTGCCCAAGTATGTGAATGTTTCTACATTGGTGAGAACATAATCCTCTATCCATACTGGTGATGGTGAGGCAATATTAAAGGTCATGATATCTGTCCTATTGTGGCTGATTTTCAGTCCAATTTTCTGGCTGAATGCATTGAGTCAAGTTGTTTTTTTCTTGTATATTGTGTTGGGTATGTGTAGGAGAGCGACATCATCTGCAAAGTCCAGGTCTTCAAGGGATGAGAAGAGTACCCAGTCGATGGCAATGTTGAAGAGGATTGCAGACATGACACACCCCGACGTACTCCTGTTTTGATTTCAAAACTGAGCTCACTGTGATCAACACTGCATGTAAAGTTGAAACAGAAGATTTGATTATGTTGATTTTGCGGGCATATGGAATTCCTTTCCGTATAATGCGCCACAGGCTGGTCCTGTGAATGCTATCAAAAGCCTCCTCGAAGTCTATGAAATTTATGTAGAACTGCCATTGCCATTCTAAGCACTGCTCTATTATGTTGCGCAGAATGAAGATCTGGTCTGTGCCTGCATGCCCTTTCTGAAAACCAGCTTGCTCTTTTCTGAGAACGCTATCAACGGTCTCTGATATACACTGGACTATGATCTTACACAATACTTTGCTTGGCACAGATAAAAGTGTGATACCATGCCACTTATTACAAACACTGAGAGATCCTTTCTTTGATATCTTCACTATGTAATATTATTATTAATGACCTGGAAGAAAACATAAAATGATCACCGATCCAGTTTTCAGATGACACAACAATTGGGGGAAATTGTTGGGATTAGTGTGTGGGTGCAGGGTGGTGCTGGTGGCCTGTGAAACACAGGAGATTAAACTGCATGATCTGATGGTCCCTTTTGGCCTTAAACTCTATGATTCTAAATAACGAAGATCACAGGTCCCTGTTTCAGAGCTATCTGGATTGCCTGGTAACCTGGGCACAAGCAAATAATGTGTGTTTTAATGCGGCTAAATACAAGTGTATACATCTAGGAGCATAGAATGTAGGCCATACTTACAGGATGGGGGACTCTATCCTGAGAAGCAGTGACTCTGAAAAAGATTTGGGGGTCACGGTAGATAATCAGCTGAACATGAGCTTCCAGTGCAATGCTGTGGCCGAAAGGACTAATGCGATACTGGGATGAATAAATGGGAATCTCAAGTAGGCGCAGAAAGATTATTTTCCCCTCTATATTCGGCATTGTTGCAACCACTGTTCGACTAATGTGTCCAGTTCTGGAGTCCACACTTCAAGAAGGATATTGACAAATTAGAGCATGTTCATAGAAGAGCCATGAGAATGGTTAAAGGATAAGAAAACATGCTTTATAGTTATAGACTCAAGGAACTCAATCTATTTATCTTAACAAAGAGAAAGTTAAGGAGTGACTTGATTATAATCTGTAAGTACCTACATGAGAACAAATATTTAATAATGGGCTCTCTAATCTAGCAGAGGAAGATATAACATGATCCAATGGCTGGAAGTTGAAAATAGACAAATTCAGACAGCAAATAAGGCGTAAGTTTTTAAACAACGAGGGTAATTAACTGGCGGATCATGGATCACTGGCAATTTTTAAATCAGGAGTACATGTTTTTCTAAAAGAACAAATCTGGGAATTATTTGGGGGAAGTTCTCTGGTCTGTGCTATACAGGAGGTCAGACTAGATGATTACAATGATCCCTTCCTGCCTTGGAATCTATGAATCTACAAAACATCTTTAGGCAGTTGCCATAAACGAAGCACACAGAAGCAAAATGACACATGCTACAGAAAGCCTGGGCCATCTCATTGTAAAGAGAGACACTGACAAGGCTGATTAGACCTACAGTTAGAGAAACTGAGTTTTGCAGTGGCTCATTGTAAGCCCTGCTAGAGCTAGAAGACTGCTTGTGAGGACACCAAGCCTCCCTCTCACCCATCCCTTGGACTTTTAGTAGCATTTTTGTAAGTGACGGGTTCTGTCTGCCCTGCATCAGAATGGCAGCTCTCCATGAAAATGCTCTCCATGAGAATGGCACATGAAAGCAGGACAGAAAAGGATTCATCTGGACAGCTGCTCCCTTTTATTCAGTCCCTTGTATCATCCATAAACATCTCTAGCCAGTGATGAGCTGCCAAAATCGTAACAACCGGTTCCCTTCTCACCCCACGAGGGGGTCGTGGCCCGCGCCCACCCCCCAGGACTCCTGTCCCATCCAACCCCCGAGTTCCTTGATGCCCCCCCAGGACCTCCATCCACCCCCACTCTCTGTCCCTGGAACCGGACAGGAGGGTCTCATGGGCCACCGTAGTGGGTGCCCACCACCCCCCACCCATAAGAGCCAGAGGGACCTGTCAGGGGGTGAGGTGGGGAGTCCTGGCAGTGCTTACCTGGGGCAGCTCCCGGGAAGCATCCAGCAGGTCCCTCTGGCTCCTAGTGGTGGGGGAGCGTAGCTGGGGGAGAGCAGGGGGAGCGGCCGCTCCCCACACCGATCAGATCAAAAGTGGCGTCTTAGGCGCCGACTCCATGGGTGCTCCGGGGCTGGAGCACCCACGGGGAAAATTTGGTGGGTGCAGAGCACCCACCGGCAGCTCCCCGTCCTGCGCCCGGTCCCAGCTCACCTCCGCTCCATTTCTGCCTCCTCCCCTGAACGCACCGCCCTGCTCTGCTACTCCGCGTCCCGTACCCCCCCAGCTTCCCGCAGACCACCTGTTTGCGCGGGAAGCCTGGGAGGGCTGAGAAGCAGGTGGTGGCTTCGCGCTCAGGCCCAGGGAGGCAGAGGTGAGCTGGGACGGAGAGTGGTTCCGCTGCGCCCCCAGGGTTACCTGCTGCAGTGCGGGCAGCCCTCATCGCGCCACCCCGCCCCAGCTCACCTCCACACCACCTTCCTGGGCCTGAGCGCGAAGCCACCACCGGCTTCTCAGCCCGCCCCAGCTTCCCGCGCAAACAGCTGATCCACTGAAAGCGGGGGCGGGGGAGGAGAAGCAGAGCAGGGCGGAGCATAACTCAGGGCGAAAGCAGTGGGGAGGCAAGCTGGGGCTGGGCACGGCACGGGGAGCTGCCGGTGGGTGCTCTTCACCCACCAAATTTTCCCCGTGGGTGCTCCAGCCCCAGAGCACCCACAGAGTTGGCGCCTAAGGCGCCACTTTTGGCGGGTTGTTAAATTTAGAAGCCCTTTTAGAACCAGTTGGCCCTCGTGGGCTTCTAAAAGGGTTTCTAAATTTAACAACTGGTTCCAGCGAACCGGCGCGAACCAGCTCCAGCTCACCACTGTCTCTAGCCCACCCTGCTCTGAGGTAACAATGAGGCACAGAGCCCAATAAATACCGTTGGATCCAGAGCGCTTCATAGACAAGTCTAGCCTTTCTAGCCAAACGGGGCTGCCCAGCAGGCTGTGATGGTTAGCGAGCGGGTCTCTTCCACACTGCAACTTGGCAGTACTTGCAGATCAGGAGAGTTTGTGCCCAGCACTGTATGCGGTTTTGAGTTCCTACCTGCTGGAGCACTGGCAGGAGCAGCAGCACACTACTTGAAGAAGAGGAAACCAGAGGAAGAGATTGTAATTTTGGGTCTGATCTAGTTCCCATTGACCTTCAGGGTGGACTGGGAAAGGCATTTACATCGTAACTCCTGGAGGCAGGGATCATACCCTCCTGCCTACATTGTGCTCTGTGCTGTACGATAACAGAGCTAAATAATAATAACCAATGTGTTTTGCAACACTGCAGGGAGCAGCACTCCCAGCCTGGAGCCTTACAGGGCTGCTTCCTCCTTGCTTTTAGAGAGTTTGAACCAAAGCACCTCACACAACTATATCTGATCTTACAGCATGGTCATTTTTGCACTTGTTAGGACAGTACTTTGAAGGCACCTTCTCTTCTATGGCCAGGTTTATTTTTCAGAGCAGTCAGTGCTAATGGGTTTGTTTTCTGACTCTTCATCTCAGGAATGTGGAATTGAATGCCTACTCAAAATGTAGTTTGTGCTCAAGAAATCAGCCCTGCTTCACTTTAAATGACCTCCGTAGCTACTTTTATATGTCACTAATTTTGAGTCACTGGCTGCAATTTTCAGAAAGAGCTGAGCACCCACAATGGGAGCCAGATTGTCATAAGTGCTCAGAACACTGATTGCTGAGCAATTTTTAAAAATCTGGCCATAAAAGTGTCAAAGTGGAAACTGTGAGATGCTGCACATTTGTGAAAAGCTGGCCTCACTGTCTCACAAAATGCCCCGCCTTTGAGTCTTGCTAGGGTGAGAAGTGCTGACCCCTCAAACACTCGGCTATGTATGTTATGAATGATGTGTCTGCATGAAGATGGCACAGCCGCCTGCTCTCTGACGCAGCCCAGCAGAGTTTGCATCTCCCTGCAGCTTGAAGGATGTGAGTTAAGCTTTGGTCCTGAATAAGCCACTAGCAGCTGCACGTATTAGTGAACACTGAAGGTACGTCTACATTGCCTGTGGACAGCCTGCTGCAGCAAGCCTCCCAGTCCAGGTTGAGAGACTTGGGAAAGTGGGGCTCATGCTAGTGCTGTTCACACTATAGTGTGGCTCAGGCATGGGCTATGAAGCCTAGGGAGAGGAGTCAGCTTCAGAACTGGAGGTCCAGCCCGAGCAGCAACTTCAAAGTGCTGTTGGCACAGTGCTAGCATGAACACTGTGCTAGCCCATCCCTTGACCTGCGCTGGGAGGCTCACTGCAACGGGCAGTGGAGACATAGCCTGAAGAGCTCTGTCATTCCTGCTAAACACCTACTGGATGTTTTGATGCGGTTTGCCAGCAACCCACTTGTAAAACTGGACATCAGTCTCACGAGATACTCTCTGTCTAACTCATTAACGTTGAAATAAAAGAGGGAAGTAATTTTGTTCTCTCAGGTGAATCCAGAGGGCTGTGTCTGGGAGGCAGACCAAGTAAGCCCATCACATTTGGTCTCTTTTGCATCACTCTGCACTCTCTGGCAGCAGTGAAAAATGGTCAGGGTCACTAGGGGAAAGGGATGGGTACTGTCCACTAGCCAGTTCCCATAACAAATTAGGGCAATACCTCTGGACCTTGAGGGAACTGGGATTATTTAAATTCAAGAGAAAATTATTATGAGGCACCTGGCTGAAATATTTAATCTAAATAACGATTATTATAAAAGTACATGTGTAGATCTGTTTGAGGCTATTGGAGAGACCAGAACGAGGAGATTTATGGTAGGTTTAACCACACACACCCACGCGCATACACAGAGTATCTGAAGAGATGATAATTTACAGAGATAATAGTGAATAGAACTTAAAACCAGGTCCCTCATGGATATCCATAGTTGAATTTAAGGAGTGAGACGTGCATGAAGAATTTGCGGAGGTTATATGCAGAGGGTAATGACAAAGTGAGATGGCCTTTAATCTGGAGATGGGAGAAAAGGAAGGAAAAATCTGCATGGAATTTGGAAAAGAAATATTTGCAATTTCATTCCCAGACATTTCCTAGGAATTTCACTTTCTGCAAACTTATCAACAAAAATTCAAATAAGCAACACCCAAATTTCCACGTTTCATCACACACACTGATCTTTGTACAGTTTAAATTGCAGATTTCTAATTTTGAATTTTGAAATTGAAATAAGGAGGCTGCTTAGTTGGTAGTGACAAAGGTCCATTTCCATTCAAAATGAGGGGCTGTTGTGGAGGAATATTAGTGAAATTTCACAGATGTTCAATGAATTCAACACACCATGAAAAATCATTCCATTTTTAAGTATTCAAAAAGCGCTGAACTCTGTCCCAATCCTACTTTCAGCCAAGCTGGTGGAGTTGAGTAGAATTAGTATTTCTATGCAAAACTTGGAATAAACTGGAATTTAACAAGTAACTTATTAAACTAAGTCAGGTTTGTGCCGCGGGAGTACCTGAAGGGCATTTGGGGGATCAGGAGGGAATTTGCCACTGATTCTGCCTTTTCCTCCAGACTAGTTATTGCTTTTCTTTGCATGGACATTGTTTTGCTCTACTTTAGCACAGGAAGTGCTAAGGTGCATTGCATGCAGGTGTAAATTATTCATCCAAACATTCCAGAATGATGAACCTGTAACTGTTTCAGGTCCCTATACAGCCATGGGTCCGCATCTAGTCAGAGTACCATTACCAGACCAGCGAGACAGAAGTATCATTGTCTTTTATTGCCAATAAACTAAACCCTCAATGGTTTATTTACTCTCAGGCAGACCTAATGGAAACTTACCTCTGCTTGCCTTATCTGTGTATATCTCATTTACTGTATCAGACAGACACTTGAAACTGTTTCTAATGTTAATCTTTCCCCCCTTATGGATGAGGAGAAGTTACTGCATTATGGCATGACATTCAGTTTATTCAAACAAATGCCAACTGGTGGGCAGATAAGAAAATGGAGACCAGGCATTACCAGAGACATTGGCCTCTCTGCTCCCCAGCAACACACTGAAAAGATCCTCCAAGTTACCGAACCAATCTAAACCTCAGCGGCAGCCTTCCAGTTACCCTCCACCCTCCCAGTGTAAAAGGAAGCTTGTCACAAACAGCTGTGTGGGCAGGACAACCTACCACTTCCGAATTGCTCTTGCACAACCCTCAAGGTAGGATTCAACCTCTCTAAATGCTTTTCATCTGGCTAGTGGAAGGGAGCTTCAGAACATTTATATCTGGACTCTCAAAAAATTCTGTGTGATTACCTGCTGCTTCAGCTGACCATGTGTTTCATAACGACCCAGAGCAAAATAAAGAACAGACAAAACTGGAACAACTTACATTAGAAAACAAAACAAAACAAAACAAAAAGTGACAAAGCTGCTATTGTAACATTCAGAGTCCCAATCAGCTTAAGAGCCTGGCAAAGAAACAAAAGTTCTTCAATATTCTTCAGCACATATAATTACACAACATCCCCTTATATCTATCTGCCTATCTATGTATGCCACACTGCCAAGAGCCATTTACAAATATGGTCTCTGTTCAAGAAGTAACAGGTAAGAAGAATAGCAAGTATGTGCTTTCACTGAATGTACTGCTAGGGTGTGTAAGCAAAGGCACAGGGGTAGCCAAAGTGCAGCCCTAAAGAGTTCTGCATTGCTGCCTTCATCTTTAGTAAGCAGCTGATGCCCACGGAGACTACAGGTCCCAAGATGCAGTATTCCATCTTGAGCTGAGTGGCCCAGACCCTAGCAGTCAGGAAAGCTGGTAGCACCAGGACACAAGTTCATGATCTGTATTGCTCAAGAGGGGGCCAGGAAGGAAGACCACCAAACTACAGCACTCAGCCACACCCTTGGTGCTGCTGCCTGCAGTATCCCTCAGGAGTTTTGTGGGGCTTAATTAGTTGATTGTGAAAAGCTTGGAGTCCCCCAGCAGAGTGGGAGTATCATTAACACAAGCATTTATTCTGTCGTTTAAACCTGAAGAAAAAGTTGGAGAGAATGAAAGAAGCAACGCGTGCAGCTTCACTGCCACAGGTTGCAGCTGGCAGGAGGCAGAAGATGCACCCAGATTTCAGGGGCCAGCACCATCAACTCTTCCAGCACAGAGCTGTTCATCATGTCAAGATGCCTTCAAAGCCACGCCCAGTTACTTTTAAATACAGCTGCCATACGCTTAACGAAAGAGAAATGCAACCTGCTGAAATTCGCCTAATCAGACAGCTGCTGGCCGGCTTTAGACCATGTTTGAATAAACCCTCTTCCACTAGGATCCCTTGTGATTGCAGTAAGATCGCCCCCTGCAGCCATCCAAATGGTAACAGTCTAAGTGTCAGCTTACTGTCCCCAAGCAGTATCACTCCTGGAGTTACTCTCAGGCCCATCTCCAGAATCTCGCCTTACTCATGGAGGGGACACATCCAGGACAAGATGAAGTCCTCCGAGTGCAGAACCATGGCAACGTAACCCACCCCAAGCACTCAAAAATCATGAGACGTGATTCTGAAGCCAAAGATATGCATTTTGCGTGCTTTTTATTTCCCGTCTAATATTTTGGCCTTTAGAACTTCCCAGCTTTTCTCTGCAACTGCAAGGTCCAAAACCTCTTTTTTTAAATAAAAGCAGAGATTCTCATTTATCCACGTCTCCAGAAGCTGGGGCTATCAGAAGAACACCAAACATCATGAAACTCATGCTAAAATCAGGAACGCTGGCAACACTGCGTGGACAATAGTAACTTCCCCTCTTTGTGTTTTGTTTGTTTTACAAGACCCTTGTCAACCCTTTGATGGCTGTGGGTATTTCTGCCCTAGCAAATTCACATCTCCAGAAGCTTACCTGCTCATTTCCACTCCAAGAACCGGACATTCCCAATCAGCAGCAAAGCAAGCACTCACTGGCTTTATTTGCTTCATATAAAACCCAAAGCCCACAGAGCAAGCCCTGAGCAGAGAAGGCAGCAGCCATCCAGCAGCCCCTTTGGTAGAAGGTGAAAACATTTACAGACATCAGCCAGACCACCACCCTTTATGTTTGCACCTTTCCTGTCTTGACTTTAGTGATATGCAGGCCAGCAGTTGGCTTTAGAAAAAGTTTTTAATTGCTTTTCTTTTTTCCATGAGCCTGGGCTCAAAGTCATTACTTTAGAGGTGACCTTCAAAGGTCAAGTACCAAATTCCTGCAGCTTTACCAATTTGTAGGGATTGACTTCAGCAGCCAAGCTAAGCGGAACTTTTAGCATCTTACTACCCATACAACTTTACTTGCCTCATTTCTTATTAGGGAATAATGCGAGGGGCCCAGGCCAATATTTTGGAGGCCTTCACTATATCCTCGTAAAGTTATTGGGATTTTGTATTTAGCAGTTGCAGGTCGCATTTAAAAATGGGACTGGGCTTTGATGTTTCTGGAAAGAACTCCTTAATATGGTAGAATAGGATCATGCAACTTCATAATTATAACGCCAACAGACCCCGGTCATCGATGGGATCGAACCGGGGACCTCTGGAGCTTAGTGCATGAGCCTCTACCGCATGAGCAAAACGCCAACTGGCTGTTACCTAAGGCTGTAAAGCAGACTCATTTTATCTCTCTCTCTAAGTGGTCTCATTGCCACTAGATGGGACACAGCACCACACACAGGAGGTGTGTGGGTTACATAATGACAATAGCTTTATTAACCACTAAGCATATGGTCTTTTAAATGCAAGCATTTGCACATGAGAAATCCACTGGGAGGAGGTCATCCGCACAGAAAAAGAACTATAGATAAGCAAATAATAATTCACAATTAATTAACTTGACGACTGAATTCAACCTCTCCTTTGGCTAGCAGCTATGCCAGGAGCAGATCACAATTTTCTCAGATATATCCTGTGACGAAGTTCCTCCTCTATCTTGGAGGGTCTTGCGCTTATTGGCGGATTTGCTCGCCTCAGAGCTTCACGGCAGCCCTCAGTTTGGCCATTTTCATGAACCCACAGTCCAGGCCAACTCCTCCCGTGTCTGACCAGGAGTTGGGAGGTTTGGGGGGAACCCGGGCCCATCCTCTACTCCGGGTTCCAGCCCAGGGCCCTGTGGAATACAGCTGTCTAGAGTGCCTCCTGGAACAGCTGTGCGACAGCTACAACTCCCTGGGCTACTTCCCCATGGCCTCCTCCCAGCACCTTCTTTATCCTCACCACAGGACCTTCCTCCTGGTGTCTGATAATGCTTGTACACCTCCGTCCTCCAACAGTCCGCATTCTCACTCTCAGCTCCTAGTGCCTCTTGCTCCCAGCTCCTCACACGTGCACCACAACTGAAGTGAGCTCCTTTTTAAACCCAGGTGCCCTGATTAGCCTGCCTTAATTGATTCTAGCAGCTTCTTGATTGGCTGCAGGTGTTCTAATCAGCCTGTCTGTCTTAATTATTTACAGAAGGTTCCTGATTGTTCTGGAACCTTCCCTGTTACCTTACCCAGGGAAAAGGAACCTACTTAACCTGGGGCTAATATATGTGCCTTCTATCACTCTCCTGTAGCCATCTGGCCCGACCCTGTCACAATCCGTTATTCAAATGTATTGCAGGAAAATCTTTTCATATTTTTTTGCTGTATAGATTGATGCAAATATTCCAAACTTGAACTGTGCTGCTTAGCTGTGATTGCTCAGATTAAGTCACATGGTATTTTCCGGCTTCTTGACTGGATAAGTGCACAATACTTCTGCAGTAAATCCCTGTATATGCAAACTTAAAATTTGGTGTTCAAGAACAGTAGCATAAATTCCACAAACATTTTAGCCAGGAAAACCTGATTGATGCAGAAAGCGAAAGGAGAAAGGGGGGGCATGAACTTGGCCAACGCAAGTCACTTTGAAATTGAAACATGGAAAGTTTACTGGTTCGTTATTTGCCATGCTCTAAAAGAAATCTGTTTGATGAGGAATATGCATGTAATTAGCATTGTGCAAAAATGCACCTGCCAACTCGTTTCTTCTTCCTCTCCATTTTTACGATAAGTAATTTCATTCCCTTGCTCCATACCCTTCCAGCTAATCTGGCCTCCGGTCTCCGGCCCTGGGAAAGTATGATAAAACTATAAATGATCAGAGATAACAGTGCTCCCTGTTTAAGGACACAGAAGGATGTTCAGCTACTTGGATACTCACTTCCCCATGCAGGTTTTCCATATGCAGGAGAAGCTTCTATTCCAGCTGAACCAAGAAGGCCTTCCACTGAGTGTCAAGAAAAATACTAATCCTCACTAGACCAAGCAGAACTTCTCCAGGAAAACTCAGGAAAAGTCCCTCTAACTGGAGTGACCTCTCTTCTAGGAACAACCACCCTTTGATAAGCAATAACTCTCTCTCGCGCGCTCTCTCTCTCTCTCACACACACATCTTGGATATCCTCTCCTCTTTTCTAGAAGTTCTACTCCCTGTACAGCATGAAGAAATGGACCTTGTTCTAACACTTCTTCTGAAGCACAATGAGAAGTAGCTATGATGAGCAAGAGGTGTGCATGTGTGTTTGACATGGAGAAAGGTGCAGAACTAGGGATGTGCTAAACTCCGTTTTAATTTGTGAACTTTCAGTAAAAGACTAGTTTATTTCACATATGCGCTGGTGCTGTAGCCATGTTGGCCTGAAGAAGAGCTCTGTGTAGCTGGAAAACTTGTCTCTCTCACCAACAGAAGTTGTCCAATAAAAAAACATTACCTCACCCACCTTGTCTCTCTAGTTTATTTCAGGCCACTTGATGGGCCCCAAAATTTGCTTTCTTTTAAATTTTTATGAAATGGCAGTTTTCAAATAGTAATGGGTCAAACTTCAAAATATCAATGCAAACAAATTTTTAATTTAATGAAATTCCACATTTAAAAATTTTTGCTCAAAAAGAGGAACATTTCTGTGGGAAAATGACCCTAACTTTGACACAAAACTGAGATGGGAAAAACTGCAAAATTCCACCAAATGAAATTCTGAAGTTTTGCATGTCATTGTGAATAGTTTGCAGAAGTATCCCAACCCATTAAGAGAAACATCTGTGGTTGCAACTAACTGAAATTCCCCTGCTTGAAGTCTAATAACAAAACAATTGCTCAGTGACAGAATCTAGGAAAGTGGTTCCCAGACACTATGCAGCCCAGATTCCTTCAAAACTCTTCATTCCCATGATGTGCTGAGACTACTGCCTACGATGCTGACCAATATTGTCTCATTGTTTCCTTATACTCCTCCATCTGTCAGTATCCATCTGACATCTTTTTACTTTGTGTTTGTTCATCACCTAGCACAATGGGGTGCTGGTCCATGAATGAGGCTCCAAGGTGCTATCATAATACAAATAATACAGGCTTCTGTGATTGGTGTCCATGCTCCTTCTGTCCCTATGATACACTTACCTTAATAGCAAGTCTCTGTGCTGGGCCCTAGTGCCTGCCTTCCACTCAAATGCATGTGGTCTCAATCGAAATGCAATATGTGCAAGACTAGTATTTGGAGCACTGTGGGTTAGAGTGCACACAATTTGAGGGGAAGCAGCTGACACCAGCTGTTACAGACAGTGTTTTATCTAATGAACTGGTAGAAATGCTGGAAAAGGTTGATAGCCACTAATCTAAGAAACAGTCAAACAGTAGTTAGCAGCCTACTGGCCCACAATAAACCACACCAGCCTTTTAAATCCACACAATGGGAGCATCTCGACTGAGCCTCTAAAATGTTTTCAAAAGACACCTAGAAAATATCACGTTCCCATTTCACCTCTCATTTCTGGTGGTATTTTCATGGCGCTGGACCCCAGAGTTCAGCTGTGCTACCACCAGCCCTACAAGACTCAGGGCTGGGAGCCAAAACAAAACAATGAAAGCCATTGACAGGGCAGGAAACGGCATCTGCTGGATGAAACGCTATCTTCAGACAAGACGTGTTTGGATAACTCCAGTTTCATAACTCGCCTCTTCCGAGGTTAGGAAATCACAGTAATACAAAGAAAACAAAATGGGAAGAACAGCACTGGCAAGCAGGAGAAGCACCTGAGAGACAGAGAGAGAGAGACAGACTCAGAGACTGCCCTTCCCTGTTGACCCGCATGAGCCACTCTCACAGTCACCCACGGACTTCAGTGGGGCTGTGTGAGAGTAAAGGCCTCATTGAGCATTAAGAGTGAATTAGTTAGGTCTCCACCATACTTGTGAAGCAAATTTGTTGGTCTCTCTGTGGCCTCACTCATTAGATTGTATGTGGCCCTTAAAAAATGGGTAATTTTGCAGCAACAACTATTGACTTGGTATCAAAGTGGAGCTCAGTGATGATGATTATTGCTCAGACATACAGGATGGAATTACCTCTCTCATTTCCGGCCAGAATGCCCTTTACCTTCATCACCTCAGATGTGCTGGGTAGGAACTCTGGGGGAAAGGAGGGCAGGTCAGCTAGGTCAGGTCAGGTTAGGGTGAAGGAAGCTTACACAGCTACTCTTTGCTATTTTAAGAGTCCTTGGACCTTCTGTTCTCTGAATTTATACATAAAATGGGATGATCCTCACCTAAAAGCTCTTATAGATACTAAGGAAAACCTAAGTAGGTTACTAGATAGATAGATAAATGCTAATGGAGATGGGGGGAGAGAGAGACAACTGCTTTCACAGTGCACAACCAAGCCAGAGAGACAGCTGCTTTCTATCATCTAAGGCCTAGTGGGAGCATGACATGAACTCCCATCACTGGATCAGCATGAAGTGTAAGAGTTTATTTTAACCTTATATTATTCCAAATCAAATAGTATCGATCAAACTGTGACCTTGAGAGAGTGTGTAAAAGAGTGAGTGTGTGACACACAAACACACACACACACACACACACACCCCTACCTTGACAGGATTATAAAAAAAACCAGAAGAGACTATTGTGATCATCTAGCCTAACCTAAAAAGTACTTTGATTTTTAAACTGGATTACTTATGTTTTTCTACAAAAAATAAAATGCACCTATACTCTTTTACTGGGGAACGGGGGGACAGCTATCTACCTGTCTATAGTTCTCTAGCACTCCAACAATAAACAAGTGTGCACTGCCAGTTGCTTGTGAGAAATCTACAAGAAATCAATGAGTGCATGGAACTAGTGACCCTACAACAAACCACTGCCCACAGCACAGAACTCATGAGCAACTCTACAGTAACAAATCCATGTGCCATAAAATAATAGTAATGACATATAGAAAAAATGTGTGCGTGCACAACAGAGAAGATGCATTCCATTTAAAATGTCAAAGGAGACAAAGAGAAAAACATTAAGATATCATAAATTGCTGATGGATTTTTGTTCCTATTTTTAAACACTGAGGGTTTACATGTAATCAGTGTTGTAGTTGTTTTCACAGTCTCTTTCACTGTGTGTTTGGTCTGATCCATCTGTGCAAATGTGTATTCTGGATCTGTAACACTCTGGCGTGAACTATTGTTCATGCAAATCCACAACAGACTTCAGAATGGCTGGAATAAAGGACTGGGGGATCCTGCACCCGGCTGCCTCCCTTCCAAGGGGTCCCACTCAGACCAGGGAGCTAGTTTCCAAATTACTGCTGCTTCTGCCACTGATTTTAACAATTTAGGAAAAGGGGCCAAAGATTAGATTCTTCCACTCCTGCCTCTTGACCCGTTTGCACCAGCCCCTCCTCTCACCCCACTCACCAATCCAAATATAAACTCGCTTTCAGGAAATGCCTTTAAAGAAAGCGGCACCTCCCTGGATCCTGAAGAATGCCCAGAAAATAAACTGTCTCAGGACATGAAGGAAACGGCTTTTTTCAATCACACTGCAAAACGGACTTAACTCCTTCTTTCCCAGCTGCCAGCACTCAGCACCTCCTGCACCCAGGAGGGCCTAAAAACATCCCAGTTAAGTGAGGAAGGGAAATCCAAGGTGACCACCTTTCCCGCCCCCAACAGTTCAAGGTAAAATTCCAGATTATCTCTACTGGAGGCAGGTTGTGAGGGGCAGGGAGACAGTCCCAAACCCAAATCCCTGATCTGAACCCTCCTGACTGTCAGGAACACTCAGATCCTCACACCAGCATCATGGTCCAGGCACAGCTATAATTTTAGATGTATCTAGCCTCCAATGCCAGAGCACCTGGGCACTGTCTAACCACACACAGACACATGCACAGCCTTGGATAGAACATCTCCAGAGGGCACAGATGGGAACCTGGGGTTGCATCTGTGTTTCCCTTTTTCCTCCCGGGGAGCATTTGTGTTTAAATGGCCTGCCCTGAAACACATATCTCCCCCATTCAGGAACTGTTCCTGTTTGCAGAGACAGCTGCATGAAAACGGAATCTGGGTCCAGCTGCTGCTGCCCATTCCCCTGTTGAAGGCAGAACTTTCCTGTGAGTGGCAGTCCACAGCAAACCATTGTGATGTCCCAGAGGATTCAGACTTGGTATTTGGCACCTAACGAGAACTTTACATTTCCAAAGTGCTTTATGGACCCTAGCTAATCCTTACAGCTCCAGACCCCCTTGTGAGCTTAATCAGTTCAATCCCCATTTTACAAACAGAGATGTTATTTCAGACATGTTCAGATACTAAGGTGATGGGCTGTAGCATAAAACCCTGAGATAGAAACAGAGGACCAGAGAGGTGAAGCGATTTGGCCAAGCCCCGCAGCAAATTAGTGGTAACGCCAGGATCAGAATTCAGCAGCTCCCAGCACCTGTTTGCTTCAAGCTGCTTCATTTACTCCAGCTGGGTTGGGGTATAAGCAGCAGATGGAGTCCTAGGAAACATAGATCCTCTTTTCATGCCAACATCCTTACTTTAAAAAAATGGAAGAAAGAAAAGGTAAAAGAAATCCCGGAAATCCAGGCTACAGAGAGGAAACTGTCTCTAAACAGAGCTCATCCAAGGTTTTGCAGGAGGTTCTAAAGAAAGCAGCTCAGCATGAGGAAAGGTCAACTCCCCTTCCTGGCTACCACCCACTGAGGGGAAGGGGAGGTAACCCTCTCTAAGCCAGGAGGCCCCTTACATGAAGCCTTTTGAATGTCAGCTTTTAACCCTTGGGGACACATAGAAAGGAGGCAAGTTCACTCTGACGGCAACTCACTAATATCAGTGGTTTGGTTAGAACTATGGCTATTGTGATTGCCCACCCCCCGAAGCAACAGCAATAAGTTATGAGGCACAAAGGGCAGGTAATGTAATAGTTACTCAGTAATGATATTTAGCATTTCCATGGTGCTTTTCATTCATCAGTGTCGAAGTGCTTTACAAAGGTGGAAAAGTATTCATTATCTCCATTTTACAGATAGGGAAACTGAGTCAAAGACTTGCCTAAGGGCACAGAGCAGGCCAGTGGCAGAGCCAGGGTCTCTGTACTCCCACATCTACAGTTCTGTTCACTGGATTGCACTGCCTTCCTAAATGTGCCCCATTAAAATGTACACTAGGGTCTCTGGTTAAATTTCAAATGCACAAGGCGGTCCCATACGATTCAGCTTGTGCTGCAAAATGCCCTGTACGGTTTTTGTTTCCATTACCAGCAGGGACTGGGAAGGTTGCACAGCAGAGGAGCACAGAGCCACAAGGGGAGAGGGGGGTCAGGGGAAGAATTGTATTGCCTCAACATCTGCTCTTAGAGCAATCGTATGGGCTCCAAAAGAAACAATATCTGGCCGTTCTGATCCAGGAGGAGGATGTAGAGGCTTAGAGAGAGATAATCCCCTTCTCCAAACAAGAAAGGACAAAACTTCTATTCCATTCCATTTCCATACCATTCACATTTTCCATCCAGGTACTTAGGTTATATGGCCCTCAACACTGTAGTACAAGAGCCTGCATAGTATCTGCATATTATTTCAGATAACAACAGCAAAGGTCTTGGAGAATATTGTAGGAGCAGGATGGTCTAGTAATTCAAGCATCCACCTGAGACTCAGAAGACCTGGATTCTATTCCTGGCTTTGACACAAACAAACTGTGAGACCCACAGCATGTTACACAAGTTGTGTGACTCAGTTCCCCTAGCTATAAAATAGCAATATTACTTTTCTACCTCACAAGGGTGTTATGAATTTAACCCATTAATTAATATTTCTCAAGCATGCTAATGTATTCCAGTGGAAGGTGTCAGAGAAGAGCGATGTGCTGTAATTAAACAGCAGATTCAGGAATTCAGGGTATATCTTTTTTCTAGCAAACTTGCATAGTTTAATAGCTGGGCTTCCCTGGCAGTTGAGATCCCCGAGTTGAGACATTAATGGTGACAATTCTGTGGTGGAAGAGAAAACAAAAAGATGCAAACACATTCTCCAATAAAGTTACTGCCTGATGATAGCAGCAGAAGATTGTCAGGACTCACTGGAGCTGGAGTTTGCTCTGTTTGCAATGTAGTTGTGCAAATACCACAGAAGAGGCCTGGTCAGCTGGAAATAATTATTCACAACTGAAGTGCAAGAAAAGCCTCAAAAAGAGAAGAGTAGCAAGGTGTGTGCAGTCCACAACAACCGATTCTGACAAGTAAGATCTGTTAATATGTAATTGCACTTCAATCTGACCAAGGGCTTGTAGAAATGCCTCAGTTAACATCTCAAGGGAGAGAAAACCCCAGAGATCTGAGGCTGCTTTAGTTGGGTCAGAAACCGCAGAGCAAAATTCTCCAAATTCTCCTAATCCCCAACTCAGCCCTCAGAACTTCTGCATACACAGAACACAGCAATCTGATAAATACTTACTTCTCACAGACACTGAGAGACCAAGTTCAAACATACCTGAAATCCTATCCATCACGGTGATGGAGGGCACGGGAACGTCAGGGAAATGGGATATCTTCCATTGTTGTTTGCAGTGTTGCTATAGCCATGTTGGTCCCCGGGTTAATCAGAGGGACAGGATGGATGAGGTAATATCTTTTATTGGACCAACTTCTGTTGGTGAACAAGAAGACAAACTTTCGAGATTACACAGAGCTCTTCTTCAGGCCTGGGAAAGGTGGGTTCTATTCTTGACTCAGTGTGACCTTAGGAAAGTTACTTAAATCATTTGGGCCTCAGTTTAATCTTCTGCATATTGGGTGTAATAATATCAGTTACCTCACAGCAGTGGCGTGACAGAATTCATGAGTGTTTGTAAAGGACAGATTCTGGGATGGAAAGCATGACAGATGTACAGTTCTCTCTCTATAGGCACTGATAGGCAATCATTACCATGATACACCTGTATACAAGACGGGCATCCACTCCAATATATATAGAAACTGGTAACTGGGTTCAACTATCCAAAGACAGTGTCTTCTCCCAACTGGCAATGAAAGTTCAGAGATATGTGCAACTGACGAAAGACACAATCATGTAAAAACTTATAAGCAAAGCTCACTTCATTAGGAAGTTGTAAGCCAATATTTTGTTGCACACAGTTTCTAAGAGATGAACACAAACAAACAATGCAGAATGAAATAAAAGGAGAGCACAATAAAAACGCTATGAGAGGACCCACTGAACTGACTGCGGCCCATAACTCTGAATTCAAAGTGCATTCCTATAAACAGACAGAGGAATGCTTTTTGGGATAGGGAGTTCAGGAGGAGGAGCAGATTAATGAAAGGAATTCCAGCACCCAAAGAGTTAAGGACAATCGACCCATGTTCCCATATGGACCGACGCAGCCCCCCCTTTTTTAAGCCCTTTTTTTTTTAATTGGGTAGAAAATCTGCTCCTTCCCAAGCATTCCTGAGATCCTGACGCTGCTAAAATTCAATTCCTCCCTTTCATTTCTGCAGACTTTGCATTTGCTTAGCCTGGTCTACACTACAAACTTACGTTGGTATAACTACGTCGCTGAGAGATGTAGTTACTCTGACCGAATCCCCTCTGTGGACAGGAGGGCTTCGGCAATGGACATAGCTACCGCCTCTCAGAGAAGTGGATTACCTACGCTGACAGGAGAAGCTCTTCCGCTGGTGCAGGTAGCACCTTCACTAAGACCAGGTCTACACTGTGGAGGGATGGGAGAGGGGTGTCGATCTAAGTTATGCAACTTCAGCTATGTGAATAGCGTAGCTGAAGTCGACGTACTTAGATCTACTTACCGCGGTGTCTTCACTGCAGTAGGCTGACTGCTGACGCTCCCCCGTCAACTCCGACTGCGCCTCTTGCTCCGGTGGAGTACCGGAATCAACAGGAGAGTGCTCGGCGGTCAATTTATCGCGTCTTCCCTAGACATGATAAAAATCAACCCCTGCTGGATCGATCGCTCCGGAGATAAATGTAGACATGCCCTAAGTGCCCCAGTGGCGCAGCTGCCCCGGTGCAGCGCTGGAAGTGTAGATAAGCCCTTAGCCACTGTAGGATCTCGCTGTAGTGTTTTGCTAGACATCATGTCTGGGCATCTTGCAGGGTTTCCTGTATGTTTTAAATATCACTTTGCAGAGGTGGCTGTTTTCAGCTCCCCCCTTCTCCTCTCTCCTCTAGTTGAGAGAGGCAGTAAAATAAAAACCTCAGAACTTCATTCCATGTGAAGTACCCCAGACCCACACACGTAGCTCAAGGCACTGGGATTAGGCTACAGAGAGCCTTTAATCTTTAGGCCACAGAGTTCACATCCAGTTTGGGTCAGTAGGAATGATGCTTATATGATATCTGCTCTACGTGCTGAGAGACGAGAACTGGTGGTTCTCAATCCAGTTGCTAAAAGGCAATTGTCCATGTGAGAAAAAGACACCACTGACACCATGCTCAGGCCTGGAAAGCCAGGCAGGAACGGTTCTGACAGGCAGATCTGAAGAAGGCTGCTCCAAAATGAGGGGGCAGCCTGATGAACAGCATGGAGTTGAAAGCAGGAGATGGGGACAAAGGGAACATTAAGGAGACTCTCAAAGACAGACTTTGAGGGGAGGGTTATTATCTACCTAGGAAAATTAAATGCAGATGCAGGATCTCATTACCCAGAGGTTCTGCTTTCACCCAATTACACAGATGAAGTAAGACAGGCACCAAGAGGGTCAAGTGAACTTTGAGTCACCAACCACAATGCATCAGAGTCTAGGCCTGGCCTTGTGACCCTCCCACTCCTCTCCAGTGTTTTGCCTTCCAAGGGAAGGTTAAATGAGTCATTCCCCCCCACACCGTCATTGAGGTCACTGAGGGTGCAATACAGGGAAAGAATGAACCACAGCTGCTTTCTTCACACCTGGCTTCCAAACAATCCAAGAACTGCTACCTCTCAGCACACACAGTTCCATTACATAGAGGTACCAACAGTGATGAGCTGCCAAAATCTTAACAACCAGTTCCCTCCTCATCCCACAAGGGGCTCGTTACCCACTCCCGCCCCCGGGACCCTTGCCCCATCCACCCCCCCTCCCCTGTCTCCTGACTGCCCCCAGAACTGGGCAGGAGGGTCTCGTGGGCCACTGTAGTGGGTGCCCAACCCATCCCTAAGAGCCAGAGGTACCTGCCGGGGGGCGAGGTGGGGAGTCCCGGCGGTGCTTACCTGGGGCAGCTCCCAGGAAGCTTCTGACAAGTCCTTCTGGCTCCTAGGGGCGGGGAAGCATAGCTGGGGGGGAACAGGGGGAGCAGCCTCTCCCCCCACTGATCACATCAAAAGTGGCACCTTAGGCACCGACTCCCTGGGTGCTCCGGGGCTGGAGCACCCATGGGGAAAATTTGGTGGGTGCAGAGCACCCATCGGCAGCTCCCCACCTGCACCCGGCCCCAGCTCATCTCCGCTCCACCTCCGCATCTGCCCCTGAACGTGCCGCCCCGCTCTGCTTCTCCGTGTCCCACCCCCCCCCCCAGCTTCCCACGGATCAGCTGTTCAGTGGGAAGCCGGGGAGGGCTGAGAAGCAGGCGGCAGCTTCCTGCTCAGGCTGAGGGTGGCGGAGGTGAGCTGGGGCGGGGAGTGGTTCCCCTGCGTGCCCCCCCCCCGGGGTTACCTGCTGCGGCACGAGTGGCCCTCCTTGCGCCCCCCCCCCAGCTCACCTCCGCTCCCCGGGCCTGAGCGGGAAGCCGCCGCTTGCTTCTCAGCCCTCCCCGGCTTCCCGCGCGAACAGCTGATTCGTGGGAAGCCTGGGGGGCAGAGAAGCAGGGCGGGGTGGTGCATTCAAGGGAGGCAGCGGAGGCAGAGCACAGATAAGCTGGGACTGGGCGCGGGGCAGGGAGCTGCCGGTGGGTGCTCTGCACTCACCAAATTTTCCCCTTGGGTGCTCCAGGGCTGGAGCACCCGTGGAGTCGACGCCTAAGGCGCCACTTTGGGCCAGTTAAATTTGAAAGCTCTTTTAGAACCGGTTGTCCCTCGCGGAACCACCAGTTCTAAAAGGGCTTCTAAATTTAACAACCGGTTCTAGTGAACCAGCGCGAATCCGGCTCCAGCTCACCACTAGGTACCACACAGCACAGAGGCACTGGCTCACCTAGGCGGAGGTATCTCCGCACATTAGCCCTACAGGGCATTTTATCTTCTTGCTCCACCTAGACTGACTGAGTCCCCCTCCCAAAACTCTTTCAAAACAAAAACACTGACACAAAGCCTCATTTTCTTCAGTACGTTTTTTTCCCTTCAACATTCTCTCTCTCTGCACGCCCCACACACTCCGTCCCTCCTGCCTGATCAAACCGGTGTCTCAGGAATGATTCTCCAGGTGAGACACTAGGACGTTATCAGGAGTTATTTCCTGCAATGGTCTCTTCCTCAGGGAAGCTCAATGCTTCCTGTGCCCTCAAACATCAATGACACAATCTTGTCATTATCTGAGACGAGACCCTGATCCTTACAGGGAAGCTGCTCTCCTGGGGGTGAAAGAGAATTACTTATACTCCTTCTGCTCCATCCTTTCACAATCCCCAGGCTGCAACAGACACATGCAGCTCTGGGACATCACCCCCCAGCTTTGCAAAACTATTGCTTTGAAGTTGATGTTGCTTTCCATAAAAATGAGCAATGACATTCACCCCAAAGCGAAAAGGAGAGAGGGAGCAATACTTTGTTGCTGTTCTGAAAAGAAGCGAGGAGGGAATCTGGCCACTTTGAACTGCACATGAGAAAAATAAACACATTCAAAAGCTGTAGTGCGATCATTTCACCCTTAACCAGAATCAATGATTCCTGAAATTTTATGTGAAAAATTTCTATATTTGCATGCAAAAATATATACAATTTCATTGATCTGCAGATCTGTAGAATGTCCCCCCACACACACACACACACTGCAGAGGTGTATGTGCATACACTATTCCCATTAGTATATCAGGAAGTAATTCACAGATACTGGGGGCTGAACATACTATTGAGAGAATATGCATTTTCCTTTAAACATTGCTTAAAGCTTCCATCCTAGAAGCCATGAATGTATTTATCAGTGACTGCTCCAGAGGGATGCAGTAAGAAAGACAGAGAAAGCTATTTCCTAATCCTGCACATATTTTGCAGTCAAATGATTTTCACTTGTTGAGATAAATGGCAGGAAATCCCCAGACCCACCCTTCACTCAGGCAGCATGCTGGACGCCAGCAGATCTATTGGTACAGCATCCTGGAAGAAACTGCTGAGTTTCTGGTCCCAATTAAGCAGAGTATGGCTTGCATCCTTGTATAGGGTCCTTGGAAAAGATGTCCAGATGTTCAAAATCCTTCAGACAGCTCCAGCAGCGGCAGCTGTAGGCGCCCACTGAAAAGTAACATTCATGTGCACTGTTTAGGAATTGAGTGCCTGCTCATTGTGACTTCCTCCCCTTTATTCACCACCTCAGGACATCCCATTTAACTAGATCACCCCACTTTGAAGCTGAGGACACAAAATGGGAAGGAATGGAGGGAAATGCCCAGATAACCGCCCCTCCTTTCAATATTTTGCAGGAACAAGCCTGGAACAGCAAACCTTACGCTTCTGGCTTCCTAGGTGTGTGTTCTCAAAGTGTCATCCCCAGTTCCACAGGGGTTCAACATCCTAGGAGAAATGGTATTTGTTTTATCAGAGTTCATGGAAACCAGATAGCACTCTAGACCAAGCACAGCACAGGCAGAAGTTGAGCAAGTGCTCCCCATGCAACTCTGCCAATGCACCTCAGTCCTGACCTGCAGCTGCCCCTCTCCCCTCTACCACACACACGTGCAAGGAAGGTTCCCTGCAACCTTCCCCTGCAGTGCCAGAATTGGACGACCTTGCACTGCCCTGCCAAAGATCCCTTTCAGCCCTGCTATTACAGACACCAGCCCTAGACTGGTCTAGCACCGCACCTCCAGCCTGACCTGCAGCATTCCCTGAGGTTCAGTTCCCAGGTCCTACACAGAGCTCAGCCAATGTGTCTTAACCACATGATCTTTCATTCCTGAACTGCCCTTGAATTGGCACCAGCAAACGTATGCTGGTTTTGTGACGTGGACAAAGAGTTCTCAGATCCATCAGACAACCCAGAGGGAACGGGGTCCCTAAACATGGGTGATTTTATTAATAGGTAAGAACCTTAAACTGGCATCAAGCCTAGGTGCGGTGTGGTGTGAAGCCACATGGCCCTTTGGAGCCTTATCCGCCAGATTATGAAAAGTCACACAAACGGTTTTGTTCAACAAGGCCCTTTCCAGATCTGTCCTTTAATATTTCCCTCCACTTATTCAACTTGTTATTGGCACCAGATGGCAAGCACCCTTTTCTGATAAGGAATCTTTAAAATGGCTAATTAAACAGAGCCATTGCTGTACGTTCAATAAATGTTCACGGCACACGCTGCAAGGGTAATGTGTCACTTATTAACTAGCAGCATTCACCTGCGATGGGAAGAGGGGCAGAATCAGAGGCGAAGAGACACATGCCTGAGATATGTGCAGAGACCAGTAAAGAACACAATGTTTAGAACCCCCTGGGTACTGAGCCAGAGTCTGGTTACTCTGGTGCAAATTCAGAGGCCTTTCACTGACTTGCATGGATTGGTTGTGGGGTTACATCAGAGCAGCCATGATTAGAAAAATCATCACCCTCAGAAAAACAAATGAGTGGATCCAAACTGTATGTCAATGAAGTTACTGTCTTTGCTGTTTCGCTGGCAAGCCAAGAGTAGACAGAGCAGGAATATGGGGGGGAACAGGGAAAATGAGAATGAACAGGAGGAGGGTGGAAACCCTAGTAAGAGCTCTGGCTTTCTACCTGCAGACCAGCACATAGCAGCACCTGTGTCGCTGTGACATTGACATTGCAACTCAAGGATTCTACATCACTAATGTGTCCTGCTGGAAACCCAGGACGCTTTAAACTATCCACAAGCTACTCTTACGGGATGCATCAGACTGTGGAAATCGAGACCTGCACAGGAAAACAGGCAACTAGTTTGGTAAGGCCTAAGTTTTAAAAAGGTGCATGAAAAAGTGTAAACACAAGTAAATGCCTGATTTGTGCCTGCAGTAACCTCAGTCTTCTATGCAAATCTGGGATTTTTAGATTGTAAAATGCAAATGCAATCCACCAATTTCCACATCCACAATTGTGGTAAATGAATACAAAACTAAGAACAAATCAGGCCCTGGCTCTGTATTTACTACCTCATACATATGACAGAGTTTCATGTTGAAAGTGCATAGAAAGAAAAAGACCCTGTCTCTTTAAATCTCTGCACCCAGCTCCTGCAGCCTAGAAAAGTTAATATAATTATCTGGAGGTGACTTTCAGAGAGACTCAGCACAAGGAGGGTTATTGTGACTCAATCATTAACTGAGTCGGGGGACTCTGGCTTTATCGGAATGTGGCCTCGCTCTGCTGCCAACATTCGTCATCAGAGACTGTGCTGGAGCTGGACACAAAGGTTAATTAATGCCTTCGCAGCTCTAGCATTAACCCCCAGCCATTAGACCTCTGGGAAGGCTCCTTCGACACTCCAGCGTGCCTCTTGCATCACTGCTAAATCCAAATCGGTTTGCCGTTTCTGGCCACTTGGAGCTGCAGGGGGACATGCCTCCGGATGGTCCCTGTGCTAGCGAGTTAGCCAAGCTCAAGTGAGTGCAGCCATACTGTGAAATAACTCTCAAGCGGCTGTGTCCTCACTGCCACTGCACTCACTCGTGTGTGGCACCAAGACTTCTGAGGGCATGTCCCATGGTTCTTTGCACTGCACTAATCTGAGCAGTGCTTTCACACCTGGAGGGTGGCATGTTTCACCCATGATCCTGCAGGCAAGAGAGGTAGACCCCTGGGCCTTTATTCATCAACTCAGGGGGACTGAAGACAGAACCCCCTCTGCTGCCAAATGAATTAATGAAGACAGTGAGACACAATCCTGGAGTAAAAAAAACAAAACATGCTCCCATAGACAGAAGGCACCTATAAACTCCTGGTAACATCAATGGCGCACCATCCAGACACAGTATCTGACCTCGGTATTGATGAAGTGTGGGAGATAATATATTTTGTTGGTCCATTAAAAGACATTACCTCACCACACCTTGTCTAATATCTTGGGAGCACCATAGCTACAACTACACTGTATACTTGGTATTGATAGCATCTACTGCCTTACCAATGCCATGGTTAACAGCCACTGCCTACCTTCAGATAGATAAGTTATCCCAACATCCATCCATCCATCCATACAAACAAACTGCACGTGCAATTATTCCACTCTCCGTCTACTAGCAAGCTCCACCAGGCTCTTGTGGAAATAAATGGTTTATGTGAAGAGAGGGGGAATCAGTCTCTTCCCTGTCTGGGCAAGGGGTAGTTTATTGCTCCCCACAGGATAGATAACAAATGGCTTTCAGCAAAGTTTCTGCTTTTTACCTACTTTCCCATCTGGATTCACTAAGGCCTTGTCTACACTACACAGTTTTGTTGACAAAACAGTGGAGGTGTACCCACTGAAATGCTCTTCCTGCTAATGTAATTCTCATGCTATGCTGACATAATAAAACCGCCTCAACGAGAGGCGCAGGGCTTACGTCTGTGTAGTTAGGGTGATGCAGTGTCTACACTGCGTTCCTTACATTGGTTGTTGGCTGTCATTCTTGTCAATTTCCAGGCTCTGCTGGAGCTGTGATATTAACAAGAGAGCCAGCTCCCTGGCTGCTGCCTGTTCTCCGCTCCAAGCCAGGCTGCCATCAAGGCTCCCGGCTTAGGCTGCCGCCCTGGCTACATGCTCCACACTGGGAGCCCTGCTGCCCCCTGTGGTCCCGGCTCCCTGCTCGCCAGGAGCACGGCAGCCGACTGGACCCCCGATGCCGATCTCCCAACCACAGGCAAGAAGCTCCAGGCGGCTCCCCCTTCTGTTCCTGGCTGAAAGCGTGGAGGCAAGAAGCCCAAAGGGGCATCTGGGCTCCCAGTGGGGAGCTGATGAAGCTGAGAGCCCTGGCTCTGTTTCCCACACTGCCCCTCTTCAGTTGGTGGAATGTTCCTGGTGAGGACGCACACCACTGACAGAAAGGATTGTGTCCTGCTTTGAGCAGGGGGTTGGACTAGATGACCTCCTGAGGTCCCTTCCAACCCTGATATTCTATGATTCTATGAGGGAGAGTGGTGTGGACATCAGCCACCACAGTAATTAAAGCAGTGGCTGTAAGTCGACCTATAGACATAGCCTTAGGTACAAAGAGGTCAAAGGACCTGCCCCCTAATATCTCCAGGCAATAGCTAAGTCCAGATTAGCCTCTTAGCCCTGTCCTTTCACCAGTAGGCCACAAAGCAGTCTCTGGGAGTGCTGCCATACTTCTTGGGCAAAAGGCACCCTGGCTTCACCCTTCCTTCAGCATTTTCTCTTCTTAAAATCCATTTTCAGAATCTCAGCGTTGACTTTAAATAGTGCAACAATCAAAGGGAAACACTGAAAGGATCTCAGCATCCTTTTAATTTAACCACAGTCACTTTTGTTCGTTTATAAAACTAAAACCACATACAGATTCTGCCCTGTGCTCAGGTCTGGTTATTCAGGACAAAGTGGAGAGAGAATAGATAATAAAATCATATGCAGTTGGCATTTTTAATTTATATTAAAAGAGTTTATTCAAGGAAGGGAAGGTACATTAAATATATATATAGTTTATCTGGGTTTTTTATCGGCTTAGTATTTGTATCTGATTTCTATCTCATTAAAAAAAACAACAAGTTCACTTAGGTATAAGGGTCTAATCCAACTCTTGCTGACGTCAATGGAAAGACTTTCATGGATTTCAACTGGAATTCAATTGGGCCCATATTCTTTATATACCCCACCTTAAACCGGGGCAGTCACTGCTGACATATGTGGGCACAGAGGAATGAAGACATTTTCTGTGTTTTTCAGCAATATTTCAATATAAATTAATCACACTTGAATTAAAATGTAACAATTTACACCTGAGTATAAGAATAGCATTTTAAAAGCCACTGTAGAAAAATAAATTACAAAACCAAACATGCTGAGGAACATTAGCATGGGATGGAATGGGGACATTCCAAGAAGTGTATGCATTAATCAGCCCTGGAAACCCCACCACAGAAACCTTCTTTGTAAAGTGCTTTGAGAGCTAAGTTTATCATCATTACATTATAGACTACAACAGAATGGTGACACAGAGGTCAGCCTCTACCCAGAACATAGCAGTCTCCAACACAGGGCAAAGGATTTAAAAGTATGCAGGTTTGGAAGTCGAGACGTGGAGCTTAGTTTTTTTGCTCCTTCACTTCAGTCTAAGGGCCTGATCCAAAGCCCAGTGAAGGCAACAGAATCTTTCCATTAACTTCACTGGATTTTAGATCAGAGCCTAAATCTGTGCGTTTTCAGTCACCAATCGAACCCCAACCAAAATAGCTGTGCCGGTCCCAGCCAAAGGATGGGTGAAGCAGTACCCAGAGAAAAATCCATGTAGCCCCAATCAGGCAACCAGCACATCCACTTCATGCTGGGATTTCTTATTTTTGGGATTGGTTTGCTGTGACTGAAAAGATCAACTGCATAATCAGTCAAAAAGCCTCTCACACACGGAACCTGCAAACTCCAAGTTAAACACACACCATAGCGGCGAGAATGAAAATGTGCCCTCTAGTCCAACGCGCTTTGCCATGACTCAGCCTGGGAAATCCATAATTCAGTAACAGGTTGAGTATGGCAGGAAACCTCTGTAGCAGCTCAGAGATTCTCTTTCCTTCCCCTGTGCAACAACAACATCCCAATACTAACACCGTCAATCAAGTTATTTGGACATGAATGTCCCTTAAATATCAGTTATGGAACAACAAATACTCAAGCTGACAGCCCCTCGCTATTCCCGGAGGCAAATTCACTTGGCATTGTTCCGTGAAGAGCATTATCTGCTATTACATGTAACAGATGATTGACACATGCTGCCTTACAACATAATTCACATCTCTCACACACACACGCATAGAGAGAGCAGCACCAAGACAAGGCACCAAGCAATTGCTGAAATCCATGTATTTGATTTACCTTGAGGTTGTGTCGTGTCTCCTTCAGCTCAAACACACTCCGTGGGGAACAGCTGCCTAATCTCAGCTAACATAAAAACTGACGAGCAAGCAGCTCAATGGTGAGAATCCTTTAACTGTTCAATCACTTTCTTTATTGCAGCAGGAAGATGACAAAATGAAGTTGAATAAGTTATAGATTTAAACACACACACAAGGTTGGGTTTTTTTGCTAGCTTAGGCGCTGCTGCTTCTTAGCTATTGTCACTGTAAGTAAGTTTCACGCTCAGGTGGCCAGACCCTAGGTCCTTGAGCAGTGGCTGTGTCCGCCCTCCACTGCCGTGGCCAATCACTGAAAAGTAAAACCAGCTGGGCCCTCTGGAAAGATTTTTTCAAGAGGCTTTTTTTCCCCCATTAAGCCAATCGTAAAGCAGCCCCTTTCTTTCACAGCATTTGCTTTCAGATGATCCCACATGCACAGAAGAGAGAATGAACTTCAAAAAGTCATCTCCCAAGTACTTCCAGCACTAGAGGAGTGCCCATCATATCCGTTTACTCTAAACTAAAGATTAATTACAGCAGATGAGGAAGGAAACATACTGCCAGATAGTCACACTCCACTGGTGGTAAAAGAGATCATCCAAATAGCTCGCACACTGAATGCAGACACCGGCTGTAGGCAGGCATAACAAAGGCAAGTACTGCAGAAGCTTCCCTCCCACAGCTCTGCCAATGTCTCTCACTTTTGGCCTATAGAACCCCCTATTATTCCAGCACTGGGGTCCCTTCACACAGCTCTGCCAATGCCCCTCACTTCTACCCCACAGGTCACCGCCCCATTATTCTAGCACTGGGGCTCACACAATAGGCTGAAACTCTGCTGATGCACCTCAGTCCTGAGCACCAGCACACCCAGGTTCTCAAGTCCAAGGTTTTGTCCTCAGCAGAGGCTGCTAATAGTCTCGAACACTACCAGACTCCATGACCGGGCTGTCACATGAACACATCCATTAGGAGCTGTGCTGTGAGATTGTCAGTCTTTTTACACCTGAGGTCTAAGACAAATATAAATGCAGATCTCCAGAGGTAGAAAGCAAGAGCATGAGTTCAATGAGATACCTAGATGTTGTTACAACTGGCCAAACCAATATACCGGATCAAAAACTTGGGACAGTTCCAATCCAAACCCCAACTTTGCAGTATGACCCGTCTCGAACCCTAAGTTTTAATTAACCACATGGAGTGGGAAGGAGGTTCAAAGAGGGGAGAGCCTCCAATCTCACTCGCCAAGTACAGGTAAAACAAGCTCAGTGCAAATGCAAAAGCAGCTCCCCAAACTGTCCGGTGTGCCCCAGAGACCAGATCCTAGTGCTGCTGTAACCGTGAGTTCTGGGTATCTGATATGTCAACAAGCAACACCAAGCATCCCGACAAGGCTCTTAATCCCTCTAGCCAGCAAGCCCACGAGTAGCTTTGTAATGTAGAATGGGAGCCACCCAAGGCAGGTGTCAAATCACCGATTTGTGTCATTATTATATCCCAGAGAGACTGTCAGTTTCCCACACTGCTACTTAACACTGTGCAGGTTCTGGCTTTGTATTCTCAAACAAGCATTCATTCTATGACTCTCCTTCCCCTTATCCATCTGAAAAATGGCAGCAACAACTGTAGACCCCCTCCTGCCCCATGCCAAGGTTTGCTTCTGGATGCTGTCCCTACTTGGTGGAAATGGACACTCAGAAACATAAGAGAGGCTAGGAGAACTCCATAGCTTTAGGAAAATTAGCAGCAGGAATGGGACAGCTGCAACCTCCCAATGGCTCCTGCCTGATTGATATATAAATGTGGCTCACTCCCTCTTCCCTTCTAAAGTTGTGTGGGGTTTTTTATTCTCTGCAACACTCTGGTCACAGATGAACTTTCTTGGCTTGGTATTTGTTCTTGTGCTGTGTGCCTTCCAGGAGGGAGAGGCTTGACAGCAGTAATGCAGAGGAGCCCTTGCACCTCCCAGGACACAAAGAAGCCTGGGGTTACCCTGTGCTGGGAACTCTATCCAAGCTGCTAGACAGAAAGACAGACAGACCCTGGTTCTCTCCGGCTCTTTAGATTCCAGACTAGGTGTACAGCCTGTGCAGCCTAATGTAAGACCACAAGGACTCCCTAAATCCCAGCCTGGGTCTTGCAAGAAGAGATGCTCCCAACTCCAATTCAAATACAATGCAAAATGTAAAGTGTGAGCAGTTGGTGCTGGGGAGCCATGCGGGAGGCTATGAAGAAGAAATGGCATTTAAGGAGAGATGTGGGTGGGGGAGGGGGCTTGTCCCATGGCAAGTGGGAAGCTGTGCCAAATGCCAGGGGCAGGATGGTGGAAGGTACAAAGCTGAGAGCAGGAGTGTAGACTGTGACTGGGGGAGATGACAGCACAAATGGAATAAGGGCAGCATCACGGCGAGCCTTGACAGTGATGATGAGGAGCACAGACTCAAAGCAGGGAGAGACAGACAGACAGCGAAGGGATTCTGCAGAGAGGAGTACCCTGGTCAGAACAACAAGGAAAGGTCCAGGTCAAGAAACCACAAACCACCTCCTCCCCTGGAATTATTGACAGGGACACTGAGGGCTGATCGAAGTGCCCCAAAGTGCCCAGAGTTTTAACCACTCAGTTTCAGCTGGCTTTGCTGAACTCTTGACACATAGCCCTCCCCAACCACAGCCTCGTCCCCAACCCCAAGCTTCCCATCAGCCACCCCAGCCTCTTCCCGAGACTCCAGCCTGCTCTGCGCCTTTACAGGTCGGAGGAAGTGGAAAGTCCCCACGCTCTCTAAAACCGCTTTCATAACCTGCCTAGCCTCACCCCCCCACACACACACCCAGTCTAGGGGAAGCCTGTATTCACGCAGATCTTGTCTCACAGTGATAAGGGGGCTTGCTGAGCAACAAGTCCCCTACATGCAGCTGTTGTTGACACTAAAGTGTTTGTATAGCTTTGGGCGATGGATCCCCTTACTGGCCACAGACCATGGGTATGGAGGTGGGAAGGAGGGGCTGGTGGTTCCTGTTGGTGGACACTGTGGACTCCTGGAGGATATTCAGTCACTACTGCTTCCTCTCAGTACAAAGGGGCAGTCTCTGCAGAGAAGGGGATATTTATCTATGGGGGTGGGAGGAAATTATTGGAATATAAAGAAAATAAGGGTTATCTGAAGGAGACTCTGAGCACCAAAGCATCCTGCAGGGGCATCAGCAGAAAGAGATGTGGCCTGAATACAAGAACCCCTGAGTTCTGATCCCGGTGTGACATCGGCCCCCTTGGCGATGACTCTCACTCTGCCTCATTTTCTCCATCTTTAAAATGCTGCTGCCCCACCTCCTCAGGGTGCCCTGAGCAGTGACAGGTCTGCAAAGATCTGCACTGTTCCACAGCTTGGGAGGTTGGGAACAGGCCTGCCTCCTGTTCAAATCCCTCCTCAAAATGCACTTCTTCAGGAAAGCCTCCCGGTGCCGACACCGGAGCCAGCAGAGCAGGACCCATTAAAACTAAACACCATGCTGTACCCCCACCACACACCCACCTGCTCCTCTATACATGTGAATGCTCCAAGCCTTTCACAGAGCATCTACTCTACGTTCTGTAGGCCCTAATACAACAACAGGCGTGGTTGTAAGGGCTGACAGTATGTGCAGAATGTGTGAAGAGTGAAACATGCTATGTATTACTGGAGTTATTATTCCCTCAAGCAGAGTGACCTGGGAGTGACAAAAATATACATCTGCAAAGGGCTTCCCAGTCCTCCATTTTGTGAGCCCCCTGGCTAGCCAGGTGTCAACAAATCTGCCTCTGAACTGAAAACAGAAAGACTGAATGAATACAAGGCACTGAATTACAGGGCTCCAATCCGCTGAGGGTCACACCCTGTCACAATCATTCAACTCATCTCAGACCTTGCTGACATGTCCCTTTATCTGGAGGATTGAAGTGACACACCCAGTGCTTGCAATGCCTTCAGTGTGGTCATCACTAAAGACCTGAGCTAATCAGACATGCCAGCAGGCAATACAGGGCACTGGCTCTGTCCCCATATCCAAGGTCAGCAGTGAACCCTTTATAAGGTTCTTCCACAAAGGCCTTTTCCTGCTCAGAAAACAAGATTCTTATTCACCCAAACTCTACAGCGTGCTCCTACTAACAAATCTCCAAGAGGCCCTAACAAGATGCCCAGCCACTCAATTCAGCATAGCAAGTTGGTGCAAGGTTTGTGAGCAGAGCCTGAACAAATAGCTGAGACCAGCTGTTACATTTCCAGGGTCACCGACAGCCACAGCAATTCCACACCATGACATGCTGCAGAAACAGGTGCCTGGACAGTGGCAAAACCACAGGGAATCCATCCCCCAGCTCAGATGACTAGGTAAAGACAGAGACTCCCAGGTGAAGGCACACAACTAATTAGCAGCAGAGCTTGGATTAGAGCACAGATCTCCTGGCTCCCAGCCCTGTGCTTTAACCACAAGATCATCCTCCCTCTATGAATACTAAGGGATTTGCTTTTCTCATGTAACATGAGTTGGAGGACCAGAGCCAGGTCTAGAACTCAGGAGTTCCTGGCTGCCACTCAGAGTTCAGAGCCCCACTGCATGCAGCATCCCAAGTCACAGGACAGCGGAATGTCAGAGATGGACTAGGGGATGGCTGACCAGCATTTGACTCCTGTACTCACAACACACACCATCCCCCATGACAGGCTGCCCTTTTGGGTTTGCTTACCAAGCTCTGATGAGCTCCAGCTACAAGAGTGCTGAAATGGGCACCTGCTCCCATCAGCTCCGGGGCCTGCCAACTGACTTTAGCTGCCCAACAGACGTTGCTCTGAAAACAGCCATCACACACCCCTCCCTCTGGGGCAGCGGGGGAAGCTGGGACTCTCCTATCCAAATAGCACAAGGAGCCCAGCGGCTCCAGACTCCAATGGAAAAAGTGCTCAGCACGGAGGAGGATTTCGAACATTTTCCGCTCATGTTCTCATTCAAAAAAGAACCAAAGGGGGCGGAGGGGCAGGAAATATCTCTGAGACACCGAACTATAAAAAGGAAGCAAGGAGGGGAGATGCCAAACCAGCCAGTTCAACACACACCCACTCCTGTTTGCACTGAAAAAGGCCGACATCTGGGATGCTACTGAGGCAAGATGCTGGGAGGAGAAAGGGGGGGGAGGGAAGTGTGCACCACATGCTCCTCCCAGCCCAGCTGATGAATGGATGGCATTGAGAAGCCTCACGCATAGGGAGATATTAATAGTTCATAGCACATTACTGAGGAGCGGTGGCGAGCCCCAGGGCCCTGCCTTGGCCAGCACTGCGGCTCAGACAAGGAGGCCAGTGTGCTTGTGAGCACGCATGGGGACGGGGGCTCAACAATGCACATGGCTGGAATTCCTTCAGCTCCCCAGAAGAGGGAAGTGCTGTGTTGGGCACAGACATGGTGGACAGACCAGCAGGGAGGAAGGGAAGGGTTGGAGTGGTGGGGATGAGAGAAAAAGAAAAGGAAGAGCAAATGTGGGTCAGCAGCAGCAAAGGAGTGGGACTGAGTACAATAAAGATCAATGTGAATTTGGAGGGTGTAAGTAGCAAGGAGGGAGAGCAATTGTTTAGAGTGGTCCATGAGCCCTCACTAGAAGCAATAGGTGCCATTGAACAAAGGACATTTTAGGCTGAATACCATGCAAAATGTCCCGGAGGGGCCATAAGACTGTGGAATTGTCTCCCAGGGGGAGGGGTGGGAACCTCGTTGTCAAAGCTAGACAGGACAAAGCTCTAGCAAAAGGCTACACCTCCATTACAGAACCTACAGCTCTTGTGGTGGAGCCACACTAAGCAGACAGGAGAGAGCTCTCCTATCAGCTTCATAACTCCTGCCTCCGCAAGATGCAGTAGCTATGTTGGCGGGAGAAGCTCTCCTGCCCACATGGCGCGGTCCACACCAGCACATAGGTCGGTTTAACCTACGTCACTCGGGGTGTGGATTATTCAAACCCCCGAGCGATGTAAGTTATACCAAAGTCACCTGTAGCGTAGACAAGGTCTAAGGAATAATCTTGCTCTGGCTTCAGAGAAGATTGACGAGATGGGACCTAACAGAGCCTGCCAGTCGCTGAAGTCTCTGATTCTCCTAAAGGCTTGCGGGGCTGAGAAACACGTCACAGACTGAACGCAGTCGGATGCAGGCAGCTGTACAGGTACAGCCAGACCTGGTGAAATTCTGAGTCCATTTGCAAAGATCAGTGTATACACAGCACACCGCATGGCAAAGGCCTGAGGGTAAAACCGTTTTCGGGGAACGAGCTCCTGCTGCTTACACTGCAGCACAGCAGGCTGGATTCTAGTTTGCCTTCTGCCTCATCACCAACCAATCCCAGCTAACCTCCATACCCTGCACCCAGAGCACCGCTGGGTTTTACAGACCTCGCACTGAGGAGGCAGCACCAGTGGTTAGCAATAAATCATTACCATCGGCAGGTTGTGCAGAGACAAGGTGCAAATGGTGGGGTTTAAAGAGGGTTGCCTTCCCCTCAGCTGTCACAGTTTTGATGTAGTGGTAAGAGCAGGGGACTGGGAATCAGACACTAATGATTGATCCCCAAATCTGCCACTGACTCTTTGTGTAGCCTTGGATAAGTCACCTCAGTTTTCTGTGCCTCAGCTTCCCATCTGTAAAATGGGGACAGACACACTGACCTACTTCCCAGGGGGCTGTGAGGCTTAGGTAATATTTTAAAAGCATTTTGAGATCCTTTGGAGAATGGCACTAGTGAAATGCAGAGCACCAGTAATTATTAAAGACAGGCTTGGATCAGGACCCTGGGTCCAGGCACCTCTAAACTTTGGGCAGGCTCACAATGCAAACCCAGATGGGGATTGGAATTATACAGCTGTCCAGACTAAAGCCCCAGACTCAAACACCCCTGAGCTCTGAGGTGAGAGGGGGGGCTTCCAAATCTGAATCTAGGAATTAATCCTGTGAGTTGAGCCCCTCTCTGTTACTAATAAAATGGAATGGTCAGTGTGGGCGGACACCAGGCTCTGAGAAATCTCCAGGTTCCTAATGAAAAGTTACAGAATAGCTGATGTTCTCATAGGAAAGCCAAGATCCCCTCAGGGACCCTATCATTGTGCAACAACAGCCTGTTCAAGTCAGAAATGGATCTGCAGCCACTGCCAAAGCACTACTCCACTGAGGGAGGCCAAAGGCATTTACACGATCAGTTAGCAGCAACCTGTCAGCTATGTAAACTATAATGAGCAGGAAGGTCCCATCCTCCTGATCCCTCTTGCAGTGTGGGGTGATCTCTCTATGTGCAGAAATGATCCTGGATGATGAACATTAGCAGAGTATTTTCTCTGTCCTGGCTAGGTGTTTAGAACTCTTACATGCAGGACTAGAGAGAGAATCAGATGCCTGGAGAAATCAAGAAAATGTTTTCGAAACAAATACTTTCCAACTAAGGATCTCAGAGCACTTTACAAATATTATTACTTGAGGCTGCCAGCTTCTCTAGGAGGTAGATCAATGTTGTTATCTCCACTTTACAGATGGGAAAACTGAGAGACAGAGAGGGGGCAAGTGATTTACCCAAAGCCACACAGTAAGTCAGTGGCAGTAGAATTAAGGCATCCTGACTCCCACTCCTGTGTTCTAACCACGGTCAAAATCATCTGAACATTGCAGAAAGGTCTGCTGCTGGGTTTCTGTACAGTTTCTACTGATGATTGCCCTTCAGCTTCCATATAATTAAAGACAAGCTGTATTCAAAGGAGAACACAGACATATCCTGCACCTTTAACCCCACTGTGCAGTCTCCCTTCCAGTTGACAACACACTTAGAAACAGATCATGAAAAGGTGCCCTCTTCTGGCCAAGACACACATTGTTCCACACTAAATAAAACGGTTGCCAAACACAAATGTCAAAACAAACAAATCAACAAAACAAACAACTGAAGATTCATGGGAAACATATCTTCACTCCATCTGGCCACTCACCTTTTTAAACAAAAACAAATAGAATGCGTCTGCGACAAACAAACCACCCACCAATCCTGGGACTGTCATTATCTGGCTCCTTTCCTCCTGAAATTATGGGGACAAAACCAAAACACACTACAAAATGTTCAGTCAGGTGTATATATACAACTTGGCCAGGGGGAATGAGAAAACCAGAAGTGGGTGTTCTGGGCTAATGTTCCATATACCTATGTATGTTTGGCCGTAGCTTACTAGGTAAGTAATGCACCTATTCTTGTTTATCATTCACATTTTGCTACCAACACAGAACAAAGAGGTTTTCAAGACAATCCCGGTTGTCAACACAAGCATTAGGGAAGCACAGCTGCATCTGGGCTCAACTACTTGTAAAGGCTGCACCACCCTCACCCCCCAAATAAGTGCCCTATTTGTTTCTTTCCCCTCAGGCATCTGACTGCTGAGCAGTTGTTAGGAACTTGCTTAATTTGCAGCCACAAACATATATCTCACCCTTCTCCCTCCCCACCGCACACCATAGTCCCAGTTACAAGCATTGCTGAAGCTGCCTTTTATTTACAAAAATCCCTGATGCCCCATTTTTATTGTGGTGATTCTTTGGACTTTTGAGTGTCTCCAATAAAGCCAAAGACACCCAAACAAAGCTGCAAGTACCCCTGGACCTGGAATATAGGTGACCACCATGTACATGAACTGTCAGGTTGGAGGGAGGTTACCAGTGGAGTTCCTCAGGGATCGGTTTTGGGACCAATCTTATTTAATCTTTTTATTACTGACCTTGGCACAAAATGTGGGAGTGTGCTAATAAAGTTTGCAGATGATACAAAGCTGGGAGGTATTGCCAATTCAGAGAAGGATCGGGATATTATACAGGAGGATCTGGATGACCTTGTAAACTGGAGTAATAGTAATAGGATGAAATTTAATAGTGAGAAGTGTAAGGTTATGCATTTAGGGATTAATAACAAGAATTTTAGTTATAAGTTGGGGATGCATCAATTAGAAGTAACGGAAGAAGAGAAGGACCTTGGAGTATTGGTTGATCATAGGATGACTATGAGCTGCCAATGTGATATGGCTGTGAAAAAAGCTAATGCGGTTTTGGGATGCAACAGGAGAGGCATTTCCAATAGGGATAAGGAGGTTTTAGTACCATTATACAAGGCACTGGTGAGACCTCACCTAGAATACTGTGTGCAGTTCTGGTCTCCCATGTTTAAAAAGGATTAATTCAAACTGGAGCAGGTACAGAGAAGGGCTACTAGGATGATCTGAGGAATGGAAAACTTGTCTTATGAAAGGAGACTTAAGGAGCTTGGCTTGTTTAGCCTAACTAAAAGAAGGTTGAGGGGAGATATGATTGCTCTCTATAAATATATCAGAGGGATAAATACAGGAGAGGGAGAGGAATTATTTCAGCTCAGCACCAATGTGGACACAAGAACAAATGGGTATAAACTGGCCACCAGGAAGTTTAGACTTGAAATTAGACGAAGGTTTCTAACCATCAGAGGAGTGAAGTTTTGGAATAGCCTTCCAAGGGAAGCAGTGGGGGCAAAAGATCTATCTGGTTTTAAGATTCTACTCGATAAGTTTATGAAGGAGATGGTATGATGGGATAATGGGATTTTGGTAAGTAATTGATCTTTAAATATTCAGGGTAAATAGGACTAATCTCCTGAGATGGGATATTAGATGGATGGGATCTGAGTTACCCAGGAAAGAATTTTCTGTAGTATTTGGCTGGTGAATCTTGCCCATATGCTCAGGGTTTAGCTGATCGCCATATTTGAGGTTGGGAAGGAATTTTCCTCCAGGGCAGATTGGAGAGGCCCTGGAGGTTTTTCGCCTTCCTCTGTAGCATGGGACACGGGTCACTTGAGGGAGGCTTCTCTGCTCCTTGCAGTCTTTAAACCATGATTTGAGGACTTCAATAGCTCAGACATAGGTGAGGTTTTTCGTAGGAGTGGGTGGGTGAGATTCTGTGGCCTGCGCTGTGCAGGAGGTCGGACAAGATGATCAGAATGGTTCCTTCTGACCTTAGTATCTATGAATCTATGTGTCACGCCGCACCTGCCAATGGCAGTACAGCAAGAGGGATGGGTCTGTATTGCAAGGGACACACAGATAAATATAAGTAGCCAGATAGTCAGGTAACGGAGGTACTGTTCATAAGCGAAGAGCGCAATGAGCCTGGTTTGGTATCACACACAAAGTTACTGGGGCTCTTAAAAGTACAGTCCACTACAGAGGGGATATTTGGATCAAGGGGCTTGGTAATGGGATCCTGATTTTTTCATGTGAAATTAACTGATGGTCACAGTCCTAATCTTGTCCATATCTAGCAGGCACATGAATACACATGGAAGTTCTTCCCCTGCGTACATAAGCCCCCTGCTTCTCTCTCTCATCTGACTCTCAGGTCTGTGCTGCACTGGTAGACATTGCCAGGGGGTGGGGAAGGACACGCTTCATCCAGGCTAGTTTTACAACAGTAACATTCTGCACTTCTACCTCACCTTCCCTTTGAGGAGTTCAAAGCTCTGGGCAAACATTAATTCATTCTCCTGGGAAGTTGGTCAGTATCAACATCCCCATCACACAGAAGGGAAAAGAGAAGCAAAAAGGTTAAGTGACATGCCACAGGTTACACAGAAAGTCAGTGAAAGAGCCAGCTTTCCTCAGCCTCAGCCAGTCCCCTAACACAGCAGTTCTCAAACGTTGGGGGTCTCAGGGCCCATTTGCAAACCTTGGAGGCCTGTCACCACCCAGTAAATGATGTTAGTACAAAAACCAACATCTGGCTTATGAAATATTTCTTACCCATGCTGTCTAATATGCACATTAACATAATTATAGTGGCAGCTTCTGTCCCCAATCCACTCCACTCACTCAAATTTGGCCCGGCCAGCCCACAGCATTATGACAAAGGGGCTGCTGGGACAAATCTGAGCGGTGATGTGACCCCATGCACAGGTTCCAATACCTGGAGCAGGATGCTAAGCCCAACCAGCCCCGTGGGACCAGAGCAACAGGAGCCACTGCTGTGAGCAGAGTCCAGGGCAGGCTCTGAACCCACCCATGAAGTCCTCGCACATCTGGGGGCAGGACCCAACCTCCTTTCCCACCCTCTCCCCCCAGGCCTCCCACACAATACTTTGACACATTCTGGCAACCCAGTTTTGATTGAGACCCACAAGTTGAGAAACCTGCCCTATTACACCATACCATGCTTCCTCTCTAGCTTTTATATGGCTCACATGTTGGAGCTTCCTTGCTTCCCTTGAGAAACTACTCCACAATTTAGGGCAAGTCTACACTTCAAAATTAAGCCGACCTAAGTTATATCAATCTACAGCCACCACAACAATTTAATCGGTTTTACTCATCCGCACTACACTCCTTGTGTCGGCAGTGCGTGTCCTCGCCAGGAGAACTTGCACCGATTTAACTGCCAGTGTGGGGCACTGTGGGACAGTTTCTGAAAAGCAGCAACAGCCGACGTAAGCAACGCACTGTCTACACTGATACACATTGCCTTAACTACATAGACTTAAGCCCTATGCTTCTCGTGGAGATGGAGTTATTAGATTGGTTTAGTGGGCGAGTTAAATAGGTGGAAGCTATGTTTTAGTGTAGATGCTTACAGTTAGGTTGACGTAACTCTATAGCAGAGATCAGGCCTAAGAAATCTCAATGTTAGGAAAGGCCTACATTTCCTTTTCCTTAGGGCTGGTCTACACTACTAAATTAGGTCACCTTAACTACATCGCTCAGGCAGCGAAAACATTTACACCCTGTGTGATGTAATGAAGCGAACCTAAGCACCGGTATAGACACCCCTAGATACTGCCTCTCGGAAGGGTGGATTTACTACAGCAATGGAAGAACCCCTTCCCTTGGTGTCGTACGTGTCTACACTACAGAGCTACAGTGGCGCAGTTGCAGCTGTAGCATTTCTAATGTAGCCATACTCCTTGGGCACCCCTTATGATTGCTCTTTCTCCTTGAGGTTTACACCCTTCAGATACAAATGGCTTTCAGAGCACACAAGAGTGATTTGTTTTTGCAATACGCATTGGCTTTGTAGAATAATGATGTAACATTTCCTTTCCCCAAAAGCAAAGGAAAGAAGGGCAAGAATTAGACTTTGCAACTGCAAGGATCTCACATGCTGGGCATGGATTTATTGCCACTAGGATCCTCACTAGCTATCCAGACAGCAAAGACACAAATACAGACCCTAAAGCAAATAACAGGAGAAGAAAGGAATATTTATTGCTGTTTCTTTGAAAGTGTTGGGCCAAATCTATCCCAGAGGATTCCAGGAACCAGGCATAAATTTGGTCCTTCTATCTCAATTCAATAGGCACCAGTTTCATTCTTCAGCAGTATTGACAACTGCAGAAATACACCAGGCAGGCCTACTTACTCTCTTACCAAGCCAAGGGTATTTTGATGGCATCAGGTGATGGATATTTCATTGAGCTCTCACTGCCATGTCTTAATATGTTGGAAATCCCAGCACTTGCATTTTAATCCCATCCATTTGCTTCCATCAGGAATTAGTCAAGACAAGAATCAATTCCCCAGTTTCCAAAGGTGTGGGCAGGGGGAAGAGACAGACATACAACAGCATCATTCATAGGATGTGATTTCATGTAACAAGGGTCCTGTGTCTTTCCCAGTGCACAGGGCGATTGAAACAGCCACAGATCTCAGCGAAACAGCAGGAATTCAGCCGAGGAATCTGGATTATTCAGCCACTGCTGAACCAGAGTCAAATGTCTCCAGCTATTGCAAGGGGGACAAGTTACTGAGCAGAGACAGGAAGCAATCAGCTCAGCCACCCCAAACTCATCTGTTTCAAGAGCCTGAGTGCTTGATCCTGCTCCTGTTCAAATCAAGGGGAAGGGAGGTTGCTGCTGAATTCAATGGGAGCTGGCCCTGAAATTGCATGCCAATAGTAGCCCAAAGGGACCACCAGAGGCAAGGGGATGATGAAGAAGCAAGTATCTCGGACCTCTCTGGGCCCTGCAGTATCAACTGGACTGCAGATGACCAGCCAAAATAGCCTGGTGTGGGAAGTGGTTATTGTGCTTTGCAATCAGGTGACCACAAAAGATGCCCACTTGGGGCATGATAAAAAGGGGGAACATTGGGAGGGAGGGAAGCTGAGACTGGTGTATTGTTCCCAAGATAGTGGGGGGTCGTTTGCAAGTCTAAGGCAGTGTTTTTCAAACCTGGGCTATGGTCAGGAAGCAGAGTCCTTGTTTACCAAGATAAACGAAAAGGCACAGCCACAAAGCAGACAAGATATTGGCTAATCCCACAAAAATCCTTGAACGGGGTCTGTCTGGCTTGGGAGCAGTGACGGCTTCTGAATACCATATCATCAATAAGGATGGACATACTGAGCCCTGGAGCACCAGTGCCAGGTCATTCCAGCACACACTCCTACCCCTCTGAGCTCTCTCTCTTCATCAGCAAAGGTGGCCCTCACACTGCAGTGTCATCATCCAGCACACTGAGATGAAGTCCTAGCACTAAAAAAATGATTGAGATCCGAAATGCCTAGTCTGGAAGTTGCAGGAAACTTCAAGGACTGTTAAAGAAACCTAGCCCACAGCATGTCATGCTGCATCCTCTGCTGACCATAGCCGCGTCCTTCATTCTGGGCATTTGACACACCTCTGGGGGTTGGGCCTGTGACACACAAGGGATTAATGGAAACATCCTTTCAGGGTCCACACAGTTTTACAGAGTTGGTTATTTCAAGGGCAAGTTTCTTTAGGATCCCCTTATTCTCCTTCCTTTGTTTCTCCTTTCCCTGGCAACCTAACATTTCCTTCCAGGTAAGGAAAGTTGTAGTCAATCTCCTCCAAATCATCGTCTATGCCATTCCTGAGGGGTCATTTGATAGCAGCACAAGTCACTCACTCTCCCTCGGGGCTGTGGGGCAGGTACTAGTCACAGACTCTTCACTAAGTTGAGAAACAGAGGGGGAAAAAAAGATGTTGAGAAAAAATTCAAAGTTTTCCCATTGCACAGAAGTCAACATGGATCAATATTCCTAGCTGGCTTTTGCAAAAAATTTCCCTTATTTTTTTCATCTATATATTTTTATCAACACTTTTATTCAAATAATTTTCAAAATCATTATCAAAATTTGTTTTCCAAAACTGTGGATTGGTTTGTTTGACTAAAAAATGGGCTTCTAACACAAAGTTAAAAATTATTTAAAAGGTTGAAAAAAAGCTAGATAAAAAATGTCACAGAACATTTCAGAATATTGATAATGTTGACAATTGTTCATGAAAAGTTTTGCTTTTTTTTAAAAAAAATAAAATTTGTAAAGTATTTTTATGTAAAAATTTGTAAACTAAATTCATTGATTACACTCCCTGCCAGAAGTGAAAATCCTGGTAGTTAAATGATGCATCTCACAATGCATCCGGTCTAGAAAAGAGAGACTAAGAGGAGATGTAGTCTTCTACAAATATACTAATAGGATATATGTGGGGGAAAGGAATCAAGTATTCTACAAGAATGTTTTTCACTGGGTGAAAAGTTATACACAAAATACAATGCTTATAGGAAGGGTACCAAGATAGCAAACTCAGTAGTGGTACAGTGCATAGTTATAACTAGAGCAGGGACAAACATTTCCAGCGGAACAGTTTTCTGTTAGAAAACACTGATTTGACAAAATCAAAATGTTTTGCAAGAACTTCCCCCCGATGACCCATGAGTGGCATGTTGCATAGAGAAGGGAGGATAACATGTAACAAAAAACACTGGCCCTGCCCCAAAAACCTGAAAAGCTAAGCAGGGCTAGTATTTTTATTTTATTTGGGTTTCAAATAATAAAGACACTTAGGTGCCCTGATGTAATTAATCACATAATAAATACAATTAAATTAAACATCGGCAGCATTAAAATCATTTCCACAGAAACTCAGACTGCCAACCACCCACCCCCTTAATCATTCTGGAAACACAACCTCAGCCTTCTTCAGAGACCCTGTCTTTTGCAATGTGCCCAGAAAGTCACCAAATTTGAGCTATTTCAGACCAAAGTCTCAGAGACACCTTGCTATACGCTGCCCTCTCTCTTTTATACATCAGCCTGTTTTTTCAACCCAGCGCCATTAAAATGGCTCCTAAACCCTAAACCTCTTGCAGCCTCTCCATACTTCTGAGCTACACACCCACCTGCCATGTCTGTATGCTCTCTTCCCCCATATACCACCCTCCAGAGGTCTGCACATCTGAGTCTCCCCCACGCCTTCTCCCCAGATCATCAGGTCTCCATTGGGAGGATGTTGTGTAACGTGCACAATGCCTCCCTCTCTAACTCCACCCCTGAATTAGCCCATAATGTCCAGGCTATTCTAAGTGTTGATTCCAACCACCCATCTGTGAGCCCACTGGAGCCTAAGTTCCCTAGCGACATTCCTATCGGGAATGTTAGCAAGTTTGATCATTTGCCATTAATCAATTAAATGTTGGTCCTGGACTTGTGATCTCTGCTGAAATCTGTCTCTCTTCTTTCCTCTGTTTTGATACACGGCAGTAACAGAGATGTCGGAAGACTTTCAAACCGACACCTCAATTTTTATGGAGCCATAATTCAGAAACTATTCACTTGAGTCACTTCAGGTTTGCGAGAAAGCCCCTACGTTCGGCCCAGATGTAACATATGAACTTTGAGGCTCATATGATTTCTTTTGCGGGGGAGGGGGGAGGGAAGGGATTTTAGAATGGGGGTCCAGGGTGCCAAAAGCCCAACTTATTATAAACACATCATTCCACCTTCATTCCGGAGCAGCTGCCATCATTCCATAATACTTTATAGCTTAGACTCATACTACATCGCAATGGATTTGTCAGCCTGACGGCTAGTTGCTGGAGGCTCCTTCTGGATCTAAATGTATTTAAAACTGAACAATGGTCTGAAATCCCTCCACCCCAAGCATAAGGTTAAATCTGTCACTTCCCAAACGTGAACAGCTCCCAGGTTACAGGCTGTTTGTAGGACAGGGAGTGTTTTAGCAACATCAGCTTCCAAGAGGGATTTAAAACCAAACCATAGCTCAGTGTCCACACCCATCCCCCCACCCCCAATCCCTGGAAAGTCTGGGACTTTTCTTTTGATTTTCCTCCCCCTGCTGCCTCCCACTCTCTTCAGATCTAAAACATATGGAAACGTGGAGAGTGCCCAGATCAGACACGTGGCACTGAGAGAAGGAAACAGCTCTCATAACCTCCAGTCCCTGTCACAGTGCAGGGCTGCTGGCAGACCCAAGGACAGAGAAAAGGGCAGACACCGATAAGGCAGAAAGAGTGAAAGGGGGACAGAGATCCTACGAGAGAAGAAGGAAGGGCAGATGCTGAGTGAGAGACAGAGGGATGAGCAGATGCTGAAAGGACACCCAGGTACAGGAAAGTGATAGACGGACAAAGGTCCTCTTACTTTCCGGACAGAAGGAAGGACAGACATTGATTGAGCCATACAGGAACAGGCACGGGGGCGGGGGAAGGACAGACAGATGGGGAAGACAGACCATGGGGCAGGGAGAAGGAGAGGCAAGGGAAGGCAATGAGGGAGGGTCAGGCAGATCCTGGGGAAGGGGGGAGGACAGACAGACAGACAGGCAGGGGAAGGCAGTGAGGCAGGAGAAGACAGGTCCTGTGGCGGGAGTGGGGGCAGGACAGACAGACAGACAAGGGAAGACAGAGCCTGAGGCAGGGCGAAGGACAGACAGAAAAGGGAAGAGAGATCCTGGGGCAGGGAGAGGACAGACAAACAGGCAGGGGGAGGACAGACAGACAGACAGGCAGGGGAAGGCAGTGAGGCAGGAGAAGACAGGTCCTGTGGCGGGAGTGGGGGCAGGACAGACAGACAGACAAGGGAAGACAGAGCCTGAGGCAGGGCGAAGGACAGACAGAAAAGGGAAGAGAGATCCTGGGGCAGGGAGAGGACAGACAAACAGGCAGGGGGAGGACAGACAGACAGACAGGCAGGGGAAGGCAGTGAGGCAGGAGAAGACAGGTCCTGTGGCGGGAGTGGGGGCAGGACAGACAGACAGACAAGGGAAGACAGAGCCTGAGGCAGGGCGAAGGACAGACAGAAAAGGGAAGAGAGATCCTGGGGCAGGGAGAGGACAGACAAACAGGCAGGGGGAGGACAGACAGACAGACAGGCAGGGGGAGGCAGCGGCAGGCCAGGCACTGCCGAGGGACAGACGGACGGAGGGAGGCAGGGAGGGGCGAGCGGAGCTCCTCTGCTCACCTGGCCCCGGCTCTCGGCCGCCCCCTTTCCGGCCCCACCGCCTCCCGGTGCAGGGCGCCGCGGCCCTCTGGAAGCGGAGCTTGAAGGACCGTTTGCTCCAGGGCGGGGGGCGCCGGGGCTCGGCCCGCAGCCGGTCCGGACTCCCCATGGGCGCCGCGGGCCGAGCGCGGCGCGGGCAGGGCGAGCCGGCCTTTCCCCTGCCCCTGCCCCCGCCCCGCCCCGCGGCCGGGGCTCACCCCCAGGGCCCGCCCGGCGGCTGCGGATGGGGCATGGCCGGGCGCGGGATCTCCCCGGGCCCAGGGCCGCCGCCCTCTTCCGCCAGCCCGTCCCCGTGGCGCCTCGCCCTTCCCGCCGCCCAGGGGGCTCCCGCCTCCAGCAAAGCCCCTCCCGGGGGATCCTCCATCCCCCGCACCGCGCCCAGCGCCCCGCGGGGCCGGGCGGGGCCTCGCCTGCTTCTGCCGCCTCCAGAGCGCCGGTCCGCACCCGCGGGAAACTAAGCCCAGGGCATAGCCCTGCAGAGCAACCGCAGGTAGCGCCCGGGGACCTGGGGACCGAGCCCGGGCTCCCAGCTGCGGTTCTCGGGGCACCGTGCGCTGCGCCGCCAGCCCGCCCGCCCCTAGACCTTGCATTGCTAGCGCTAAATAGGGGGAAACGTCATTTCGCCAACCACCCCCGCAGCCACACGTCCATCAGTCACACTCAAAAACCACGCATCGGCAAAGCCAGAAACAGGCTGCTTGAAAACTTAGCCGAGCGGGATGTTAAGGGGCACCTGGCGGATTTTGACGTGATGGCAACAGTGGCTGTTTTAACAGTGCTAAAAGCTTTCACTTTTTGAATCTCCACCTGGACTGTCAGTAAATAAATTACGGTCTAGCCCTCCCATCATTTCCCACACGGGTGAGCCTTTACATTGCAAAGAAATAATGCTTACAAATACTGATATTAGGAGTCAAAATTTTATATAAACAACGCTGCCCAGTCTCTATAACACACACTCGGAGCTGCACGTCAAGGCCCCTGTCCTTTTAATTTTCCTTCCCATCACTTGGTCTCTCTCCAACTCCTTCATCACTTCTGACATGCAACCAGTTGCTTTTTTCCTGTAGGCTAAGCTCATTGTTGATGGGTGCTGCTTCTTCATTAGAGCATCTTACCCAAGACAGGGGGTTTTGATGGGGAGGAGCCTTCCACTGTCTATTCACAGTGCTCAGCGTTCTCTGCTGTGCTTCCCCAACTCATGCGCCCACATTGCAGCCAAGAAAAACTTTCACATCCTTTCAAGATAGGTCCTTACGTGGGTGAGGGGCTCACAGAACCATGAAATGGGGTCAGGGCCCACAGGCAAAGTACGCAGCTTCTGCATTATCTCAGCTCCTGCCAGGTCAGTGTGCTAAGCAAGATCAGGCGTCAAATCCAAGTTTCCCAAATGACAGCCTAGAGCACGTATCATAGGGCCACCAGAACTGTGTGACTTACTGGTTATTTCTCTTATTATCCCACCTATCTCAAAGTGTATTCAACAGAATCTTAGCTTCTCTGAGTACATCTCCACTGAAAGGGAAAAAAGTGTTTTTAACTTGGGTTACCTTGCCTCAGTTAGGTAACTCAGATTAACGTAACTGTTAAAACACAGGAACTAGGCTTTTAACTCAGGTTAGCAACTCAAGTTCAACCCATCTCCACTATCAGTTTGAACTCGAGCTACTAAACCATATAAGAAGAGTTGCTGTGTTTTCACTGCTATTTTAATCCGAGTTAGCTAACCCAAATTAAAATCCAACCTATTTTTGCAGTGAAGATATACACTAATATCGCTCTGATTACCAGGAAACACGTAGCTCTCTTAGGCCACTGAACCATCTCCCAAGGGAAGAAGTGGGAGCCCTAGCACTTAGGACATTTAAGATTGGACTGAAGAATACCTTTGTTGACAAGCAGGTGGAGTAGACCTGGTTGGACCAGACTGTAACAATGTCTGCTTTCCTTTGATCTTATTAGAATGTTCTGAATAACTCTAGATCAGTGGTTTTTAACCTTTTTTCATTTGCAGACCTCTAAAAAATTTCAAATAGAGGTGCGGACCCCTTTGGAAATCTTAGACATAGTCTGTAGACCCCCAGGGTCCACAGACCACAGGTTGAAAAGCACTGCTCCAAGCACATGCACTACAGTATTACAAAGCACCCACCAGCCTCTTGCATACCGGCAGGTCAAGATAGTAGAGGTCTCCCCAGGCAGAAGCAGGAATGGATCCAGTAACAGTGTCCAAAGAGGAGGCATAATGTTTCTTTTGCATTTTTAATGCAGATTATTTGTAGAGGCTCTTACCATAGAAAGACGTAGGCACAGCTCAATTTCTTTGCCTTTCAGTGCATTCCTTTAATTCTCATTTCATGCAAGTAAAGAAATGCACTCACATTTGCCTTATGGTCCTTTTGGTCTCACACAAGCTATCTAGAGGATGTACATACTAGTGTACTTTCTAGCCTGCAACTTTTTTCCCGTTTCCTTGAATCACTGCTTTGCAGCTTTGGAAAAAAAATTCCCCCATGTATTGAACATAAAGAAGCAATTCCTTTGGTATCAGACAATTGGGGCCTTGTTGCCTAATTATTCCCCATACTCTCTTCTTGTAAACAATTTGTATTCTGGCCAATGCAAAGAAAAATCCCATTCCCTGATGATGTTTCTTCCAATTCTGTCCCTCAAAAAATATCCCAGGGTGTTTGATAGGATCAGGTGTTAAAAGTGGGATCAGCACATTGTCAGCTTCAAGACACAGCAGAACTTTCAAGTCTGAAGTTAAAACCCCAGAAGGATGTGGGAACCAAAACAGGGGATTGGAACTGCAGTTCAACTCCACAATCCAGTAACTCTACTCCAGAGAAGGTTTATGGTAGGAAGAGAAAGAGGAAAGAAATGACTGCACAAGAAGCAGTTGGGCATTTCATAACAAGCTGGAGATGCTTCTTGCTTCTGAGAGTTAGTTTCCAAGGGACCGTCTATGGGGAAAGTTGATGTTTGTGGCCAAATTGCTTTAAGCAACAGTTTTTATGATACAGTTTTGGTTTGTTTCATGGGAGTTAGTCAATGTGGCATCAGGACCATATGAATGCAGAAAGCTGCCCTTTGGACTAGTCTGGAAAGGGTGGATGGATACGAGGATTGTTTTATTCAGGTATGTTTGCATGTGCTGTGGCTTTCTCTTAAGGCCCTAAAAGGGGCCAGGGGACAAACAGGAGACGTTCAAAATTGTGGTAAAGTAACATTTTTATTGAACCCCTTCCCTTACAACTGCCTTGGAAAATCCTCCGCGGTTGATGACTTCATATGGGAGCTACATTCCCTGAGTCCCACTCAGGACCATGAGATGGCAGCTCCTGCTGAGAGTGGCAGTATAATAATATCTGCCTCTGGGTGCCATTCAGAGTTATGGAAACTGCAGCATGGAAATGCGTGGATCAGCTTTGAAATTGTATTTTAGTTGAGCAACATATAAAGCCCACATGGATAAAAACATCCCTAGAAGACAGGCATAAACTATCAGAGTTTATAAATCATGAACTGGACCGAATGGTTCAACTGCAGAGTCTCCAGCACCAAACCACCATGCACAAGGGGTGGGGTGGGGAATTAAATGGTCATGGATGAACTGAACCAAACAGAAAGTGCTTAGAAGTTCAGAAATAATCGCAGAATCTCCTTTTGGTGCAGAAAGAGGGATTTCCAAAGATCCTACCATTGAGGGGAGACTATCTCCAGATCCAGAATGAATCTAAGGCCTGGACTACACTGTGGGGTGGTTCAAACTAAGATACGCAACTTCCGCTACGCTATTCGCGTAGCTGAAGTCGAAGTATCTTAGTTCGAGTTACCTGGCCGTCCTCACGGCGGCGAGTCGACCGTGGCAGCTCCCCCATTGACTCCGCTTATTCCTCCTGCCGAGGTGGAGTACAGGTGTCGATTCGGGGATCGATTTATCGCGTCTAGACGAGACGCGATAAATCGATCCCCGATAGATAGATCACTGTCCACTGAGCCAGTGGGTAGTGAAGACGTACCCTAAGCAAAGAAAGCAAAGGCCACCTGTTTGCTTTCAAATTGCCTTGGCATAGGGTGACCAGACAGCAAGTGTGAAAAATCGGGACGGGGGGAGTGGGGAGTAATAGGAGCTTATATAAGACAAAGTCCCTAATATCAGGACTGTCCCTATAAAAACAGGACATCTGGTCACCCTACCTCGGCACGGCAATTTTTAATGCATATATTCTTACTTAGAAAGTAAGGATTTACCTCCTTAAGGCATTTGAACTAATCACTCCTGTCTTCCAGCTGTTTAATCATAGCCTCCGCTGATGGAGTTCCATGCTGGGCATTGTAGTGGGACAGGAAAGGGGCCACTTAAAAAGCAGTTACTTCCCCCCACAAAACAAAAGCAGAAAATCCTCAGAGGCCCCACTCCAATCACACAGCCAGAAGGGCACTTTCTAGCGGAAGATCTTTGAGTCTAAGACACTGGGGGAGCAAACAGCCTTACCAGGAGTATCTTATTTCAAATCTGCCTGAGACAGAACAGAGGGGTCTGGAAGTTTCTTTTTTAACAAAAGGTACCAGAGCTTCAGAATGACTCATCAGCGGAGCACAAGGCTGACCACACAGATTGAAAGAGAGAGAGAGAGAGAGAGAGAGAGAGAAAAGAGGAAGGAGAATTGAGATTCCCTTTCATCACATGTCAAGTCAAACAGCAGCATCAAAACCACTAATAATCACATTCAGCTCATTTTTTCCCTACCTCTGCAATTGGAACCCAGACTGATGACTGTATTTTCCACTATGTAACTAGCACCTTTTAAAAAAAAATTGTTCAAAAGTCCAAATGGAAACTGGTCATCATTTCAAATGTTTCCCATCCCCACGTGTAATGGGTTTGTTGGCTCTTTCCAGTTGACTTCGCCTTTTGCGACATTTCTGTTCATTTGTTGCCTTGGCTTAGTGGTCAAAGGCACTCAGAAAGTCAGAATAAGATTTAACCCTTTTTTTGTGGAATTGCTTAACATCCCATTACAGCTACATGCAAACCTTACTGCCACCATGACCTTTTGCTGTGGCCCTTTCAGCATGTCTCAATATCCAAATTCCATTCTTTTCACCAGCTAAACTAATGCCCAGTCACAACCCATGATGGCCCACTTCAACCATCACCCAGTTGCATCCAGTCTGTGTGTAGGTCAATAGCAATGGGAGCACTGAAAATACAAATTTTGAGAGAGAGAAACTGCTCTCTTTTCCCGGTTACTTGAGACCAGTGCCCAAACACAATCTATTCAGAGCTTCCTGTTCAACCAGTGACTCAGACCAAATCCCAACCATTCTCTTTAGACAACTCAACCCAGTAACAAAATTAAACAAATGCACAATGCCACAGCCCAGGGAGCAAATGCAGACTTGGTCTGGGACAAAAATAGAAGGTCCAGATACCTGAGCCAGAAGGCTGGAACCTGCAGAAGAAGACTCCAGAAAGCTCATGTATAAATATAAAGCGAGCGTAACCCAGCTGTGATTACAGATAGCTAACATTTTCATTGAGTTATTTTGGAACTCCAAACACTGCATACTGTTCCCCATGTGAGTTATCTCAGAGAGCTCTGTTGAGGTAGCCCACTTTGGAGAATCACTGTTGCTTGATATAATTTTTTTGTTTAAAAAGACATTATTGTTAGACCTCACCTTGTCATCAGCAGCTCAGCAAGCTGCATTGGGGCTCCTATTTCTTGCCATTTGCAGAGGGCAGGTAGGAATTACCCTCCCTGTAGCGAATGCTCTCAAGCCTTGTTTCTTGGACGAACATTATATACATGTATTTGTATTTAGAGTGTGGCCTGTGTGTAATTCTTTCCTTCTTGTTTTGCCCAGAACAATAGATGGAAAGTTTGGTTAATGTCATTAAGGAAGTGAAGGGGTAGGACACCTATGAAAATGTAGCCTCAGTCTTCGAACAGAATCTGTCTGAAAGGATAGGCTTGGTGCCAGGGAGTACTCACATTTTGTGTGCGAGAAACAGGGCACAGCTGCCGTGTAAGATGGGAACACAACAAAAGGGAAGGGAGAGAGGGAGAACTCTCTACTGGAAAAGACGGGAGCCGATGCGATGGGGCAAAGAGGCAGTAGGCTTAATTAATAGTGTCTGGGGATGGGACGGTCCATAGCAGAATGACTGAGGTTTCCCTTCTGTTTAGCTAATATCCTGGCAGCTAGTGAATGGTTCTAGCTATTTCAGTCTCAGGATAAAATTATGCCACTTTTCTGGGGAGCTCAGGAGATTAGCACAGATATCTAGAATGTTTCATCTCTCTGGATCCTATATAGGCAGGTTAGTAGCAACGGCTGTTTGATGGCCTGTGTGAAATTTAATGGGAGTTTCAATCCAGTTCTGAATGGACAAAAACCACCATCACAATAAGCATTGATTGCCATCAGGGGCAGGGACAGTCTTAGCAGAGTGCCCCCAGATTGAATAAGCCACAGACACTTGAACTCCTCCTCTCCTCAAAGAAATAGGAAAAAAATACAGTTTTTCATTACTGACAGAGGGCTTTGATCATGTCATATCCAGCTATTCTGTGAAACAACAACAATGGGAATTCCACAGAACAGGAGGTCAGTTAGAGGGGTCACTGCAGCATGACCAGCTGATCTCAGATCCTGCACGTTAATAGGTAAGATTTTAAAAGGAATTTGAGGACTGTTTTTGTTGTGGAACAGGAAATGGCCCAGAAAGTCAATCCAGGTAGTTTCCCAGGGGACAATGGACAGGATTATGGAGAAGAAAGTATTGTGACCATGCTCTGCAGAGGATGGAAGGACTAGGACAGGCACTTTCCTATTCAGCTACAAGGCATAAACATGGAACAACCTCCCCGCTCCAGCAAGCGGCCTCTCGCCCCTTGAAATCCTACCTCTTTCATGAGGTCTCTAGCACTGTACTCACCCACAAAACCTTCATAACCTCTTGCTCTGAACTGCTGTCCTATCTACCATACACACCTACTAAGATTTACAGATGGGCCTGAGCTACAAAGTTTCGATATAGATCCCATCTCTCCCAATGTTCAGGCAGGATCTCTAATTAGATTAAAAGCTCTTCAGAGGAGGGAACTTCTGTTATAACTGTGGCTGCCACATTGACTGAACTACTATTGCCAGGGTCGTCTTAAACCCGTGGGGTTTAGGCCTGGGCTTCACCACTCTGACTCTTCTCTCCAGAAATATCAGCAGTGGTACCTGTATCGTTCTGGTAAATATATAGGACATAAATCCACAAGCCTACATTTTAACGGGCCAGATTTCAATGTTTCTTTCATTAACCTTGCCCTTTGATATTTGATACCAGTCTGCAGACAAGATGTGGAGTGAATGATACAGAAATAACCAACCATGGCTTCAATCAGTCCATATAATTGCAAACAACACACATGCAAATTCTGGAATACAAAAATAAAGAGCCACTTATCTAAGAAAGAGATTTTATTAATCCTGTGTTCTGAGCCAAATACTTTGTGCAGCTCCTCATTAGTGTCCCTCTAGTGGCCAGCTCCAGGTGACCAAATAGCTCCAATGTCTCCGCACGTGTAGAGATGGCAGGGAAGGTGTAGAGCTGAAGGACTGTGAAATTAAAGGTAGTGCTTTTCTAGTTTAACTACATATTTGCCAGGAAGCCCTGATTCTATAGATGTCTTTAATCAAGAAATACCAGCATCATCTTTCCCCTCCCCCAAAAGTCTTAATTGTGGATGTGATTTGTTTGCGGGGCAAAATATCTCGCTGGCCCTTTCACTTGCACACATGGCTCTTTAACCTTCATTAACAAGCTCTCAAGATTCATGTTGTTAATCTCTCCAGTGAAAGGGTGAATAGAGACCACCCAGGATTACTCTCCAGTCCCCTTCACAAAGCACCCCTTGTTACCAGGAACTTTCCACCGGCTAAGGCTCAAAGCTAAATCTAATCTTTTAGTGGCTGAAAAACGAGCAAGGTCATTGCCCTCCAGTTATGAAAATTACCTTGGAGATCCCCACCCATATACTATGAGCTAGCAACAGTAATGTGTTTCCTGTTTCACTCTGGAACAGACTCCAGTCATCAGTGAGCTCCTTCCTCCCCCTCCCCTTTTCTGTTGCTGCCCATGGATAATTATATAAAGGGATTTATCTTGACCTTTTCTGTGTAAAGAAAAGAGGAGAGAATGTGGCTTCAGGATGCTTCAGGGCCCCTGTAACTATTTACAGGGCTGCTAAAACTGACCTTGTCTCAGGAAATCACAAGGCAAGGAGGGGGCGCACGCCAGCCTTGTTCTCGGAATTTCCGCGCTGCAGGGGGCTTATAACACACCATGCAGCCAGAGCCAACAGCTACATCTATTCCCAGAAAAATCCCTGAACTGTCATTTTCCCTCAGCACAGTTCCACAGGTGGGAGCAAAGGTGGAAGCTGCAGATAAGGGGCAGGTGTTTTCACCCGAGCAGGTTTGGAGGACTTGACAGTAAAACTCCCATGCCTTGTCTGCACTCAACCTTGCTCCCAGCTGCACCAGTGGAGAATTACAGGTCCAACTATCACCAGGGCAGATACAGCCAAACACCCTCATGTCACAAAAGAGATTTTTTTTAATCGCAAACCTGGCAAGGTAAAAGAAGCAGGTATGATAACAAAATGAATCAATGTACATCTCAGCCATAGAGATGCTGACAACTGGGCTGTTCCTCTGCATCAGTGGACTTTAAAATCAGTGCAGAGTGTGATCACAGTGCATTTCTTCACGCCTGCTATCCATCAGCACAGCACATTACAGGTCTTTAGCCTGAGCTGCTAACTCCTTGCACACCCAAAGATGCCAGTGACTCCAGAAGGAATTTTGGGTGTGCAAGGAATGCAGGATTGGGCTTTGAATGATGGCTCTCAATATTTTTGGGCTGCAGTATTAGTTTACCAGGGTGAGGCCCTCAGTCTTTAAGGTGCTGAGGACTTCTCATGAGGTGCTGGGCATTGCCAACTCCCATTTAAGTCGAAGGAGGTGAGGGTGCTCAGTATTTAGCAGGATCAAGCCCTAACTTCTCAGGAATCTTGGCTAGCATGCTCTAGCCACCTTTCAGCTCTGCAGGCTGCTTGTGCTCCTGCACAGTCCAAGCCCAAAGGCAGGTTAAGGTGCACACAGCAGAATGGGGTGTGGACAGTGGCAATGAACTAGGGCCCCTCACTAAGCCTAGTCTATCAGTCACTGAACAAACATTCATTAGTATCTGCGCAGCACTTGGGCAAGGCAAAGCTCTTGTAAACAAACTCAATATCTTAAAGCCCTAACTATGAAAAGAGGCACGTGTCTCCCATTACCTGGGAAACAATGCATTATTTGTACCAGAGACAGCCGGGATGCCCACTGGTGCAAATGGAAGCAAACATTGATTGTAAGCTCATGCTGATAACAGCTGCTTCCTGGCCACTGCTTTGGCAAAGGCAACAGAAGCAGCAGAGAGGAGCTAATGCCTCTTAAGATGCCTTTGTAAGTCTCCCCAAAGCAGACAGAGCCTAGAATCTGTGACTCTCCCCCTTCCTCTAGGATAGCCCAATCAAGGCCTCATTATGAGAACTCGGGGTTGCACTAAGCCAGGGTTTTAAACTGGCCACTACAAAGGTTCCCAGTGATACTGGTTCAATCACCCCCTCTTCACCCAGCCCAAACAGGAAAATCCCCAAATGAACACATCTCCTTTTCCTTATAAAGTAGGTTACTAACTCCAAGTCCTTAATCATCATTTGTTATCCATTTCAGAATCCCCTCCTGTCTGTCAGTGTCTTCCTCACATCAGGACCCCGGGAATGACAATACAAACTAACACTGAATATTTGGCCCCTCTCTAGTGCCGTCCATCCAAGGGCCTCAAAACACATTATGACGAGTTCATCCTTGCCAAACCCATTATTCAGATGGGGAACCTGAAGCTAAAAGCAAAGTGACTTGTCCTAGGTCACACAGGGAATCAGTGGCAGAGCCACAAACAGAATTTTGGGGTCCTGGCTTCAGGTTCTCAGCTTCTGACCCCTGGTCACCATCCCACACAGTTTGCCACACGCAGTCACTCCAATGCCAGAGCGAGGAAGTTTCCACTGATGCTGCACACTGTGAGCTGAGGGGGTATGTTCACCCAGCATCTCTCCAACAAAAACAGAACTGGAGGAGAACAGTGAGAAAGGAAAGAAAGAGAAGCACACATTTGCTGACCAAGGCAGAGTTAACACTTTAAAATAGTTCTCTGTGTGTCAGTAGATACAGCAGTACAAATAAGAGAGGATGGTCACTTCTCCATTCCTGCTTCTAAAAATCAGGATTTCCCCTTGCACAAAATGGAAGGGATTACACCCACTTTGCTGACAATTAAAGCAAATTTATAGGCCAACCAATCTTTTATCTTAGGGAGGGCATGGGGTGCAGGGCCTAGGTGGGTGGGAGGGGACAGGCACAGTTTAGGATAACAAGGAGGGATGCTGATGCACACAGGTTCTCTAGCACCCCCATAGAGCTTTGTGCTCGAGATGACACGTCACCTTTATAACAGAACCTTCAAATCTGGTTCACTATCCTAATGCACAGAGGCAAGTGGGGAAACAGACAAAGGGAGCAGAGGAAAGAGCTGGGAAGGGAAACCGGAGACTTGCAGGGAGACTGAAAACCCAGCAATACCCCAAGTCACTGCATTGGAAAGGGAAGGACACCCATGATTATATGCCTCTGCATATATCCTGGTAGCTCCGTCACCAAAACACAGATCTAGAGGCGACAATGAATATATTCTTGCTGATAAAAACAGAACATGCCATCTCCACTTACCTGGGTCCCTTTTATCCTCTAGTAATGTGAAACACTGTAAAAACAAAACAAAAAAGAAAAATAAATCATTTTACAATCACTTATATTCCTGGTCATGAACTCCTAAAATGTCTGTGTCTTCATCACAAACCCAAGTGAAGCTCTCCCAGAAGATGGCAACTTGGATCAGATTATCTACTTAGTCTACATGATAGAATTAAGTGGTGTTTGGGGGAAGTAAGCTAAGGAAAGGAACCCCAAGGAGGTGCTGTAATAGAAGCAGGATTTCATTAACTGGCTTTTGCTACGGCAGGTAACAAACGCCCACAAGATCAGAGTGCAGACAGGAGATGCCAGCACATGAAGGAGAACAAATTGCAGAAGGCAACATTCCATATAGAGCAGAATCATTTCAGCAGGCAAACGCAAAAGGAACTGAATTTCAGAAGGGGAGGAGGAGATATGGGTCCCCAAGGCCAATGACTACCTCCCCTCCATGCGTTGTGGAGTCAAGTGCATGGGGGATGCTCAACACATTCATCATTAAAGGGGAGAAACACTGGGGCTGGAAGCACCATTTTCCTTCTCAAGCCAATGAGAACAATAGGAGGGACAGGACAGATATTTCACAATGATGGGTAATTCCAGTGACTCTAGTGCATTAGTCAAAAATAAACAGGGCACAATACATTGGGAGAACTATAGAGAATATAATACACCTGATTTGGGACTTTAGAAACATTATGTTCAATTTCAGGTCTGAAAATTACAATGGGATTTGCCTGCAAAACTTCCACTAAGAGTGTTTCCATCACCTCATGGACCCCTCCCTCCCCCCATGGAAAAGCAGCAGCAAGGAGCCTGGAGCTGGACTTAGAGATGAATGAGCCATGCAGAGAAAGCAAGTGAAGAGACTTGCAACACAGAGGGGAGCAGCAGGGGGGAGACGATTTGGGAAATGGACCCTTGTATTAGCGGTTCTTTCCAACCCCACTACGATTCTACGGCCAGGGGTATGCTACCAAGTTTTTCCAGCATAGCTGTGTCAATTAGAAGTGTCAGTCAACCCCCTGACATAGCTATGCCAGTTTAACTGTACCAGCAAAAGAACTCCTTTGGCCAATACAAGCAGAGTCTCCACTAGGGGGCTACAGCTACCAGCAAAGCTTTTCTGACATAGGCTAGCCCTAGGATGGAAAGACAAATAGACAGAGACCTTTAGATTGGGAGCCAGGGAGTGAAAGAAAAGAGGAAGGATGTGGTTTATTACTCTGAACTAAGAGACAAGCCTCATCTGCTCCGAGTCTCTCCGGCCTCTGGGTGCCGCTTGTGAGCCATACTGTATGCAGCTGTGCTCGTGCTGCAGCTTGCAAAGCTCTGCAAATCTCCCATCCTCCCCAGAGCTGCTGCAGGCAGATTCTCTCCTGCATGCTGTCTTTGCAACCTCCACCTGCTCCCTGAAAATGCGACTATCCAATCAGAGACACTGCCTGTTTTTTCCTGCTCCTCCTGCCAAGGCTTTTG